>NC_060122.1:829173153-829798153 GCF_021461395.2 Schistocerca americana | reverse complement strand
GTGAAAGTCTGGGACCTGCCATAGAGGCTGTGAGTGCGCGGGGCGTTTCCTTGGAACCGTATACTGTCGTGGAGAGTCGTTCGGAAACAAAAAGGGCGGGCAATGGAGGAAGAGCTAATAAAGAATGGAGGAGGGAGAGGGTCCGAACGGGCCGGCATGGAAGGGGGGGGGGGGGAGGGTTGACAGTCAGGACAAAGAGGAGAAAAGCGCCGACTCGCGCCTACGCGCATTGAATGGCCAACCACACAAACACGGAGACGTGTCCCGTGGTGACGGACAAAGGGCCCTCCGAGGCCCTCTGAAGGACGCCTGTTGACTGTCCACTCGGGGGTGGGGGAATCGCGCCCAGCATACGGTAGGGCGGGCGGTGTGGCACTACGCCGGTGCATCAGGGCTGACGCTTCTTTACGTTTCTCTGGAATAACTCCACCGCTGGTGTGTTAGTTTTCAGCGTTCGTGGCAAAGGTGACGAAGAGTGACGCATTAGCTATGATGGGCAGACAACTTTGATTTATCGTTCATGGACGCCATACACGCTACGTCTCAAAAATACCACGAACTGAAAGGTACAGGTCGAATTATTCTCCGTGAAGCGAACCATAAAAAATCTGTCTCTTAGCTGATGAAACACAGATTAAATTTTGTACAACTGCTGCATTAAAATTCATTTCATAATAACGTTCTGAAGCTTTTCGTCCTTTACATTCCTTGTTATGGCCTTTTTACGTACGTAAGCAATACGACGAGGAAGCTCGTTTCAAATACGTAGAATGTGACGTACCATTTGATCAAAATATGGAAACATAGAAAAAGCCTAAAACATACTTGCCGTATGAGGCAAAATATGGAGATCAAATAAGGAAAGGCACACAACTGAAATTTTATTAGGTCATGACAGTTCACACTTAAAATATGGAGCGGGAAGGTGGACGCTGGCAAATAAAGATTTTCATCAAATAGAAGCATCAGGAATGACATTTCTAAGGTCTGTGAAAGGGCAGACAAAATCTGAATCGAAGTAGTAAGGGAAGAATTAGGGATCCAACCAATTACTCAAAAGGCAGTCCAGTACAAAGAAAAATGGAGGGAACGTACACTTCGTATGTCGCCAGAAAGACGTCCTAAAATTGCAATGGATTATAAAGAAGTGTGAAAGACTGAGGAAGAGGTTGTGAGACCGGAACACGCCCTAGGCCAATAGGCCTCACCGTGGAGTTACAGAATAGGAATAAAAAGAAGACTATAATTACAGAAAAAACGTGCCTAGAAGACTGGTTTTAAGCAGTTCTCAATGATAGTCTATCCTGTACAAGTACCTACCAAACGATACGTTCAATTACTCAAGTTCTTCTGTAAAGCTTTCTCTCCAGCTATTTCGGTGATTCTTAATTATTGTCTCCATCTACCTATATAACCTTCAGCATACTTCCGTAACACCATTTCTGAAAAGTTTTTGTTTTCCTCTTCTCTTTCTTATCGCTCGCATGTTACTTCCATAAAAGGCCACACTTCAGACAAATGTTTTCAGAAAGGACTAAATAAGGCTTAAATTTATAGAGTGCAGTAATCAGTCGTCGTTTTAGATTTTATTATGCAAATCCAGATTTCGGATATTTTTTATTCTCAATGCATGTAAGTCCCTGTTGTTCGGCGTCAGTCAGAGTTCTTTGAATCAAAGAACCGTGACACGCCCGAACAACAGGGACTTATATCCATTGTAAATAGCGCATTCATAATGGCTAGCTACTAGCCGAAATCTGGATTTGTACAGTAAAATCTCAAAAGACGACTGATTGGTGCACATTTTTCTCTTTCTCAGACAAGCTTTCATTGCAATTTTCTTCTAACATTAGCCAATACAGCCTTCGTATGTTGGTACTGTGAACGGCTGAAAGGCACGTGGAACGACACCCGTTATATTTTCGGAAACCATGCTGCATTAGTGTATGGAATAATGATGAACGCATCCTCCTGCATAAAATGTTTGGCAGGTAAAATAATTCCCCATTCGGATGTCCGGTGAGAGTGGTCGGAAAGAATTTGTCATAATAAAACGAAAGAAATAACATATAAACTTAATTAACAGTGGTGAACGATAACAATATTGGTTTTAATTATCTATTACGTGAGATTCCGTAATTGTTTTACAATCAAAAAATTATGTCTTAGCAGTGAATGTCACTTTTCGCTACAAATGTCATATTAATAATTTCCGGTTCAATACCCTTCTCACACATCTACATACATCTTCAAAAAGTCTGTTCTGAATAATTGTCAGCGACAATTAACGATAGCTATATTTTTGAAAATTTTTTGTTGTGTTGTTAAAGTACTCTTCTCCGTTGTGTACACATTTCAGAAGATGCCTCGGTAATGGTAAGATTGTGCTAAAAGATATTAAAGATCTGAAACCCGCGTATACCACTATACCCTTTTTAAAAAAGTATGTCTCTAATAAGAGTTAATAACAGTTAACAAGTTTTTGTCACGGTTTTGCTCCACACTCTGTGCAAACGGAAGCCTAATATGATCTCTCTGTTGTCCGCTTCTCTGTCTGTCCTATAGTTAAAAACTCTTTCGCAGGACTGGGTTGACGAATCAAGTTGAAATTTACGCCACATACTAAAGTCTACGGTCCCTTAGCGGTGTAAAAACTTCAACTTGTAAGTCAAACCAATCAAAAGATATGGCCATTCATGTAAGAAGTTTTCATGCTCGAAAAGACATCCATCAACGTCTATAGGGTACTTCCCTTTGGCGTAGAATCATGATCTTTGGCAAGAAGGTTTTCACAGTAAAAGTAAAGGGGAAAAATCCGAAAACACTTAATTTTTTAATTATCTCACACGAAATAAAAATTTGGTCATTTGTTATCTATCTGTTCATCCATCTACTAAGACCTCTTCCACACAGCAATGGGCAGACTTATCTAGTTGAGCTTTGTCTCACATACTAAGGTCTCTAGTCCCTTGGTAAGGTACTAAATGTAAGCTTATTAGTATGTACACTCAAAAGAAACGGCTATTTAAGTCACGTATTTAGATACAAACTCACTTATCAAGACCTGTAGGGTACCTCCTGTTGACATAGAATCATGAAATTTATCCAGCAGCAAAAGTAAAAGAAAAAGAATCCGTAAATGCTTAATTTGTAATTACGTCACACGAAAAAAAAATTGTGTTAAATTCAGCCTAGTCGTCCAATATTTGGGCTGTCTAGGAAACCTGCTTTCTAGGATCTCTAGACAACATTCAAACAAATGGAATTAATTCGTTTTATTACAAAAGTAAAAGATTACAATACTTAACTTTATGATTACACAGAAGCGCCGCAATCAAAGGGCGACATGCAAAATAAGCAACGTTCTTCAGTGTAAACAATCCCAAGTCCATGTTACGTAGACAGTACAAGCAAGTGATCAGAGTTGACACTTCTAAACAACTTGCTAGTCTTGAAGCTACTCTTCAACTGGGCTGCGACCAGTGGAGCGCGGCGGTTATGTCCTCTTCAGCTAGGGGCCGCTGCTGTCGCGTTGTCGTCCTGGAAGGGGGTCGGTCAGCGTGCGACTGGCTGACTTCTTCTCACATCTTTATTATAAACAGCTAGATAAAGTGGGGCACAAATGTAGTTGTACTTGATCCAAACGAACTTCCGCAGATAAAGATACTCTTTTAACGCGCAGGGTATGAAATAGTTTTTACGTGTTCCTTTATTTATGAGAACAAAAAAAATCGTATCAGTGCGGAAATACCTAGTAAAACTATAATTTGTACTGACGAATCAAGTGAACTTATTACGCTCTAAGGATAGGAGTAATTATCCAGAGGGAGATAAAGAAAGCAGAAGGAAAAGCAAATGCCAGACTGAGATTCATGGAAATGTAACCCATCCAAGAAGGAAGAGGCACACAACGCGCTTGTTCGGCCGTTTCTTGAGCATTGTTCATCAGAAGAGATTGAGAAGATCCAACGGAGCGCGGCGCGTTTCGTCACGGGATCATCTAGTCGGCCCGAGAGCGTTACAGAGGTGCTCAAAAAACTCTAGCGGCAGATGTTACAAGAGAGGCGTTGTGCATCGAACGGAGGACTACTATTGATATTTCGGGAGCGCACTTTTCGGGAGACAGACAACAATTAGATCCTCCCACATAAATCTCCTGAAATGACAACGACAAGAAAATTCGAGAAATTGGAACCGATACTCAGGCTTACTGATAACCATTCTTCGCACGCGCCATTCGCGGGTAGGGCAGGGTAGGTGGGACCAGTTAGCTGTATCAGAGATACACTCCGGCAGCACGTCGCTAGGTCGCTTGCGGAGTACGATGCAGAGGTAGATCTTTCTAGTTTAGCACCGTTAAAAGAGGTATAAGAGAAATAAAATTTTCTTACAAGCATTCTGTCATTCTCTTTAAACAACTCGAGAAACATACTTTAGTTTCGTGACTGAAGGAGATCATTTGTCAGTGGATAAAATAAGACATTCGCCTCGAAAACAGAGAAAGGAAGGAAGAAAGGAAGGTTACTGCTTAACGTCCCGTCGATATCGAGGTCATTAGAGACGGAGCACAAGCTCCGATTGTTTCAAGGATGGGGAAGGAAATCGTCTGTGATCAAAGGAACCATCCCAGCATTTGCCTGTAGTGATTTAGGGAAATTATGGAAAGCCTAAATCTGGATGCCGAACACGCATTTAAACCGTCGTCTTCCCTAAAGTGAGTCCTGTGAGTTAACCACAGCACCACCCCAGTCGGTAAGAAAACAGAGATGAAACGCCTTCTGTATACAGAAATCTGTCCAGCACTCATTATGCGGAGACTTGGAATCTGTGGGTTAACATCCCCTCGTCACGAACTACAGAGTATTTCCGATGCACTGCGTAGGATAATCCCTGCGTTCTCTGGAAGACACACTATTTTTCCAGATTAGGTGCTTTACTTACCTGAGTACGTCGTAGGCACGGGCGTGTAATGTCCCGCTTCCTGTCTGGTAGATGATTTATAGCTAGGTATTAGCTTTTTCATTTACAGAGAAACGTTATTCAGTGCTTAACCGGATGTCGAGGAAAGTAAGAAAATTACTCAGAAAGCAGCATCTCATGAATGCCGATGCGCAACTACAGCACTTAATGGTTTCATTGTACCAAAGCGCTTAACCCCTGGAATAATTCATGAAGGCGCGTATGAGCATCTAAGAGTGCACTGGGACTGCGTTCTCTTGCAGCCGACTAGTTTGGGGCCTTATTCAGTTAGAGCCAGCATAAACGTTAATACCTCACGTTACTAATGTCACTCTTTTTGCCTCAGCTAACAGTTACACCGATAGCTTCGACGTCAAAGCCGTTTACCTTGATGCGACGAACCTAGAAGAGTTAACTATTGAACATTTAAGTTTTTAGGAGTTACCAGTGACACGTCTCAGAAAAAAATTTGCTTCTGGTATGTTTGTAGGCTTTCGTGACCGGACTCATATTACATAAAATCCTCTGTTGTGTTTTGCCACATATCGTGAATTGTTGAACCAATGTTTCGGTCACTATTGTAAGTAGCCTTCGTCAGCGTATGTAATTTCCCTGGGCCAATGAACTTTTGCTGCTATATATTGTTTTTACTTTTGCCTCTATACTTCCTTAAAAGAAACGTAAATAAAATTCTCCGTACCACTGTCTGTCGGACGTGGAGAGAAAGGTAGTCGATATTCTTTATTGGTTATAATTTAAGGTCGAATTTTAGTGGCCCACATTGGTGAATCAGGAGGGAACTGCCTAAGATACATAATGAAGCCTGTCCACTAAGGCTGCCAGTAAACGAGATTAATTCATGTACTCGTTTTCTAAATAAAACCGCCTTTTCTTGCTGCAACGTATTTTATTTCTTCCAGGCGCGTTTCGCCTTTTACTTTAAGACATCTTCAGTAGTTTTACTTTAACATATCTTCAGTGGAACGGGTATTCGCGTTTTTTTGCTGGCATCGGCGATTCCTCTTATCTGGTCACATGCTGGAGGTCTCACTATAACATCACTTACGAAACATAAGCACGTTTTCACGTTACGAGCTTTTTTCTTCACAATTTTCGTGTACTTTGCGCTCGTTGCTGCGGAGCACTATTAGTTTTCTGTCACTACTTGTGAATATTTTACCGAAAACTGTGTATTAAATTCGTAACTCATGACCACGCAACCAAGCTTCAAATTCGTGTACATTCAGTCTAGCCAAACATCTGATAGAAAACATGCTGGGAAATACGTTATGTAAGAAGGATACATCCTGCTCCCCCGTGTTTAGTTCTGACGTGACGTCAAAGTTCCTGTGAAAGAGATTGATGATTTTGCTAGAGCTAGTTGCCTCTGACACATGCGACATCGTACGTCACTAATTGTGGAAAGACATATTTCATGAGTTAACGGACGGCGTAGCAATGGATCACTTCTTGCACCATTAGACGCGAATCTCTTCGTAGAAGCGTTTGAGGAATCGGCGCTTCATTTCGTATCGCAGCTACCAAAATGCTGACCTATCTGAACAGACGATCGTCGTTTGGCGTCATGGAAACCCATAACTCCGCACATTCTACTGGTTTCTCAACGCACGGCACTGAACCATACAGTTTACGGTGGAAACAGCAAAGAATGGAGTGCTGCCACCTCTCGATGAGGAAGTGTATGGCTCACCAGGTGGTGTAGTCGGGCACACAGTTTACATGAAACCCACCTACACAAACATAGACTTCGAAACTGTGTCCTGTTGCCAGTTACAGCAGAAAAAAGTCGGTTTCACATACTCTGATATAAAAAATAAATTAAATGTGTCTGGTCGTAAACTGAAAACTGTCATCCAAAAGAAACAATTTTTTAAACAAAATCTTCTTGGTTTTCAACCTGCGCTGGTTGAATTTTCGAAGTTTCGAGAGCTGTCAGTGCCATCATCTTCAAGAGATAAAACTGCTCTCTGCTAAAAACGACCTTACATTCACGAAACAGAAGGGTAAGGCCTGAAAGTCGGAAGGATTTGTCATGCCGTCACGAAAGATCCCAAAGCATCGACGACTCCTTAGAGCTGTCATTTTGCGCTTATGGGTGCTGAAGTTTTTATTCCACTACTGCAATTTCGGCGTTAGGCGTTGTCAAGCAAGCAGGAAACGTAAATGCTTCCTCAGGAAAGTATTTTGAACAATTAGTTCCAGAGTCCACTCGAAGCGTAAGTGGTTGCGAAAGCATACTTGACCTCTTAGCAATAAATAATCCTGGACAAGTCGTGAGTATCGTGACGAATACAGGGATTAGCAAACACAAGGCAGTTGCTGCTAGGCTGAATACCGTAACACCTACAACCATCAAAAAGAAACACAAAGTATATCCATTTAAAAAAGCTGAGAAAAATGCTCTTAACGCCATCTTAAGAGGCAGTCTCCACTCCTTCCGATCGGATCATGTAAGCTTAGAAAAGTTGTGGAATGATTTCAAAAAGATAGTATCGACACCATTTGAGAGATATACTATACCACATAAATTAATAAGTGATGGCACTGATCCCCCATGGTACGCAAAACCGATCAGATCGCTGTTGCAGAAGCAGCGAAAAAATCATGCCAAATTTAAAAGAACGAAAAATCCCTAATTCTGGCAAAGTTTTGCAGAAGTTCGAAATATAAAGCGTACTTCAATGAGAGATGATTTTGATAATTCCCACAACGAAATTCTGTCTCGAAATCTGACAGAAAACACAAAGAGATGCTAGTCATACATAAAGTTCACCAGTGGCAAGATGCAATCAATGCTGGGTGATAACAACGGTGAAGTCACTGATGACAGTGCCACTAAAGTATGGTTGTTCAACAGGGTTTTCCGAAACTCCTTCACCAAAGAAAACGAAGTAAATATTCCTCAATTCCAACCAAGAACAACGCCAAGAAGAGAAACATAGAAGTAGATATCCTCGGTGTAACCAAGCAACTTAAATCACTTAATAAAGCCAAGGCCTCCGGTGCAGATTGTGTGCCAGTCAGGTTCCTCTCAGAGTATGCTCATGCTACAGCTCCAGATTTAGCAATTATATAGAATCGCTCGCTCGCAGAAAGATCCGTACCTAAAGACCGGAAAATTATTCAAGTCGCACCAATACCCAAAAAGGGAAGTAGAAGTAATTCGTTGAATTACAGGCCCATGTCACTAACGTTGATTTGCAGTAGGGTTTTGGAACATAAACTGTATTCGAACATTATGAATTACCTCGAAGAAAACGATTTGTTGACACATAGCATGGATTCAGGAAACGTCGTTCTTGTGAAACAGAGCTATCTCTTTATACTCATGAAGTAATGACTGCTATCAACAGGGGATGTCAAATTGACTCAATATTTTTAGATTTCCAGAAGGCTTTCGACACCGTTCCTCACAAGCGTCTTCTAACTAAACTGCATGCCTATGGACTATTGCCTCCGTTGTGCGATTGGATTCGTGATTTCCTGTCAGATAGGTCAGAGTTCGTAGTAATAGACGAAAAGTCACCGAGTGAAACAGAAGTAACATCCGGCGACCCCAAAGGAAGTGATCTATATTAATGACATAACAATCTGAGTAGCCCTCTTAGAGTGTTTGCATATGATGCTGTCATTCACCGTCTTGTAAAGTCATCAGATGACCAAAACGATTTGCAAAATGACTTAGATAAGATATCTGTATGTTGCGAAAAATGGCAATTTACCCTGAATAAAGAAAAGAGTAAAGTTATTCACATGAATATTAAAAGAAATCCGCTAAATTTCGATTACTCGGTAAGTCACACAAATCTGAAGGCTGTAAATTCAACTAAACACTTAGGGATTACGATTACAAATAACCTAAATTGGAAAGAACACATAGATAATGTTGTGGGTAGAGCAAACCATAGACTGCGATTCATTGGAAGAACACTTAGAAGGTGCAACTGGTCTGCTAAAGAGACTGCTTACATCACGATTGTCCGCCATATTCTGGAGTATTTCTGTGCGGTGTGGGATCCGCATCAGGTGGGACTGACGGATGATATCGAAAAAACAAAAACAAGGGCAGCTCGTTTTGTATTGTCGCGAAATAGGGGAGATAGTGTCACAGACGTGATACGTGAATTGGGATGGCAACCATTAAAACAAAGGCGTTTTCCGTTGCGACTGGACGTTCTCATGAAATTTCAATCATTAGTTTTATCCTCCGATTGCGAAAACATTATGTTGGAACCCATCTACTTAGGGAGAAATGATCATCACTATAAAATAGAGAAATCAGGGCTCGTACAGAAAAATTTAAGAGCTCGTTTTTCCCGCGCGCCGTTCGAGAGTGAAACGGTAAAGAGACAATTTGAAGGTGGTTCATTGAACACTCTTCCTGGCATTTAATTGTGAATAGCAGAGTAATCATGTCGATGTAGATGTGTAGATGTAGATACGACTCTGACAGGTGGCACGTAAGTAAGCGTCCTGTCTGATCAGCTGCAGCAATTCGTGTCCATTGTGCATTCCGACGGACTCGGGCAATTCCAGCAGGACAATGCGACACCTCAAAAGTCCAGAACTGCTAGAGAGTGGCTCCAGGAACTCTCTTCTGTGTTTAAACATTTTCACTGGCCACCAAACTCCCCGTGTTCGCCGGGGCCCTACACGATATCAGGCAGGTGTAGCATTTTCTGTGGCTCTTCAGTGTAGAATATTTTTGAAAAACAAAAACATTGGTATTCCGGCCCAACACCTTTGATTTCAAAGGCCCGCCAGAAGAGATGGACATTCTTGTTTCTCACCAATGAGCGCGTGCGACGGTAGTGGCGCCACAAAGCGATGGGACGATTCTCTCACGAGGATGCGCAGATACCTGGAGGGGTAGCGAGACCGGCCACTGCAGCTGCTTCGCGCGCACGTGCATCCCATCCGCTGCCACTGATTTACTGAGAGAGACCTCCGAATGAATACTATTACGACTGATGCTGATGCCGTTGGTGACAGTTCGTTCAGAACACTCGTATGGAGGACGACATTGCTGGTTATGATGACTCGTGTGCTGCTGTTTGCGCTGCAACTTACTGTGTAACACGATTGCGCAGTTATGTGTAGGCAGGTAACTATACAAAAAATAAGCAAAAACTACATCTGTATTAACTAGGAATGGAAGGTGTGCTTACTACGCATGATGCTGTAGTATACAGAGAAGTTGCAGCATTAGAAAATTGTAGCGAAATGCAGGAAGATCTGCAGCGGATAGGCACTTGGTGCAGGGAGTGGCAACTGTCCCTTAACATAGACAAATGTAATCTATTGCGAATACATAGAATGAAGGATCCTTTATTGTACGATTATATGATAGCAGAACAAACACTGGTAGCAGTTACTTCTGTAAAATATCTGGGAGTATGCGTGTGGAACGATTTGAAGTGGAATGATCATATAAAATGAATTGTTGGTAAGGCGGGTACCTGGTTGAGATTCATTGGGAGAGTGCTTAGAAAATGTAGTCCATCAACAAAGGAGGTGGCTTTCAAAACACTCGTTCGACCTATACTTGAGTATTGCTCATCAGTGTGGGATCCGTACCAGATCGGGTTGACGGAAGAGGTAGAGAAGATCCAAAGAAGAGCGGCGCGTTTCGTCACAGGGTTATTTGGTAACCGTGATAGCGTTACGGAGATGTTTAATAAACTCAAGTGGCAGACTCTGCAAGAGAGGCGCTCTGCATCGCGGTGTAGCTTGCTCGCCAGGTTTCGAGAGGGTGCGTTTCTGGATGAGGTATCGAATATATTGCTTCCCCCTACTTATACCTCCCGAGGAGATCACGAATGTAAAATTAGAGAGATTAGAGCGCGCACGGAGGCTTTCAGACAGTCGTTCTTCCCGCGAACCACACGCGACTGGAACAGGAAAGGGAGGTAATGACAGTGGCACGTAAAGTGCCCTCCGCCACACACCGTTGGGTGGCTTGCGGAGTACAAATGTAGATGTAGATGTAGATACCCGATGATGTCCACAACTGATTGCCTTGGACTTTGTACGATGCAGTTTTAAACGCACATACGAACTTCGCAGCGTATCTTTCACTGACAGAAACTGTGAAGAAAAACGAATTTTACAATACACCGAGATCATGTTGTTGCTAAGCTTCAGAGGATACCATGGTAAAAGTTCTGTCCCTTTACACTTCAGTCCTCTTCTCGTTATTGCTTTCTGCTTTAATACATTAAGGAAAGACGATTATCCTACAATGTGACAATAATACAAGATCGTCTATGTGGATGACTTTTCAACTATTAATGGAAGAAACGTTAGTGTTTAGCGAGCAGTCGAGGACTAGGTCATTGGAAACTGGGCATCAGCGAGCAGTGAACGAAAGTGAAGAAGGAAATTGGCTGTTTCCTTTTCAGAATAACCATTCCGCAGTTCGTGTTGGTCGATTTAGGGAAACGTAATGCCAGATAGTCGGATGAGGATTTGAATATCTCTCCTCCAGACTGATTCCAGTGTCCGCAACGCTGTCCGAATCGCTCCATGACATTCATTTGAGTGTTCTAAAACCTCAAGACTATTTTACGTGAGGACTTAACTTCTTGAAGTCACTCTTAAGCAACTCGTCGAAATTAAAAGGAGTATGAAGTTTACTGAAAAATTTAGTTTTTCCACCTAAATTATTACAACTACTAACGTATCATACGAGGATTACAAAAAATGAACAGGTTTTTTTTTTTTTTTTTTTTTTTTTTTTTTTTTTTTTTTTTTTTTTACGTTACAGATGTCACAACCGCCTATCTACATTCAACTGAGAGTAGCACAGTTCCGATAATATCAAACAAGACATTTGTAACTGGTAAATTTGTAGCTAATACTGATTTCTCTGCAACTGTCTACCACACTTTCTGCCCAGTGATTGCGCTCCGGCTGGAGCAGTGGGCGATGCTGTTAGCAAGGAGACGTTGCCAACTTCTCCTCGCCGATTTGATTTCAACATATGTAAACAGAAAGACGCAGGTCTCAACCGTTTTCAAGAAGATCAAGTTTGAAAATTTTAGGCGTGCTTATATACTTTGTACGATCGCTGGTATTCAGATTAAACAGCCGCGCGAGAAAGTGCTCAGTTGGAAGCGCAATGTCTGTGGATCGAATTTTGCTGCCGGTACTCTTTTTATTTTTCAGTTCCACGTGATTCTAGTAACAGATATGCAGGATACGCCACGAAATTGCGTGATGACGGGGAACCGTTTTTGAATGCAAACACGGTTTGTGTTTTTATTGGTGCAATGAAAAAACCATGCACATACAAAAATTCAGCATTCATTATTAGTGTTTTAAGTCTCAATAGTTTTTGTTTTCCATGTTTCTATGATCAGTATCATGCTGATTCGTGCAGTGCGCCACATTTTATACGTTATACTTGTCACAACTATAGACATAGTAATATAAATAAAATGACTATACTGACTGGATTGAAAGTTCATGTTTATCGGTTTTTTGTTTCCAGTTTTCTTAAGAATTTTTTTTCTTTATTTTTCAGGATAAAGTTACGAAAATAATGAGCGAATCATTAAATATTGATAATTTCCACAGTCACTAATAAATACGTTCTTAGAATTAAGAGGGAATAAAGAAAACACAATTGCTGGCAAGAAGATTCTGTCCAAAGAACTCGCGATTTTGAAATATTAAGCGCTTACACCCTCGGCTGTGAACTCCTTGAGTACTAGCGACCATTCAAAGAATGTAAGCACGCGTAAAATTTTCGGACTCGATTTTTTGAAAACGGTTGGGAATTGCGTGTTTCTGTATACACATGTTGAAGTCCTAGTCGTGCCCTGTATATCCTGTTCTACATCCGCATGTACGTGATTACTCTGCTATTCACAATAAAGTGCCTGGCAGAGGGTTCAGTGAACCACCTCCGAGTTGTCTCTCTACCGTTCCACTTTCGAAAGGCGCGCAGTAAAAAGGGCACTCAAATTTTTCCGTGCGGGCCCTGCTTTCTCTTATTTTATCGTGATGATCATTTCTCCCTATGTAGGTGGATACCAACAGAATGTTTTCGCAATTGGAGGAGAAAACTAGTTCTGAAATTTCATGAGAAGATCTTGTCGCAAAGAAAAACGCCTTTGTTTTAATGACTGCCGCTGCAATTCACGTATAATGTCTGTGGCACACTATCTCTCCTATTCTGCGATAATACAAAACGAGCTGCCCTTCTTTGAACTTTTTCGATGTCGTCCGTCAGTCACTCACCGCCCAGCAATACTCCATAATAGGGCGGACAAGTGTGGTGTAAGCAGTCTCTTTAGTAGAACTGTTCCACCTTTTACGTGTTCTGCCAATGAATAGCAGTCTTTGGTTTGCTTTCTCCACAACGTTTTCTATGTGATCGCTCCAATTTAGGTTATTTGTAATTGTAATCCCTAAGTATTTAGTTGAATTTACAGCCTTCAGATTTGAATGACTTGTCGCGTAACCGAAATTAAGCGGATTTCTTTTAGTACTCATGTGAATAACTTCACTCTTTTATTTATTCAGGGTCAATTGCCACTTTTCGCACCATACAGATATCTTACCTAAATCATTTTGCAATTCATTTTGGCCATTTGATTACTTTACAAGACTGTAAATGACAGCATCATATGCAAAACATCTATGACGGCTACTCCAGTTATCTGCTATGTCGTTAATGTAGATAAAATCCTTTGGGATCGGCGGGTATTACTTCTGTTTTACTCGATGACTTTCCGTCTATTACTACGAACTGGGACCTTTCTGACAGGAAATTACGAATCCAGTCGACTGAGGCGATATTCCATAGGAACGCAGTTTGATTAGAAGATGCTTGTGAGGAACGGTGTCGAAAGCCTTCTGGAAATGTAAAAATATGGAATCAATTTGTCATCCCCTGTCGATAGCACTCTTTGTTTCATGACTATAAAGAGCTAGTTGTGCTTGGCAAGAACGATATTTTATGAATCCGTGCTAAGTGTCAACAAATCGTTTTCTTCGAGGTAATTCATAATGTTCGAACACAGTATATGTTCCAAAACCCTACTGCAAATCGTCGTTCTTGTCACTGTCCGCGCGACTACCCCCGTCGGAGGTTCGAGTCCTGTCTCGCGCATGGGTGTGTGTGTTGTCCGTAGCGTTAGTTTAAATTAGGTTTAGTGTAAGCTTAAGGACCGATGACCCAAGCAGTTTTGTCCCGTAAGACCTTACCACAAAACAAACAAACTCGACGTTCTTAAGACTAATCACGAAGACTAATCAGTCGGTGAGAGGAAACAGAATGAAATTTTCACTCTGCAGCGGAGTGTGCTCTGATTTTGAAACTTCCTGGCAGATTAAAACTGTGTGCCTGATCGAGACTCGAACTCGGGATCTTTGCCTTTCGCGGGTAGGTACTCTACCAACTGAGCTCCCGACGCACGACTCCCGGGCCGTCCTCACAATGTTACTTCCGCCAGTGCCTCGTCTCCTACCTTCCAAACTACACAGAAGTTCTCCTGCGAAACTTTCAGGAAGTTCTGTGAAGTTGGTAGAGTACCTACCCGCGAGAGGCAAAGGTCCCGAGTTCGAGTCTCGGTCCGGCACTCGGTGAGGGGAAGTTGGCGCGGTCTCCTAGTAAGCAGCAGCTTCTCGCCTGTCGCACGCCACAACATTGACTCACTGCGCGTGAGTGCCGCACGGTAGTGCGTCCGTCACAGAGTGACGTCATTGAACAGCGCCCCCGCGGTGGCGCAAGGGCACGGCCTCCACGCCCGCCGCCCACGGGCTGCCTTCTACGAGTCGCCGCCTTGGGAGGGGCGCCGTTCGGGCCTCGCTGCAAGCACAGAACTGCCTCACGGCGTAGACGGTTAGCAGCCGCCATACCTGCACCGTAATACGCCTCATCAACCTCTGAAGCCTTGCTGATGACGTCACTGCTGGTACGCCCCTGACAAGCCCCTTTGTCTCTCGTCGAAATCGACCAAAACACATCTCGACTGTCTCTGCGTTTAGGACGACATTGGTACACATGTAAGTGGCTGAGAAACACATAGGTGCATCTGTAATTATTTAAAGTAACTTAAGTCTAAAACACAAAGCAAGAACGTCCTGATTAGATTCGTTGTGCACTGAAGCATTTACGTCATGATGTAGCGTGGTGTGCGTACTGTAAGACCTTCCTCTCACACATAGCTTTTTATTACGGAGGGAGGATCCTCCGTTTTGTGATGCTTGTGGTACGCACATCTCTGTCCGGCACATTTTAACACACTGCATTTTACACCGTGATGCAAGGGCAGAAGCACAAGTTGATGGGGATCTGCCTTCTGTTTTAGCTAACGACGAGACGAGTGTGTCTAGGGTTTTTAAGTTTTGTGATGTGTCTGGACTCTGGCCTAAACTTTTAGGCTGGAGGTTTTAGTGTATTGCAGAGTGGCTGCCTGCTCCCCTTTTTTCCTTGTGGTCAGCCAGCCACTTCCATCTGCTACATTGTTTTAGCTCCCTCTATCATTTTCTTCCTGTGTTGTCCATGTTTTACTGCTGACACCCTGCTTCATCCCACGCTTCGGTGTGGGTGAGCACATATTTTTCAACGATTATTACCCGTGTTTTATGTTTCGTTTTATATTCCTGTTCTGGGAATTTTCTTGACACCCGTCTCCCTCTGTTACTGAACGGGCGCTGAAGACCTTGCTGTCGTGCGCCCAAAACCCCTCTACTACTACTACTACTACTGCTACTACTGTAACACCTTCAGTACACACACCATCAGATTATTTGACCTGTCGCACTAACGAAGTAGGCGAGTGTCAGCAATATGTCTCGTGGTCTTATCAAATGGTTCAAATGGCTCTGAGCACTATGGGACTTAACTTCTGAGGTCATCAGTCCCCTAGAACTTAGAACGACTTAAACCTAACTAACCTGAGGACATCACACACAGCCATGCCCGAGGCAGGATTCGAACCCGCGACCATAGCGGTCGCGCGGTTTCAGACTGTAGTGCCTAGAACGTGGTCTTATCGTGGCGTGTTTATCTTCTGCCGTTAGGTCAGACGACAGAAAGGCCACTTGCACGCTTAGAGTAGCAGATTGACGGTGACCAACTTTAAACAGAACTTGATTAATTTTCACACACATTCATTAAAATAATAACAAGCATAAAAATTCCCTAACTTGGTTCTGGATGCTATTTACAGTTGACAATCTGAAGTTCCTTTGGTATTGGTACGTTAATCTTATTCTCACATATATCTCTGATACTTGACAAAAGTGTCTATACATTTATCTTCATGGCGATGTACAGGAATATGGTAATCTTATTAGGCGCAGACTGAAACTTGACTATAGACAGGTACAGACAAATGTAGAACTCGTACAGACTGGTACAGACTAATGCAGACTGGTACAGACTGGTGCAGACAAATGCAGACTGACTAATCGGTCTGTACACTCGTTATAATACCTCGCGCGTTCATGTATTACTGCACGGGTGTGATCCGCGAGGAGAAAAGGTTCTACGTTAGCAGCAATCTCATTGGCTGCGTTACATATTAATATGCGGATCGGCGGCAGCAGAATTTGGTCCGTTTCTAGGGCAGCGCCATCTCGTAGTGCGGAGACAGACGAGCACTGCGCCTGCGCTGTTGTGCTTAGCGGGGCGCGCTCTAGTGGGAAACTTGTGTACGCGGTGACTACGCGGAACTATGTACACAACATGTAGGGAAGCAGCCTACTCACGCCATATAAAATTGATATGCTTTCCCTTGTGTCCCAGCCTAGTCGGCTGTAACTAGCTATGACCTCACGAATGTTGTGCAATACCTTAAAAATAAAGTAAATGATCTGAAAAGCTAATAGCATGTCAGGACTGATGCTAAAATAATAATGTGATAACTTTCAGTTTGGTAACTTAAATAGTTTTTTTAATTTGGACGTTTTCTGTAAAAATCATAGGCGCAACAGGAAGGAGGTAGAAACTTAAAAATTTATATTCAGATTCCTTTTACATTGTAATTTAATGTAAACAGCATGCTGGATCCCACAATGTAATATTTTGGTTGAAATTCATGATTTTCTGTTTTTGTGTCCTAAAACTACAGAAGCAAGATAGATTAAGTAAGTGATTAGATAAAGCTAGGATGTTTAGATTTAGGTAGAATGGAGATATGCTATAATAACAAAGATGTGAGAAGTTTCAAAAAGGTAGCTATAAAACTATAGCTGTAGCGTCTCTCCAAAGGGCAAGTTCAGAGCTCATCTACTGCGTGCAGTACAACTAAAATAATTCTCTCGCCAAAAGTATTTAACCTAGCCACATTATAATTTTATTGTAGATACTTACCTGTGTGCTGATTCCAATTAAATCTAGAGCTTCATTGGTCTTCAGCGAATGAAGCAATCAATTATTTAGTAATTTGAAGTGGTATTCAGATGGCGGCCACTGAGTGACGCGCGTTTCTTTCGCTCGCGAGTTTTTCCGCTCATTGAAGGTGTTACAGAGAAGTGCGGCAGTCCACAGCGTGTACATCCGACTAAACAAGTATTACTTGCCGTGGTGTGTTGTTCTCCGTTGATTACCACAAGTGATAAGCGATAAGTGAGTGAAAAATGGGAAGAGCACGAGCAAGCGGCAGCAGGCGAGGCTACAGGGAGGGGCGCAGGCAGCGCGGGCGCCCGGTCTCCGGCGGCAGGTGAGGCCTCGCTTCCCGACATCGGGCAGCTCGTCCCGTCCCAGGTGAGTGCGGCGCTGCACAGTAGAGACACGCTAGGCGTAATAGTGCGATCCATCAAGGACTCTGTGACGGCCGCGGTCATGGACAAACTGCAAGAGGCTGTCGGGCGCAACAGCACCGAAATCCAGTCTCTTAAAAAGTCCCTGGCCGCACAAGAGAAAAAAGCCGCCGACCTAGAAGCTAAACTGTCTGCGGCCACCGATGAAATTGAGCAGTATCAGCGAAGGAACAGCTTGCGCTTGTTCGGGGTAGCTGAAAACGATCGAGAAAACACCGACGACCTGGCCATTAGCCTCGTGCGTGAGAAACTTGGCGTGCAGATCGACGTGGCCGATATTGACAGAAGCCACCGTGTTGGGCGCAGGATACCAGGTGCGATGAAACCCAGGCCCATAATAATTAAATTTGTGTCATACCGGAAAAGAGCTGAAGTGTTTGCTCAGAAAAGAAAACTCGCCAAGAGTGGGGTTACCCTGAGGGAAGATCTGACGCGCGAAAGACTAAAAGTTTTGAACACTGCGATCACACATTTCGGCCTTCAAAATGTATGGACCCAGGATGGCAGGATCGTAGTCAAGACGGAAGGAGGGAGGAAAACGGTGACGAACATGTCCGAACTGAAAGACTGAGCGAAATCTCGCGAGACGCAAAGTCTCATATTTTACTCTGTCTAAAATAAGTTAATTTTTATTCTTTCTTTTCATTTTTTTACGTAAATATTGCTTCGTTATTTCTATATGTACCATAAGTACTCTATTTAAAATCAGTCAATTGTTTCACATAAATATTGCTTCTTTAGTTGCCTATCATAAGTGCTCATTTATATTCATATTGTCAGTCAAACGGGAATTAACATTCTCCATTAACAGGAATCGCCTTAAAACCGCCTTTCTATATCTGTTATTTTCATCCTCGTCACTACCACCACTACTACTACTATTATCTTTATCGTAACCACTACTGCCACTTTCCATCTTTCTTTTCGCTCCCTTCTCCGATACCACCAGCCTGTCTTTCACCTTTAGCCTACTGACGCTTGAGTCAGTCACGACCTTGGACACACCTGTAAATATGTCTTCCCCCGCGAAATCCAGCTTTTGTCCCTCTTCCGGCCAGCAGGTAGACGGAGCGCGCTCGGTCCTACAGGCGGCCACAATGGGACGGGCCGGTTCCGGCGGCGGGCTCTTTGTGGCCCACGCGAACGCTCAGTCGCTAACGGCTCACTTCGATGAGTTCTGTGACCTGTTCTGCCAATCGCTGTTCCATATTATCCTCGTCTCTGAAACTTGGTTGAAACCAAACATTTCTTCCGACGCTATCCGAATCACTGGTTACTCTCTCCTAAGGGCAGATCGTGAAACACGACGCGGGGGTGGTGTGGGTGCCTATATTCGCTCTGATCTGAGACCTACTATACTATGCACATCGGATGCAAAGGGCGAAGGAGAAGCAGAGTTCTTGTTTTTCGAAATAAATACATCAAATCAGAAACTGCTAATTGGAGTAATCTATAAACCTCCAAACGTCGGTGCTATGTCCTCCTTTCAGTCTGCCCTGTCCTCGCTCGTGACACTGTATGAACACATAATCATTATGGGCGATACAAACATCGACTTACAGTTAAAATCTCCCTCTGCAGAAAAACTTAGGAGACTGTTCCACTCCAATGATATGAGTTTAGCACCGCTGGACCCAACTCATCACACGCCACACAGCCATACACTCATAGATATAATAGCAACAAAGCGACCAGATAAAATAATTCGCGCCAATCAGACATCCGCTCCAGGACTCTCTGCTCATGACGTGATTTTCTTAAATTACTCAGTACATACTACCAAAGAAAAATCTCACCTGGTAACCTACAGAAACCTAAAAAATGTTAACCATGACGCTCTTCAAAAGGATTGCTCAGACATCCCTTGGCATGATATAAGCAATGAACCGACTTTAGACGGAAAAATTCGGGAATTATGTCGCAAAATTATTGCACTGTATGATAAACATGCTCCTCAACGCACTGTCAAGATAAAGAGAGCTCCCGCTCCGTGGCTCACCACTGCATTACGCCAGTTAATGAATGAACGTGATGCTGCACATAGGGCCTTCAAGCGTAACCCAACTCCCGAGGCGTACGAAGCTTATAGGAAACTCCGAAATAGAACCAAGCAAAGCGTGAGGAATGCCAAAATCAGACATGCTCGCTCTGTCGTATGCGGCATATCAAAACCTGCTGCACTGTGGAAAAAGCTGCGCAGTTTCGGTATAGGGAAGCGAAGATCTGACGCTGTTTATCAAGCGTCTGCAGAAGAATTTAACGATTTCTTCTCAACAGCCGTAAACTGCCACGCAGCGACAAATTACCAGCCCCAAGATATCAATCTCTCGAGAGACAAGTTTTTCCTAAAACATGTCACTACCGGCACAGTACACAAGGCAATTATGAGAATCTCTTCCGAGGCAGTAGGAAATGATGGAGTGAGCATTGGCATGATTAAGAACGTCGTAAACACTATTACTCCAGTTATCACAGACATCTTCAACCTGTCTCTTGTCAGTAGTACATATCCTACTGAGTGGAAGCAAAGCTTAATTCAACCTATACCCAAGACTGACAACCCTAAGTCGCCAGGTGACTACAGGCCGATCAGCATACTTCCTGCAATATCTAAAGCCCTAGAACACATCGTCCATGAACAGCTGACGGATTACCTCAAAACTCATAACATCCACGACAAATATCAGTCAGGTTTTCGAAAGCACCATAGTACAGCAACTGCATTAATCAAAGTAACTGATGACATTAAACATGCTATGGACAGACGTGAAGCTACCATCCTAACACTGCTTGACTTTAGCAAGGCTTTTGATACAGTTGACTTTGATATATTACTAATTAAAATGAAGCAGCTGAATTTCTCAAACAGCGCAATACACTGGTTCGACAGCTACCTCAAAAACAGAAGTCAACAAGTCATTTGTGGGTCGGAAAAGTCATCACGGAAAAACGTGCGCTCTGGAGTTCCCCAAGGCTCCGTCCTTGGTCCATTACTCTTCTCACTGTACATTAATGATATTTCTTCAGTGATTCACTCCTGCAACTACCATCTATATGCCGACGACATCCAACTGTACATAAGTGCAAGCCCCAAGAACATTGCTGACGCAGTAGCGAGTATGAACGCAGATCTTTGCTCTGTTTCTCGATGGGCACAGAACCTAGGTCTGAAACTAAACCCCAAGAAATCCCAGGTCATACTTATATCTCATCCAAAGTTAATCAGTCGGTACTTTCGCGAAACAGTCCCTCAAATACTCCTCAATGGTACCCAACTACCATACCAAAAAACAGTAAAAGACCTTGGAATAATCTTGGATGAACACCTAAACTGGGAAGAACAAACAGTCACAGCTTGCCGGAAATCGCTCTCCTCCCTACATGCAATTCAAAAATTTAGAAAAATATTTCCAACCCATGTTAAACAAAAATTAGTCCAAACACTAGTCTTGCCAAATCTTTACTACTGTGATGTAGTTCAACATGGCACAAATAATGAAAATTCGAGATGCCTCGAGCTAGTGATGAATGCTTGTGTTAGATACGTATGCAACATACGGTTGTATGATCATATCAGTCCTTCATACTCCCAGCTAGGTTGGATACGCCCACATAAGGCACGCGATCTCCACACGATGTGCTTACTTCATCGATTTCTTAGCCACTGGTGCCCCCAATAGTTATCTTCTCACATTAAACACCTATCATCATTCCACAACCGCAATACCAGATCGGATACGTCTAGCATCTTGGCTGTACCTTTACATAACACAAAATCTTTCTCCGTGTCATTCTCCATCTCAGCCATACGACTATGGAACGCGCTCCCCTGTGATCTGCGTCTTATCCAAAACCACTCAACATTCAAGAGGGAACTTAAGACTTACATATTAGGGACGGTATAGCCACCATTGTTGTGCCCCCCCCCTCCCCCTCATCTTTTTCTTTCTCCTCTCCATCATAGCTTCGAATTTTACCATTCTATTTCTCTTCCTCTAACCTATCTACCTCTTCTATATCTCTTTCACCCCATTCCATCGTCTTATGTCTCTGCTTGATGAGAATAACTCACAAGCTGCAAGAATATAACGAGAAAATTCCCAACTAGCAATAGGACTGACACTCATATAAGAAAAATATGTTTACTTTCATATACATAGTCATTATTATTATTATTATTATCATTATTATTATTATTTTTATTATTCTTGATTGTTATAATTATTTTTTGATTGTTATAATTATCATTGTACTACTTTTATAATCTCTATTTTTTTCTTTAACATTTATACTGTATAACATGTTATATGTCCTAATTTTCTGTAGACACTGAAATTTGTTGAATCTGAGTATGCCTGGTTAGGTGTAAGAGAGGGCCTGAAGGCCCTAATCTTGCCAGGTAAAATAAATGCATAAATAAATAAATAAATAAATATTCTACTAGCCCAGTGGCTAGTCAGTAAGGCAAATGTTTTCGGTTGCGTCTTTGGCGGTCTGCACCGCGGCTGTATAAATAAGAGTGCTACGAGATAGAGTAAGGGCCCAGTCCTCTTCTAGATTCGTATCAGCGCACACTCCGTCACGGAAGCTGCGTCGCGTTTGTGCAGTTGCAAGGAACAGCCTTGGATGCCGTGTTATGTAACTCGGTATGCACTTAATAATGAGTTCGCATAGGGGTAAAGAGTTAATAGCGGAACGACTCCAGTGATTTATGCTCAGTTTGTGGATGTCGTATTTTCACGTGTCGCCGCAGGACAGATTTTCTACCATTACTAGCGTGGCTTTTGATGAGTATTAACATCAAAATTTGGTGAGCATTCACTTTGAACATTTACATCGATAACGATTATTGAACAGTTTGTTATCTATGGATAATAAGATCTGCGCAATAGACTCTGAACAGCTCTGATAGTACAATAGCTGATATGGGTAATCATTTGTCTGGAGTTTTACGTTTTATCGTTTTCAGAATATAGTGAAAATTGTTATAGTAAACTGCATTTTCTATGAATCTCAGACATCATCCTAAATCCTCAGAATAATGAACTTCAATAATCAATAACCCTAATTCTCCATCACAGTGGGCATAGTGAACTCTAATTATAGGCATCAGGTTTTTGCTAATCACTTTCTGGTTGCCAACATTGTAGTTAGAGGGCCTGTGTTGAGAATGGCAACATACAATAGTTATAGTAATATCTTTATTTTCTACCCGCCACCCCACAATCAGAGGACATCATTTTACACTTACCGCTCCAGAACTTCTTGTTCCTCTACTTCTGTGACAGAAAATGACGTTATTTAAACCATTCATACAGGCTGTGGTCCGATACTCCAAATACTTGAAATCTCCTTTATGTCATGATCTCTGAGGTCGAATAATGAGTAAGTGCTAAACTGCGAAGAAAGAAAAAAAATGGAAGTGCAAGATCTTACACGTTTCGACTATTAGTTCTTTCTTGACACCATGTTGTAAGTGTTTTCTCATATCGACAAGATTTGACAGATCAAGCAGATACGTAGTATTGAAGGACATTTTACAAGACATATTCTGTAACTCAAATGGAGAGAGTACAGCAGAGCACTAAAAAGAGGAAGCTTATCTCGTCGATAATGTTACACACACATGGAACTGGCATATTTGCATGAACACAGTAAATTCGAATATTTATTACGCGATTTTTACAACGATCTATATTTATGGGAATTTAAGGTACTGAATTTGAAATGATTCTCTGAATATCATGAAATATCATGACTAAATCTGAAATACGGTACTGATTCACTTTTTCCTGATGTTTCTTACACGCACCCAACTTTATTTGTGATATGATGATCCTCTGTCAGCATTCATGATATTGTTCTTTTCCTTAATGGACATAAATCACATAAAACTGCATGACTCAAGTATATGAGCCTTTCGCTATTATTGCCACATGCGCAACACGGCAGCTCTTTGGATCATAAGCAAAATGTCGAATAGACCGGTAGTTGCGGAGGTTTTCCTCAAAGACAGCTCGATTCGTCTCTTACATGTATGTATATGTCAAACATTATGGTGTTCTCACATCGTCCTAAACTCACTGGGCATGTAGTAAACAATTTATATTGGCAAATACGATGTGTTGAAATATCCAGTTAGCAAAAAGAGGGTAAAAAAAATTAGTGACCGATGTTACCAAGTCCAGCAATGAATTTACGTGGTATATACATATGGAAAACATCACTGGGTATCCCCCAGCATCATAGCGAGAATGTGATATTTGTGACGCTCAAATCTTTTGATTTTGTCTCCTCGCCCGTCAATGTGAAGTTTCCCTTCGAGAGGTCACAAAAAGAGATTTTCATGGTGCATGTCTTTCCTAAGAAAGTTGTTTCTCTTTAAGCTGGACATTTTAAAGAAGTTCAGCGTGTTTTCAGCACCGTAGGAGTCCATGTTTGACATACAACAGCAAAATGAAGAG
This sequence comes from Schistocerca americana, assembly GCF_021461395.2. Taxonomy (NCBI): domain Eukaryota; kingdom Metazoa; phylum Arthropoda; class Insecta; order Orthoptera; family Acrididae; genus Schistocerca; species Schistocerca americana. The sequence goes on along the minus strand of NC_060122.1, from coordinate 829,773,932 downwards.
AAAAGAGGCGAGATGTTGGTGTAACACAAATTAATATAGAAGGAAATGTAACTACTGAAACACTACCATTGGGGAACCATGACACAAAACAGCAAAAGGAGGAGAAAAGAGACGCAATGTTGATGTAACACAAATTAATATAGAAGGAAATGTATCTTCTGATGCACTACCACCAAGGAACCGTGACAGAGGTTCACAACTCTGTAAAGAAAGGAAAGCACCACCGTTCTGGCCACAGACGAGCCACTCGATCCCGACCGAACGCCGTGTCATCCTCAGCCCTCAGCCAACGGCGTCATGGAGTTGCGGTATGTATGGGTGTGGTGTCAACAAACCGCTCTCCTGGCCGCTGTTGACAAGGAAAAACCCCTGGCTGAGCTGGGAATAAAACCCGGGCCCCCCGAAAATCATTCAGGTACGGACGCGGACAGCTGTTTTTGGTTGGAAATAAGTAGTTAGGTAAAAACCGCTCACTTCAAACGGCTGCTTAAAGATATACACAACTGCATTCAGCCGAGACGCACAAAAGGCGAAATACACTTGACGCGACGGAACGATACGAGGAGTCAAAACATTCCACAGTGCGTTACAAATGCCGACATTCGCACACGCCACGAACCGAGGCTCAATGTTTCTCGGGAAGAAAGATTTGAGTTTGATGTCTGTAGACGGAACGATGTCGTTGCCTGCTAACATGAGAAGTGAAACTAGTTTTGCCGTGCTCACTCAAGTCACCGTACTGGATTATGCACTTTTGCTGCTTAATAATCTTTATTTAATCATTTTGTTTGTTTGTGTGACGCATTGTAAATATTCCATGACGGCTTGGACATTTTTTCTATTGAGTGCTCTTCCACAGGTGACGCTAGTTGTCTCAAAGTGAAGAATAATTCAGGTTTTACAGCAACGGGCGATAGGAAGAATCGTGCCCTGTGTATAAATAATGTAAATTAATTAAGTAATTTTCATTATCAGGCTTTTTTAATAGCAAATGTAAATATCGTGTGACTAGGGCCTCCCGTCGGGTAGACCGTTCGCCGGGTGCAAGTCTTTCGAATTGACGCCACTTCGGCGACTTGCGCGTCGATGAGGATGAAATGATGATGATAAGGACAACACCACATCCAGTCCCTGAGCGGAGAAAATCTCTGACCCAGCCGGGAATCGAACCCGGGCGCTTAAAGCCTGGCCATCCCGCGGCCACGCCGAAGCAACGTTTTCGAGTTCGAGGATCGAAGGATTAGGAAGAGGATGTAGTGGGCTTCTCGATTTTGTTTTATTTATTTATTTATTTAATTTTTTATAACATTTTTAATTTTTTATTTTTTTTCATTTTGTATTGTATTTATAGATTTATTTTTGTTTCATTACAAAGAAAGATCCTACAACTGCCGGAGTCGAGCGTCCGAGTCGTCTTCTCGTCTGTTGGGAGGGGTTCCCCCCTATTCCGTCCGTAGAGGATCAATATGCTCCAGGATTCTTCTTCATTTTCAGCGTCTCATATCCGGAACGCCCCAGTGAGCAGGAGGATCCGCAAATAATGAACCTAAATAATTTGCGAAACGAGTTCTGTACTTCGGGTGGCGGCTGAAAGCTGCATGTGTCGTCATCAATAGGGACCAAAAGTCGAGTGTGCCTTTGGGAGCTTCGCAAAATATGTAGTAAACGGCCATGCCTTTTAGCCAGTTAACGGCGTTCGTTCCGGTTGATGAAAAGTATACGCCGTCGGGGTGCAATACATCACCAGGGGAGATAGACTCCGGCAATCGCCGCAGGAGTAACGCCAGCATGCGCTGAGTTAGTAGCCAGCACTCGCTGGTCGCGGCACACGTCAGACGGTGTGCATCCGAGTCAGCGACTGAGCATGTCGGACACAAGGGGTCGTCCGTCAGATGTATGGAATGTAGCCTCTGACGAGTAGCGAACTTCCCATTCACAACCACGTACTACGATGAACGCACCGTCGTGGGTAGAAAAGGCGTGTGTACCGCTCGCCACACCGTGTTCCAGGCAACTTCAGGATGACTGTGGGTGACCGTATTTACAGGTTGCTGCTGTTGATAGAGGCGATAATAGTCTTTTGTGCTGGGCTTCCGTGTCGTCGGAAGTTCTGACCGTAAGTAGCTGAAGTCATTCAAAAACTCTCTGATGTGGGTGAGTGCCGGTGAAATGCGTCCTACAGAAACCGGGGGATGCAGAGAGTGTGGTGCCACTTCCGCTACCACTCAGCTACTGGGGGCGGACTTCTTAATAGTGAAAAAAATTAGATCTTTCGAAGAAGAAAAATAGTTGCTTCTGACGATATTTGGTGCTTTGGAGAAAAAAACACAAGAGGTAAGGTAAGCAGGCTGAACAATATTGTTTCCTGCGTTTATTTGTAGATATTTCCTCTAGCAAGTAATTGTTAGTTTCTAGCTGAAATCTAAATCTGCCAATAAAATTTTAAAACGACAACTGATGGCTGAAATCTATTATTTACAAGTAAATGTCAATGTTTAGAAATTTCAGTTCTCACCAGTTTAGTAGACAAACTTTATGAAGAAAGTCTGTTACGAAGTTTGCTTTGCCCATTAATAAACTACGGCATCGCTACTTCCTTTAATTCCGATAGTAGAGGGATCAGGGAAAATAATTTCAACACCTGTACTTACTTGGGAATGATTTATTAATAGGGGGTTGCAATACTCCCATTTTCCCGTAATAGAGCAGCGTTTTTTCTTGGAACACTGGCATATAATGATTGTGTAGTCTCCAGTGGAGTGTTATGCACCTCTTCGATCAGAACCTCTTCTAACTCCTGTAGTGACGAGGAAGGCGGAAATCCGCTCCGGAGTCTGCGCTCCAATACCGCCCACAAACGTTCCATAATGTTCAAGTCTGGGGACTGTGCTGGCCAGGGAAGACGCTGCAGTTCAGTTTCATGCTCCTCATACCACAATTGTGCAGTCCTGGCTGTGTGAATGGGTGAATTATCGTCCTGAAGTATGGCATCATTGTTGGGAAACGACATTTGAATCATGGGGTGCACCTGATCACCTAAAATCTTCTCATAATCGTTGGCTGTAACACCGGCTTTGAGAGTAATTATGGGGCCAGCAGAATACAAATATATAGCTTCCCACACCATGACACTCCCATCGCCATACTTAACCGTTGTCTGGCCGCACTGGCCGAGCGGTTCTAGGCGGTTCAGTCTGGAACCGCGCGACCGCTACGGTCGCAGGTTCGAATCCGGCCTAGGGCATGGATGTGTGTAATGTCTTTAGGTTAGTTAGGTTTAAGTAGTTCTAAGTTCTAGGGGACTCATGACTTCAGATGTTAAGACCCATATTGCTCACAAGGGAACCTCCCCATCGCACCCCCTTCAGATAAGTTTGCATAGTGGATAGGCCTTGAAAAACGGAACACAGATCAATGGAGAAAACGGGAAGAAGTTGTGCGGAACTATGAAAAAAATAAGCAAAATATACAAACTGAGTAGTCCATGCGCAAGATAGGCAACATCAAGGACAATTTGAGCTCAGGAGCGTCGTGGTCCCGTGGTTAGCGAGAGGAGGTGGGGAACGAGAGTTCCTTGGTTCAAGGCTTCTCTCAAGTGAAAAGTTTATTTTCTCAAAGTTATGATCTGTCCGTTCGTTCATTGACGTCTCTGTTTACTGTAATAAGTTTAGTGTCTGTGTTTTGCGACCGCACCGCAAAACCGTGCGATTAGTAGACGAAAGGACGTGCCTCTCCAATGGGAACTGAAAACATTTGATCGCAAGGTCATAGGTCAACCGATTCCTCCACAGGAAAACACGTCTGATATATTCTATACGACACTGGTGACGGCATGTGCGTCACATGACAGGAATATGTTGTTGACCCACCTAACTTGTACACTTGGCGAATGGGTAAAAAGATTCTTCTACCTTGCCCGATTTAGGTTTTCTTGTGGATGTGATAATCACTCCCAAAAAAGTGATGAAAACATAACGGACGGACAGATAATAACTGTCTGAAAATAAAAAATTAAACTTTTCACTCGAGTGAAGACTTGAACCTAGGACCTCTCATTCCGCAATCGCTCACGCCAACCACGGGACCACGGCGCTTCTTAGCTCACACACTCCTTGATGTTGCCTATCTTGCACATGGACTACTCAGTTTGTATATTTTGCTTATTTTTTTCATAGTTCCACACAACTTCTTCCTGTTTTCTCGATCGATCTGTGTTCCGTTTTTCAAGGCCTATCCACTGTGCCAACTTATAACTAAATCTGAGGGGGGTGCGATGGAGAGGTTCCCTTGTCAGAGCCATTTGAACTATTTGAACTAAACCGTTGAAATCAAGAAATTGGGATTGCATGCTTCTTTTGGCGTTCTCCAGAGGTAAACCCGGCCCGATGTTGGAAACAAGGAAAACGTTGACTCCTCGGACCATATGACGTGTTTCTACTGTTCATCCGTCCAGGGTTTATGCTCCTGACGCCATGTTTTACCCTTTTATGCGTTGGTTGTCGTCACTAACGGTTTCGGTATAGCAGCTCGTGAGTGAATATTCGCTTTATGGAATTCTCAGCGGAGAGTGTCGATAGGTACGGGGTCTTGAAGATGGCTATTGAGCTCTGCAATCACTTTGGCCGCCGTAGTTTGTGTTGTTTTGACACAATTCTTGTTAGTGTACCACGTCTCTGTCATTTAGTTTTGATTTGCGCCCACAATTACGTTACATGATGATGTCTTTCCATGTTTAGTGTAGGCTGTCATGACTGTTGAAACAGTTGCTCGTGAAACATTCAATAAGTTGGCTGTCTTGGTTAGTGATGCTCCAGCTAATCGGTCTCCCACAATCTGCGTCTTTGGAGCTCTGTTAGGTCTTTCATTGCACGTCGACCTGGGCCTCTTAGTGCAAATACGAAGTGTGCACTACTCGGAAACAACCTCCACTGACGCCTAGTCCGTACTGAGCGCACACAGTCCAGCGACACGTGCCTTACCTGTGTTGTTGACCGTCAAACACAACCATCCCATTGGTACTTCTGTTCACATTATTTTGTCTATACCCTGTGTATTCCGACAGTATATATAGACTTTCTGTAACGCGGATGGAACCTCATTAACACACTTTCACCGTTCGCTGCTGGGCTAAGCGAACTGACGTCGTGTCGACGTTGCAACTCACGTGGAGACTCCACAATCTGACGGTGTCGTCGCCTGCTGTTCCGTGGACGCCTAGAATGAGCCGGCTTTATAGGCCGATTCACACAGATCAGTCACGCGACAGCGCTGAGATCGGCCCGTTATACCGCCGACGTGTGTGAAGGAATTGTTGTAGGAGTTAAAGCGCTGTGTTCACACTCGTCCTTGGCGTGATCATGACAGGGCAAATCGAGCTTCCGCGGACTCCGTACGGAGGTCGCCGTAATTCTTCTGGGCGGTGTACGTACTCTCACTGCACGGCCGCAGCGCGGTCAGCTTGTTGTACTGTCGTGCAGTAGTTCATCATCATAAACATAAAAGACGAGAAACTTTATGACTTAGTGCGCAACCATCCTGTGCTGAACGATCTCTCCAATCTCAAATACATGGACGCAGATGAAGAATTTATTATTATCGTGTCAGAAACATGCAAAAAACACAGTTTATACAATTATTGACAGATCAACAGAGTTTATATGATCTTTGACCAAAATTTGGCAACTTCCAGTGCATTTCCGTTGCCTGGTGCAGGTCTTCTCCTGTGCAGGTGGCTCGATAAAGTCGTCACTGAAGCGTATGTTGAGCAGAATCCCGTAATCACGTTGGGTTTTGTTTTCTTCAATACATCCCCTGTTTTCCATGTTAGCCCGTGCCACTCCTGAACTCAGCCTATTCAGGGTCTTCCAGATTGGCAAATTCTTATCATGACCAGGGGGTAAAGATTCTGAAAATCGATTCCAACCAGAAGGGTGGGATGTCTCAGCCCTCCATAGATGCCGCCCGGCTTCTTCATCAGTGATTTTTAGTTTCTCCGAGGTTCTGAGGAAATTTTTCCTTGACCTCAATCGTTGTGGGTAGGGTTGTTGCCCATGCTTGGAATGCGTTTTTTTTCCTGCCGCAGTTTCTTTCTTTCCCTGTTTGCTGCTATTTCTCTTCGAACAAGAGGTGATGCAATTCCTGCAAGGCGGTAGAGCCATTCGAGTGGAGTTGACTTCAGGCACCCTGTTATAATTCTGCGTGTGTCGTTTGGGGTAATATCCACCTCTTTGTCAGGTGTTTACTTATACCAAACAGGACAGGCGTTCTTTGCAGGGGAGTAGCACAGTGCCATTGCAGAAGTTCGGAGGGTCAGAGCTTGGCTGCCCCACTGCGACCGTCAGTTTTCTCAGTAGGTTGTCCCTGGTGGACACTTTTGATTTGAAATTCATGCAGTATTTTATGAACGTTGGAGATCTGTCCAGTGCTGCTCACAGGTATTTTGGAGTGTCATAGTGTTCCAATTTAACCCCTGACCATTCTATCCTTAACTTGCTGGTGGTTTACCTATTTCCCAGATGGCAGGCACAAATTTGTGTCTTTGATGGTTTGGTTTAAGTTGGTTTGTTCTGTAGTATTTTGACAGATCTTCAAGAGCACTCTTTAGGGTACATGAAAGGAGTCTCCACGAAGATTTCCATTCATAAAAGCAATCGGGCGAACCCTGGACGTCAAGAAATGATGGCTGATACTTTCACACCAGAAACATTCATACAGATGAAGAATCCACTCTGGAATGAAATAGGAGCAGAAATGAAAAGCCGCGGTGGATTAGCCGAGCGGTCTAAGGGGCTGCAGTCATGGACTGTGCGGCTGGTCGCGGAGGAGGTTCGAGTCCTCCCTCGGGCATGGGTCTGTGTGTTTGTCCTTGGGATAATTTAGGTTAAGTAGTGTGTAAGCTTATGGACTGATGACCTTAGCAGTTAAGTCCCATAAGATTTCACACACATTTGATCATTTTTAGAAATGAAAAAAAAACACTTGTAAATACATATGTGTAGGTTTCTAATTTTACATCAGCGAATACATCCAGTTAGGTTGGAGATTGTTTTTTGAGAGTGTTGGCTATAGTAGTAACATTTTCTTTCCATGTGTTCCGAAATCAATAGCAATATAGTTACATTGAGCGTCTACAACAGGCGGTAAAGTTACGGAGAATTTAGTCTTGTGATGATGGTTCGGCGAACCTCCAGTGGCCAAATCTCTGGAAAAAAGGTAGACAGTAGGGTTATCACAAACGAAGATTTCACAGGTGGTCTTAGTGGTAATTAGTCAGCAGCGCGCGAAGCAGAACGAACACCTAGACTATAGAACAGTAGCCAATAATGATGAATGTAGATTTCGTATATTTAATTACCAATAAACTGTCAAAGTGTGTGTTAATTATCTACTAATCAACCACAAACAAACGGTGAGCCGTTATCTTGGTGTGATAGCGTTTTCTTCTAGCGTGTGTTTCGTTTTATTCAGACGAACTTCCAGTTGTGGCTAAGCCATGTCTCTGGAATATCCTTTCTTCCAGGAGTTCTGAAAGGTTTGCTGGAGAGCTTCTGTGAAGTTTGGAAGATAGGAGACGAGGTACTGGCGGAAGTAAGGCTTGGGTCGTGCTTGGGTATCTAGGCCGGCAGTCGGCTTTCAGTCGTGGCACCGTGCGGACGGGCACGGGGCGCCCAGCACCGCTCTGCAGGTGATGTTGTTTACCTGCTAGCGCGGGTTCGTGCGTCTTTGTATTGACTTATAGAGTACCGGTACCGATCCGCCATGGCGTTATCATATCGACAAACCACGACCACTAACGTTCAACGCACCGTGCACGAGACCAAAGTCCCATGAAATTGAACGGTGTCTTCGAGACATCATGCACATACAAACGCAAGAACTGATAGCCATCCATTTTTGGAAATTTGTGGTAACGTCTTATGGGACCAAACTGCTGAGATCATCGGTCCCCAAGTTTACATACTACTTAATCTAACTTACACTAAGGACAACAAACACACAGCCATGCTCGAGCGAGGACTCGAACCTCCGACGGGGTCAGCCGCCCGGACTGTGACAAAAGGCCTCAGACTGCGCGGTGTAGCCTCGCGGTTAGGCATCCACTTGGCTGTTGTATGCAGCACAGTGTACCTCACGTTTACTGACGGAACGGCCTGTGACGGACTCCTCCAACGATCTACAAACGGCTTCCGCTTCTTCCGCGCTGACGGTAATGTGAGTGTGGTAGCAGTTGACCATGGCGGTCTGGAGGTGCGTGCCATGTGCATCTTTGAACTGCCGTTCGAAATTCCCGCCAACCTTGTCGTTTGAGCACTGCGGCCATATGGCACAGTTTTGAGCCACACAGAGGAGAAATGGAATACATTCGAGAAGTACCCTGCCCTTAACACGGTACGCCAGGTGCGCATAGAACTTAAGCACATTCCATCATATGTTTTCGTTGGCAGCTGCTGCGTAATTGTTATGTATGATGGCCAACCGATGACCTGCTCAGGCTGCGGCCAGGAGGGCCATGTTAGAACTGAGTGTCTGCAGCGCTGCCTCGTTCAGGTACACTGCAATGAACTTTCCCAATGATCCGCAATGACCTCTCTCCCGCTAACGTATGTGGAAGTGGCACGACATGAGGTGACGGATGATAAGAACCTGATACCACCTGAAGCTTCTGCAAGTTCCGTTGGAGAGACGGCACAGACGACACCGACAACGACGCCACCGCAGCCAAACGGTGCAGAGGTTCCTGCTGCCTCTGCCCACCGCGGCGTCAGGCGAACCCGGCCGTCGGCACTGTCGGGATCGGACACAGCGATTCCCGACAGAGACTGCATCGAACCTCGCCCTCCAGTGGACGTCGAGTCTCCGACCAAGCAAAAATCACCCAAGCGACACAAGAAAAGACGATTGACAGCTGAAGAACGGGACAGGGATGTGAGACTGGTGGAGGAAATCGACTCCGTTGCTAAGTTTACAGTTGCAACGAATTTGAGCAGCCTCATTCACCAGAAAGCGCCTGGCGATTACGAACACTCTCTCACATCTCGTGGTCCTGAAAACGAGGCGCATCGGGTCGACTCCCAGAATGCGAGCTCCTGTGAAAGAGGCCAGCCACCACTGATCACCCAATCCTCTCTCGGTGACGGGGTGGACGACATGGAGGTAGATGATGCACAACACACTTCGATAACTCCTACGGAGCTCATGGCTGACATTGAGCCCAGAGGGCCCTGCCAGTCAGCGGATCATACGGCACAGTAATCCACGTCATGCGGCCAGATGGCTGTGTGGCGTACGAGCTCGCCGTGGGCTTACACCCGTCCATTGCCTCCACCACTTGATATGTCTGAATCCTACCGTGTGGGAACAGTCAGTGCCATGACGTCCACTCCACTGTCAAGACCCGCATGTTACACGACATGATCAGAGCGGCAGACTTGGACATTGCGCATCTCCAGGAGGTCTGTCCCGAGCTGCGTTAAGACCTCTATGGCTACACCTCCTACAGTCTATCATCTGGTGATGGTGCAGGAGGAACGGCCATCCTTCTCCGAGATGGCATGAAAGCGACGGAAATGACATACTGGCCGAACGCACGAGGCACGGTTCTCACACTTGCGCAGGCTGCCTCGTTAATGTCTACTCACCCTCTGGTACTTCACACCGCGGTGACAGGCACGTCTTCTATTCGGGGGAGGTCGCCCCACTTGTGCAAGAAAATATGACCTTTGCGTAGTGGGAGAGATTTTAACAGTGTTCTGCAGCCTGAGGACCAGATACCGTATTACGTCCCTTGCCCGGCTCTACGCGCACTGGTACGTGACCTCGCGCTCACGACACATGGATCTTACATCATGGGAACCAGCGTGGATACACGCACTTTACCGGACGATCTGCCAGTCGTCTGGACCGGATATACGTTTCACGTGGCCTCCGCACAGAGACGCTTGATGCAGAAATCTGGCCGATGGCCTTCACGGATCATCTCACGTACGAGGTGCGGCTAGAAAAAAACCGGACTGATGCTGGAAAAAACATTTATTTACAATTATTTACAATTTCATGTTATCTCCTTCAATGTACTCTCCTCCTCGGTCTCTACACCGCTCCATACGAATTTTCCACTGTTCATAGCAATGCTGCAGATCATTTTCGGTAAGTCCATACATTACTTCCGTCGATTTTTCTTTTACTGCTTCAACAGTCTCAAATCTAGATCCTTTCAAAGCTGACTTCACTTTAGGGAAAAGAAAAAAGTCACAGGGGGCCAAACCAGGTGAGTATGGTGGATGATCTAAGATGGGAATGTTGTGTTTTGCCAAATACGTCTTCACTGACAACGCACTGTGAGCTGGGGCATTGTCTTGGTGAAGGATCCATGACTTTTTTCTCCACAAATCGTTCCGTTTTCTCCGTACTCGCTCACGTAGGGTAGCCAGGACGCTAATGTAGTAATGCTGATTCACTGTTTGTCCCTCTGGTACCCAATCAATGTGCACAATCCCTTTGATGTCAAAAAAAAAAAAAAAACAATCATCATTGCCTTGAATTTCGATTTTGACATTCGTGCTTTTTTTTGTCGTGGAGAACCAGGAGTTTTCCAATGCATCGATTGGCGTTTAGTTTCGGGATCGTAAGTAAAAAACCACGATTCATCGCAAGTAATAACATTTTGTAAGAAGGTGGGATCACTTTCAATGTTTTCCAGGATGTCAGAACAAATCATTCTTCGGCGTTCCTTCTGTTCAATTGTGAGACACTTTGGAACCATTTTTGAACACATTTTGTTCATGTTGAAACTTTCATGAAGAATCTGCCTAACACTTTCCTTGTCAACTCCTGTTAACTCAGACACTGCTCTGATTGTTAAACGGCGATCTTGTCGAATAACTTTACCGATTTTTTCAATGTTTTCATTAGTTTTTGCTGACAATGGTCTGCCAGTGCGAGTGTCATCACTGGTGTCCTCGCGGCCATCATTAAATCGTTTAAACCACTCAAACACTTGTGTTCGCGATAAACAATCATCGCCGTACACTTGTTGTAACATTGCAAACGTTTCACTTGCAGATTTTCCTAGTTTGAAACAAAATTTGATGTTAACACGCTGTTCTTTCTGTACACTCAACATTTTCCGACGCACAGACAAAACGTCAACTACTTAAAACAGACGCCACGGGCAGACTGAGTGCAGGAGGCAGATGAAACTCGAGCAGTAGGCGGAGCGAGAGTCACGTGGCAGGCCACGCGACTGTCAGCCTTATCGCATTCGTTTTATTGTTTCACCAGTACTAGTCCGGTTTTTTTCTAGCCACACCTCGTATATCTGCACTATCACCTTACCCCGACAACTCACCAGACGCACGTCCGCCCCGGTAGCTGAGTGGTCAGCGTGACAGACTGTCAATCCGAAGGGCCCGGGTTCGATTCCCAGCTGGGTCGGAGATTTTCTCCGCTCAGGGACTGGGTGTTGTGTTGTCCTAATCATCATCATTTCATCCCCATCGACGCGCAGGTCGCCGAAGTGGCGTCAAATTGAAAGACCTGCACCAGGCGAACGGTCTACCCGACGGGAGGCCCTAGCCACACGACATTTACATTTACCAGACGCATCAGAGACCTGTGGATGCCAAACATCACCCTCCTTCGCAAGAAATTGTGTCGCAGTTACTGACACATGGAGTCGCTGTTTCAGGCGCCTGCCCCTGCATGCTTCCACGTTCCTGTGGTGGCTGGGATGTATAAAACCTCCTCTCCGAAAGACTCTGATGGCTTATGGGCGTTACAGATCGAGCTGGCAAAGGAGGACATCGGAATTTTATTATACAGCATTACGTGAGATGGCGACGCAACCGCCGTCTTCCGAACGTCAGATGTCCATACAGCGAATCAAGGCTCGTCTACTACGCATCAGGGCAGAGCAGCTAGAAGGTGTCCACATCCGTGCGCGAGTGCATGACTGCATCCCCAACGAAACGGCATCAGTCTGTCACAGTGAGTGGGAGAGGCACCACTGCAGACGTCACCTCATTATGGCGATAAACAAGGAAGTGAGCAGCTGCGCAGTGATGCAAACGGACCTATTACAGACTTTTGCTCGACACTATGGAACGCTGTACCTGGAAATCAGGGAAATGTACACTATTACGACGAGCTGCTGCACGATTTTCCCGCCACTAAGATGATATTCTGGGTTGCCTATCACATCCGACGACCTGACATCAGCCTTGGCATGTGGAGCACCGAACAAATCGCCAGGGCCAGACGGTTTACGACTGGAATTCTACCGCACTTTTTTATGACTTTATGGGCGAGAAGTGGCTCCAAATGTCTCAAGCACTGGTTCTCCCAGATTTCACTGTCTTCGCGGAATTCACAGACGGCATCTTGATCCCAGTACCGAAACCGAATGGTGGTTGTAGGTGGCAGGACTTGAGTCAACTCACACTCCTCTAAAACGACTACAAGATTTTCACCTGCATCCTCTGCACGCATCTCCACACCACTATCGGGAAAGCCATCCACACCGATCAGACATGTTTAGGTGGTGTCAGCAACATTTATACAGCGTTAAGAGCATACCGCGACATAATTGCTTTATCGGCAGACTGCAAAATATGGGGCGCCCTTGTCATGTCACTGTCGATTTTGACTACGCATTCGACCACATTGACAACGCTTCCTAAGCGAAGTTTTGGAACAGAGTCTACATAGGTGGTCCTTCGACTGATCCACAGAGCGCAGTCCCACGTGATGGTGAACAGTTATCAGTCTGGTTACATTGTTGTTTGATGGTGCGACAAGGATAACCCTTGTTGTGTATGTTATTTGCAGCAGCGCTTGAACCTGCTTTGCATGGTCTATGGCAGCGATTAGCTGGCATTTGCGTGTGGGACGTGACCTTTTGTTCTGGTGCATTCGCCAATGATATAGTGTTCCTAGCCAGATCAGAGGATGAAATGCACATGGCGCTTCAGTGGTCACACCAGTACAGAGCGGTAGCTGGGAGAATGAAGAAGACAAAATACATGAAAGTCAGAGGGGGGCCTTTCATAAGGTGCCCATACTCAGGTGTTTTAGTAGTGGGGCTACAGGGGTGCCACCCCACTCTCCATTGTTGAATGAGGTATCCAAGATGGCGGCGATGACGTCATCAAAGATGGCAGCATGTACACTTGGCAAGAGTGCATGAGATCATCCAAGATGGCGGCCATGAAGTCATCCAAGATGGCGGATTTTGGCGGGAAGTTGATCAATTGGGCTACCTCCACAAACCTAAACCTCCATCCGCGCACCTGTCTCAGAAAATGGCGGTAAGTTCAAATTCCATCAGAACAATGCAACACACCTCTACTAAGGTAAGAAAATGGCGGGAAAATAGCTCATGTGGGCTACCTCCACTAACGTAAGTCATCCGACCGCCTCCTCTTCCTAGGAAATGGCGAGAAAAGGACTCAGTGTGTGCTGCACGTAAGTCTTTATTTGTTGTTGTTGTTGTGGTCATCAGTCCTAACACTGGTTTGATGCAGCTCTCCATGCTACTCTATCCTGTGCAAGCTTTTTCATCTCCCAGTACCTACTGCAACCTACATCCTTCTGAATCTGCTCAGTGTATTCATCTCTTGGTCTCCCTCTACGATTTTTACCCTCCACGCTGCCCTCCAATACTAAATTGGTGATCCCTTGATGCCTCAGAACATGTCCTACCAACCGATCCCTTCTTCTGGTCAAGTTGTGCCACAAACTTCTCTTCTCCCCAATCCTATTCAATACTTCCTCATTAGTTATGTGATCTACCCATCTAATCTTCAGCATTCTTCTGTAGCACCACATTTCGAAAGCTTCTATTCTCTTCTTGTCCAAACTATTTATCGTCCATGTTTCACTTCCATACATGGCTACACTCCATACGAATACTTTCAGAAATGACTTCCTGACACTTAAATCTATACTGGATGTTAACAAATTTCTCTTCTTCAGAAACGCTTTCCTTGCCATTGCCAGCCTACATTTTATATCCTCTCTACTTCGACCATCATCAGTTATTTTGCTCCCCAAATAGCAAAACTCCTTTACTACTTTAAGTGCCTCATTTCCTAATCTAATTCCCTCAGCATCACCCGACTTAATTAGACTACATTCCATTATCCTTGTTTTGCTTTTGTTGATGTTCATCTTATATCCTCCTTTCAAGACACTGTCCATTCCATTCAACTGCTCTTCCAAGTCCTTTGCTGTCTCTGACAGAATTACAATGTCATCGGCGAACCTCAAAGTTTTTATTTCTTCTCCATGAATTTTAATACCTACTCCGAATTTTTCTTTTGTTTCCTTTACTGCTTGCTCAATATACAGATTGAACAACATCGGGGAGAGGCTACAACCCTGTCTTACTCCCTTCCCAACCACTGCTTCCCTTTCATGACCCTCGACTCTTATAACTGCCATCTGGTTTCTGTACAAATTGTAAATAGCCTTTCGCTCCCTGTATTTTACCCCTGACACCTTTAGAATTTGAAAGAGAGTATTCCAGTCAACATTGTCAAAAGCTTTCTCTAAGTCTAAAAATGCTAGAAACGTAGGTTTGCCTTTCCTTAATCTTTCTCCTAAGATAAGTCGTAAGGTCAGTATTGCCTCACGTGTTTCAGTGTTTCTACGGAATCCAAACTGATCTTCCCCGAGGTTGGCTTCTACTAGTTTTTCCATTCGTCTGTAAAGAATTCGTGTTAGTATTTTGCAGCTGTGACTTATTAAGCTGATAGTTCGGTAATTTTCACATCTGTCAACACCTGCTTTCTTTGGGATTGGAATTATTATATTCTTCTTGAAGTCTGAGGGTATTTCGCCTGTTTCATACATCTTGCTCACCAGATGGTAGAGTTTTGTCAGGACTGGCTCTCCCACGGCCGTCAGTAGTTCCAATGGAATATTGTCTACTCCGGGGGCCTTGTTTCGACTCAGGTCTTTCAGTGCTCTGTCAAACTCTTCACGCAGTATCATATCTCCCATTTCATCTTCGTCTACATCCTCTTCCATTTCCATAATATTGTCCTCAAGTACATCGCCCTTGTATAGACCCTCTATATACTCCTTCCACCTTTCTGCTTTCCCTTCTTTGCTTAGAACTGGGTTTCCATCTGAGGTCTTGATATTCATACAAGTCGTTCTCTTATCTCCAAAGGTCTCTTTAATTTTCCTGTAGGCGGTATCTATCTTACCCCTAGTGAGATAGGCCTCTACATCCTTACATTTGTCCTCTAGCCATCCCTGCTTAGCCATTTTGCACTTCTTGTCGATCTCATTTTTGAGACGTTTGTATTCCTTTTTGCCTGTTTCACTTACTCCATTTTTATATTTTCTCCTTTCATCAATTAAATTCAATATTTCTTCTGTTACCCAAGGATTTCTACTAGCCCTCGTCTTTTTACCTACTTGGTCCTCTGCTGCCTTCACTACTTCATCCCTCAAAGCTACCCATTCTTCTTCTACTGTATTTATTTCCCCCATTCCTGTCAATTGCTCCCTTATGCTCTCCCTGAATCTCTGTACAACCTCTGGTTCTTTTAGTCTATCCAGGTCCCATCTCCTTAAATTCCCACCTTTTTGCAGTTTCTTCAGTTTTAATCTACAGGTCATAACCAATAGATTGTGGTCAGAGTCCACATCTGCCCCTGGAAATGTCTTACAATTTAAAACCTGGTTCCTAAATCTCTGTCTTACCATTATATAATCTATCTGATACCTTTTAGTATCGCCAGGGTTCTTCCATGTATACAACCTTCTTTCATGATTCTTAAACCAAGTGTTAGTTATGATTATGTTGTGCTCTGTGCAAAATTCGACCAGGCGGCTTCCTCTTTCATTTCTGTCCCCCAATCCATATTCACCTACTATGTTTCCTTCTCTCCCTTTTCCTACACTCGAATTCCAGTCACCCATGACTATTAAATTCTCGTCTCCCTTCACAATCTGAATAATTTCTTTTATTTCATCATACATTTCTTCAATTTCTTCGTCATCTGCAGAGCTAGTTGGCATATAAACTTGTACTACTGTAGTAGGTGTGGGTTTCGTATCTCTCTTGGCCACAATAATGCGTTCACTATGCTGTTTGTAGTAGCTTACTCGCATTCCTATTTTCCTATTCATTATTAAACCTACTCCTGCATTACCCCTATTTGATTTTGTGTTTATAACCCTGTAGTCACCTGACCAGAAGTCTTGTTCCTCCTGCACCGAACTTCACTAATTCCCACTATATCTAACTTCAACCTATCCATTTCCCTTTTTAAATTTTCTAACCTACCTGCCCGATTAAGGGATCTGACATTCCACGCTCCGATCCGTAGAACGCCAGTTTTCTTTCTCCTGATAACGACATCCTCTTGAGTATTCCCCGCCCGGAGATCCGAATGGGGGACTATTTTACCTCCGGAATATTTTACCCAAGAGGACGCCATCATCATGTAATCATACAGTAAAGCTGCATGCCCTCGGGAAAAATTACGGCTGTAGTTTCCCCTTGCTTTCAGCCGTTCGCAGTACCAGCACAGCAAGGCCGTTTTGGTTATTGTTACAAGGCCAGATCAGTCAATCATCCAGTCTGTTGCCCCTGCAACTACTGAAAAGGCTGCTGCCCCTCTTCAGGAACCACACGTTTGTCTGGCCTCTCAACAGATACCCCTCCGTTGTGGTTGCACCTACGGTACGGCTATCTGTATCGCTGAGGCACGCAAGCCTCCCCACCAACGGCAAGGTCCATGGTTCATGGGGGGGGGAGTCTTTATTTGGCATGCTCTATTTCATTTAAACAATTAGAGGCAGTAAACCCATGCAGTGTGGTCTGGTCTGGAGTCCAGCTGACCTAGTCCACAGTACTGCCATCAGAGGGCACTGCCGACCATTCCATGACGTAATGCCAGATGCCGGTCTGAGGTGGGGGGAAATGGCGGGAAACAGTATGTTCACCACAAGGACTGGAGTCCAACTGACCTAGTAGACAGTACCGCCACCAGAGAGCACTATTATCTGTTCTGTGATGTTACCCATGATGGCTGACTGGAGGGGAAAATGACTCAGCCTGCACTGGGACGCTGGAGATAGTAAGAACGGAGTGTACTTTATTTATTTTGCAACAATTAATTTAGGGAAAGATTTTGAGAGATAGTATATTTATCACACTGATACAAAACACACGCTCTGACATGCTTTGGGCCACACCAGACAGCGTACAGACCAGTAAACTACTTTTAAATTACCGAAATAATGCACTACAGACACGCAAACAACTCCTAATTTACTGAAATAATTTCAGCACACAACACACAGACATGCAAACTCCTCCAAAATAATTCTGTCCACTGATGTGCAGACACGAAATCCACTCGTAAACTGACCAAACAACACATAGCCCAGCCTACAGACGTGTTGCAAAATAATGCAAGTGACACGCAAACAATGTGCGCAAGCACCACCTGCTGCCCCCTGTCCACTGGACCGCACAAGAGGCTACCGGCAGCACCCGCAGAGTGACACGGCTGTCAGCTGCCAAGCCACACACAGGTGCCCATTCAGGTCCCTCAAGCATGAGGCGCTGGCATCCCTTTCATACTTGACACCTGAGAAATTCCTCTCGAA
Source organism: Schistocerca americana (assembly GCF_021461395.2). Classification (NCBI taxonomy): domain Eukaryota; kingdom Metazoa; phylum Arthropoda; class Insecta; order Orthoptera; family Acrididae; genus Schistocerca; species Schistocerca americana. The sequence continues at coordinate 829,756,304 of NC_060122.1, read as the reverse complement.
ATATGTGAACACCTAGACATCACTGCTGATGCAGCCAGACGGCAGGGAAGACATATTTGCAGGGCGCAGCTGCTCCAAGGGCGCGCACGTGTCGAAGCCACCACCAGAAGCAAGCCCGCATGAGCCATTGCTCTCATGCTGCTGGTGCCTACAGCGACTGGGTGAAAGTTGGGTCTATTTTTGGGTATACAGTTAGAGTTCTTAGAGTGTTGTGCTGACATCACAGAACTCCAAGGTGCACACATGCTGGACTCATACACGAGATGCCTCTGGAGCCACGTGTGTTTACCATTGAAGATGCGATACCTTCGGATACGGAAATCACAGAATAGCACAGGGTGCATTGTTCCCAACGGGGCAAGCGAGCTACGTCTAGCTTTGCACATATACCCATCGTGGCTGATGCATCATGTGGAATCATCATCCTGCTATCAATATACATCTCAGAAACGTTAAACGTGCTCACCACTAACAGCCTGTGCACGCTTGTGAAGAAACATTTAATCACAACAGCATTCTTTTTGTTTGGAAAGAGAGCACTCTCTAAGCACAGACAGGGGGGAGGGGGGAGAAGGGAATCAGAACAATTACGCAAATAGAATTCGAAAAACTCTCTTACAGAAGAGAAAAAAAAATACCCAGAGTTTTCGGTATCCTACAGCTGCAGGTCTGGAGATGTCCTCATGCCACAGTGGAGAATGAGTGACAGCATCCCCACCAGAGATGGATGGTATGTTCCAACTTGTCTTTGAACACTTGCTTTCTCAGAACATTCTATACCTTGCCCCATCTTGTTTGAATCAGTTTGTAGACGCTCCTACGTCCCGGCACAAAGGATGTCTTATGAATAAATAGAGCATTATGATTGTATTTTGTACAGATCGCCATATTGCATTGACAATTAAACCCTGCAACATGCCCTACATATAGTCAAATACAGAAAGACTCTTACTCAATTACACTGCTCTCCCACTGAGGACAGCAGCTTCAATATTAGAGCGCGAAACAGATCTTCAACCCAGCAATACATCACTGCATACCATGTAGATGTAGTAAACATACAATTCGTATCATGTGCCATACGAAATCAGTCCTTTTACATCATTTGTACATAAACCACGAAGACAGACAGCACCATATACTCTCCTCGGAGCACTAGATATTTCCCTGTGAGGTCGGCAGTCTTCCGCCCCCGACGGGTGGCCAGATCGCCCTCAGCAGACCGAAGTCACTCTCAGAATTGTTCTACAAATTCTGACTCGTTTCTCCCCGGCACAAACGCGTTACTGTTTCTGGTCCAGAAGTGCTTGCCTGCTTTTCTTTTTCTTGTAGCCCCAGACTCTGTGGCTACAAGAACATGTTTATTTTCGCATGGTTTGCAATGTTATACCATTTTCGCGATATTTCTCGATAGTCGAAACGGAATGTAGAGTTATCAGCTATTCCATGACTACTGGTATTTGTCCAGAAAAAACCAATTCATTTGGAGGTAATGTCATTCCTCGATTTATAAAGTCAGTATAGACACCTGTGTGTACCTGTAGAACCAAGAAATCTTGTGACAGTAAAGTACAGTAGTTGTTGCGATCGAGTTTTTTAACATCTGACCGATTAGACCTTTCTTTCCAAGACACAGCGGTATCACCTGCAACAAAAACTTATGAGACATGCCCAAATGGTTCAAATGGATCTAAGCACTATGGGACTTAACATCTGAGGTCATCAGTCCTCTAGACCTAGAAATACTTAAACCTCACTAACCTAAGGAATCACACACATCCATGCCTGAGGCAGGATTCGAACCTGCGATCATAGCAGCAGCGCGGTTCCGGGCTGCAGTGCCTAGAACCGCTCGGCCACAGCGGCCGGCCATCGTTGTTTTCTCACAGTATTATTTTATATCGTCTGGAATCACTTATTGGCCAAGTATTATACTTAACAGTTGTAGAGGATGTGTGATAGGTTCATCTGGAGCATCAGGGTTATTAAGTATGTGTTTGTGTTCCGACAAGTGCAAAGGAGATGACTGTGGAATACTGTAATAGCAGAAGGAAGAGTATGTCAACTCGTAAGAACTGTACTGATATTTCTATTTCCAGAGCCACAGTCGTCCAATACTCCGCTCATTGTCGAATGTCGTTCAATTGAGACTGCAATCGTAACATTTAATTGTAAGTACAATGATAGAACATATATGTGACCGGATTTCTAGGATGATTCTGCCTATGTGTGTTTGGCATGCAGCGCAGGTTACCGCAGTGATTCACGTTTCCGTTAATGGCAGGGTCTGCCCGAATGGAGAGGGGTGTTGGAGTGTAGGAATTTGGATGACTTATTTGTTATGGCCTCTAGACGACCGAATAGCGGACTAATACTTACTATGTGTTGGATAGCTTCCGTGATCACGTGGAGAAGTGGGAAATTTCAAAAGGGAGGTGTGTTGGCACTGGACCGTTATTCCCTCCCACGTAAATTGTTCGGGTGACTGCTTCTGCACATTTCACGCCTTTATTTAGTTGAGAGAACATCGACTGTGCTGTGTGCATGTAGCAGGTGGAAGACACATTTGCTGGTTCTCTAGATATGTGAAACACCTTAGTTGACCTTGTAAATTATAGGGATGATTTGGAATCTGTCACATCACGGACATTGGTATTCACGTGTGGAAATATCAGTTTCTCTGTTTCATCTTACGTAAAGGTCTTCACAGACGGGATAGGTTTCTCGTTACTCAGTGGTCAATAGCACGCTCCATCTCGCTTAAGTGTCGGATTTGTAGAGAAATACTTTCCAGTCTATATCTTAAGAATTATGTTGAGCGAGCTATCGGTGAGATTGATGTCGAAAGTACCGCAAAAATGGTATAATATGCTTACAAACCAATGCGGAAATAAATGTGTTCTTTTAATCCCAGAGTCTGGAATGGGTGTAGAAAAGCAAGCCCGACCAGAAACAGCAACGCGTTTTTGCCGAGGGGGGGAAACGAGCCCAAATTTGTAGAACAGTTCTGAGAGCGACTTTGGTCTGCTGAGGGCACTCTGGTCAACCATCGGGGGTGGACGACTGCCGAACTCATAGGGAATTATCTAGTGCTGTGAGAAGTGCATACGGCGCTCTCTGTCTTCGTGGTTACATGTACAAATGATGTAAAAAGACTGATTTTGTATGGTGCAGTATACAAATTGTATGTTTACTACATCGACACGGTACATGGTGACATATTGCTGTTATGGAGATCTGTTCCGCGCTCTAATATTGAAGCTGCTGTCTTCAGTGGGAGAGCAGTGTAATTGAGTAAGAGTCTTTCTGTATTTGACTATATGTAGGGCATGTTGCAGGGTTTAACTGTCGATGCAATATTTCGGTCTGTACAAAATATAATAATAATGCCCTATTCATTCACAAGACATCCTTTGTGCTGGGATGTAGCAGCGGAAAGTTCTGAGAAAGCAAGTGTTCAAAGACAAGTTGAAACAAAGTATCCATCTATGGTGGGGATGACGTCACTCATCTGCCACTGTGGCACCAGGACATCTCCAGACCTGCAGCTGTAGGATACCGAAAATTCCGGCCATTTTTTTTTTCTCTTCTGTAAGAGAGTGCTTCCAATTTTGTTTACATAATTGTTTTGATTCCCTCTCCCACGTCTCCTCATCTGTGCTTAGAGAGTGCTTTCTTTCCAAACAACAGGAATGCTTTTATGATTAAAGGTGTTTTCGCTAGTGTGCACAGGCTCTTCGTGGTGAGAACATTTAACGTTGCTGAGACGTATGTTGATAGCAGGACGATGATTTCGTGCGATTCGTCAGCCGTGATGGGTATGTGTGCACAGCTAGACGTAGGTTGCATGCTGCGTTAGGAGCAATGCACCCTGCGCTATTCTGTGACATTAGTATCTGCAGGTACTGCATCATCAACGGTAAACACACGTGCTGTCCAGAGGCGTCTCGGGTATGGAGCCATCGTGAACGCGCCTTGGAGTTCTTTCACGTCAGTATAACACTCTAAGAACTCTAACTGTATTCCTGAAAATAGACCCAACTTTCACCTGGTCGCTGTAGGCAGCAGTGGCATGAGAGCAGTGGCTCATGCTGGCATGCGTCCATTGGTGGGTCCGCCGTATGAGTGCCCTTAGCTTTGAGCGTTTGTGTTCTGCAAATAGGTCTTCACTCCAGTCTGGCTGTGTCAGTAAGCCGGCCAGAGTGGCAGTGCGGTTCTAGGCGCTACAGTCTGGAGCCGTGTGACCGCTACGGTCGCAGGTTCGAATCCTGCCTCGGGCATGGATGTGTGTGATGTCCTTAGGTTTAATTAGTTCTAAGTTCTAGGCGACTGATGACCTCAGAAGTTAAGTCGTATAGTGCTCAAAGCCATTTGAACCATTTTTTGTGTCAGTAATGGTGCCTAGGTGGTCACATATTTCGTGAGGAATTTTTCAGGTGTCAACTGTGAAAGGGATGCCGGCACCCATGTTTGAGGCACCCAAACGGGCACCTGTGTGTGGCTTGGCAACTGATGCCCGCATCACTTTGTGCGTGCTGCAGGTAGCCTCCTGTGCAGTGCAGTGGGCAGGGGGTGGCAGGCCGTTCCGTATAAGTTGCATTATTATGCGAACAGGTCTGTAAGCTATGCTATGCGTTATTTGGACAGTTTACAAATTGATTTTGTGTCCACACATCAGTGTAGGGCATTATTTTGGAGGAGTTTGCATGTCTGTGTGCTGAAATTATTTCGGTAAATTAGGAGTTGTTTGCCAGCAGCAGTGGCCGAGCGGTTCTAGGCGCTTCAGTCTTGGACCACATGACCGCTACTGTGGTAGGTTCGAATCCTGCCTCAGCCATGGATGTGTGTGATGTCCTTAGGTTAGTTAGGTTGAGAAGTGGCATGAGCCCCCTCTCATATTTCTATCTTACGATTTTCGTCTCTAATTGCATGCGGTGAAAAGTTGCTATTCCTTCATACGTGGACTTCCCACGCAGCGTCTCTCATCACCCGGGTGGTCCGGTGACAGACGGGCTCTCCTGATCTGGAAAGGGTTAAGCCGACGGGTGTGAGGAAGTCGAGTGAATGCTTTGCAGACGCCGACATTGTCAAAAGACACGCCCGGAGGGGTCTGAAGTAGCGGCTGGGCTAGAGGTTCCGTTACTTCGCAGAATATTAGCGAAAACAGTTTCTGGCGGGCTACCAGCGAGGCGTGGGAATGACTTGTGTACCCAGGCAGTTGTGGCGGGAAAATTCCCGCACTTTCTGCAAAATAGTAACTGAGATTGGCTGGCTCAGGGCATAGCTCCGTGACGTAGCAAAATCAGCGCAGAAATTGGCGCCAAGAATCTCCATTGGTGGAATGGTAGTGCTCTGGCAATGGAGTGGAATTTCCCGCCGGTTTTCGAGTTGCTGATTGGAACGTTTAACCACGGCCACTGTCGTGGGGGCGGGAATGTTGTGTGTTCGGCCTGTATGGGTGCTCTAGGTAGTCAGCTCTTGCCTTTCGGTCGAGGACGTCAAAGCAACCAGCCATCGCCTCCGGTACGCCAGGTCGTGTTCTGGCAGTTAAAAAGACAGTTTGGTAATGTATGTCCGCAGCACCGGCAGATAGGGATTTTCCTAGGTGATAATCAGAGCTCAGCAGAGTGCGCCTGTTCGTCTTTTTCTAACTTTGTTCTGTCTTGAGTAGCAGCAATTAATATTGGGTTACCTGTGTGTCTCTCTTAAGATTTGAGTGGCAAGGAATTGGCTCCACATACCACTTCATCATAAACCTCACAATCTAGTTTAGGGACAACTTCGCCTTCACAGTGTTTGTTTGTGTATCCAATTTGAGCCAATTTGATGTATTATAAATGTTTCATGTGTTTTTGTTTATTGTTTTGTGTTTAGTCTTAATAAATCATATTGTTATTTTGGACAGAACTTTCATTCTGTTAATTGGTAGAGCAACCCATCATTTCTCACTCCGTTAATGAAACCTTCCTTTATTTAACTTATTTATCAAATTAAATTATTTCAGGTGCCAAACTCTTTTCTACTCCACTTGCAGGGTTGATTACAGTCAGTTCGCGTATATATTTTAATCCTTGTGCAACAGCAAAAGTCGGAGTTAGACTAGGGGGGGCTTAGAGCATCATTTACATGTGTAGATTCTAGAATTTAGTGTTAAATACACTGCTAGCCCCGGCACCTTACAAGGTTTAATTAGTTCTAAGTTCTAGGCGACTGATGACCTCAGATGTTAAGTACCATAGTGCTCAAAGCCATTTGAACCATTTTAGGAGTTGTTTGCATGTCTGTAGTGCGTTATTTCGGTAATTTAAAAGTAGTTTACTGGTCAGCTTGCCTTATCGTGTGACCCCAAACATGTTATAGTGTGTGTTTTGTAACAGTGTGATAAATATACTATAGCTCAAAATCCTTCCCTTAAGAAATTGTTGCAAAATAAATAAAGTACACTCTTTTCTTCTCTCTCCAGAAGCCCAGTGGAAGCTGAGCTATTTTCCCCTTCAGACAGCCATCTTGGGTTATGTCACAGAACAGATGACAGTGCCCCCTGGTGGCAGTACTGTGTACTAGGTCAGTTGGACCCCAGATCCCATGGCGATCACACTGTTTCCGCAATTTCCACCTGCCATTTTGGATTATATAGCAGAATGGATGACAGTGCCCTCCAGTGGTGGTACTGTGTACTAGGTAATTTGGACTCTGGACATCTTGGTGACCACACTGAATGGCAGTACTGCCTCTGATTGTTTAAATAAAATAGTGCATACAGAATAAAAATTTATGTGCAGCACAAGCTGAGTACTCTTCCTACCAATTCCTAGGAAGAGGTGGCCATCGGTTGACTTAGGTTAGTGGGAGTAGTCCACGTGCCCTTTCAAAATAAATAAAGTACACTCCTTTCTCTCTCCAGCAGCCCAGTGCAGGCTGAGTCCTTTTTCTGCCAATCCCTAGGAAGAGGTGGCAGTGGGATGACCTATGTTAGTGGAGGTAGCCCAAGTGACCTATTTTCCTGCCATTTTCTAAGGTTAGTAGATGTGTGTTGCATTGTCACGATGGGATTTGAACATCCCGCCATTTTCTGGGAGAGGGGAGGGGAGGGGGCGTTAGCTTAGTGGAGGTAGCCCGACTTACCTATCTTCTCACCATCTTGGATGATTTCACGGCCGCCATCTTGGATGATGTCATGCGCTGTTGCCATGTCTCCATGCTGCCATCTTTGATGACATCATCGCCGCCATCTTGGATGCCTCTGGCAACAATGGAGAGTTGGGTGGCACCCCTGTAGCCCCACTACTGCTTCAGTGGTTATGCCAGTGTGGGGCAGTAGCTGGGAGCGTCATCAACATGATGAAGACAGATGAATGTCGAACGGGGGGCTTTTCCACGCAACGGCGATGCCCTTTGATAAGGTGCCCGTACTCAGATGTTTAGGAGTGAAGTTCTATAGCAATGTTCAGCTCTCGGCGGCAGCTATGTACTGCCGGCTGCTATAACAGATACGTGCTCTGATACAGTACAACAAATTGCGTCGAACGGATATGCTCCTACAAACACGTTGTGTCAACATGTATCTTGTCTCCAAACTGAACTATTTTGCGCTTGTATTACCCTTGACGGTTACGATCGCTGACAGATTTCAGGCAGCATGTGGACATTTCGTGAGCGCCGGTCTTGTTTTCGAAGTCTGATACGCCACCATGACACTGCCACAGCGGGCGGGCGGTATAGGGTTTAATTCACGTCCATAACCGTGCGCGATCGCTTTATCTCAACATTATGAATCACACGTGGACGTCTGACCACGCCACTCTGCCGGGCACCCTGATAGCCGAAGTGGCACCACACTCTCTGCATCCACCGGTTTCTGTAGGACACATTTCACAGGCACTCGCCAACATCAGAGACTTCTTGTCTGATCTCACCTACTTACAATCAGACCTAACGACAACACGGATGCCCAGCACGGAAGACCGCTTTTTCCAACAGCAGCAACGTGTCAATACGGTCGCCCACAGGCACCCAGAAGTTGGCTGGAACACTGTGTGGCGAGCAATACACACGTCTTTTCTACCTACGACGGTGCGTTCATTGTGGTATGTGGCTGTGAACGGCAAGTTCGCTACCCGTCAGATGCTACAGTCCATTCATCTGACGGACGACCCCTTGTGTCTGTCGTGCTCAGTCGCTCATTCGGATGCACACCGCCTGACTTGTCCCGCGACTAGCGAGTGCTGGCTACTCACGCAGCGCATGCTGGCATTATTCTTGCGGCGATTTCCGGAGTCTATCTCACCTGATGATACACGCGTATTGCGCCCCGTCGGCGTATATTATGCACCGTCCAGGACGAACGGCGTTAGCTGCTTCAAAGACGTGACCCTTTACTACATATTTCGTGATCTGCATCTACATCTACGTGATTACTCTGCTAGTCACAAAAATTTAGCTGCCACGTGAAGTGCAGGACCCACTTCGCTACATAAATAGGTTCATTATTTGCGGACCCTCCTGCTCACTGGGTCGTTCCGGCTATGAGACTATGAAACTGAAGAAGAATCCTGGAGCATATTGATCCACTACGGACGGAACAGTGGGGAACCACAAACAACAGGCGAGAAGACGACACGGACGCTCGGCTATTGCAGTTTTAGGATCTTCCTTGCTGTTGTTGTGGTCTCCAGAGACTGGTTTGATGCTGCTCTCCATGCTACTCCAGCCTGTGCAAGCTTCTTCATCTCCAGGTACCTACTGCAACCTGCATCCTCTCTTGGTATCCCTCTGCGATTTTTACTTTCCGCGCGTTCCTCCAATACTAAACTGGTGATCTCTTGATGTCTCAGTACACCTCTTATCAACCGATCCCTTCTTCTAGTCAAGTTGTGCCACAAATTTCTCTTTTCCCCAGTTCTATTCAGTACCTCCTCATTAGTTACGCGATCTACCCATCTAATCTTCAACATTCTTCTGTAGCATCACATTTCGAAAGCTTCTATTCACTTCTTGTCTTAAACTATTTATCGTCCATGTTTCACTTCCATACATGGCTACACTCTAAATACTTTCAGAAAAGTCTTCATGACACTTAAATCTACACTCGATGTTAACAAATTTCTCTTCTTCAGAAACTCTTTCCTTGCCATTGCCAGTCTGCATTTTATATCCGCTCTACTTTAATGTGACTACCTCCCATTATCATCGTTTTGCTTTTGTTGGTGTTCATCTTATATCCTCCTTTCAAGACACTGTCCATTCCGTTCAACTTCGCCTCCAGGTCCTTTGCTGTCACTGACAGAATTACAACGTCATCCGCAAAATCGTAGAACCTCAAAGATTTTATTTCTTCTCTTTGGATTTTAATTCCTATACCAAATTTTTCTTTTCTTTCCTTTACTGCTTGCTCAATATACAGATTGGACAATCTTTCTTAATAAAACAAATATGTATATATTACATATACAATAAAAAATAAAAAAGGTAAAAGTAAATAAATAAAACAAGATAGACTAACCCGCTAAATCCTCTCCCTGATTCTTCGATCCTCGAAGACGTTGCGTAGGCATGTCGACGGGATGGCCAGGCCTCGGGTATCGACCTCTGCCCTACCCGTCGTCCGGCCCCTGCAGCGGTTCGTTAGATTAAAAAAAAAAAAAAAATAGGCGGTAGAGCACTTGCCCGCCAAAGGGAAACTTCTCGCTCCGGTACAGAGTTTTGATATGCCAGGAAGTCTCGAACTTCCAATTGTTGAACAGTAAGCTGAAATCAATTTTATGACATTCTGAAATATTGATAATACTTCGCTCCATCGTCCATCAGGTCACTGTACAGACTGGCAAATTCCTCTTCTGTTGCTCTTATTTTACATGCCTGACGAACCCACTTCCGTTTCTTCACTTGTTTTTTCTTGTTCTCCATCGAAATGACAGCACTCAGCATGAGATTCTAGAATATTCAAATGGTTCAAATGGCTCTGAGCACTATGGGACTTAACTTCTGAGGTCACCAGTCCCGTAGAACTTAGAACTACTTTAACCTAACCAACCTAGGGACATCACACACATCCATGCCCGAGGCAGGATTCGAACCTGCGACCGTAGCAGTCGCGCTGTTCCAGACTGCAGCGGCTAGAACCGCTCGGCCACTCCGGCCGGCTTCTAGAATATTGCTAAAATCTGTGGGATACTTACCAGATAGACTAACAGGGTGTATTGAACGTATACAAAGAAGGACAGCACGAATGGTCACAGGTCTGTTTAATCCGTGAGAGAGAGTCACAGAGATACTGAAGGGACCGAATTGCAACAGTCTTTAAAGAGAGTCGTGAACTATCGCGAGAAAGTCAGTTAAGCAAATTTCAAGAACCGTCTGTAAATGGTTACTTTAGGAATGTACTAGAACCCCTTACGTATAGCTCACATAGGGATCGTGAGGGTTAAGATTAGAATGATTACTGCACGTCCAGAGGTATTCAAGCAACGATTCTTCCCGCGCTCTACACGCCAGGAAGAAATCCCAATAAGTTGTACAATGGAACGTATCCTCTGCCATGCACCCCACGGTGGTTTGCAGAGTGTAGATGCAGATGTAGATCGTCGTCAGGAAACTTAGCCATCCCAGCCGCTGAAGTGAACTGCCACACGCTGAAAGCACCACTGACCACTGTGAGTTCGCGTGACTGTGGCACCACGGCCGCTGCAACCGCGGGCCAGTTACGGTCCTGCCGCGTCACTGATGTGTGCGAAGGAAGCGGCGTTTAAGGCAGCGTGGCCGGTAGCAGCGTGGAAGTGACGTCACGCAGTGTGCGGGCCACGTGCCGGGCTGTTTTGCGTTCAGCCTGCGGAGGCGGCTCCGGGCTGTCAGCGGATTTGTCAGCCGCCAGCTGCCAGCGGCGCCCGCCGCCCATCCGTCACGGGGGCGGCAGGCCGGCGCCGCCCTAAATCATCTCCTGCCACAGCGCCAGCCAGGCTTCCACCGCTCACAGCGCCACGCCGCGCCATCCGCCACTGTGCGGGGTTCCTTGCTCAGCCCTACACAAATGGTGGGCACTGAGTGGGACTATACCACAAAATCGATGCAGTATCGTGCAGACAAATACCTTTGATTTATTGCCCCTACTATAGTTTTATACTCGTTGTTTTACTTAGTTAGTTTCGTATTCCATAGATCATTTAAACTACTCTTTTCACCTAATTATGTAGAACGTGTCAGTTTACAGTTACATGGTTAGTGTTAACATTTATGATCTCGTTACTATTTTAGTCCTACTCAGGCACTTAGAATTCGTCAGTGGAATAGGAGTTGTCCAGGAGAAATTATTTTAAGTTAGATTTAAAACTTACTGAGCTACCTGTCATACGTGTTATGTAAATGGGCAAGTGAGCAACGATTTTTCCGCTACATACTGAAATCCTTCCTGAGCCAATGACAGCCGTAATAATGGCTAATAAAGGTCATTTTTACCTTTAGTGTAGTAGGTATTGACATCACTGCTCGTCTCAAATTGTGATGGATTGTTTATGGCGAATTTCATTAGCGAATGTATGTTTTGCGACAGTGCAGTTAAAATGCTAGGCTCCTTGAATTGGTACCAATATGACATGTGTGTGTGTGCATACTACATGTTTTCGCAATGAATAATTTCTGTCTAAGTGGTGAGTTACCCCAGAAATCATTCCATAAGACCTTATTGAGTGGAAAAATGGAAAATACATAAAGGAGGTTGATTCGTTTGTTTCCAAGATTAACAGTCATACGAAGGATAAAATTAGCTCAACTTTATTAATTGTTTAAGAAACTCAGAAACATGCTTCTCCCATTACAGCCGGCCGGTGTGGCCGAGCGGTTCTAGGCGCTTCAGTCTGGAACCACGCGACCGCTACGGTGGCAGGTTTGAATCCTGCCCCGGGCATGGATGTGTGTGATGTCCTTAGGTTAGTTAGGTTTAAGTAGTTCACGTGCTACGGGACTGATGACCTCAGATGTTAAGTCCCATAGTGCTCAGAACCATGTGAACCATTTTTTCTTCCATTTCAAGTCTTCATCAAAATGAACGCCTAAAACTTTCGAGCATTCTGCCATATTTACTGACTCCTGCTCATATGCTACTTCAACTGTTCATATACCATTTGTTGTACAGAACGGAATATAGTGTGGTTTTTCTTTTCATTTTCTGAAAACCATTTTATAATTCTTTGGAAAATATCGTTTGTAATGTCGTCTCTCGATTTCTCTCTAATGAGATTTTTTATAACACTAGTATCACCTGCAAAGTTAAGCCAACCCAGGGATTTGCACCAATTAGTTAGCAAACACCCATGAAAAATAATCAAAGCGTATTTTATGTTGCGTTTCATCCTTTCCTCAAATGGAGGTTGCTGGTTCTATGGAACGGTGGTGATGTGGAATATGGCGCTACTGAAACAAACTTTCTATTTGCAACTGTGGGGATGCAGTCCGGAACCGTGCGACTGCTACGGTCGCAGGTTCGAATCCTGCCTCGGGAATGGATGTGTGTGATGTCCTTAAGTTAGTTAGGTTTAAGTAGTTCTAAGTTCTAGGGGACTAATGACCACAGTAGTTGAGTCCCATAGTGCTCAGAGCCAACTGTGGGGGTGTTATCACGTACCAGCACCTTTGGCGGATCAAAACGAAAAAAAAAGAAAAAGAAAAACCTTCCAGATGTCGGATAGTGGTATCAGTGGTCAACCCCGCTATAGGAAATAACCATACAAAGTGGCTGAATGAGCCTATATGGACAAAAATAGCTGTCTCGCATCTGGTCTAGGAGAGCGGCTCCAAATAGTCAACAAATACCACGTCCATTCGTTTCTGCGCTCGATTAGAGCCTAACAAAGATCTACAGGTTGTAATATTGCTACAAGAATTTGCTATGCTGAAATCGGGTGCTAATAGTAGAATAAAAGTGGGTTAAAAGCTGTGAGCTGTCTGGGGAGAAGTTAACCGTGCATTACTGCGCAACTGTTTCACCAGGTAACTAGTCTAGGTTTACCACATTACCAATCAGACTAACATTGATTATAATCTTTTACAGTCATACAACAACCGGTAATATATCTATATATAAAAAGGAGAATTTAAATAAAAAGAAAGAAATCGGTTTATATTTGAAAATTTATTTTAAGATTGTTCATTGAAATTTCAGCATATTATACGTGAGTTATAACTGAGCTGGTGCCTTGTTTAAGGATTGTAAAAATGTGAGATTTTAATCTTACGGAACACATCAAATATGGAGCCAAGATTGGGAGACTGCATACAACCCTGCATTCACAAAACAACACCCAAAGAACGTTGAAACATAAGCAAGAAGAAATTAACCACAACCAACAGATTCAGTTTTCACCCAAAGAAATTACGTTCGTAACACAATCCTGTCCGTCATGTAATTACCACACACTGGTATACTAAATTCATATTAACTCTTTGTGAAATCTTCCCAAAAAGAATAGCTGAAGGCTACTTTGATGATTACACCACATGCTCCACGTGGTCAACTTGGTTTACAGAAAGCGTATAACTCCACAGTAATTTTGATAATTAAAATAAATTCGATCGAAAAGCAATTGACAAAAGAAAAACCTTGAACTGGTTACTAACGTCTTACTATTAACCTGATGGGTCAAACAGTTATATAAGCACGTGGTACTGGTCTCGCAAAGTACACTCCACGTGGGTTGAACATAAAGAAAAGCATAAAGAAAAGTTGCTATATTGTAAAATATTGTCAAGACGAGACGTTATAATCACACAAGCATTCACATTTAAGATTGATGAACTTAGTTAGAGTTACTGATCAACACGTGGTTCCACTTTACTCACAAAGTAATGACAAAGCAACTACCGCAAAATAATCTGAACTTCACACGAGAATTACACTCCGCTGCAATTTAAGATAGCATTAGATATTTTAGAGCTAAATCTGAAATCAAGGTATTAAGTTTTCAGTTAGGTTGAACTTAAGAAATCCATTGTCCTACGGACTTAGCAGACACGCGCTTAGCCGGAGATCTTACCACTTCAGACGCTCGCCACGGACAGATTGCCTATTGCCGAGCGTGGTTCCTGAGGGTGGCTCACAAAGACAAACGGAAGTGGCCAGAGGGGCAGCTTCCTATACCAACATGACAACGGACGGACGGAACCATACTAAGGATAGAAACCTCTTTGCTTTTAGGAACCGTAGCTACCTGTTCCGACGTTGGTCCTACTGTTCTCTAGCAGACAGGCTTGTCTGCTACCCTCAAGCATGCAATTACAAATACATTTGCTCATTCATACTCTCACACAGAAGGGAAGGGGGATGACAGTATCTTATCATATACAGTATATAAAAGAAAGCGGATGTAGGTTCCGTATGAGACTGTGTGACATGAATTACATATAAACTGTGTTTTAAAGTGTAGTAGTGTGACAGATCGTTCTTGTTTATGTGTAAAAGTAACACGTTCCACTACTCAGTCCCCTCCCAGATAGTCAGAAACGCCACAGTAAATTTAGGAGAGGAATTTACTCCATAAATGACAACAGATTTAAGAAATTAAACATGAAAGGAATCCAACAGAGACCTTTCAAGGTATTTGGATCAAGCTTCACGCACTTACATTCTGGATACTGACACTAAAGGTACCTCAAGTCGGAATTCAACGAAGGTCTCGTCAGAGGCTACTTAATTCCTTAAACAGTTTTGTAAGCCCCGAAGAGTACCCTGTTCAATGATCGCGTACTGAAAGACTGCTAGCATATGCTCCTTCTGCCATTTATTGGTCAGATATCCATTCATTGACTAACCTACCCCTAACTGCCTTTTAATGCCTCCAGATGCTCAGCCTCCTCCTGGCGTTCATGTGAATTTTCGAATAAAGAAAGAATTTGCGTTGGAATTGTGGCAGTCTAAGAAGATCAGGTCGGCCGCCTCATGAGGCTCAGCGGCAATTTGCTGCATCTTAAACATACGACTTAAGATGTCCGCCAGTTGGTTATTGAAGCCTCTTGTGTGCCTTGCCGAAAAAGTGAAATGTAGATTGCCTCACAGGCTAGCCTCCCAGTCAACAGGGCCTCCCAAAACCCAGCTAAGGGCTTGATTATCAGTTTTCAGTTTAAAGCATTTATTCTTTGAGGCACAAGCAAACTTTCTCTAAACCATATGACACAGCCAGGGCCTCTAATTCATAAACTGAATACTTCATTTTAGCAGTGGACAAGGACCCTGCCACATTAAGCAATAGGCCAACGTTTCCATCTTGCTCCCAAAAAGACAACCGCTGCTACCTCGGCGTTAGATGTGTTGGTATGAAACACAAAATCCCGAATCGCTGCGAGACACCTTTAATGTGTAAAATGCTGCCACTTCGCTCTCAGACTAGTAAAAAGCCCGACCTTTCTTCCGAAGTTCGTTTTCCATGGAGTAGCCAACTGCGCAAATTTGGGGATGAATGTTCGAAAAAAAAAAGGATCAGGATATTCCCTTTCCGGCTTTCTTTGGTGGATAAGCATGAATGGCCATAGATCTTATCGATTTTGATACCTTAAGGTGAAATCATGCCACTTGGGAAGGAAATTTTGGAATGCTATAAGCCAACTTGGGTAGTCTTGTCAGTAAGACCAGGCTCTCACAGGTGCTCCAAAACATGCCTTAAGTGATCAAAACTCCGTCAGAACAGCCCTTGGAAGACGCAACGGTACCGACTGGCCGCCGTTTCGTCCTCAGGCCACAGCCGTCACTGGATGCGGACATGGAGGGGCATGTGGTCAGTACACCGCTCTCCCAGCCGTATGTCAGTTTCCGAGACCGGAGCCGCTACTTCTCAATCAAGTAGCTCCTCAGTTGGCCTCACAAAGGCTGAGTGCACCCCGCTTGCAAACAGCCATCCAAGTGCTTGCCCAGTCCGACCGCGCTTAACCTAGGTGATCTGACGGGAACCGGTGTTACCACTGCGGCAAGGCCGTTGGCCTTAAGTGATCAAGATGTTCCATAAAAATTCTACTGTAACTGACCACGTCCTCAGAACTATTATACACAAATTGAAATTTTAAATCTCCCAAGATGGTATCCAACAGTGGTATAACACTGCAGCTCCTGTTTCTATTCCATATGCGACTCTGGTGATTTCAGACAGATTCCAATCAGAATAAAATTTTCACTCTGCAGTGGAATGTGCGCTGATATGAAATTTCCTGGCAGATTAAAACTGTGTGCCGGCAGAGACTAGAACTCGTGACTTTTGCCTTTCGCGGGTAAGTACTCTACCATACTCTTTTTTCTATTTTTTGAAAATATACGTGTTTTATATTCTGTTACATTACAAATGACATATGTATGAAACAATAAGACCAATGCTGGAAAAATTATACATTAGAAAAACATAGAGATAAGTGGGATTCGATCCAATGGTTTTGGAACGCGAAAGCTAACCATTCCTTTCTCTTTTTTTTTTTTTTTTCATTGTTCTGCCCTCCTCTCTCACTTTTAAGGTTCTAAAGAAACCTACACAAAGAGGACTAAGAAAGGAGGACAGGAAAAGAGGGCCGGGAAAGTGAATCAGATGGGTGTAACAGAGAAGATATATATACAGGGTTATTACAAATGATTGAAGCGATTTCACAGCTCTACAATAACTTTATTATTTGAGATATTTTCACAATGCTTTGCACACACATACAAAAACTCAAAAAGTTTTTTTAGGCATTCACAAATGTTCGATATGTGCCCCTTTAGTGATTCGGCAGACATCAATCCGATAATCAAGCGGGGTCAGGGATTTTCTCTGCCTCGTGATGGCTGGGTGTTGTGTGCTGTCCTTAGGTTAGTTAGGTTTAAGTAGTTCTAAGTTCTAGGGGACTTATGACCACAGCAGTTGAGTCCCATAGTGCTCAGAGCCATTTGAACCATTTGATAATCAAGTTCCTCCCACACTCGGCGCAGCATGTCCCCATCAATGAGTTCGAAAGCATCGTTGATGCGAGCTCGCAGCTCTGGCACGTTTCTTGGCAGAGGAGGTTTAAACACTGAATCTTTCACATAACCCCACAAAAAGAAGTCGCATGGGGTTAAGTCGGGAGAGCGTGGAGGCCATGACATCAATTGCTGATCATGATCTCCACCACGACCGATCCATCGGTTTTCCAATCTCCTGTTTAAGAAATGCCGAACATCATGATGGAAGTGCGGTGGAGCACCATCCTCTTGAAAGATGAAGTCGGCGCTGTTGGTCTCCAGTTGTAGCATGAGCCAATTTTCCAGCATGTCCAGATACACGTGTCCTGTAACGTTTTTTTCGCAGAAGAAAAAGGGGCCGTAAACTTTAAACCGTGAGATTGCACAAAACACGTTAACTTTTGGTGAATTGCGAATTTGCTGCACGAATGCGTGAGGATTCTCTACCGCCCAGATTGGCACATTGTGTCTGTTCACTTCGACTGTCAATTCTAAGGGCCCGGGTTCGATTCCCGGCTGGGTCGGAAATTTTCTCCGCTCAGGGACCGGGTGTTGTCCTAATCATTATCATTTCATCCCCATCGACGCGCAGGTCGCCGAAGTGGCGTCAAATCGAAAGACCTGCACCAGGCGAACGGTCTACCTGACGGGAGGCCCTAGCCACACGACATTTCCATTTTACCATTAAGAAAAAATGTTGCTTCATCACTGAAAACAAGTTTCGCACTGAATGCATCCTCTTCCATGAGCTGTTGCAACCGCGCCGAAAATTCAAAGCGTTTGACTTTGTCATCGGGTGTCAGGGCTTGTAGCAATTGTAAACAGTAAGGCTTCTGCTTTAGCCTTTTCCGTAAGATTTTCCAAACCGTCGGCTGTGGTACGTTTAGCTCCCTGCTTGCTTTATTCGTCGACTTCCGCGGGCTACACGTGAAACTTGCCCGCACGCGTTCAACCGTTCCTTCGCTCACTGCAGGCCGACCCGTTGATTTCCCCTTACAGAGGCATCCAGAAGCTTTAAACTGCGCATACCATCGCCGAATGGAGTTAGCAGTTGGTGGATCTTTGTTGAACTTCGTCCTGAAGTGTCGTTGCACTGTTTTGACTGACTGATGTGAGTGCATTTCAAGCACGACATACGCTTTCTCCGCTCCTGTCGCCATTTTGTCTCACTGTGCTCTCGACCGATCTGGCGGCAGAAATCTGAAGTGCGGCTTCAGCCGAACAAAACTTTATGAGTTTTTCTACGTATCTGTAGTGTGTCGTGACCATATGTCAATGAATGGAGCTACAGTGAATTTATGAAATCGCTTCAATCATTTGTAATGGCCCCGTATATATTTTTAATTAACCGTGGAGTGAAGTCCGTGAATAGGGAATATCGTTGGGGATCATAGCATCAAAAATACAAAAACAGTGCATCAGGTTTGAGGCGTCTTTTCAAGGTCCGTGTGGCTACCTCCGTCGGAGGTTCGAGTCCTCCCTCGAGCATGGGTGTGTGTGTTGTCCTTAGCGTAAGTTAGATTAAGTAGTGTGGAAGCTTAGGGACCGATGATCTCAGTAGTGTGGTCCCATAAGACCTTACCACAAATTTTTCAGATCAACTTCTCATTGCAGGGACATTTCATGTAAGTGGCGGGTAATAGAGAGCACTCCTAAGGATGATGGAAAAGTATTGTCTGTATTTTGCATTACAGGCAATGTTGCAATGTCGTTCGTTCACGTAAGTCCAGAAACCGAGAACACTCTTCTCGTCAGTTGCAGGAAGATATCGAACTGCAAGACCACGGAACCAATTCACTGAGTGAGTCATGGACACCGGTTAGTACACGTCACCCAAGAACAACATCATGTCCGGTGTAAATCGGTCAGGGGTGTCAAGTGTGAGGAAGGCTTGAATTCGCTGGACCAAATGACAGACATCTACTCTGAGCCAAAGAAAGCGTTGTTCGTCCGTGTCTGGCACCCTCCACGTGACGCAAAACCGAGAATCGGCTGAATGAACTTAGTGGAGACGAGACGAATGGGTTGTTTCACATTGACGGTGACGTACCATGTGTAGCGCGCAGTAGTGGCAAGAAAAGGGCCTTCACCTCCCGCAATACACCGCACCAGCCGTACCGCGAGTAGCCCTGTTGTCACATAGGGGACGCGGGAGAGTTGCATCTCAGTGCAGAATGCCTTCGTCGACAGCAACTCCACACATGGAAAACAGGAAGAAAAATGCGCCCCACAAAAAAGAAGTCCGAAGTGATAGAAGAGCTCTGGGATATTCGACGTCGTCATCAGGGGGTCAACGATGCTACGGCATATGCAGCAAGCAATAAGTTGGTAAGGCATGTCAGGCAACGTTGCTACATCACCGACTGTGAGCTGGCAAAAGGGCCCGAACTCTATCTGCAACACGGTAAGGACCCACACCTCCTCGAGGCAGGAGAAGGGTGAGGAACTCGTAGAGGATTTTGGAGATTGTCCCATGCGTAACAAATGAACCCAACAGAGCTAACATGCAGCGAACCAGGGTGTTTGGGACAAGGAGGTCAGCTGTGTGTGATTCACACCGTCACTGATTTTGAAGGCAGCCAACTTGAAACCCAGTGCGGCATTGGACGCACCTTTCACGCCCATTATGGTAGACTGTATGGTTACCATACTCGTTCACCAGCTGTTATTGAAGAAGTCTCCGAGCACACATTCGGCTCGACATCGGAGGACATGGCAGTGCAATTGTAGGAACCAGTCAGCAAAGACGAAGCAGCTGTTATCAGGTCACCTGGCGCTGACGGCTTAACCACCGAATTTAACCCTGCTTTCCGATATCACTTACTTACCACGTGCACTGTTATCTATGGAGAACTGATGTCCCCTTCAGTGAGGGTCCTGATGTCTTTCTAGAGGGCCTCACTGTCGCTATTCACAAACTCCACAGGGATCAGCAGTGATTATCATTCCTTGAACCTGATAAATAGCGGCATGAAGGTCTTTTGGCAGCGTGACGTAAGAGGACGACCTGTCATGTCGTGTCCTAGGACAAAGCGTCGCTGGGCAGAGCCTGCAACATTGCAACAGCACTCTGCAGCTACAGGGATTTCATAGCACTTGCTCAAGCTCATCATTTGCTCACGCCTTTGGCGTCAATTGCCTTCAGCCAGGAATTTGGTCAGGTCGACCACTCTTTTCTTATGGCTGTCCTCCGTCATATGGGATATCCAGAACATACTATCGAGATGGTCACACGTCATCTACGTGGAGTGACGTCCCAGGTCCTGTATAATGGTAGGCTTACGCAACTGATCCCGATCAAGAGCTCAGTATGACAATGGCACCCCCTGTCGGCGCTACTGTACCATACACATTCGCTCTAGAACCATTGTTATATGGCCTGTGACAATGACTGACAGTGATATCGATGGGGAACATTGATTTTGTTGCGCCGCCTATGCAGACGTGTGTGGGTGACGACCTGCAACAAGGTGTCGGGCAGCTCCCTATGTACGTAAATTGTGGGCCATGTCTACCGGTACAGGCGTTCCTGGGGGAACTGTTGATCAGCTAAACATGACAGATATTTCACACTGCCTTGTCATGGATTTCACGGCTGGCCTGGGGCGCACAAAAGCCCTCGAATGTAGGCGACTCCTACAACAGATCAGATTTGGACTTGTTGACATCGCCTACGCCCTCTTAATGTCCGGAAACATATATGCCATGTCAACACCCACATAGTGACGCGGATCCCTCAGCCTTCTGCTGCTGAACATCCTTGTTGCTTGTTGCGTCCAATGGGTTCATTTGTTAGCCAGGGAATGATCTTCAATGTCCGCTATGAGTCCTTCCCCAGGCTCACGGTGATGTTGGTCTTCACCACGTTCCAGATAGAGCGCGGACCCTTTTTCCCTGCTCACAGTCGAAAATGTGGTGGCGTTGTCTGACGTGCTTTGCCAACTTATTGCTTGATTCATATCCCCCAGACCTATTGGCCCCATCAGTGACGTTGTCGAATATCCAAACGTCTTTCTACAACATCTGAATCTTTTTTTTCTGGGGCACAGCTATCTTTGCCACCCGTGCCCTTGTTGTCAATCAAGACGGTCCATACAGAGATGCAGCTGGCCTGTCCCCCCAATATAAAAGAATAGAAGTACTCACGCTACAACTGGTGCAATATACGGCGGGAAGTGGACACACGTTTTCTTGACACTGCTGCTCCTTCTGCGCGGTACGTCACCGTGAATAGGAAACAACCCAATCGTTCTCGTTTCCACTAATTTCACCTCGCCGATTCTCCACTTTGGGTCTCGTGCAGGTTTTTTTTTTTTTTTTTTTTTTTTGGCCCGGCAGTAGATGTCTGGCACTTGGTCCAGCGAGTTGTGGCCTTCCTCACACGTCACACTCCTGGCCGAATTGCACCACACGTGATGTTGTTCCCAGATAACACGTACTACACGCATATGAAGATCACTCTTGAATTAGTTTTCTCGTCTTGCAGTTCGATATCTTTCTGCAACTGCAAGAAGATTGTTGTCGCTTTTTCAACTTATACGAAAGAACGACATTCCACTATTATCGGTAATCCAAAATAGAGGCAGTACTGTCCCAACTTCCTTTGGAATTACTTTCTGTGACCCGCCACATAGTTCGAATGTCCCTGCAACATGAAGTGGATCTGACCTGACTGATTTTTGATACTGTGATCCCCAAAGACATTCACCTTTATTTAGGAGAAGATGAGCAAGTGTTTCTCCACAGCTACGAGCGGATTCACTGACTTTACCAACAGTTAAAAAAAAAAAGAAAAAGAAAAAAGCTTCTCTGTTACATATATCTGATATCCTTTCCCCGACTTGTCTTTCCCCCTTATTAGACTAGGTAGATCCAATGGGATAAGCATAGTTAGGGGCCCGCGCCTGAAGTGACACAGATATTTTCTTAGCGTCGAAACGGAGCGCCTGATCGGGAAGATTTGTATGAGAGCGCCATTATACAGCACCCGAGATGTAGCTCCACGCAGAAGACTTATGGCCACCACGACAATAGCTTCTGGATATCCCATATGACGAAGGATAGCGGTAAGAAAAGCCGTGGCTGAAAGCTATGGACGCCAAAGGCGTGGAGAAATGATGAGCTCGAGCGAGGGCTATGAGATCCCTGTAGCTGCAGAGTGCAGTCCTCATGTTGTAGGCTCCACTCAGCGACGCCTGGTCATAGCACACGACATGAAACGTCGTCCTTTTATGTCATACTGCTAAAAGACCTTCATATAGATATTTAGAAGAGTCAAGAGGCAATAATCACTGATGTGCTGACCCCTGTGGTGTTTGTGAATAGCGGCAGTGAGGCTGTCTAGAAAGGCATCACTGTGAGGGACTTCAGTTCTCCGCAGATGACAGTGCATGTGGACAGGAAAGTATGATACAGGAAAGCAAGATTGAATTCGATGGGTATGCCGTCAGCGCTAGATGTCTTGTTAGCAGCTGCTTCATCTTCGGTGACTGGTGCCCAATTCCGTTATCGAGACGAACGTGTGCCGGGAGACTTCTTCAAAGACAGCTGGTGAATGAGGATGGCGAGTGTACAGCCTGGCACAATGGGGCGTCCAGTGCTCCATTGGGTGTCATGTTACCAGCCTTCATCGTCAGTGATGGTGTGAATGAGGGACCAGCTCTGTCGTTGCCAGCCTGCCAGAAGATGGTACATCAACGTAACCTCCAAAGACATACGATGGCAAGTGTGGATTAGCACCACTGTCCCTTCAAGATGGCGGTGTGTGAGGGTTGGGACATTTACTTTGTTGGTTCCCTGTTGTAGATCGTTCAGACGAAAACTGCAGCGTAGAGCAGCCCCTCAATACTCGGTAATAAAAGTCCAAGGATTGCCTCATCTCAAGCTGTCGAGTTTCTGCCATATGCCATCACGGCCCGGCAAAGGGCAGGTTTTGTGCACTTCAGCCACCACCACAACGTAGACAGGTAAGTGCCACGGTGGTGGGGACACAAATTCTCTCATATCAACAAGCTGCCGACAGTCGTGGAACTCCAGTAGAGCTACATTCATCCTCTAAACTTCCCTTCCATGCCACACTCTCTGGCGATCGAGGGTGACGGTGCATACTTACGGTGCATCATCGGAATGAGCGACGAACCAAACCTCCGCCAGTCGAGTTCGTCTCGCCGGTGAGAGAGAGAGACGTAAAAGCGATCAAGGCTACTGAAAGATTGTGTTGTGTACTGCATAAAGTCGGGGCAGTCACCATGAATGTGTTCCCACTTGTTCGCAAGCTGGAGACTGCCAACAATCATGGCAGTCTCTGCGCAAGGCGAATCACGTGGCAGCTGACCTTTGGGATGGAGGGTAGAATTACAATCATCACCCAGCACCAATGCATATTTCCGCCCCACAAAAAGAGGTAAGACCACTTCCACAAAGAAGACAGAGCTTTTTTTTTCGTCTCCCTGATTCTCTAGAAGCGCAGACGTCAATAAATCGGACGAAGAAGGATATGACAGACAAGCTCCTCGCATCTGGAAGATACTCTACGTCGTCGACAGGTAATCGTTCACGGATTATGATCGCCACACCCCTACCAGAATCCGACGCATGGGAGACGAAAGGGATACACCCAAATGCTTACCATCAATATGCGCTCCTTGTAAGTGGGCCACGTCCATGTCGGTCTTGTGAAGTGTATCATGCACCATCGTTAGTTTACGTAGCACATGGATAGCGTTGACATAAAACATAGCTAGGCGATACGACTGTTCTGGAACTCCTGATGTCGTGATATGAGGCCCAACAGAGTGGCATCCGGCGGGCGTAGACCGCGCAAGGATGTCGAAGCCATGGCGTTCACTGTGATGAGGTAGCAGGTGGCACAACCTTTGGAATACTCCCGGTCATAGAAACCAAAGGCTGTTCCGATTACTCCTCTACATCGTCTGCTCAAGAAACAGAAACAGGACCTCTGCACTGTCCGTGTGTAGAATAATGAGTTCGCCACTGCAGGTCGACATCTTCCAGAGTCGGCTTGTTAACAGAGGGCAGAGGGGAAGGGAATAACAGGCTGCGAAGAATAAAGTGCTTAATTGGAGTCGTGCTCAACAGTAGTCCTTCCGAGATCGATGCGTCGTCTGATTCCGGTTCGTCATCCCGTTTAGGTGTGCTTGTTCCGTATGTGGATGGGAAATAGAGGTTAGTACGACTTACGCGTCGAAGTACACTGCTAGTGTAACATCGCTTCTCAGGTGCTGACCGAAGTTTGAGGGCGTCATTTCTGGTGGAGGTGATGGAATGTCATCACTCGCTACCCCATCAGTGTCCAGCAACGATGACAAACCGGTAGGAACCTGGCCCAGTGCATGCAACATCTTCGTAACAGAGGCGCAGGCGACAGGGAGCATGTAGGTGTCACGAGTGGAGCGACATCGCCTACCGGCGTCTGAACCAGGCGTCTGTGGAATGCAGTCCGACCAGACGTGGCCCTCCTGCGTGCATTCCGCACAAGTTCGATCCTGACCGTCATACACGACGATTACCCGCACGCCGCCAATCGTCACATAAGGTGGCATGTGTCTTATCAGTTAAAGTTTGATCTGACGCACGGCATTTAAGACGTGGTATACATCGAAGGTCTGCCATTTTTCTACGATGTAAATGTCGACATTTCCGTAAGGTAGAAAGGCAGGTACGACCACTTCTTGCAGTGCTTGAAAAAGGAGTTCGAAAAGACGCAGAAAGTGGAGGCCGAATCCTCTGTGATCAACGGAAACAGCTCCGAATTGTCTTTCAGGGTGTTTAAATTTCAGTTCCTGGATGACCATTGCACAACGTCAGCGCAAATTTCTTCAGTCCATAGTTTGATGTACACGACACTGTTCCTGACGGAGAAGTGTTTTCCTGTAACTTCGTCAGGTGCGAGTTGAAGTTCATAGTGAAGGAAATGTTCTGCTTCGTGTGCGCGAGGTCGTGCAGGTTCTGCTTGAAAGGTGATCTTCATTGTTGCACCACGGTAAGATAATGCCATTGTGGATCAGAACGTGAATGAATATAGCGACATAACACTGCGCGCTAATGTGTAAACAACACGCCCGCAGAGCGCTGTACGGAGCTCCGAGCAACTACACCCCATTTCGCGGCTATGAGCCAACTGAGCTAACCAAGCAGGGATCACGAACCGTCCTCACAGCTTTACTTCCGCCAGTAGGTAGAAGACGAGAAGGGTTACCTGTCGACGACGTCAAAAATCTTCCAGATGTGAGAGGCATCGTACTCGCTTCCGAAATATTAATGTCTACGCTTCTTCAGGATCAGGGAGGCGAAGGGAACGCTCTGCCTCTTAGCCGTGCACAGCTCGCGTTAGTGCCGTTTATTGCTGACATCTTGTCTTTGCGGTGCCGCTGTCTCCTTTTCTTTATTCGATTTATTGGCGTCACGAAGTTGCTGGTTAGCTTGCCCGTGAGTCGCAGCAACAGCGCTTATCGATAAGTGCACTGTCGTACTATCTCCGGAGCGACCGCTAGTATTTCCGGGTCGTGGTCTGTCGGAGTTCAGTCGGGGCGGAGCGCCAGTGAGATCCGGACAACCAGTACTCGCCGATCGCTGGCGACACACATGCACTGTCCGACGGAAAGAGACTGGAGCGGGAACGACCGTTGGTTGGCCGTTCGGTCGGTCGTCTCATGGGGCGATGTGTATTTGGTCTTTTGACCGTTTCTGGGCCTCGTCAGTTGGTCATCTTGCCGGACGTGGCTCGGTTCCCTCTTTGAGCAGAGCTGTCGGGTGGCTAATGGGCAAGTGTTCCCTCTGCATGGTTGCTTCCGAGCCAGTGTGTCCGGGTCGTCGTGTCTCCGAGTTCCGAACGGACGTCAAGGAGTCGGGATGGAGCTGCAGTGAGGTCGGAACAGCCAAGACTTGCCCGACGGTTGCCGACACACATGACCTGAGTGGGGACGACCTTGGTTGGTCGTTCGGTCGTTCCTCTCATCGGACGACGTGTATTTGGTCGCCGACCACTTGCGGGTTCTCTGTTTGTCGTGATTCGTCCTTGTTGTTCCACAGTGATTGCTTTTAGGATTGTTCGAGTTCCTGTCAAACTGTTTTCGTGCAACTGTGTCTAGCTTGTGGGATCTCTACTGAGCAGTTATGTTAATGCTCCCTGCGCACTAGAATTCTCAAAAAATGGTTCAAATGGCTCTGAGCACTATGGGACTTAACATCTGAGGTCATCAGTCCCCTAGAACTTATAACTACTTAAACCTAACTAACCTAAGGACATTACACACATCCATGCCCGTGGCAGGATTAGAACCTGCGACCGTAGCGGTCACGTGGTTCCAGACTGAAGCGCCTAGAACCGTCGGCCACACCGACCAGCCTGGAATTGTCAGTCGGTCGGTTGGGACAGAGTCCGGCACGGCGTGTAGTTCGGCAGCCTTTGGCGTTGTTCACATTTTTTTGAGTGGTTGTTGCGCCTTGGCTGTATTTAGACGCCAATACTTGAAGATGTAGTGCTGCTGGTATTTTCGTCTTCGCTGACATTTTCCGTTGTCGTGCCGTTGGTCGGGTGGAAGGGAATTGATTAGTTGGTTGCTCGGTCCTTCAGCCGTCCCTGGGTCGGGTTGGGATCCGATTATTTAATCTTACTTTTGGCTGTCTGTCTCACCTAACTTTACGTTAGAGTTACCTCCTCAGGCCGACTCTTTGAACACTTCTGAGGACCACTGTTCTGTTGGTTTTAGATTGTGATTTTCTTTCAGTCTCAAGTACTATGCGAGGCCTTCAGCCGTCTGTTCGTTTAGTTTGTTTTAATTTTAAAATAAGGCCTTCAGCCGACTTAAACTAAGCTTTCAAGATTGATGTGTTTAAAACTATATAAAAAAAAGAGGTTTGGCTCCATTTGAAATCTTAAACCTTGAGTTGTTCAGTATTCAGTATGTGGCCTTCAGCGGAACTTTTACGTGAAATGTTTTTAAGATAAGGCCTTCAGCAGTCTTAAATTAAATCTTTGAAGAGACCGCCGGCCGGTGTGGCCGAGCGGTTCTAGGCGCTTCAGTCCGGAACCAAGGTGCTGCTACGGTCGCAGGTTCGAATCCTGCCTCCGGCATGGATGTCTGTGATGTCCTTAGGTTAGCTAGGTTTAAGTAGTTATAAGTCTAGGGGACTGATGACCTCAGATGTTAAGTCCCATAGTGCTCAGAGCCAAGTGAGCCATTTGAAGATTCTTGTTTAAACTAATTTTGTTTTGTTTTGTTTTTTTTTTTTTTAAAAAAAAAAAAAAAAAGAAGAGAAAGAGGAATTGGAAAGGCCTTAAGCCTTTAATTGTTCTATGTTCAGTATGTGGCCTTTAGCTGAGCTTTTACGTGAAATATTTTTAAGGCCTTCAGCCGCCTGTATTCCTTAAAGCAATTTTAATAACTTATGTTCGAGCTTTCAGCAGTATTGTTTTAAACCCTTTTAAGGCCATGTGTGGTTAAGTGTTTTTAGGAAAATAAAGTTTGTGTGTTTTGTGCAACTAAGAGTAACTGATATTGGCCCGTTTCCATAACTATAACCTGATCCGCTCTGTCCTGCGAATCCACATTCCAGCCTTCTTTGCGGAGGCGGTGTTATCACTTTTCGTGGGGCAGAAAGATATACTGGTGCTGAGTGGTGATTTTAATTGTACACTCTACCCCAAAGATTGGCTGCCGCACCATTAGCCTTGCACAGAGCTTGCCGCGACTGTCGACCATCTGCACGTTGTGGACACGTGGCACCACAATCATCGTGATAGCCCCAGTTTCGCGCCCTACCCGACACATTCCTCCAGTCACCTTGGTCGCTTTTATATCTCGCGCTCGCTGGTGGCAGGTACGCAACGGACGGAGATTTGGCCTGTCGGTTTTTCCGACTATGCATCGTATATCTGCACGATCATCCTCAATCGCCAGGCGGTGTGGCACGGAAGAGGTGTCTCAAAGATGTATGCGGCCGTGCTGGAATCTCCCGATTGTCGGCAGCTTATTGAGATGACTTGGAATTCGCATCACCTACAGCGCTCACCCTTTCACATTGTTGTGGTGGCTGTCCAGCACAATACCTGCCCTCCGCCAGGCCATGATGGCGTATGACAGAAATTCGGCAGCTTGGAGGAGGCAATGCTTGGACTTTTATTATCGAGCGTTGAGGGACTGTTCTACGCTGCTGTTTTCGCCTGGACGATCTACAGTAGTGATCAGCGCCAAAGCACATAACACAGCCTACAACCCTGAAGGAACGGTGGTGTGAACCTGCCGATGTGACCATAATTGCTTTGGAAGCTCCAGTAATGTACCATCTTCTAGCCGACGGTGACGACGGCGCCAGGCTCTCTTTCCCACCATCACTGATCATGAAGGCAGGTAACATGACACCCAGTGCGTCACTGGACGCTCTTTTCACGTGCATTATGCTAGTCTTCCTCACTCACCAGCTGCTACTGAAGAGCCGGCCGGTGTGGCCGAGCGGTTCTAGGAGCTTTAGTCTGAAACCGCGCGACTGCTACAGTCGCAGGTTCGAATCCTGCCTCGGGTACGGATGTGTGTGATGTCCTTAGGTTAGTTAGGTTCAATTAGTCCTAAGTTCTAGGGGACTGATGACCTCAGATGCTGTCCCATAGTGCTCACAGCCATTTGAACCACTTTTTTGCTACTGAAGACTCTCCCGCCACACGTTCAGCGCGATACTGGTGAAAGTGGCAATGGAATTCAAGACACCAGTAACAGAAGACGAAGTCCTCGATGCAAGGAGGGTCTGACAAGGCGCCTGGCCTGCAAGGTACACCCTTCGAATTTTATAGCGCTTTCCGACGTGGCTTTGTGGCCACATGGCCTGTTTTTTGCGGAGAACTGATGTACCCCGCAGTGAGAATCACTGACGTCTTTCTAGAGGGTCTCGTTATCCCTATCCAGAAATCTCACAGGGCTCTCCACATGAGTGATTATCGCCACTTGACCCTGCTGAACAGCGACGTAAAGGTCTTTACTCATCTGTTGGCAGGGCGGCACAAGAGGAAGGCCCGTCATGTCATGTTCTATGACCAGGCATCACTGGGTGGAGCATACAACATTCGGATAGACTTCAGCCAGACATTTGATTGGGTTGATCATTCTTTCCTTATCGCTGTCCTCTGTCGTATAGGATATAAAGAAGCTTTCGTTGAGGTGGTCATATGGCTCTAGCACGGAGCGACATCCTGGCTGCCGTATAATGGAAGGCTGGTACAGCCGACGCTCATCAGAGGCTCAGTGCGCTACTGTACAGCTTCGCTCTAGAACCATTGTTATGTGGCCTCTGACAAGGACTGATGAGTATGTCGCTGGGTGGACATCGGTTTTTCTGCACTTCCTATGCGGACGATTTGGTCCTCCGCCTGCGAAGTGGCAATGATACCCGAGAAGCACTTGCATGGTTGGTGACCTTGTAATGCTATTTTAACTATAATACTGCCATTAATCTGTATATTTTAAAATTTTTTTGTTCCGTAATAATTTTGAAAAATAAAGCAAATACTATCACGAGAGTAAGCTTTTATTTAGTGTAGGTTATCCTGTGTTGAACAAATATTTAACCTGAAAACACTAATTCGTTACAGAATCTCAAGAGGCCAGAGATTTGCAATAGTATTTGTAGATTTCAAAAAAGCATACGACTCGGTAGATAGAGAAACATTACTGAAAGTATTGGAAGAATTTGGGGTCGATAAGAAAACAATTCAAATTATCAAACAGACGCTAACAAACAGTAAGGCCAAAGTTAAATTTATGGGTGAAATTTCAAGGAAGTTCGAAATTAAAACAGGTGTTAGACAAGGTGATGGTTTATCCCCAATCCTCTTCAACTGCGTACTGGAAAAGATATTGAGAATATGGAAAGAAGAACTCAAAGGCACCAAGAATGACATCAGAATTGGAACAAAAAAAGAAAAAATAGAAGTGGACTGTTTAGCTTTTGCAGACGATCTGGCAATAGTTACAGAAAACGAAGAAATAGCTCAGAACTACCTGGAGAAACTACAAGAAGTTTCGGCCAGAGCTGGACTGCAGATTTCATTTGAAAAAACCGTGTATATGTCTAATCATAGAAATAACAAGAAAAATCTTATTACTAAATACGGCAATATTAAGAGAGTAGAAAAATTTAAGTATTTAGGTGAAATAATTCGAGTGAATGGTTTAGACAAGAGTGCAAACCAGGCGAGAGCAAGGAAAATGGAATTTGCTTTTCAAAAAACCAAAGACATATATAACAAAAAAAACATTTCGATTCAAGCTAAATTAAGACATTATAAAACTGTCATTAGACCAGAATGCCTGTATGCATCGGAGTGCCTAACTCTTAACAAAAAGGGGGAAATAGAAAACATGGAAAAGAAAGAAAGGAAAATTTTGAGAAAAATATTAGGACCGAGAAAGATTGGAGAAGAGTACAAGCTAAAGAGTAATAAGGAAATATACAAAACTATTGAGAAAGTGAGTGAGGCAATGCGTAAACGCAGACTAACGTTTTATGGTCACCTGTCGAGGATGGATGGAAACAGACTAACAAGAAAAGTGTTTGAACATAGTAACAGGAACGAAAAAACCAACAATAAATGGATACAGATGGTGAAAAAGGATTTGGCCTATTTTAATGTCACCCGTGAGTCAATCAGGGACAGGGAAAAGTTTAGACAAATAGTGAACGAAATTAAGTGTTTTCCAGAAGAAACGAAACTAAAGAATAATAACAGGAAATGGTCGGAAGAGCGGAGGAGGAACCACTCGAAAATGATGAGGAAATATTGGGAAGAGAGAAAAAAAGATCAAAAAGCCGGGCAAGTGAATTGTTGAACGTGGTCCAAAGATGGCCGAAATCGAAAGAAGAAGAAGAAAGCAAATACTATCACGAGAGTAAGCTTTTATTTAGTGTAGGTTATCTGTTTAAAATAACCTCTTTGATGTAGGTGGAATAAATGTATTAAAACATATTTTGTAAATAATTATGTAATATTTCAAGTACAACTGTAATTAATTATGTCAATTTTGTATGTATATGCTGCCATGCAATTATAGATGGTTCATACTTAGCGTTCTTATAAGCAGAAATGTAAATTGAAAAGGTGTAGGGATCATAGGTAGAACGGAACTCCGTTCTGTGGTGGAATGGAAAAGGTGGTGGGCCGCGCGAGTGAGAATTGGCGCGCAAGTGGCTCATACAGGCGGTAGCTTCCCTGTAAGTGGTGAACACGCATTACGTTGGTCGAGCACTAGAGGCCCCGAATTTACCTGCAAGACTTGGTTTTGGCCTCGGACGTGTTCTACATGATTGGCGCAGTACGGCAATAAATTAATAGCTCAGAAATTTGCGATTTTATCGTCGCCACCAAGAGGAAGACAGAGCTATGTACATCAAGAGCGGTACCTGCGCAATGTTACTACGCAGCACCGCCTCACGCCACCTTCGACATCAGTAACAGGCAAAGTAGTTTATTTAGAAGTGTATCACAGTATGAACCATCCATCTTCAATCAGCGGAATTTAAGTGTTAAATGTACCTTTGTGTTTAACCGTAATTTTCCTATTTCATTTACCTCAGTAGGGTCCTTACCTAAACGATTTTATTCCGTGTCTCCTGATGTTTATTGAAGCTTGAATAATAGTAAATTACTGGCAAGAGTACTGTTTGGTAGTAAATTCTGAAAATCGTTATTAAATACTAAAGTTTGCACGTATCAGTTTAAGAGCCACCGCCTTGCGTGACCATGAGGATAAATTTTCAATAGCATTTCTGAAAGTAAAGTAACATAATTGTTTAACTGCAACAATCTTAACAGTAATTGTTAGTGTTGCTTCTCCATGTCAAAGAAAGCCAGACAAATAATGGTGTTAGTACAATATTAACAAATAACAGTCCTGAAGAAATGAAATTTAGTCGTGTTAAATAATTGTTTTGGTCATATGAATGATAGCTATAAGTTTAACATTTTTGTGTTTCCTTGTTGAAACATATGTGTGTCTTCTTTAAATAATTACTGAAGTATTGTGATAAATTCCATAAGTAACAGAAGGTGGACTTAATAGTACTTACTGCCAAGTGGCCGTAGTAAATGGAAATTAAGTGGTTGTGTTTAAATTACGTAGTAAGTGAAAGTAGTTATTTGTTCACTGTCGAAAATGGATTTCATCTTTTTGTGTAGACACTGTGCCCGATTTGGGCTGGCGGCCGTTTTATTAAGCGGAACAGTATATTGTTCTAACAGGTTTTGTCTGATAAAAGGTTTCCAAAAGTAATTATTCTCACTGCTTTTCCCACAAACTGTACGATTCGGAGAAAAATAGTTCGATACTTTCGATACTTTACCATTAGGTTGAACACGGTTAAAATCTTTCTCCGTGAGTCGATGGTTTGGAGTGTTAGGTGCTGCGTAATTTTGTGGTGGTATTCCTGCCGCTACTTACTACACAGTTCTGACATTCTGAATCGCGGATCTTCCGTCTTTACAGTGGTATAACTTAAACGTTCTGGTTCCGTATTGACGAGAACGCGGAAGTAACGTTGCAACCTATAGCGAGGCCTCAGGCAGGTCCTTTAATGTGCGTACATCGCAGGAAAGGTCTACCAGTACCCTCCTGCCTGAAGTGGGTGTTGATCTGGTCGACATGACTGATACCTTACATCGCCTTGGAATCGATATCGCAGCTGACTTGCGGCACAATGTGGCACTCAATTGCAGACGACTGCTGCAGTGGATCAGGTTTGGACTCGTTGCAGGTCGCCTCCGCTCTCTTGATCTCCTGTAACGTACTTGAAGTGTCAGCACTCACATAGCGTCACAGATCCCTTACCAGGTGCTAACCCCTCTGGTTCTGCACATCTTGGCTTGCGGCATCTTAGTTGCGGTGGGTTCATTTGATGGTCAGGGGATGATCTTCAAAGTTCGCTATTAGTCCCCTCACTCTTCCCCAGGCTGGAGGTGGTGTGACTCTGTACCATGTTCCGGCTAGAGGTCGGGCCCTTTGCTTCTGCTCACAGTCCGTGATGTGGTGCTGTCGCCCGACGTGTTTACCAGTTTTCTGCTTTACGCATATTCCCCTTCCTTGTTGGCGCTCCAGTGACCTTGTCATCCATCTCTAATGCCTTTTACCACACCAGACACTTTTTTCTGGAGCACAGCTATTTTTCTGCCTCTTTGCCACCTTTGCACTTGTTGATGAGGGCGGTCTACACTAAGATTCAACTAGCCTGCGCACCCACTGTGACAGAACATAAGTACCCAAGCTACAGGCAGGCGGTGAATGGCCCCTTTCTTGACATTACTGCACGCTCCGCGTGGTGAGTCACTTTCAGTGGGAAACAACGCAGTCGTTCTCCTCTCTACCAAGTCCACCTCGCCGACTCTCCGCTTTGTGTTCTGTCCTCACTCTCGGACACGGACTATCATCGCTTCTTTTGTGGCCCAAATTTACGTGTCTGCCACTTGGTCCAGCGAATTCTAGACTTCCTCACACGTGACACCCCTGACCGAATTACACTGCACGTGATGTTGCTCTCGGGAGACGTGTACTACCGCAGACGAAGAGTCGCTGTGTGAATTGGTTCCGTGGTCTTGCAGTTCGATATTTTTCTGCAGCTGGCGAGAAGAGCGTTATCGATTTTTGGACTTAAGCGAACGAACGACATTACGCCATTGTATGTAGTCCACAATATAGGCAATACTTTCCAAACTTACATTGAAGTGCTTTCTGCAACCCTCCACAAGTTGGAATGTCCCTGCAATGAGAAGTTGATCTGACCAATGCACTTTTTTCTTTAATTTTGATGCTGTGATTGCCAGTGGTTTTCCCCTTTATTTTTTAGAAGACGTGCATCCATTTCTCGATGGCTACGAGCGGATTCATGGACTTCACTCTAGGGGTTTAAAAATAATAAAAGAATAAAAATGAAAATAGAAAACAAAAATAAAAAGTATCCTCTCTGTTATGTTCATCTGATACCCTCTCCCCCACGCTCTTTTCCTCCTTTCTTACATTACGTAGAATTACTGCGATAGGCGTAGTTAGGGGCTAGTGCCTGAAGTGGCAAAGATTTTGTTTTAAGGGTAGAGGCGGTGGTGGCAAATAGACCCTTTTTGTGTGGGTTCCAAAAACATTTTAAAAAATGTTGATAGAGCACTTGTTCACGTAAGGCAAAGGCCCCAAGTTCGAATTTCGGTCCGGCACACAGATTTGATCTCCCAGGAAGTTTCAGTTTACAATCAGTACAGAAAGGTAAGAAGTTTGGATCTTTTGGTTAAAGGCTCCTGATAATAGGCCTGATTCAAATGCAGTGCAGTAAAATAATGGACCTCCATAAATCACGTAAAGCAGTTGTGGAGATTAACTAATGGAACTGACTCTAACTCATCTTTCTGGCTTATGGCCCGGTAATCCAGCATCTCTTACCTTCACCGGTGAAATCAAAACCACAGGGGCCTCGTAAATTGACGTGGAGGGCCTACTGGCTCCCTCCTCTAACTACTGGTAATCGGTTTCACCTGTCGCATTTTTCTTGGGGGTAAGAAGTAAGCGACTACCGCCATCTGATCAGTTAATTGGATTTCAGACTCAATCTTGTTCGTAACGCCCAACCAGTCTGTCAAAACATCTGAGAACTGTCCAAGTAAATTCAATATCTTCTCAGCTTCTCCTGCTTTAAGATGATCCAATTCATATTTGTTTCCTGACCCTTCCACAACGTTAATACTTAGGACTCTGTTATGCGTGCACGATCTACACTTCTTCTCAGGCCGAAATTTAAACAGGAAATTTATCCCAGCATAATCCAGAGCACACTGTGTTTTTATTTTAAAGTCGCATCCCAAAATAAAGCAATAAGAAAGACTCCTAGTTACCAGAAGATACAATGACCAAGACGAATCCTGAATTTTCATTTTGGCCTGGACCTTACTGAGCAAAGCGAAATTTTAGACATTCACTGTGCTGAATTTCTGGTTAACGGACTGAAGGGGTACGAATGTACAAATTGTAATACATTAAGAAGCAGCTACTCATTGAATCTAGTAAGCTACTAACTCACTCCCGATTAATGGCAGCGCAAGTCAAGGGAAGGCCATGGTTCTCCCCCATGATATGATTAGCACATTTTGGTCTTGGCGATACTATCAGCTGTTCTTAAGAACAATCTGTAGCTACATGCGTCGGCTGATTGTATTGAAAACAATTCCCCAAACGAGAAGAACCTTGCCTACACCTGTTTGCTCTCAGATCCACTGGACTTGCTGATGTTGATTCATAGTCAGCTGTACTGCTCTCTCAATCGTTAAACCGAAAACATTCTGTGATTTCTATTAACTGATCTAGTTCCGTGAAATTCTTAGGCTGCCCTGGAAAATCCACGTGTGCGTGGTCCTCAGAGCGCATGCCTTCCAAAATGTTCTTGCAATAGTCTCTACATACATTACGAGTCTGACATGTGAATGGCCTCAACATAGTGGACAACATTTTCATTGCAACTCTGGACTGTGTAAGACGTCGTGGTCTCCTGACCTTCATTGCTTACATATTCCGCCCTCACAATCATATTCCGTACGTCAAGACGCTTTATTCGAACCCAAACTCGATAAGAGAAAGCCAGTGTTGTATGAATTCATGTAAATGATATGAAAATAACTAATAAATCGCAAGTGCGCACCGTGGTTGAAATATTCGAGGCACATACAACCCAGACACGACAGTCATAGGAGCTTTGAGTTCTAGAGAGGCAACCACACGCCAGGAGACCAGTCCCAACCCATCTACGTCGGTCGGTGGCCGCCCGTGGAGCAGACAGCGTTCACCCGAGGGAAAGGAGGAACGAACCCGTGTTCGGCTTAAAAGCAAATTCCGCTACACTGTGTGGGAGCGTCCAACCTACGCATTCTTTACACATAGCTCGCAGTTTCAGTGATTTTCACAGGGAGACAGCAAACGCCAAACGCCGATACTACAGATTTCCGGATTGGTCGCCTTAAACGAAACGTCATTCTCCCGTTTTAGAAGAGCAATGCTGATTGGTAGACGATATTTCTGACACCTTGAGCTGAAGGAGTAATGGAAGAGATCGAAAGATGCACCCCTTCACGTCTGCCATGGATAGGCGCCGTTCCGTTGTCGCTCTTGGAGCGAGGAACAAGTCTCTCCTAAGTACTTCACTGGGAGAGCACCTCTGTCGAGAGTGAATCGAAGTGCGACTCTATATTGAGTCCTTCCGATTAAGCATTGTTCACTGTGTTGGCCGACACACTTATTGCACGGTGCGAACAGACAGAGTTATAGTTAAACTCCCGCGAGCGAATTTTTGAGTGGCATCGCGGTGGACTGGTTATCTGACCGGTGTACCGTGCCAGTAGTTAGACTAGGGCAGAATAGGAATCGTTGACTTCATCAAGGCGTAGGGATAGTTTGATTGGCAGAGGTCTATCCAGATAGAACGAGAGCTATCTTATTTGTCAGCAGCGAGCGGCGCAGACAGCAGTCATCGCAGCTTATGGTATTGTGTGCTACAGCTATTGCGAGCCCCATATTTCCTCCACAACAGTACACTTCACTGCATTTCACAGCCTCGACCATACCTAGCAACTTTCTAAAGGATAATTATTCAAGTTGAGTAGGCGCGCCTCTCAGCCATTCTGCCAAGTCAATAACAATCTTAAACTGTGTATAGAAATTTCATTAGCGAATCCTATCCTTGAGGGGTAACTTCACATTCTGAAAAGAACCAGGATATAACTTGCTCAATTCATAACTAAAAGTGACAATGTGATTTCTCAGAATTTTTGCAAAATAAATAATAATTTTCGTTAGTTTCATGTTTTTCTTACACTAACTAGGACTACTCCAGTACCCAAGTATCTCACTAGTTACGTAAGAAATTTTGTGAATTTTTGTGTCATTTCCTTACAGCGGACGACTCTGGAAGATATTTATTGCTGAAAGTTTTCCAGGCATTTCTCTTTAGAACGTTAGGAGCGTCTGTCTGACTTCTGTAGTAGAGTGGGGGTGGAAATTGCATCTTGCAGGAGCCACAAGGTGAAGGGTGCATCTCAGATTAATCTGTCGCACAGAATAACAGATCAACCCCACACTCACAACTGCAACACCTATTGTAACGGTTTTCACGAACGATTTTCCTACGAAATCCTTCTAAGAACCCCTATTCAGGGGTAATTTCATCAACAGGTTTACTCAGTGTGCCTCTAGTGAGAGGCAAAAATCACTTGAATTATGAAAAGATGGAAAATTTGAAGTGCATCAGCTAGATGCTGCAACCTAACAGCTAACCACAGGAACTTCACATTTCCCCACTGATTCCAACAGACAAAATCTCTGTTCCCTCACCTATTCTGGTTATCAGGTTGGGGAGCTTGTTAAAGATGTGCCACATTGCCGTATCGACAACGCACGGTGCACTGCTGGACTCTGCACTCAGATTAGCCCCATTTTTCGACACCTCCTTCCAAGACAAGCCAAGGGTTAAAAACTGACGTTCCAAGACTTCCTGCCGTAATTTTTCAAGAATCTGCGTTTGCTATCAGTATTAATTTTGAAAAACTCCCACACCAGATTCGCGAAGTGGCTCAGTTGGAATTGAATACACAGTATTTTCTGCCGGGAAGGACTGTCCTCCTGTAAAAACTCAATACTGGCTTGCACGGCAGAGAGGTATTTAGAGCACAGGTTCCCTGTGGCACCTGCGTCGTTTGTACTCTCGCAATCAACATCGATCGTGACACATGTATCTGGCAGCCTTTCAAGACATAATTAATGACTTTCCACACGAGGCTACAGAAAAGACACCAAGATTAATTCTGACAAACCAACCATCTGGAGATGGACTAAGAGAAATTGTAGACAACCCATCTGTGAGATGGGAACGCGACCAGAAAATTGTGAAATTAGTATTGGAGAGGATAGTGCAAACACAGAGCAGAGAAAGGAAAATCGTAGAGCAACGATAAGCGAGATGAATCTTTCTGTAGGCAGTAAAGTCTTATTATGATTATGAAAGCGATCAAAGAAAAGCTCACATGTAAGCAGCAAGTTCTTTTATATGTTTTGTGGACCTTACCACACATGGAAAATTGTTCATTACAACATCGTAGAATTATAAACTCTATGGAGTTTCAAATCGATGGGAAATCATATTTCACATGTCAAGATGTTTAGAGAATGAGAAATTTTGAATAAACAAGGAGAGGCACAACATTCAATCTAGATCTGTTGCAAGAAGATGTAATAATAATGTCAGTTAATATCATATAACAACAAAAGAGTCCGCCCCCTGTAGCTGAGTGGTAAACGCGACAGAATGTATATGCTAAGGTCCCGGGTTCGATTCTCGGCTGGGTCGGAGATTTTCTCCGCTCATAGACTGGGTGTTGTGTTTTCCTAATCATCATCATGTCATCCTTATCGACGCGCAATCGAAAGACTTGCACCTGGTGAACGGTCTACCGCCGGGAGGCCCTGGTCACACGACATTTACATTTTACAGCAAAAGAGCGATGAGGTCGTAAAAGAGAGTTTTCTCATGGGTCAAGTTCAAGTGTCGTCAGGAGTCAGGAATACGGTGTGGAAAGTACTGTGAACAAAAGCATTAAACTGACCAATGCCTGTAGTTGCTCATTGATGAAAATTTGTGTAATAGGTGAGGTTTAATTCTTCATAAGCTCACTAGATGAAAAAGAGCAGTAAGCAAGAGCTATTGAGCTTGATGATTCTGAGGTTATGTGAGTGAAGTTAAGTAGGAATGAGGTGATGTGAGTTTGAGGAGAGCAGACTCCGAGGAGCGCTGCACTGTGAGGATTTAGCAGATGTGAAGGAATGCTGCACTCTGAATACATAGTTGAGAAGCATAGCAACAAGCTATTTTGTGTAAGTATTTGGTTGTTTAATGAGTGATGTAATAATTTTCTGATATCCCCATGTACTGTTAACAGCCGGCCAGTGTGACCACGCGGTTAAAGGCGCTTCAGTCTAGAACCGCGCGACCGCTACGGTCGCAGGTTCGAATCCTGGCTCGGGCATGGATGTGTGTGATGTCCTTAGGTTGGTTAGGTTTAAGTAGTTCTAAGTTCTAGGGGACTGAAGACCTCAGATGTTGAGTCCCATAGTGCTCAGAGCCATTTGAACCATTTTTTTTGTACTGTTAACAGGTGAGATGGCTGAACTTTGGAAGAAAACCACGAAGAAAGCAGAAGGATAAGAGATGATAAAAGAGTGAACGTAACATGACTCACGTTGAAGAAAGGAGTAAGGGAACCACGGATTTACAATAAAAGGTGGACAGGCTATGAACCACTGTGAATATGAAGCAAGTAACCAAGGTAAAAGTAAAATAAATGGTAAGGTACGAAGAAACCACAAAAACAAATAACGTGAAAAGAAATTTTATGCTGTAATTTTTCATGTATGACTCAAAAAAATGGTTCAAATGGCTCTGAGCACTATGGGAATTAACATCTGAGGTCATCAGTCCCCTAGAGCTTAGAACTACTTAAACCTAACTAACTTATATACATCACACACATCCATGCCCGAGGCAGTATTCGAACCTGCGACCGTAGCAGTCGCGCGGTTCCGGTCTGAAGCGCCTAGAACCGCTCTGCCACCGCGGCTGGCTGTATGACTCAAGAACCTTATTATGCTTGTGTTCATGTTTCAGATCATCGGTCGCCACATTTTAGAGAATCCACAATGTGAGAGTTCATAAGATGGAAGATGATGGTTGTATGGAGGATCTAACTTACCGGATGAAAAGTAACGAATGAAGAGAACATTCTACTTCGCAACTGTTGTTTTTTTTTCTTTTTTTAACTTGCCGCCCTGATTTTACGAGCCACCACCTAACTGCTTAAGGTGGGTCTTTATTGACCACTTAGCCGCTGCGATCGGTATATGG
Source organism: Schistocerca americana (assembly GCF_021461395.2). Taxonomy (NCBI): domain Eukaryota; kingdom Metazoa; phylum Arthropoda; class Insecta; order Orthoptera; family Acrididae; genus Schistocerca; species Schistocerca americana. The sequence goes on along the minus strand of NC_060122.1, from coordinate 829,716,430 downwards.
GCGCTGAGGTGGCTGAACCTCCACACCAGTTCTCGCATCCGATCGCGCCATTGCCCGTGTCCCGCCACCTGGAGGTGGGTCACAGTTGATCATGTTTTGTTTTTGTCCCTTTTATTTTGTTTTCTTTTACTTGGTTCTCTATGTTTGCTGTTTATCTTCCTTTTCTTTTATTTATGGCAGCTTTCCCAAACCGTTTAACAATAATTTACACGATGTTTAAATTTTGAAAAAGAAATACAAAAACTTCTTCCTTTCCTATCTTCTTTCCTCTTCTTCATTCTAAACTGTTGGTATGCGTAACTCACTGCAATCCAGCCCGCTCCTGGATGTAACTTGTGCTCAGAATATTGCACTAACATTCCCCATCCTAAACGGTTGTGCCGCTACAATGTCAATGATTTTTCTGCACCATATTAGGATGATTATGTGTTGCGTTTTTGGTGTTTCCACATTTTTGTCTGGCCCCTGTAAGTTACTACTAGCAAGTACCACATCACTAAAAGTTTTACTGAACATATATTCCCACAGTTAGAGCACCGGATAGTGTAAGAATACACACTTCACATCTTAGCCGTGTCTAACATACGCGCTAATAATTAGGTCCAATAGGTTGCTTATACCATTACGTCAATCGTCATTTCTCCCTTTGTTTTCCAACACCATAGATATGTTCTATAATAGCGAAGTCCGTTGTTTCCTGGTACATTGGTACATCTAGGAAACGCCTTAACTTTTGCAACTGAGAATAGGTTTCAGTAGAGTTTTCCCTTCAATATCTGTAAAAACTGTCTATGACTGCGCACCACTACCATCTGAGCAAAAATCATATAATCTGAAGAGAAGTAATGCTGCAACTAACACGAAAATTTCTTGTCACTTGACAGTGAACCTGAAATAAACATTCGTTTGGTAACATTTATATTCGCACTGTGAAATCGGGCCGCGAAAAGTAAAGAAAGGAGAGCAATTTAAATGAAAAGCTGAATCGATGCAACTGAATATTTAAAGCCCATGACTTTCAAGAAGGACTGAAAGACATCATGCACATAGAAGCATCAAACAATTTGACACGATACAAAGTAAAAAATAAAAATAAAATGCTGAAGAAGGAAATGAAGGAAGAAGTGTAATGTAAAATACGGACTGAAAAGCAACTAGCACCAGTTATTCATAGCAACTGCGTTAGATAAATGAGGTTATCAACTGTTTCTACGTTCCCAAGTTCGTCTTCCGACAATAATATACGTCTCACGTAATATGCCTACAGTTGGTTGTTGCTAGGTAGCGCAAGTGGTTATATTATTCAGTATGGCATCCACTTGCCTTTGTGAGCCAAACTTCTAAAGTGGTCGTGTCTTCTATTAAGGAAAGTTGTTGAAAAATATGTGTGGCCTGTTAACGAACTAATGGCAAAAAGTAATGGAAGAAAAGTTTGAGAAACGTGTGACACTATTTGAAGGAAAACTTTTGATGTAGTGTATAACTAATGGCTAACATGAGAGGCTGGTTATTGTTTTAATTTCTGCGTCCAAACAGCTCGTGCTTCAGTGTCAGTCTGAAAAGAGGTATGCCGGCCGCGGTGGCCGTACGATTCTAGGCACTGCAGTCCGGAACCGCGGGACTGCTACGGTCGCAGGTTCGAATCCTGCCTCGGGCATGGATGTGTGTGATGTCCTTAGGTTAGTTAGGTTTAAGTAGTTCTAAGTTCTAGGGGCTGATGACCTAAGATGTTAAGTCCCATAGTGCTCAGAGCCATTTTTTTTTTTTTTTTTTTTGAAAAGAGGTAGCGTAATAATAGAGGAAAATATGTTACCCACCAGAATGAAAAATGATCCTGTTATACCACAAAAAAGGCGAGTATGTCCTGGGTAGAGTTAGGGATGTAAAAGAAGGGAACAAAAAAAACTGAAAATTACAAGACCGCCGGTAGAAAAACTCATGTGAATAATTTTGCCGTGAAATGTTGCAATAACCGATTCTAATTAAGTATGAGTGTAACAGGATGAAAAAAGCAGAAGAACCGAAAAGCAAGGAAGAGCGACAAAATGTTATGAACTTTTCAATCCCTTACAGAATTTGAAGAACTTGTTTTGACCGAAAATAATTTTTTTTTTTACCGAAAATAAATTTTCTTCACGATAGCATACTTTTTTAGAAGAAAATGCAGTAAAATATTTTCTATTCGTTGGAAATAGGGTGACCTTTCCCCTGACAATTATTTTTATTGCAATTTTAGGGTTAATTTTATTTTCTTCGTGGTCATCGATAAGGCTTTAAATCCTCGATCAAACAGTATATCATTTTGTACAGGGCTGGCCACCATTTCCGTATGGTATATGCCTTGTTTTGCTATCCAAAGACTTATGTCTTGGTTTTAAGCCATTGGTGAATAAAATCTTTGACGTGTAAACAAATAAACGACAGTCAGCTGTAATAAGCAGTTTTTTAAATTATATCAAATGCAGCTCTTAAAATGCAAGTCATTTCTACGAAACACAGTTGCATGTCCAAAGTATGATTTTTCGCATTTTAAGTACGAACCGTGAAAGATGTTTGCTAACGCTTCTCATAATTCCCATGAGAATATATTTTTTATTATCAGCTGTATCACATTAAACCGTCTCAGCACAGGTGACTCGCGTAAACCCGGCTTTTACCTGCATTTTATGTGCAACTTTAGACCGTTATATCACGGCAACAGATAAAGCTGCCACAAAACAACGAGACAAATACATGAAATTATAAACCAATAATTTCATGTATTTGTCTACTTTCATGCAAAATATGAAGTGACTGGTACAAGTCTGAAACGTAGAACTGAGGCACGTAAAAAAGGAAAAAAAGAAACAAAAACAAAACACAATAAACGTATTTTTTGCACATAAAATCCAAATTAAGCCAAATTTTTGAAACCGAGTTCTCAGTTGTGTCGTAAGAACGTATTTTTATTTATTTTATACACTTAAACCGTTTCTACGCATTCAGGTCACGTAAGAATGAATTTTACGTGCTACATTTAGCTCGATTTTAAACCATCGTATCTCGGCAATTGATAAAAATTATTGGACAAAAATTTAGTTTTAACTCTATCCCTTTATCCTATCTTCGTGCACAGCTCCTCAAAATTCCCAGAAAGATGTGTCTCTTTTTTACGAAAAATCCTCCAAATGAAGCAGATTTTTCAAACTGGTATAACTGATTTTCCATATATAACTAATTTTGCATATAAAATACGAATGGGCCACAAACAGACGGTGCCGTTACCTTAGCATTAATTTCAGCTCAGTTACAATCGTTTGCGACAGAAATTAATCCCTTCGCACAATTTGCCTGGACCCCGTCTCCGGTTCGTCATTTAAACCTTGCTTAATACAGTGTATCACAAATGTTCCAATGGCTGTACAAATGGTCGAAGGTCCGGGCTAAAACAAAAATATTTTAGCCCATGTTCCTTGCTCTAGTAGGAACCAAGCACTAAGACCCCTCCAAACCGTTATTCGGCCCGCGGCCTTATGTTATATATTTGTTACATCTCTTCCGCGCTGTAACGTTTCGTGCTTTTACATTTACGAAAGCACAGTACCAGCTCTCAGCTACTCCCTTCATTCCTTCTGACTTCAACTGGACTTAAAAGTTACATTTAATACTAAAGATGCAGAAGGAGTTAGCCTTTAGTCTTATCTAGGGCGCAGATAAACGCTGTACCGAACACGCGCCCTTTGCCAAAATGACCACACCAACAGCGCTCGGTAGCTATGCAGCCCGCCGCACACACAAATAAAGGACCCTCGCGCTGAATTACGGCGCGCGCGGCGTTCTATCTTATAATTAGGATCGATTATTTACGGCCCAGCGGGACGAGCGGCGATTGGAAGTACTCGTACGGTCCGGCGACAATTTATGGAAGTTGACGAAAGCGAGTTGCGCGCCTTAAACGTTTGGCCGGCGCGCGCCCGTTCGCTTCCCTCTGTTGTATCCTGCTGCCACGCAGCGGGAGTTCGTTTCCCTGTTTCGGCCTTGGGGACAGTCCCACTTTGGCGACTAATTAAGATACTCGCTGGCTGACAAGCGGTCCCTCGTTAATCACCTTCAGACACCAATCCGGGACGGCGCGCCCCAAATTCTTTTAATTGGCCAGGCGTGCGTGCTCAGACCTCTCGCAGAGGCAGCTTCCGAGACCTCGGACGGTTACACAACACGCGACTCCACTTCGCGGGCCGCGTTCTTTCTCCATTCCGAAACCATCCCGCATCATCTGTTATCAATAAAGGAACAGAAGTTTGATCGCCTGACAGAGTTTGAAACTGAAGAGATAATTCTACGAGCTGCCACATCTGCGGTCAGCTTCTTCCTCATGTTTAATTAGGTTCCAGAATTAGCTGACCGTTGTTAAGTGGCTGCAGGTGCTCCGAAAACTATTTGAGCAGGATTAGAAAGACGAAGTGACGTAAAACTTCACTGAACATGACAGAAACCAAACATTCCTCCATCAATTAGAATAGATCATCCTTCGAAACGGCAGAGGAAGATTTTTACACATTCAAGCACAGCGTAGGATGAGCTTACGATTCATACACTGGAGAACCAAGGAAACTGGTACACCTGCCTAATATCGTGTAGGACCCCCGCGAACACGCAGAAGTGCTGCAACATGACGTGACATGGACTCGACTAATGTCTGAAGTAGTGCTGGAGGGAACTGAATACTATGAATCCGTAAGAGCACGCGGACGTAGAGATTTCTTGTAAAAAGAAAGTTGCAAGTCAGCCCACATATGCTCAAAAATTTTCATATTTGGGGCGTTTGGTGGCCAGCAGAAGCGTTTAAAGTCAGAAGAGGGTTCATGGAACCACTCTGAAGCATTTCTGGAAGTGTGGCGTGTCGCATTGTCCTGCTGGAATTACCCAAGTGCATCGGAATGCATAATGGACATGAATGGATGCTTACGTACGTGTCACCTGTCAGAGTCGTATCTAGACGTATCAGGCCGGCCGAAGTGGCCGTGCGGTTAAAGGCGCTGCAGTCTGGAGCCGGGCGACCGCTACGGTCGCAGGTTCGAATCCTGCCTCGGGCATGGATGTGTGTGATGTCCTTAGGTTAGTTAGGTTTCATTAGTTCTAAGTTCTAGGGGACTGATGACCACAGCAGTTGAGTCCCATAGTGCTCAGAGCCATTTGAACCATTTAGACGTATCAGATGTTCCATATCACTCCAACTGCACACGCCAAACACCATCACAAAGCCTTCACCACAATTTGAACCGAGACTCGTCCGACCAAGCAACATATTTTCAGTCATCGACAGTCGAATGCCGGTGTTGACGGGCCCAGGCTAGGCGTAAAGCTTTGTGTCGTGCAGTCATAAAGAGTACCCGAGAAGGCCTTCGGCTCCGAAAGCCCATATCGATGATGTTTCGTTGAATGTTTCGCGTGCTGACACTTGCTGATGGCCCAGTATTGATATCTGCAGCAATATGCGGAAGGGTTGGACTTCTGTCACGTTGAACGCTTCTCTTCAGTCGTCTTTGGTCCCGCTCTTGCAGGATCTTTTTCCGGCCTCACCGACGTCGGAGATATAATGTTTTACCTGATTCATGATATTCATACTACACTCGTGAAATGGTCGTGCGGAAAAATCCCCACCTCATCGCTACCTCGGAGATGCTGTGTCCCATCGTTCGTGCGCCGACCATAACACCACGCAAACTCACTTAAATCTTGATAACCTGCCATTGTAGTAGCAGTAACCGATCTAACAACCGCGCCAGACACTTGTTGTGTTATAAAGTCGTTGTCGACCTCAGCGCCGTCTTCAGCCTGTTTACGTACCTCCGCATTTGAATACGCATGCCTATACCAGTTGGCGCTTCAGTATATAAGAGAGTTTACTCGTTAGAAGAAAATTGTAAATTTGTTGTAAGTTCTATGGGACCAAACTTCTGGGGTCATCGGTCCCTAGTCTTACACCCACTACTTAATGTAACTTAACCTCTCTTACGCTAAGGAAACCACGCACACACCCATGACAGAGGGAGGACTCGAACCTCCGACGGGGAAAGCCATGCGAACCGCGGCAAGGCCCCCCAGACCGGACGGCTACCCCGCGCGGCTCGTTAGAAGAAATATACTCCAAATACGCTATAATTCTCATTTGTACACTGTCTAGTCACATTAATATGAGCATAGACAGTGTCCAAAAACGTGCAATAACCATACACAGACGGCAGATGGCAATACTAGTAGTAGGTGTATAAAGCACGTCCGGGGGACGCTGAAAACAATGCAGTGTTTGTCGTATGGTGGAAAGAGATCGATTTACCTGACTTCCAAAAGGGGATGACTACTGGCTTTTGGGCCACAGGTGAGAACACGAGCCATAGATGACAAGGGTGGACGACGGCTGCGGAGTCTGTACGGCTGTCGAACAGCTGAGCGCCCAGATGAACCAAGGGCCACGAACAGTGACTCCTCAACGACCAACCAGCGAATGTTGCTGCATATGAGACAACCGGCTCATGGTTCATGCACCCATGTTGACTCCTGTTCATCGGCAACGGCAAGTAGCACGCCAATACCGTAATGGGACGTCCATATAGTGCCGACAGGTTACCTTTTCAGATGAATCACTTTTTGTGCCTCATGGGACACATGGCTGCTGGATCTTCGGAGAGTCCAGGCAAGAGAATGTTTCTCTGTCTCTACCTTGGTGATCTCGCCATTCTGGACGGCACAACGGATCAACACAAATATTCATCTATCCTTGGGGAGCATGTCCACTGTTACACGCGGTTTGTTTATCCACGGCACGAAGGCATCTGCCAGCAGGAAAATTAAAAGCACCAGGATGAGTTTACCGTACCCTCCCAGGCACCAAACTCCTCAGGGTTAAACGCAGCAGGAACACTTCGATCGGTCTGTTCATGTAATGGTTTCTCAACACAGATACCTAGTGCAGCCGATCATAGCACTGGAGGCGTCATGGCTCTCCATCAATTGTCGGTTCCTTCCATAACCTCGACGAGCCTCTTCCTGCATGTCTCGCAGCCGCCTTGGCTACAGAAAGTAGTTATTCACCTTTCTGACATGTGACCACATTAATGTGACCGGAGAGGGTATATTGCTGTAATCCATCGAGCAGAGGGACACTCCACAAAACTTTTCTCGTTTCACCATTTAAATTGTGCTCCTGCCAGTGTCTGCATATAGTTGTCTTACTAATAATCCAGTAGACACTTTAAATACAGCAATGCATGTTATACATTACTATGCCGCGAAATTAATGGATGCTGGGGGGGGGGGGGGGGGGGATAACGATACTCGCACATACGTTTTTCGATGCCAGTACTCTGCACTAACGCGGAAACTGGTTTGTGCAACTATTGTACGGCGTCTACCTACGAAATAAATGAAACGTTTCACGGTAAACGTCAGAACACGATGTATGTAGCTAATATAGTTTCAGTCTGGTATTGTGAGTCCAGTATGATATTAGAGACGTTCGTCAAACACTAACACTCATAATGAAACATGACATGATAGTCGTACTGACAGGAGTCTAGCCTTACGGATATATTTGTCGCAGGTGGTACATAACTAGCCGAACAATGGATTAGTCCCATTTATGCAACGGAATGAAATTGTACGAAATATTAAACAACAAACCATGTAACTGCTGAAGAACAAATTTTTTATTGTTTCTGTGTGGTTAATAAGAACGTGTTTTCGGCAGAGAGTAACAATTACGGATCATCAATAATAATTTCCTATAATCCCCATCTCTAATAAGGAACTCTGCGGCGGAAAAGGCAATTTGCGCAATGCATGGGTGTGTTCTATTTTACAGTTTTGCACTACAGTTAAGCATAGTTGAAAATAAAGAAATATACCGCAGAGATAGCGGACGGGAAGAGGGGGTTCTCGTAGGTTGGAGGACGGGGAGTTTGGACCGGCACTGCCGTTCATGGAGCCTTTCGACGAGGCTGACGCCGTCCTGAGCTGTGGAGCGCTGAGATGCCAAAAACAGAGCGAGGGCTACATGGAAGTCGTGACGGCAGAGCGACTTTGCTTATTGTGACCTGAATGTGCGAACACAACGTTCTGATATTCCATTCGATGCGAGATGAAAAGATCCTGTGTGAACTAGGTGGTGACGCTGGAAGAGCAAAAAGTGGTAAATTCTAAAGGTACGGGCTGAGCACCGTGGTCAGTAATCGTGCTTCCTGAGAGTCCTGCTATGGGGAAGATCCGTGCCGGAGCCTGGATAGTATGTGTTGAGTATGTTGAAGACATCCGAGAAACGTAAGGAGAATCCGGTTCCGTCGTCTACTGTGATAAAACGTGAATAACCGAGAAAGGCTGGCCTCGTGAGCAGGGTGCCGAAGCATGCATAGAAGGGAAGTATTTGCGAGTGGGTACTGCGTGTTTGCTTTGGCCAGTCTCGCATGATGCCACCATGAGGGCAATATCTACATCGATCCCTAACCAATCCACATATTAATGGGCCTGTCTCTTTGTGAACATAACTCCCCACTGGCCCTGATGTAGGACAGAATGTGGTGTCACTAGGCAGATGGTATCACAACACGGGTGGAACCATTTCTCCTTGCAACAAGAGGACTCCATTGAGGCGCTTCTGCCAGAATGCTTGGACTTCCAGATTATCCAACTGTTTCGGCTCCGTTGACCATCTTCAGTGCACAGGACAGCGTGTTTCTCAAATAACTGGGTCTTCTGATGATTGGTAGGCAATGATCTTGGCATCCAGTGGAGGGTGGTTACAGGTTCTTCCATTTCTGTGTCCATGTTGGTAACCGATATCTGTTTTCAAATCGAATTGCTTGTCCTATCCAGTGATAACTAGAAGAGAATGTTGGCGCTGGTATGGCGAACTGTTGAGCGATATCTGATGCACTATGAGCTTGGTCTGCGTCTCCACTTCTGCCCAGCGCATCGACGCAGGAACAAGTGGGGCACCGGACAGCTCGCTTAACCGTTCTTCGTTCAAAAGGTGGTGCGGGGTGGTTAGCCAACCTAACAGAGCCAATACTCGTGCCTTCGCGACCTCTCTGACCTGATTCTCTCACCATCGTCGCCAAAGTTGTTCATGTTTAGCAGTTGGTACTATCCTACCACAGAACAAGTCTATACATACAATGCTACGGTCTCTGACCAAAGCTTTCTGCATCTTCACCTACTATCTCATTCATACAGTCCAACGTCGCATACGGGAAAGGATACAAGGAAACGTGGCACCCAAAAAACGAATAAATAAATAAACACCGCTTGGTTCATTCTCTTCTGTTATACACGGAATTCACTTCTGCAGAGTTAAAACACTCTGTCTATAGTTCTCCTGTACCGGAACTTGTTGAAAAAAATATGGAACGGGACAACAAGTTCTGTTTCTGTACATTAATAACCGGTGTAACCGCCAGAATGTCGAATGCTAGCATGCAAACGTGCATTCGTTGGGTTGCTCAGGTGCCGAATGTCAGTTTGTCGGTTGGAGTTCCATGCGTGTTACCCTTCGTCAGTACAGCGACCGTCAATGCTGTTTTTGGATGACGCTGGAGTTATCGACCTGTGATGTCGCATATGTGCTAGATTGGAGACAGATCTAGGTAACATATCGACACTCCGTAGATCATTTTGGGTTTAACAACAGTCTGTGGCTGAACGTTATCCTGTTGATTTGGGGGAGTTTCCGTTCGGAGCTGTCCTTGAAGTAACCTACTTGTAACAATTCGCTGTGTCACTCTGCTGCAGATGCAGTACGACGCAACGGAGCCACACACAGCTACACACCCAATACGACCGCCTTTCCCCTCTGTAGTACCACGCGGCCGTCCGCAGCCTGATCTTCTTGCCACCGTGTATACTCGCGACCACCGGTGCCAGCAGTCATGTACAGTGGCTACATTTCTGCCACGTCTTTCTGCAGTATCGTAGAAGTAACACCCAGCTTGTCGTAGCCCCATTACACGACCTCGTTCAAACTCAGTGACGTGCTGATAATACCGTCTTTGCGGCCTTAAAGGCATTCCTAACTGACATCACCGCACCACGTCCAATCTGAAAGGTAACTGACATTGACGACCGTTACAGCATATATTTAAGGCAAACATGATTTCCTCTCCACCACTCTCAGGGATCGGATCACAAGGTAGCTCACTATGGGCCAGTCTTATGCAACTAATGCGAAATTTGGATAGACATCATCCCTGAGATGTAAAAAACACGCCTACAAATTTTCGTTTATGTCGAACAACTCCTTCTTGGTGTCGCAATTTTTTTTCTGGTCAGTGTATGTGTGGATCACATGGCCTGCAGAGGGAAACAGGTCTGCTGGGCCATTGACCCCAGGGGGCGCTTTCTCTGCCGCCTGCTGGCCTAGGCAGTGTCCGTGATTTAAGCTCTGTCATCTGCTGATGCGACCCCTTAGATTGTAGGCCACTGGTGCAGCATTCCCTTGAGAAGGTAACCAGTACGTAGGGCGTGCAGCCCACACATAGCAAATAGTGATTTTTTTTTTTCGTTTATTTCCTTTGCATAATAGTTAAAGCTAGCAACTAAACACTTAACAGACATAAAATCTGTTACCTAATAAACAACTCACATTGTGAACTGTTGGTAACAGCAAGAAAAGGAAATGTAGGATATACAAAGAAGTTTGGTAAATAACATTGTACAGGATATGATGAGTTCCTTTTGAGCAGCTGCAGAGCAGACATTCATACCTATCAGATCCGTATCAATATTACAACGAAATTTTTAGTGGAATCATAGTCACTTCAAATACGTAAAATCTTGTGAATAAAATACCGCGAGTCATTCAGCACAATTTAGAGCTGAAAAGTTGTTGAAAACGCAACACCAAGAAACAAATAAGCTTTTCGCAGCAGTTTTTACGTCTGACTACAGATCTGACGTGACTGCTAGACAAAGAGAGGCAAATATCTTCAAGGAGAAATAAAGATAAGTCTTCAACTTTGTCTAATAATTCAATGAAAAAAGGAATTATGCTATAAAGTTGTTTTGAGTTTAGTTCATTGGAGCTCACGTATTCCTGAACGATACCCAAAGTGGAAATAAATTCACGCTTTTAGCGGTAAGGTGCATTCAGCTAAAAGTCATATTTTTGAGTTAGCTTGTAAAACTGAATAAAATATTTACTGCTTAATAGCTCAGAACTTAATAACCACTTACATATTAACTAGAGGATGGAAATTCAAAAGCTGGTTCATAGAAGGTGGCACATGCTGAGCATCGCAAACGATTCGTAAATAATTTCAGTTACTGTGACGGTCATAACAACCTGGTCATCGTGTGTTTCGACTGGAGTTACTTAAATCAAACTCTTACCATGATCCCAGAATAAAAAAAAACAAGGAAATTAATGAGTGTTATTTAGTGTTGACACTGATAGGCAAGGACACATTATGGTTTCCGACATAGTGCACAAAAATGAAATCGCACTATCTTGCGAATTTTGAGCATCACATTCTTCATGAAATTTGGGGAACATCGTCTGTTAACTCTGCCTAAATCTGGCAGTAAACGTTATTACTTGGTAACACACCACTGGAAAATATGTGGTCTTTAAATGAGACCAACCAGACCGTTCACCAGATATAACTGCTAAGTTTATGAATGTTAGTCGGTTCAATTTCATCGTATGTATCGTACAAAAACTGTTACAAATTTATTTATGCTGATATCAATGTGAATACAGGTAGTCACAGGTACAAGTAGATATGCAAGGCCTTATAGATCAGCGTCTAAAGATCTTCGTACTGTAGTAAAGTGTTCGGTAACAAGAAATTTGCTCTAAGGCACATGATCTGACGAATGGCTGGAATTATTTTTTTCATTGGCCACGTACGTTCATGGATTAACAGTTTGAGAATTATCTTCGAAGCATGCAAATGCATTACGTTCTGGCTTTGCGACATAGATGTCCATCCTTCATGAAGCAGTACTCAAATTGTCTCAAAGGAGAGTACTAATGAACAATTACAGATACAATTGCTCAATTTGTCAATACATTTCCTATCTTCTGGTCTCGTCAGTCAGCAGTAGTAAATTAAAAAAGGGCCATGTCTCCATGGAGGGTTTTAAGGCAATTCAAGACTGTTGTAAGCAAATGATCCTATACCATATTCAGAGACTTTTCTACAAAGCACTAAACTGTAACACGTTTTCATAACGTATATTGTTTATAATAAAATATACTATCTCTGGAATAATACAAGTGAGAAATAACGGATGTAATTTAAAGGCAGGAGTTAAATTACAATAGGACGATACTGCGCCGCACTCAGTGTGCATGAAAAGCTAATTCAAAGTTCATTCACTACGGGACATGAGTGTAGGCTGTAGCTCATCATACATGGCTGCATCGGGCTGCGTCATCGGCCAGTGTGGACGCCAGAGGACGTTTCCGGTGTCTGGGGGGAAGGCGACTTTGAGAACGCTGAGATGGTATGTCAGTGTTTCCGTAATCCTTGAGAGGGGACTATTAGACTGGCTGAAGGGCTAGCCGCTTTCCGTGACCGTAGTTGTTTTGCAGCATATCTTGCAAAGGAACCTGTGAAATCTCCGAAAAGGAACAGCATCTCCCACAGAATTTCCAATAATATAAGCAAGGACTGGACAGTGAAAGTGTTTGGGTTCTGCTCTGGAGGGTAATGGACTGATATGGTTAAATGTTGAGCCACCTGGAGCTCGCGGAATAGAGAATCGGCCAACAAGTCTGCTGGTTGGAGGAGGCCAGTCTCGAGCCCTGTAGACTGGAGGGTGGTGCTGTAAGGGAGGTGGGTATATCAAAACAGGAGTGAGTGATCCTTCGTGATCCGGAAAGTTATTGTTCTGCCATTGAGTAAACTTTCGTAAAAGCTAGGAAATAAGTTCCCACGTAAGGACGTGGAACTCCTGTTCAATCCTCCAGACTTCTCGACTAGTATTACGTTAGTGTGCACGTGCTCTTTGAGAGGAACCCTGCGTGCAGCCGGTAGCTAGCTGGACGTTGTCTGTAATGAACGAGACAGTCTTCATGCGGTCTGTCACTGAATTCAACCAGATTCCATTAGTTTCCGTGAAAACTTGAAGCCTATGTGTCCACTGAGTGATTGAGTTTGAACCGTATACCTCTTTTGTCTTCGTGGAGATTATGAGTAGCTAGGAGCCGTTTGGAGACGATGGTCTCTATTTGACAGTCCACTGGCCGGATGTCGGAATCTTTCTGATAGCAGTTATATAGATAAGAAATATGTACCCGTATTGTGATACAGAAGAAGAGACAATTTTGTATGTGTCTCGCAGGCCAAAGCAACGCTGAAAATCCTTATTTAGAGTGCTTTAATGGTATAGCAGTGTAAAAATAAATCCGGGTCCTCCCACAAAAGTTTTGAGTAAATTTGTGTAATTTGTCCCGCGAGTCGCACACCGCTAATAGTCTATGTATTCTCACCACAGTAGAAAATGTGAATAGGCGTGACGCCAGGGTAGCTCCGGGAACGTGCGAAAGGATCTCGAGCAGGTTGCGTGGCGAACGACGCAGCGTCGAGTGGTATCGAAGTAACTAGCGTCTGCGTGTGCTTTAACTAAACTGCACAACACAATCAAAGGGTCACTTTTTCGAAATCCCGTTATTTTCTCCCATTGCGACGCAGAAAATTGAAATTTGGAAAATTTGAAATTTGTGGTAAGTTCGAATGGGACGAAAGTGCTGAGGTTATTGATCTCTACGCTCACACACTACTTAATCTAACTTAAAGTAACTTACACTAAGGACAACACACACACCCACGCCCGTCGGGGAGAGCCGCGCGAACCGTGGCAAGGCGCTTTGGATCAAAGAGACCTACAACACTCTTCTGCAATGGTGCAGGAGCATAGCGACTTCCACGTCACCCTCCGGCTCGGTGACGCTCCAAACAGTACGGCATCGAGACACGCGAGAAATAGACCAGGTATCAGAAGGTTTTGTGGAGGTGTAAGGTGTGTTGGCGATGACACATTGGCACCAAATTTCGCCACAGTTTAATCCAACACCACTGTGGACGTGTTACACGACGGAAAGACCGTCACATACCCTCTTATCCCCATTCCAACCCCTCTTTTGATACCCCTGCGATGGATATTAAAACCTGGATGGCACTAAATTGCGCGATTATCTTACGGGTGGCCGAGGAAACGATTTCAGGCACACCGTCGCTCAGTGTGGACATGAAGAGGTTCAAATGGCTCTGAGCACTATGGGACTCAACTGCTGTGGTCATAAGTCCCCTAGAACTTAGAACTACTTAAACCTAACTAACCTAAGGACAGCACACAACACCCAGCCATCACGAGGCAGAGAAAATCCCTGACCCCGCCGGGAATCGAACCCGGGAACCCGGGCGTGGGAAGCGAGAACGCTACCGCGGACGTGAAGAGGCCTCAGGGGGTTGTGTAGAGGGCGTCAATGAAACTAATCCTTCCCATGGGGCGTTGATTCCCACACATTTCGCGCTCTAAACGACAGTCCTCTCATAGCGATAAGCAACGGGAGGGCATTCTTGAGAAGCTCTGAAACTACTGACGTCACTCCCCCCCCCTCCCCACCCATGGACAATTTAATCCTGCTTTAACGACATCGTGAAACTGCAATCCCACTGAAAGTCGTAACACCCCTTTGGAGTGTAAGGGCGATCGCAATATTTTCTCTGTTATCCAGGGAGGAACCAGTAGACTGCCTGTCACACCGGCGCCTAGTAATCAGTCACTATCTGTCGCTGTGCGCTTTATTCACGCACTTGTCAATATCGTGTACCCTCCCCCTATCCCCTCCCCCATACCCCACCCCTCTTGCTCCCTTGATTATGTCACAGGACGAAGCGAAACAAGAAGGGTGCAAAAGCATACAATTTTTTGCTTCTGATTTCATTCAGATTTCGTAGACTGGTTCTGAACAGTCCATGGTCCTTGTTGAGCACTTTAAAAATGTACCTGCACAGAGTCAGATAGAGACTGATTACTAGGCGCCGGTGTGACAGGCAGTCTACTGGTTCCCCCTGTATAACAGAGAAAATACTACGATCGCACACTGTATACGATAGCAATACCTGAGGTAGCGGTATACTCCAAAGCGGTGCAGACGCACGATTTCCTTAGAGAAAGATTGAATCGTCCCGGGGGGTGTCAGCTGCGTCAAATGCTGTGAAAAACGTCGTCCTGTTCCACATCGCACTGGGAATTGTCGTTTACGACCGCGAAATGTGCTGGAATCAACGCTCCCATGGAAGAGGTGGTTTCATTAACGTCGTTTTCCAATATGCTACTCTAGGCAGGTGTAAAATTAAAGTGCGCAACGGAAAATAATGAACGCTAAAATGATGATTTGGCCCTGTCTGACTATCCCCCTGAATCAGATTGCAGGATCTCTTAATGCTCTTTAACATGTAAATTAGAATCTGAACGTAAATGAATGATTAAGGCAACTAATACTACTAAATGATAAAAGTTGTTTCTTATTATACATTTATTGTAGATTAAAACACAACCCTTTATTACAAATGTCTACACTCCTGGAAATTGAATAAGAACACCGTGAATTCATCGTCCCAGGAAGGGGAAACTTTATTGACACATTTCTGGGGTCAGATACATCACATGATCACACTGACAGAACCACAGGCACATAGACACAGGCAACAGAGCATGCACAATGTCGGCACTAGTACAGTGTATATCCACCTTTCGCAGCAATGCAGGCTGCTATTCTCCCATGGAGACGATCGTAGAGATGCTGGATGTAGTCCTGTGGAACGGCTTGCCATGGTAGAACGATGGGTTCGATGACGGTTTGGATGTACCGTGCACTATTCAGTGTCCCCTCGACGATCACCAGTGGTGTACGGCCAGTGTAGGAGATCGCTCCCCACACCATGATGCCGGGTGTTGGCCCTGTGTGCCTCGGTCGTATGCAGTCCTGATTGTGGCGCTCACCTGCACGGCGCCAAACACGCATACGACCATCATTGGCACCAAGGCAGAAGCGACTCTCATCGCTGAAGACGATACGTCTCCATTCGTCCCTCCATTCACGCCTGTCGCGACACCACTGGAGGCGGGCTGCACGATGTTGGGGCGTGAGCGGAAGACGGCCTAACGGTGTGCGGGACCGTAGCCCAGCTTCATGGAGACGGTTGCGAATGGTCCTCGCCGATACCCCAGGAGCAACAGTGTCCCTAATTTGCTGGGAAGTGGCGGTGCGGTCCCCTACGGCACTGCGTAGGATCCTACGGTCTTGGCGTGCATCCGTGCGTCCCTGCCGTCCGGTCCCAGGTCGACGGGCACGTGCACCTTCCGCCGACCACTGGCGACAACATCGATGTACTGTGGAGACCTCACGCCCCACGTGTTGAGCAATTCGGCGGTACGTCCACCCGGCCTCCCGCACGCCCACTATACGCCCTCGCTCAAAGTCCGTCAACTGCACATACGGTTCACGTCCACGCTGTCGCGGCATGCTACCAGTGTTAAAGACTGCGATGGAGCTCCGTATGCCACGGCAAACTGGCTGACACTGACGGCGGCGGTGCACAAATGCTGCGCAACTAGCGCCATTCGACGGCCAACACCGCGGTTCCTGGTGTGTCCGCTGTGCCGTGCGTGTGATCATTGCTTGTACAGCCCTCTCGCAGTGTCCGGAGCAAGTATGGTGGGTCTGACACACCGGTGTCAATGTGTTCTTTTTTCCATTTCCAGGAGTGTATATTTCCTAACTAAAATTTCTGATCAACTGCCCAACTCTGTCCCTTTTTATGGCCACGCGATCTAACATAAATAACGCGAAATGACTGACATCATCTATCTACCACACAATAGAAGACACTATTTTCAAAGATTATCTACAGTGGTGTGGAACCTCAGTGGAAATAAACTAGGGCGATCACAGCTGTTTAGCTTTATAGCCCTAATAAGCCGAAGCAATTAGCAATACCACCGTATGTACTGTGTCCGGTTGGTCGGAGTGAAGGTTCTCGTACTCGTCTGCGACGATGGAAGAACTCCAGCAACAAAGTAAAACTCTTTCTCTAACACTAGGACGGCAGAAGACGGTCCTCTGACTAATACACTCTAATACTGTCTTCTCTTCCCTGTGTTCTACAGACGAGAAACGCGAACTCACAGCCACAAGGACGGAGCTCAAATAACCTCTCAACGTAAGTATAAGCAGAAGAAGTGATCTCAATCACTGAACTCTGCGTACTCAACGACGACTTCCAGCTCAGAGGCGAAGTCCAGAATCGTATAAGTTTGCAACAGTACAGTGCCTAACCGTTCTAACTGTAAACTCTCCTGAGAGCAAAGACAGCAAGTCCGCCTGTACCAACAAAACTGATACTGAGTCACCATCACACACGGGCGCTCAAAAACGGAAGACCTCTTTCCCTCCACCTGTGGCTTCCCAGCAACACTCGGCTCCCCTCCCTCGTAACTGCAGAAGGCGAATCATATTCTCGAAAACCCGGAATATTCTCCCAGTCTACAGATTCTTCCAAACGCCGACCAACTTTTGTCGTCGAGCACGGAAAAATTTGCGAGGAAATACCTATACTCGTACAATGGTTCGCTTGTAAGTAAAAATCCTTGGAAATAACCCAGCCTGCGCGATTTCCGAGGTGACGTTTGCTCGTTCCTCGCCGGCCGCGGTGGTCTAGCGGTTCTAGGCGCTCAGTCCGGAACCGCGGGACTGTTACGGTCGCAGGTTCGAATCCTGCCTCGGGCATGGACGTGAGTGATGTCCTTAGGTTAGTTAGGTTTAAGTAGTTCTAAGTTCTAGGGGACTGATGACCACAGATGTTAAGTCCCATAGTGCTCAGAGCCATTTGAACCTCGTTCCTCTCAGGTGCGTCCAAGATTTGCAGAGTTCCCACTTCTCCTTCCGTTCCCACTACATAACCGGCCATCCGCAACTCTTATTGTGCTCCAGCACTCAGGTGCCCGAACGTCCGTCTTGCTACTTCCTGTTTAAGCTGCACCAACACACCTGTACGGGCCTTCCACCCAGGGCTTGAGTTTCGCCTGCAGTTTCATCTCCACTGCCGTTCCAACCTCTACTAGTATAAGCAATCATTCGTTACGCCGTTTCGATAATAAAGAAACCGTATCACCTTTCAATCAAAGCGTTAACGATTATTAACAAGGCATATGTGACGACGTCAGTATCTTTAAATGTTCATATATGCAGTATGCAACCTATCAAATGATTCCTAATTCCTGTTTTAAAAAACGGCAAAGTATGTAGACGAGTGCTTGTAAGGTGCGAAATTATAGCCACCGTACACTTTACACCATCTACTGAGGGCCATTCATGTCGATTCTGAACGGCGGCGTATCTGAAACTTTTTCCTCGGCCACCCGTAAGAAAACCGATTGATTTCAAAGATGGGCGTCGCGTTTCTGATCCCTATTCCCGAGATGTGAAAAGATTGGAGTAAGTGTGGGTGAGAAAGGATGTGACGTCGTTCCCATCGTGACGCAAGTGAACGGTGGCACTGGAATTTTTGTGGTCATTAACCCACGTTACACCTTACACGAATTTCTGAGCTGTACCTTCTTTTTTGTCTGCGTCGACATCTTGGGACCTTTCAGCCAAATTTTAAACTTCTGCGTTGCATTCGAGACAATTGCGGGGCTTCAAAAAACGGATTCTGTAATTGCGTTGCGCAGTGTATCTATGTAAATGGGGTAGATTGCCAGCTGGTGTATGTCTAATGTATCAGTCCGGGCACAAAGACATTTCCAAAGTTATCTATAATCCGTCTTGATTGCAAAAAATGTTTATTCACATGACCGGTTTCGGTTCCTCTAGAACCATCTTCAGATCTGTAACGATAATGATACTAATTTACTATTTCACAAATGCAAAACTTTTTCATCCTATCCAATCAACATCAAATGTACCAGAACGCACCTGCATTTTCGGTTAGAGGAGTAACCCGTCCATACACAGCAGCCTTCATATGCTGCGTCACATAAAATCGGTTGGCGCAATGAACGTCATTTATATTAATTATAGATCTATTACCAACTATTAAAACAAAACAGCGTTTTGGGCGCATATGGCTACCTTAAAGCACTCAGTCACGAACATTGATCAAAATGTAGACATCCTGCATGAAGCTGATAAGGGACGGTTTCTTAACATTTTGGAAGAAATTGAAATATACACCCACAAAAAGAAAGATCCGGGTTTAATCCTCAACGAGCAAAGCGAGTTCGATCATAACGCCTATTTTAGTATTTATGACGACTTACTGAGATGACGACTTGCGTGTGGACGTCCAGGCCGAGGTATGAAAGATGGTGGGTGATGGGGAAGCAGGAAGATGCATGCAACGCCTGGCGTCGTTGACGGGGCCCTCCTGCGCGGCCCTCTCGCCCACGGCGATGGACGGCAGACGACTGAGCGGATCGCGGCACAACTGAGAAATGGCGGGAACCACGGAAGCAGACCGTGGAGAAAAACATGTCTACACCAGCGCCATGGTTATAGAAATCGCCCTTTGTTTTGAGATCGTATAAAAATGATAATTTTACTGTGTTTTAATATTGACAAGCACAGGTTTTAACGTTGACATCTACAGATTTTAATTAAGTATTTTTAGAGATAAAAGTAAATTACAAAACTCTACTTAGTACAGTATGTGCATATGTATTGTAACAAATGTATCAGACGCCACTTGTCGGTAATAGTTTTATAATTAATATAAATGACGTGCATTCTGCCAGCCAGTTTTATGTGAGGCAGCATGTGAAGGTTGCTGTGTATGGACGGGTTATTCCTGTAACCGAAATTGCAGGTATGTTCTAGTAAAAACTAAAATTTAAAACAGTCTTGATCGCAATATTGTTACAATATTTCTTTTATTGGAGTAAGTGATCGGTTTCGAGTCTATGAAAGAGTCATCTTCAGCATATGAAAAAATATATAGAAATAAGATAAATAGTAATAAATTATGCTCGGAGTCGTAGATGCACACTGCCAGACAAGTTCCGTAGAACCTCGACGCTCGTGTAACTGCTGACCGTGCATGGACGGAACGGGTATTAATAGGGCTGGTCACAACCACTGTTCTGAGTATGACATCATAAGTAGCCAATCAGAAAACACGCTCATGATTAGACAACTTGATATACAACTACGAAGGAACACTTACAGTTAGAATACATCGTAATGTCAGTTATGGATAATTATTCGTCAATGAATATAAATTATACTATTAAAATGGTTCATTGGTGTGAAATAAGACTCGGAGAATGCTGCCCTCTAAACTCAGAACTACAAAATCTGCACCAAAGATTCTCGTTGCCCCTGCGTTTACGTGGATAATCGAGGGTTACTGCAGTGGCGTGGCAAGACAGCCAAGCCACTCGGAGGTAGCCGAAATGCACGCTGTTAAAGCTCACGCAAACTGTCGTGAGGTCTGGAACAGGTCAGAGAAATAAGACTAGCAAAACAGGAGGTAACTGGTAGAATACTTAACTTTAATCCATAATTGGTGAACATCTCTCGTTACTGTACATGCTTCATTAGATACATAGCGAAGAATAATGGCGCCTTGCTAGGTCGTAGCAAATGACGTAGCTGAAGGCTATGCTAACTATCGTCTCGGCAAATGAGAGCGTTATTGTCAGTGAAACATTGCTATTAACGTCGGCTGTACAACTGGAGCGAGTGCTAGTAAGTGTCTCTAGACCCGCCGTGTGGCGGCGCTCGGTCTGCAATTACTGACAGTGGCGACACGCGGGTCCGACGTATACTAATGGGCCGCGGCCGATTTAAAGGCTACCACCTAGCAAGTGTGGTGTCTGGCGGTGACACCACAGTTACCATGGAAAAGGCGTCCTGTTCCGCTGTAGACGTTAGTGGTGCTGTCAAAGATTGTACTAGCGGGGGGATACGTCTTACGTTACGGTTATGTGATGCCATTGAAATACGGTTAATTTTGCTCTCTTCTGATGTCTCTTCTGGCACATTTGATGTTGATTGGATAGGATGAAAAAGGTTTGTATTTGTGAAATATTAAATTAGTGTCATTATCGTTACAGACCTCAAAATGGTTACAGAGGAACCGAAACCGGTCAAGTGAATAAACATTTTTTGCAATCAAGACGGATTATAAATAACATTGAAAAATCCAGTGATTGCGGTTATCCCATCAGACATTACGTCTGTTTTTGCGAACAAAGTCTTTTCTTATTTTGTTTCTGCTTGTTTCGTCCTCGTGGTGACTAGTGTCAAAGTTTGTTACCGAGTGCAAAGTGTTGATCTTCCCGTCTCATTTATTCTGACGCAAAATCGGTATGTAAGCTGTGACATCCACTTAACGCGAGTGTTGCGTCCCCACGTGAGAGGCAGGAGTGAGAGGGAGTGACTCCTGAGGCGGTGCCGGTCGCCCCCGGCAGACTGCGTGTCTCCGGAGCGGCGCTGCCCGGTCTTCGTCCGTCGCCGGCCGTTTCTGGCGACGCCGCCTCTTCCGCCACCTGCTCTCTGGCTGTCCTCGACCCGCAGCGACGCCGCTGCAGTAAACCACGCCGGCTGTGTTGGTTGGCACGCGACACTCTCTACACACACCGCGCCGCAATAAATTTGGGCACTGATCGTTACACCATAAACAACGCTGCTGGAAACTTAGCGAGGAACGCAGAAGCACCAACGGAGAAAATATGAAATGGTGTTTTTGCAAAAGTTCCGGAATGAATGAGGACGGGGCGTGAGTCGTGCTTGGGTAGCTCAGTCGGTAGAGCACTTGCCCCCGAAAGGCAAAGGTCCCGAGTTCGAGTCTCGGTACGGCACACAGTTTCAATCTGCCAGGAAGTTTCATATCAGCGGATACTCCGCTGTAAAATTTCATTCTAGAAACATCCCGCAGGCTGTGGCTAAGCCATGTCTCCGCAATATCCTTTCTTCCAGGAGTGCTAGCTCTGCAAGGTTCGCAGGAGAGCTTCTGTGAAGTTTGGAAGGTAGGAGACGAGGAGGCGAAATTAAAGCTCTGAGGACGGGGCGTGAGTCGTGCTTAGGTAGATCAGTCTGTAGAGCACTTGCCCGCGAAAGGCAAAGGTCCCGAGTTGGAGTCTCGGTCCGGCACACAGTTTTAATCTGCCAGGAAGTTTCAGTTCCGGAATGTTTTTTAAAGTCTTAACAAATACGGTTCACCCTCTTCTTATTAATCTAGTATACCAACGAGAAATAATAAAGAGGGTAGAAATTTCCAAGTTCTTAGGTCTGCATATAGATGGAAACTCAAACTGGAAAAACTGTATGCAATAGTGTGCAAATTAATTGGGGGGAAAAGCTCGTATTTTACAACGAATTGAAGTTAGTTAAACGTAAACAATTTAATCCGCCCAGTTGTTGAATTCTTCACGGACTACTGTTGCCTTGAGTATGAACAGCAATTGGAAGCCCCGGCCCCCTCCAGTTTAGTTGAGTGCTTGTACGAGCGTTGCCCAGAATGTAATGAACCGCACTTTTTTTTCTCATCCAAAAACAATGACCTACCACTTAACGTTCAGCAAGGGAAACTAGTACTTCTTGCAGATGACACTAGTGTTATAATAAATCCCATTCCAAAAAAAGCAGCTGAACATATTCTTAAGGATGTCTTTCAGAGAATTATTAAGTGGTCCTCAGAAAATGGACTATCCATTAATTCTGAAAAATCTCACTATATCCAGTTCTGTGCACCGAATAGTCATACCGACAGTTGGTGTAGCATATAAACAGGGCTCAGTTAACAGGGATTTCTCCAAATTTTTGGATGTTCACATTGATGACAACTTGAAGAAGCATATTACTGAGCTTCTCAAACAACTAAGTTCAGCTTCTTTCGCTCTTCGTATAATCGCTAGTCTTGGTAATAACAGATCAGCCTCCTAACGTACTCTTCATATTTCCACTCAATAATGTTTATGGAATAGTTTTCTGGGCTTCCTCACCACTTAGACATAAAGTATTGATTGCACAAAAGAGAGCAGTGAGAATAATTAGTGGTATTCACGCAAGGACGTCATGTAGGCACCTTTTCAAGGAGTTAGGTATGTGAACTGCACCATCAGAGTACATATGTTCGCTAATGAAATTCGTTACAAATAATCCATCTCAATTCGCGAAGAACATGTGGGGCGGCGGGTGGAAAAATTATGTTATTATTTTCTTTCTATTGTATGTTGCCGTTCTCAACACAGGCTCTCAAACTACGTTGGCAACCAGAAAGTGATCAGAAAAAACGTGATGCCTGTAATCAGAGTTCACTGTGCCCACTCTCATGCAGAATAAAATTTGTTGGTTATTGAAGTTCATTACTCTCAGGATTTAGGACGATGTCTGGGATTCATAGAAAATGCAGTTTACTATAACAATTTTCACTATATTCTGAAAACGATAAAGCGTAAAATTCCAGACAAATGATTACCGATGTCAGCTATTGTACTATCAGAACTGTTCAGAGTCTATTGCGTGGATCCTATTATCCCTAGATAACGAAACTGTTCAACAATCGTTATCGATGTACATGTTCAAAGTGAATGCTCGCCAAAATTTGATGTTAATACTCATCAAATGCCACGCTAGTAATGATAGAAGTCTGTCCTGCGGCGACACGTGAAAATACGACATACGCAAACTGAGAATAAATCATTGGAGTCGTTCCGCTATTAACTCTTTACCCCAACGCGAACTCATTGTTACGTGCATACCGAGTTACATAATACGGCATCCAAGGCTGTTCCTGGCAACTGCACAAACGCGACGCAGCTTCCGACATGGAGTGCGCGCTGGTATCAGCCTAGAAGAGAACTGGGGCCTGACTAGCTCGCAGCGCTTTTATTTATATAGCGCGGAGCGGACCGCCGAAGGCGCACCCGGCAACATTTGCCTTACTGACTAGCCGCTGGGCTAGCAAAACACCACTTCATTGTACTAAATAATTAACTGCTTCATTCGCTGAAGGCCAATGAAGCTCTCGATTTAATTGTGCAATCAGCACAAGGGTAAGTATCTGCAATGAAATTATAATGTGGCTAGGTTAAATACTTTTGGCGAGAGAATTATTGTAGTTGTACTGCACGCAATAGATGAGCTCTGAACTTGCCCTTTGGAGAGACGCTACAACTATAGTTTTATACCTACCTTTTTGAAACTTCCCACATCTTTGTTATTATAGCGTACCTCCATTCTCCATAAATCTAAACATCCTAGCATTATCTAATCACTTACTTAATCTATCTTGCTTTCGAACTTCTAGGACACAAAAACAAAAAATCATGAATTTCAACCAAAATATTACTTTGTGAGATCCAGCATGCTGTTTCCATTAAATTACAATCAAAAAGGAATCTGAATATAAATTTTTAAGTTTCTAGCTCCTTTCTGTTGCGCCGCTGATTTTTACGTAAAATGTCCAAATTTCGAAAACTCTTTCAGTTACCAAACTGAAACCTAACACATTATTATTTTAGCATCACTCCTGACAAGCTATTAACGTTACAGATTATTTAGTCTACTTTACTTTTAACGTACTGCGCAACATTCGTGATGTCATAGCTAGTCACAGTGGGCTAGGCTGGCACGCAATGGAAAGCATATGAATTCTACATGGCGTGAGTCGGCTGCTTCCCTACAAACAGTGATGTTCATACGTACAACACTAGAGGGAAAAATGACCTTTCCTATTCGTTATTGAAGCTGTCAGTTGCTCAAAAAGGAATACATTATTCAGCAAGAAAAATCTTTGATCATTTGCCCAACAAGATAAAGTGTATGGCAGGTAGCAGATAAAGTTTTAAATATAGCTTAAAATAATTCCTTTTGGTACAACTTCTTCTACTCAATGGACGAGTCTCTGTTTCAGAAATTGTTAAAAATATGTACCTCTATATGTTGTTTCATGTGTAGAACTAAAAATTTCAGTAATATTAATATTAGCACTATTCATGTTTGTATATATATCTTGTAATCCGACTTGTTCCACATCATATCGATAAAATAATCGGGATAATTATCTACGGAACATGACATAAAAGAAAATGCGAAAAGTTACATATGTGTTATTTGAAGTCTCCTGTGTGAGTAGACCAAGTTTCCGTCATTTCCGACAGAGAGCGTAGCTGCAGAACAGTTTCAAAATGGCGTCTGTAGGTGATGTACGCGCTGTCACTGAATTTCTCACTGCAGAAAACGAAACTGTGGGGAATATTCACAAACGCTTGTGCGAAGTCTATGGAGCATCTGCTGTCGGCAGAAGAACAGCTAGTCACTGGGCACGGACGGTGAGGTCATCAGAAGGCGGTTCGTCGGAGCTCCACGATTTGCAGCGGTCGGGGGAGACCATCCACGGCTGTCACACCTGACGTGTTGCAGCGAGCTGATGTTGTCATTTGCGAGGGCAGACGCGTTACGACTCGCCACTTGACGCTGCATCTATCAATCAGAAAAGGAAGTGTGGATGCGACTATCAGCACTCCTGGTTATTCAAAAGTGCGTGCAAGATGGGTCCCGCAGTGTATAATGGTGGATCACTAACCGCACAGAAACAAAAAAAAAAAGAAAAAAAACATTTGTCCTTATTTGTTCCAACGTTTTAAAATTAAGGGGGAGGCCTTCTTGTCCCAGATTGTGACAGGTGACGAAACCTCGGTTCGCCATTTTGTGCCCGAAACAAAACGACAGTCGATAGAATAGTGCCATTCCCACATAAGAAAAAGATCAAAGCAACTACTTCCACCGGTATGGTCGTTATGACAGTAATATTTCCGCGGTCCAACTGACCGCCATCTTCAGGTGAGAGCGCTGGTGCACAATCTCGCCGGAACTGACTTCCCAGCGCAAGCGGCAGCCCCTATATAGGCCGCAGAAGGCCCACAACGCGTGCGAGAGAAGGTGCCGTAACTGCCCTCTAGCGCAGTAGACACACCCCGCCGCCAGTGGTGGAAACAGGCGAAATCGAGATATCGCAGTCAAAAATTAAAAAATTTTATTCCGACGATCGAACGACAGACCGTTGTTTTTTAATGTCAGATAATACCAGGTCCCAAGTCTTACTTAAAAGATAACCCTTGTCTCTATTAATAAGATTGTCAGATAAACGAATCTCTATGGATTCTTTTAAAACACAGTCCCAATAGCGAGATGCAGGGGCAACCATTTGTGTCTCGTCATACAGCACTCTGTGTCCCTCGGTGAGACAGTGTTCCGCCACTGCAGATTTCTCAGGCTGAAGCAGCCGTGTGTGCCGCTGATGCTCAACACATCGGTCCTGAATGGTTCGGATCGTCTGACCAATATAAGCCTTCCCACAGTGGCAAGGGATCTTGTACACACCGGGCTTCCTCAAACCCAAGTCATCCTTAACAGAGCCAAGGAGGGACACAGAATGCTATACGACGAGACACAAATGGTTGCCCCTGCATCTCGCTATTGGGACTGTGTTTTAAAAGAATCCATAGAGATTCGTTTATCTGACAATCTTATTAATAGAGACAAGTGTTATCTTTTAAGTAAGACTTGGGACCCGGTGTTATCTGACATTAAAAAACAACGGCCTGTCGTTCGATCGTCGGAATAAAACTTTTTAATTTTTAACTGCGATATCTCGATTTCGCCTGTTTCCACCACTGGCGGCGGGATGTGTCTACTGCGCTAGAGGGCAGTTACGGCACCTTCTCGCGCACGCGTTGTGGGTCTTCTGCGGCCTATATAGGGGCTGCCGCTTGCGCTGGGAAGTCAGTTCCGGCGAGATCGTGCACCAGCACTCTCACCCGAAGATGGCGGCCAGTTGGACCGCGGAAACATTGTGTCATGAAGACGTAATGATTCGGCTGCATACCGGAGAAGAATATTATCAATTATTACGCCGGGAAAGCCTTCGTAGTCACTGTGAAGATTTGATTCTCATTGATGTGTTGCCGGGTGGCGGTACGAATGATTCAGAAACATATGTCAACACATTAACAAAACTCAGACGCGCTTCCAACAACTTCGGCGCCACAGCAACCCAGGAGATGTTTCGCTGCCACAAGATAAAGCTCGGCCCCACACAAGTCTGAAGGTCACTGAACACATCGCAAAACACGGTTGGGCAGTGATACCCCATCCACCCAACAGCCCTCACCTAGTCCCGTCGGACTTCCACTTGTTTGGGGCATTAAAGCATGCAATTCATGGAAGACATTTTGGGGACGATGAAGAGGTCATTCACACAGTGCAGCACTGGTTCCACCACCAGGACAAGGATTGGTACTGACGGGGCATTTACGCCCTTGCTTCGCGCTCGAGGAGGGCCAGAGAACGGGATGTAGATTACGTCGAAAAATAGGGTATGTAGATAAAATACCATTCTTGTGTATGTAACTCTCATTATGTTCAATAAATAATAGATAATTGTTGAAGAAAAACGTGCGGTGCATTACTCTCTGTGCAACCCTCCTATATGTCGTAACAGCGTGTGTTATTTCGGTGTTGTCCACAGGAAAATTTTTTGTAGTGTTAAGAAGCGGCCAAAAATAGTTGCTGTACATGAAAACACAACTATGACTATAAGAGAAATTGGTTGGTTGGTTGCTTGATTTGGGAGAGAGGACCAAACAGCGAGATCATCGGGCCCATCCGATTAGGGAAGGATTGGGAAGGAAATTGGCCGTGTCGTTTCAAAGGAACCACCCCGGCATTTGCCTGAAGCGATATAGGGAAATCACGGAAAACCTAAATCAGGATGGCCGGAGGCGGGTTTGAACCGTCGTCCCCCCGAATGCGAGTCCAGTGTCCTAACCGTTGCGCCTCCTCGCTTGGTGTAGGAAATACTACCTCTTTTTTTGGTGTGGGAAAATCTAGTGGTTCAAGACTAGGCATACAGTGATTCAGCTTCATTTGTCTCCAAAGAGAAAAGGCAGAGATGGACGTAAACAAAAACTGACAGCTCACAAGACACGTGAGGATCTTCAGAGAAACTTATTGGCTACTAGGTTAAAACTGATTTTTCAGCGGTACGGCATAAGATTCATGATGTGTGGGAAGGGATGAAAATCAGTAAAGAAACAGTTGTTAACACGTGCCATGATGAAGGAAACGGTTGCAAGGGACGAAAATATGTAAACTTTGCACCTCTGATGACTGGAAACGAGTAATTTTCGTTGATGAGTCATTTCATTGTCCAGGAGTTCAGAGCAAGGGTTGTCAGCCGAAGCGCACATGAGGCAGTGAGAGCTGAGCAATTTGAACAGACTGTAAAGTAGTCTCCCAGGAAAACGTATTGGGGTTTCTTCACTGCAGGTCATCATGGGATACTAGTTCGAATTGAGGACACAATGAATTCAACCAAATATACTAAAGTCCGTAGGTGCAGCACTTTGCCATTCCTGCAGCCTTTTTCAGATGGTGGAGGAACATTTCAACTGGCCCCGGGTCATATTTTTAAAGCAGTCAAGACGTTCATGGAAGAAAATAACATTATGTGCTCCGGTGGTCTGGTAATTCATCAGTTTCAGATCCCATGGAGAATTTTTGTGGTATTGCGAAGAGGCGCCTTGGTAAAATATATCGTTCAACAAAGGAATGCATGTCAGTAACTGTGATATAAAAGTATGGTTTCATGACGACGAATTAGAGACATCTGCTATGTGTCTCATATGTGGTTCAACGTGTTCAGACTCTCACTCAAGCGAAAAGACACATTAGATATCAATATTCAGTAAGCTACTAACTGTATTATACGTATGGTAATAAATGTGTGCAGTTAAAGTTTAATCGTTTTGTTCCAATTAATTTACACATTGCTCTACATCTCTTGGTAAAACATTTATATTTTCACTAAGTTGTGCACTAAGAATAATTGCCAGCTTTCGCAATATGGAAGTCAGAGAGTTAACTTATTTTGTATAATTTCATTCACTGATGTCTTATTGTATAATATTCCGGGGTAAAGCTTCACTTATCCAAAATGTATTACATGTTTTACTCTTGGAACTTCCATCTTAACGCGACGCATAGAGTACTTGTCTAAACGTTGCTTCAAGATGACGCCATTTCTTAGCTGATGACCACAGTAGATTTCGGCTATTCATTTTTATTTTATTCCAGTTGCTATAAACCGACCAATAACATTCATCAACAATTAGAGTCTTTATTGCTGGGGCTGAGAATCGAACCAGAGCGTCGGCAGTGAGTTAAACAATGTGGCATCTCAAAGACACAAGTACTGTACACATTAACAGAACCGCATAAGTAGCAATGGACAATACCAGTTATTGCGACCTTTCCTCGAAATTAAACACGGAAGAATATTGCCTAACGTCCCTTCGAGAGTTGTATCATTACTATAAGCTGAAATTGGTGCACGATATCAGCTCTGACCTTTTCCAGAGAACAAACATTGAATCAGGCCTTCATCGATCAAGGGAGGCGCCAGAGAATCTACAGGGTGGCTATAATTAAACTTCCGCTACTTGAATCAGTGTAGGCGGAAAACTGTTTACCGCATGGGCACCTAACTTCACAGAAATGATGTTCGGCCTGTACGCTGCAGGATTTGCTTCCTTAGTAGTGTGTTTCTTGCCGATAGATTCCGGTACCGCTACAGTGACGTAGGGCTGAAACACAGGCATCAGTGTGCATTACAGTCGCAACATACGTCTGGACCAGGTGAGCAGGGATTTGCTCGTAAAGCCGTTTCATCAGAAAAACAGCTACAGTGCTCCTGCGGGTTGCGAGTGTCGAAGTGTCGACGCATTAAAGGAGTACGGAGAGAGCCTCTCTTCGCTCCGGGCTTGAAGAACAAGATTGGGAAGTTCGAATTAATTGTCGATTTGGGAAATGCTCGTGAGAACCGTGGGTGAGAGTACTGGGCGGAAAGTGCGGTCTTCAAGCAGCGCAGGAGCTGTGTCACGACGGCAGAACATTCTGTGGCCCACCGCTGTTTTGGGCAGCAGTACAGCGATCTCTAGCGCGGTTCCGGGCTGTCGTGGATGCATACGGTCGTCGCATCGTTTGTAGCCTGAAACGTAAACAACGCACTCAATTACAAAATGTTACACTGCTATGTGGAAATTAAAATATGTTTGTTTCAATTGTTTAGTCATTATTTCTCTTCCCCATGTCCTTACAAATGTTTCCACAAAGTTTCGTTGTCCTACCATCACTCGTTTTTCATGGGGTTCCTAGCGAAAG
The DNA here is from genome assembly GCF_021461395.2 of Schistocerca americana. Lineage (NCBI taxonomy): Eukaryota > Metazoa > Arthropoda > Insecta > Orthoptera > Acrididae > Schistocerca > Schistocerca americana. The sequence goes on along the minus strand of NC_060122.1, from coordinate 829,686,219 downwards.
TTTAATTCTAACTACCCTGTGCATCCAGATGGTTGTGTGGGGATTTTAATCTCTACTCTCTCGAATCCAGGGCCTTAACCACTGTACCACCTCCACTGATGTCAGAATCAAAGTATAGCTTGTTCACCTTTGATTTTGTGAAATTACAGTGCGATAGTGGTGTAACAAAAATTGTCCCCCTGACTTAGTGATCTGTGAAATACAAATTAGAACCAATATGTAAGAGCTGAGTAAATTAATCATGTATACTTTTCGGTAATAGGAAGAGAGGTTAAACAGAAAAAATGGAGTAATCTTCAAGATGAGCTCCAAGCTCCCATGTTTATCGGAGGACCACTAGTTCGCAAAACGAGAACATACCTACCTCAATGTAGAATCCATGTATTAATTTTTTTCTTAAATTCTCTCGACGCACTCAATCCGGGAAAAGAAGCGTCATACGAGAAGGTAGTAAAATTAAGAAACGACAGTAGAAGAGGTGCAGCGAATTTGCTGTTGCGAAGAAAAAGAGTTAGGGTACGCAGTGAGTCATGAACGAGAAGTAATACATTCCGCATTAAGACCCCACGTGAGCTGCATGTATATGTCTGTTGTCCTCTTTGTGAAAAATTAGCAATGCACTTGAACTTTTACAGGGCTATAAATAAGACAAACATACCTGTATGTCACGTTCTTTCTGTACAAGCAATTGCGTAAAGGTCAACAGTGACAAGTGACAAGCGTGTTGCGCAGCAATGGCAGGAGGCAGAACCAATGCCGCTGTGGCACGGTGTATCCGACAAGTTACACCGCCTTCTACGGAATTTTTATGTTTAAGTATACGTGAAGGACAAATGTTTTGATGTCGCTGGAGACATTCAGAAAAGCAGCACAACCCGCCTGGATAAGGAAATGCAAAGCTGGTACCGATATGGGCTCTAAAATGCATACATTAAGAGCTATGAGCAGTTGTTCATCCTCGCTCCTGTCAAACAAATCTCTTCTACTGAACAACTGCTCATACCGTTTAGAGCCTACCTTTACTAGACTTTTTCTCTCGTTTTGGCCCATGGTACTACCTCAGTAAGGTACCTACCCTATAATCTTCGCAACGGTAGTAACAGTATATTTATTCCACTGTGGGAGGTATCGAAACGATTTCCGGTTATAACTTTATCCTTCTCCCTCATCCCTGAAATTTTGTAACATCATAATGGAATAACCATGTATATCTTTCGTAGGCGATTTTAAATTATAGTCAAATACGACATTCACTTTGTATAGGCCAATATGTTTAGGGGTACGTCAGTTCAAGTAAGTTAGCCTATGAAATTGAAGCCAAAACTTTAAAAACGTTTCCTCGAAGTTAAACTTATAATCTTATCTCAGTTGCAAGATGTCATATGAAAACTCACACTTAGTTCCAAAATACCACGGAACCTATTTGTTAGAGTCATACCGACTCAGGTGCTACCTGAAGAAGGCAACGAGTTATGTGGCCGAAATATTGTGCCAGAGCGACACAAACATCCGGCAGTAGACCCGATTATTCCACATGTCAACTTTGAAAATGCTAGAAATTAAATCTAAAGTACGAATTTCGGAAAAATCCAGTCAGTCGCTAATTTTCACACACTGGAGTTTCGAACGGTTTCCCCATCAACAACTGTGGAAGTTTCGTAATTGCACTGCAGGGATAGAATTTACTCTTTGGAAAATCGTTTAAGTAAGATCACTGATCTAGAAGGGTATTGTGTTGAAAGGCAGTATTGGGCGCTTATAATTAAAGTACAGCTACTCGTGGAGGTCTAGTGTGAGCTATAATTATCGTACGGCAGCGAAACTTGGCAGATATGCTCATATATTAATGAGGAACCGATTTACGCTGGAAAAAAATCTATTCGAATTTTGGCCACCAGGTCCCAATCTGAATATGTATAGCATTTCGGTGATAATATTGAACAAACTGTGTAAGTGGCGGTTAATAACACAATCAACATCATGCGAAATCCTAACTTGTTTGAACTTTTCTGCCGACGTCCCGTTCCTAATCCATTACACATATAAACTTTCCTATATATCTTACCTGCCTTCAGAGCGCCGGATTTTAACCTGGTGGCCTAAATTGGAACTATTTTTTTTGCAGCGTAAATCGGTTCTGCATCAATACCTTAGAATATCTACCAATTTTCAAAATAATTGAAAAGCCACGGTATAACCACTCATTACTACTAAAACACAACTTTACTATAACTGCTTGTCACTTACCCATGCAAAACACACATTTGAGCGTACATTTCCTCTACATACTACGGTCACTATAAAGTACGTCAATTACAAAGTAAAAGCATCTGGGGCACAGACATTATCCATTAGCGCCTTACAAAACTACATATTATAATTTATCTTTATTCATAAAAGGACGCCAGGAAATGTCGATATATTAGAAACTTCGCTATCATTTAACTGCTTTCAGTTTACTAGCAAGTATTACCGTCAGCATGACCGCTTAGCAATGGGCAATTGCCTAGCTATTTCGCTGGCCAATATATTGAAACGTCCCCTTTGAACAATTATACATGACTGTCCTTAAACTGACACACAATATTTTTAGCGCCACGCAATCTGACTTTCAATAATCCCTACAAAAGAATGGCCCTGACTAACATTAACCTATACCTTTCACAAATCACTTACCTCACAAAAATCTTCGTTACTCGAACTACTGCAATACAGCAAGCGCCACTACTGCCAGCTAAATAAAAGATTCAAACTACGGTAGGCACTAACTACTGATAGGCATAGTTAGCAAATGAAAGATTTTAATAGACAACAAACAATGCGTTTACCTTAATAGTCATCAAAAGTCATAATATACATAGCAGTTCATGACATCCAGTCTTACAAATTTCAAAAATCCGCCATTTCTCTCCCCACATCCACCACTGCTAGCGGCTCACCTCCAACTGCGTAGCGCTACGCGCTGTTCTCATCCAGCTGCCCAACACTACAATGGCAGACAACAATGCAAACAAGCCACAGACTGCACACAGCGCAGCCAGTGATTTTCATACAGAGCGCTACGTAACATTGCCAATAAGAAAACATAAACAGCCTACTTACATAGCCCCCATGCTCCACACAGAAAAATTTTACAAATTGTTTTGGGCAGTGGCCAGTAATGATTTGATAAAATTTTTCATAATTACAATAACAAAGATATCAAATGCACACACTTATTGATACAATGTTGGTCAACAGCTAAAATTTTCTCACAGTCCATAAAGACAGTCCAGATCATTCATCACAGTAAAATTGCAGTGTTTTTCTCAAAGGCTGAGCAGTAAAAGAGAATGCACATGGAAGTAGTGGATTTCCACGCAGTCTTGAACAAGTAGTGTTGTCCTTCCAACGGAAAGACAGTGCTGACTCTCGACATGCAGACATGTAATAGGCCACAACAGAGCAAACCCACAGCAGAGTCATTCGAAGTTTTGAAGAATACTGGTAGGTAGGTCATCACAGAGCAGACCCACTGTAGTCCTGGTAGAGATTATGGTATTGGTGGACCACCAGAGGTGCAGACCCACTGCAGTCCTTGTAGAAATAATGGTATTGGTGGGCCATCAAAGATGCAGATCCACTGTAGTCCATGTAGAGACGGCCAGCAGCCATCTGTTGAGACTGTGCAGGTGCACAATCACCATCGAAGAGTCTTGCAGAGATAGCAAGTCCATAAACCACCACTTGTGCACTCACAAAGTTTTTTTTTTTTAATTGTCCTTAGATCCAGCAATGCTGTTAACCAGTCCCTTGCTGAATTATTAACATATGTGCAAACGCTATCATTCCCTACTTCTCACATATTGCCATATACTATGACCAACAGAAACGTGTGCAGTGAAATGTAACTTACAAGTTACTTAATTTGATTAACTGGTGTCAATTCCAATTTTGTAACATAAGAATACAATAACAAAGGAACAAAATACATCATTAAAGAACGTAACAATACAGATAACATTTGTAGTAACACAGACTTTACAAAAGAATAGAAATAAACGTGCAGATCAGTGTTACAAAAATTATGACATAAGTAAATATATAAAATAATGAGTACATACATAAAAGATCAGAATAACTTTCGAAACATCAACTTCACACATGAGCATTAAAACAGAACAGAATAAATAATGTCTAAACATCTTTACAAAGAAAATAACATATTATCAGAAAAATTCTACAACATAAGTCTTATTAGCTAAACACATAAAAACAGGAGAAAGAAAAATACACAAGAGTACACAAACACATAGTGGGTTTACGTAAGGAAAGGACAGGGTTTGTTTTACTGCAGTATTTTGCAGACAAAACTTTCTTTACTTCTTAGAGATCTCCCTTCGTTCTTCATTATTTCCAAAAAGTCGTATCCAAACATGCTTCCTGTATTTTGTTGACATCCTCTTTCAAAAATAGTTTTTCTCCACTGTACACTACTTTTTTTTTGCCGAACCATTTTCGTATAGCTTCTCAATGCATTTCTTCCAATTCATCATAGTTAGTTTCTTATTTAGCCTACCCCCTCTTAAGCTAACTTAAATCTACTGAGCTCAGATATATATACCAAGGGACGAGGCAATGCAGCAGCATAACAAATTGACACAAACAGCAATGACAAAAAAATTCAAATTGGCAAAGCAAGCAGCACTAAAATAAATTAGCAGAGCAATTGCAATATTACAACTAATATAAGGCAATGTGCAGCAAACAATAAAAATAAATCAGTAGTAAAACTGGCTTAACAGAATAATACAAAGTGAAATGTAGTAGCACTATGCCTGGCAAACAGCAGCAGCAAATGTAATAACTTATATCTAAACATGACAAAGCTCAAGCAGAAAAAAAATTACACTAAAGACGGCCATGTCTAATACCTATGTCACATCTTAACACTAGAGTGATGCATCACAATTTATTCTACAAAAGAAATTACCAAGTACTTGAAAAGAAAATTCTGTATGCAATTCCTGTGAAGGGAAATGTCTATTTATGTGCCCTCGTTTTCTTGGAAGTAGATCATAAATTAATTATTGACTGGATCTGTAGGCATAAAATAACTATATTAGTACATCTATTAAATTTTATTTTAACCAATGCTGCAGTGCAGCTAGAAGCTAGATCTTAAACAAAATGAGTAAATAAATACATAAAGCAAGCCATATGGCATTTCTCTCAACTAGCAAGACAATAGCCGTGAAATATTTCTCATCGTTTCATTAGGCATTTTAGTAAATATCATAAATTAAGAGCTCCACAGTATAATCATATGTTTTCAAGTTTGAGCGTGTCATATTTGCGATGCTTTCTACAAAGGAATGTCAATAGCGATGGTAATGGCATCTTTTTTTTTTTCTCTACCTGTGCCTCTGAAAGTCACACACTAATGGCATTTTTCCAGGCAACTGTAGCACAGCTGGGTGCCCATGACACATTACGAACAGGTGGTCACTTAACTTTCTTACCGAAATATTTACGACACCAGTTTGCACTACACTGACAGTCTCATATAAAAAATTTCGCAGGTCGAGAATTTGCATTACAAATGCGTAGAAACAAAATCGTGTAAGTATAACAGTCTCCAAAAGATTTTCGCCAGCATAGTGATACCTTCACGTATATACACGCATTTCATAACTCTTAAAGTACGATTCTTGGTTTCCAACATCCTTTTTCACAAACCAGAGTCCCTAACCACTACTCGTTATTCCTTGCTTTATTACACATATACATATTCGTAGACACTTCTTCAATATTTCATCATAATAAATATGTAGCATAATCAAATTCCTCATATAGCATCAGCTTATTGATCATAAACATATCTCAACAGCATAATACACATCGTCGTCGTAATAATATCATAACATCTCAGTCAAATCTCAAAAACGTCATAGCTTTCTGCAATAATTTCAAAACCTAAAAAAAATTCTCTGCTCATTTCAATAGGGTCATCTACCTCAAATGTACTTTAAAAATCATGATCCCATAACAAATACGACATTCAAAGCTCTCATAGTATTACAATGGTTCTGAAAAAATATGAACAGTTCACACAGTATAGACAAAATACAGTTTTGTAAGTGTGAAGTTATCCAACTGTGCAATTGTGTAAACATGTGTCACTGATGTAGTAAAAAAAATGTTTATCTCTCAGTTAAATGATCAGATAGCTGTGTAATTTATGTGTTAGAGAAATATGGTACCGATGTGTAAAGTTGTATAAGCAAATACGATATTAGCTAGGGCTCCTTGTGCTTGCCAAACACATGGTACACAAAGTAAGCGTGTACCCCCCTGAGGATTAATGTAATTATACCCTCAGTTGTTACAGATTACAGCAATGGAATGAAATATATCACGGAAAACCTTTGTATCATTGTACTTCAAATATCTTTAAAAATAACTGATTTAAGTACAAAATTAATCAGTCAAATACGTGTCTTGTAGAGCTAAATTTGCGTCTTGCTGTAAGATAATCTCTGTGGAAGTGTCGTAGTTATTGACCTCCAAAAACTAAGTGCTGCAGAAGTCAATGTACTTACCTCATGATAAACAAAAGTGAAATGCTATGCGTATAGATATCATAGTTATTACGTACATTACCATGGTCAAGAAAGTACTATACTGTGACGTATTGTTGAGCTACAAAAAAGGCTGTCACATTGTAGCTATACCACAAAAAGTTACTACTAAAACATGTCTTACTTTCCAGAATAATTCAGAAAAACTGTGCAGATATGAAACAGAAACACCGAAAAAGCAACATTGTAAATTGTCACTCATTAGTAGCGTCGTGATAAAATCGTGTAGCTGTCACATAAACTAACCGCTGTGTCATCTGGTATCTCACAGAAAGTACTTTAAATCCAGAATGTATTTTTAAAGTAAACCAAAATGTTGCATTAAAATCTCATTAGCAGTACTGGTAAATGTTCTAAGTATGTGAGCCTTATAGACGTTATGTAATCGTGCAACTAACAAGCAAGAATGTACACACACAGTAACACTGTGTAGTCTGTTCACAACAACAATGCATTCGTAATTTCTGTTTAAATAAGTTATCTTGGCTCTTGACTGGATATTTAACTTCAAACATCGTTGCATCTTAACAGATTCTAAGTCTGACAAAGCATACTAGTAATGTAAAGAGAAAAGTTACATGGCAAAGACGAAGTTAAAAAGCAGATTATCTTTCAACGGTTTTACATGTGAAATGTGGTGTAAACCTTTACTCTTCCTAGTGCTAAGAGTTAACTTCAAAGCAATTATCATGTTGTATACATCGATAAGGAATGCTAAAATTTTTCTCAAGGTTAGCGTCTATGTTATTTTTCTCTGAGCCAGCCGGCGCACGTGGCTGCCTGTGGTGCGAGTCATTGTCTGTCTCTTTGTTGGCGCGCGTCGTTATTGGGATTTGGAGACCTAACTTCTACAAATTTACCTTGTCGAGAGTGCCCTGCTCTGTTTGAATCTCGCCAGCTCTGATGAAATTCAGGTCTGTCGTTACGATTATATCGTCTGTCGTCATGTCGGTAATTTCTGTAATTTCTTTCTTTTCGGTTAAGTGGTGGAGAATTTCTGCGCACTGGCCCGTTGCATCTAAAGTTATTCTGTCTCCCTTGATAATAATTACTTTGGTTCCCACATTGTCTGTTTCTCTCATTGTCTCCGTCATATTCATTACTACAGAAATGCGATCTTTCTCTGTAACTATTACTCTGCCAACGGTTGTCATATGGGTGGTGTCTGCTTTGGTCACGATTTGTGTTGTGAGAATAGCCTTGTCGTGTCCAGTTATTATGTCTTTCATCACGGAATTGCGATGGATGTGACCTGTAATTGTTGTGTTCTTGTTTTCGCGTTCCGCGATTGTCAACGTCAATTTCCAATTCTTGTAACAGTCCCTGAAAAGCTTCAATGTCATCTTTGCAACGCCCAGCCAAAATAATATCTCGTAAATGTTCAGGTAGTTTGATTAAACAAATGCAGATGAGTTCTGAGGGGCTGTATGGGTTTGACAGGTACTGATTCTTGTGCAACATGTCTTCAAAATATTTCACAAGACTGGAAAATTCAGATTGTTCGAAATGTTTCATCATTATGATGCTATGTTTTACTCGGTCTTGTGTAGCTTGAGACCAATATGCTGAGAGGAAGGCATGATAAAATTCTCCTTCACTGTGAGAATCGTGAATGACCGATCGCATTCCTACAGCTGGTTCATTTTCCAAGTAGCCACACATAAATTCTAATCTGTGCTCTAACGACCAGTTGGGAGGAAAACAATGAGAGAATTGATGGAGCCACGTTTGTGGATGAATGTCGTTGCCAGAATTCTTAAATGTTTTAAATTTACGTGTAGTAATGAACAGCTTATAGTCAAAATCATCGTGTCGCCGAGTAGCGTATCAGTCATTGTTACGTCGTGTCGGCGGTTCCATCTCAAAATTCGGTGCACTTTGCCAATTTCTTTCATAATTTCCGAAATGCCCTGTGTTATTATTTTGTGGCTTTTCCGTATTTCTGAGTTCCTCTTCCCGTGTTGGAGCGCGAGTGTCCTCTGAAATACGTAATTTTTGTATTACTTGTGCCAACTGATCTTGTACTTTCCGGATTTCTCTTTTGTATTGCGTATCAATTTGATTTTGATTTCGTTTGAATTTTCTAATTTGTTCATACTCTTCAGTGTCCGTGAAGGCTACAGGTGTTGTGTCATTCAGATCATCATCTACCTTTGTAGATAAGTTAGTGAACTAATCTGAAAGTCTGGCTACTTTATCCGATAGTGAAATTATTTCCTTTGTGTGTTTTTCTGAACCAAGTTTCAGAGTGTCCATTTGTGTTGAAATCGTATGTACTGTGTCCTTTAAGTTTTCCTGAGTTTTTGCAGGTTGCGCAACCGAATCGGTAGATGCAACTGAGTCAATTTTAGCTTGCAAGGTGTCGTAATTTTCATGAACAATAGTTTGCAGTTCTTTTATGGCTGATTCGTGATTCTGTAATGCATTTTCATGACGCGAAAAAATAGGTTGAAAATGCTCACAAATTTGTGTTTTTACGTCATTACAGACTTTTTGACATTTCGATTCAATGTTATGTAACTCAGTAGTTAAATCTTCACGTGTTTGTTCAAGTGTGGTGTCTAACTTCCGAAGATTTTGTTCCATTGTGTCTAACTTTTGAAGCTTTTGCTGTGTTTGTCTCTGGTTTTGTACCATTGTGTCTAACTGTTGCCGTGTTTGTCTCTGGTGTTGTTCCATTGTGTCTAACTTTTAAAGATTTTGTTCCATTGTGTCTAACTTTTGAAGATTTCGTCCCATTTGTTTCTGATTTTGTTCAAGCGTTGTGTCTAACTTTTGTAGCCTTTGTCCCATTTGTTGCATTAACTGTAATAACAGTGCACTGGTGTCTGAAACATATTCCTCAGTGCTATTCGGTAGTGCATTTGAACCGGCAATATTCGCATTTTGTAAAGAAGAAAATGTGTCTTGACTTATTTCAGAAAACGGTGAGGACGCAAAACCTGAATCTACAGTATTTGCAAGATTGTGTCCTGTCATTTCGGATTCCTGAGGCGAGCTGTTGCCGACCGATCGATCGATAATGCTTCCCTGTTCACTAATTGTTTCACTGCCTACACCATTATTTGCAGCCCGTTCCATTTCCCTATGCACAATTACCAAATTACTACTTTGAACATTAGTTAATTCATTACATGGTGGCGCTAACACACTGCTTTCGTTTTCACTGTCATTTCTCAGTTTACTTTGGAGCCTAGTATTACGTTTGTCACACGCCATTATTGTCACAATATTTCACACGACAACACAGAAAAACACAATTTGAAGAGCAAAAATAAGAGAACACATTAACATAGCACTGAAAATAATATCTAGTTAATTGCAAGCGCAGCTGCGAAATACTTGGTGCAAATCTACATGCATGCCACAGCTGTTTTACTGTACAACAATGAAAGACTGCAACTACAAAGGAGATTCTCTCTACAATTACGCGCTAGCAATAAACAATAGCTACACTAATTACACAAACTACAAGAAAAAAATCAGAAGATTCCAGTGACGTATCCTCGGCTAAGGGTCCACATATGAAACGTCCCCTTAGAACAATTCTACATGACTGTGCTTAAACTGACATACAATATTTTTAGCGCAACGCAATCTGACTTTCAAAAATCCCTACGAAAGAATGGCCCTGACTAACATTAACCTATGCGTTTCACAAATCACTTACCTCACAAAAAACTTGGTTACTCGAACTACTGCAATACAGTGAGCGCCACTACTGCCAACTAAATAAAAGATTCAAACTACGGAAGGCACTAACTACTGATAGGCATAGTTAGCAAATGAAAGATTTTAATAGAGAACAAACAATGTATTTACCTTAATAGTCATCAAAAGTCATGACGCACTGTTCACATCCAGCTGCCCAACACTACAATGGCACACGACAATGCAAACTAGCCACAGACTGCACACAGCGCAGCCAGTGATTTTCATACAGAGCGCTACGTAACGTTGCCAATAAGAAAACATAAACAGCCTACTTGCAATATTTATAAACAGTCTGGAAAGTAAGTTATTCAGGGATAATATAGAAATAAGAGAGAAAACGGTTTATTACAAGAGATGACGTTATAGCCCTTGTCATAGGTGATACGGAAGACATCAATAAGTGTTTAAATGCCCTGAATGCTATGCATAACGAGCGGTTCTAGGCGCTATAGTCTGGAACCGAGCGACCGCTAAGGTCGCAGGTTCGAATCCTGCCTCGGGCATGGATGTGTGTGATGACCTTAGGTTGGTTAGGTTTAAGTAGTTCTAAGTTCTAGGGGACTGATGACCTCAGAAGTTAAGTCCCATAGTGCTCAGAGCGATTTTTTTGCTGTGCATAAACAGATCATATTTACAGTAGAAGTTGAAGGTAATAATAGTATCAACTACTTAGACCTATTACTAGAGCGGCAGGCCGTCATACGTTTAGTATTTACAGGAAACCATTAGCTACAGACCTGGTTATTCATGCCCAATCCATTCAAATGCCTCTACTTTGTAACTGACGTACTTTATAGTGATTGTAGTATGTATAGGAAATGTACGCGCAAATCTGTGCTTTGCATGGGTATGTGACCAGCAGTTATAGTAAAGTTGTGTTTTAGTAGTAATGAGTGGTTATATCGTGGGACTGTGTATGCGCTGCTTGGACAGCGCTATCTGGTGGCCGGTTGTGAACCGCTAGAATCACAGCAGGTAAGCGTGCGCGGAATAGGGCAGTGATCATGCGACCGGTGTTAGTCGAGCAGTGGTGGTTTCATATGGTGACTTCAGTTTTATATTTTATGGAAAGAACGACCATGAGAGCAGTTTTTTATTATATTTTATTGGTTGTGACAATGATTTTATCTGATGGTCTGCCTCATATGCCATGATGTCCATGTTGTTGTTGTTGTTGTTGTGGTCTTCAGTCCTGAGACTGGTTTGATGCAGCTCTCCATGCTACTCTATCCTGTGCAAGCTTTTTCATCTCCCAGTACCTACTGCAACCTACATCCTTCTGAATCTGCTTAGTGTATTCATCTCTTGGTCTCCCTCTACGATTTTTACCCTCCACGCTGCCCTCCAATACTAAATTGGTGATCCCTTGATGCCTCAGAACATGTCCTACCAACCGATCCCTTCTTCTGGTCAAGTTGTGCCACAAACTTCTCTTCTCCCCAATCCTATTCAATACTTCCTCATTAGTTATGTGATCTACCCATCTAATCTTCAGCGGTCTTCTGTAGCACCACATTTCGAAAGCTTCTATTCTCTTCTTGTCCAAACTATTTATCGTCCATGTTTCACTTCCATACATGGCTACACTCCATACGAATACTTTCAGAAATGACTTCCTGACACTTAAATCTATACTCGATGTTAACAAATTTCTCTTCTTCAGAAACGATTTCCTTGCCATTGCCAGTCTACATTTTATATCCTCTTTACTTCGACCATCATGTTATTTTGCTCCCCAAATAGCAAAACTCCTTTACTACTTTAAGTGCCTCATTTCCTAATCTAATTCCCTCAGCATCACCCGACTTAATTAGACTACATTCCATTATCCTTGTTTTGCTTTTGTTGATGTTCATCTTATATTCTCCTTTCAAGACACTGTCCATTCCATTCAACTGCTCTTCCAAGTCCTTTGCTGTCTCTGACAGAATTACAATGTCATCGGCGAACCTCAAAGTTTTTATTTCCTCTCCATGAATTTTAATACCTACTCCGAATTTTTCTTTTGTTTCCTTTACTGCTTGCTCAATATACAGATTGAACAACATTGGGGAGAGGCTACAGCCCTGTCTTACTCCCTTCCCAACCACTGCTTCCCTTTCATGTCCCTCGACTCTTATAACTGCCATCTGGTTTCTGTACAAATTGTAAATAGCCTTTCGCTCCCTGTATTTTACCCCTGCCACCTTTAGAATTTGAAAGAGAGTATTCCAGTCAACATTGTCAAAAGCTTTCTCTGAGTCTACAAATGCTAGAAACGTAGGTTTGCCTTTCCTTAATCTTTCATCTAAGATAAGTCGTAAGGTCAGTATTGCCTCACGTGTTCCAGTGTTTCTACAGAATGCAAACTGATCTTCCCCGAGGTTGGCTTCTACTAGTTTTTCCATTCGTCTGTAAATAATTCGTATTAGTATTTTGCAGCTGTGACTTATTAAACTGATAGTTCGGTAATTTTCACAGCTGTCAACACCTGCCTTCTTTGGGATTGGAATTATTATATTCTTCTTGAAGTCTGAGGGTATTTCGCCTGTTTCATACATCTTGCTCACCAGATGGTAGAGTTTTGTCAGGACTGGCTCTCCCACGGCCGTCAGTAGTTCCAATGGAATATTGTCTACTCCGGGGGCCTTGTTTCGACTCAGGTCTTTCAGTGCTCTGTCAAACTCTTCACGCAGTATCATATCTCCCATTTCATCTTCATCCTCTTCCATTTCCGTAATATTGTCCTCAAGTACATCGCCCTTGTATAGACCCTCTATATACTCCTTCCACCTTTCTCCTTTCCCTTCTTTGCTTAGAACTGGGTTTCCATCTGAGCTCTTGATATTCATGCAAGTCGTTCTCTTATCTCCAAAGGTCTCTTTAATTTTCCTGTAGGCGGTATCTATCTTACCCCTAGTGAGATAGGCCTCTAAATCCTTACATTTGTCTTCTAGGCATCTCTGCTTAGCCATTTTGCACTTCCTGTCGATCTCATTTTTGAGACGTTTGTATTCCTTTTTGTCTGTTTCACTTACTGCATTTTTATATTTTCTCCTTTCATCAATTAAATTCAATATTTCTTCTGTTACCCAAGGATTTCTACTAGCCCTCGTCTTTTTACCTACCTGATCCTCTGCTGCCTTCACTACTTTATCCCTCAAAGCTACCCATTCTTCTTCTACTGTATTTATTTCCCCCATTCCTGTCAATTGCTCCCTTATGCTCTCCCTGAATCTCTGTATAACCTCTGGTTCTTTTAGTTTATCCAGGTCCCATCTGCTTAAATTCCCACCTTTTTGCAGTTTCTTCAGTTTTAATCTACAGGTCATAACCAATAGATTGTGGTCAGAGTCCACATCTGCCCCTGGAAATGTCTTACAATTTAAAACCTGGTTCTTAAATCTCTGTCATACCATTGTATAACCTATCTGATACCTTTTAGTATCCATAGATGTCCATATGGTATCATAAATATTAATCCACGTTTCAGGTATGTGGTTCTGTAATAATTGTAATGTATAAAGTTAACTCATGTAAGCCCTCCCTCAAACCTGTCATGTTATACCTTCACAGATCTGATGATGGCACCTTCAGAGTGCTGAAACCGGTCATCTAATAAACGATTGAAGCGATCGTGGCTTTTCAATTATTTTAAAAACAGAGTGATCGCCCCACGATACGCCATGTGTTCACTACCAATTTTCGCTGTCACACTGGGCCTCAGTGAGTAGCTCCCTTCAATTATAACCATCTAGTAGTATTTTCGAAACCCGTCTTTGAGTTCCGGGATAGAAATATTGTCCGTGGCCTCGTAAGTAGTCACGACAGCAATAAAACGCCTTGGGTAGTCCAGCCCCCTGATTAGAAGACGCCTCCGGCCCCTGGCTCCGGCTGGATGGGGGGCACGTGCCGTGCATGTGGGCGCCAGCAGCCCGGCCCGCCTAATGAAGCGCGGCTGGGCCGGAAGCAGAGGGCCACTCCAGCCGCGGCCGTGGCGGCGTGCTGGCCGTCTACTGTGCTCTGCTGGCGCAGCACTGCGCAGCTGGCGTTCCGGCCGGGGCGGGCTGCCGTGATAACACGCGTGTCCTGCTGCCGCGCCAGCCACGCGAGCCGCAACAGTCTGACTCTTCAGTCGTTCAGTCCATGCTCACAGCGTAACGGGTCCACTGGCGGTTTTAACAGCAACGTGTTATGATCTCACGAGACTAAAATCGTCCGGTCATAAAACTGTGACTTCATTGATTGGGAGGTGACTGATCGGAACTACAACGTCTGATACATCAGTCCACTTCGCACATGATTGATAAGAAGATTTACTTTACTTCATACAGTCCCTTGTCACAGGAGACTGTCGAATATTTACAGCCGTCTTTGCAGACTAAAGCGTCACTTGATGCACGGAATTACAAACTCTCCCCTTGAACTACAAATTCAACATTCACAAACGCACAATTTCCTCTGAGACTAGATACTGTCGACTGCTTCACGGGAGGTCGCGAACTGGGCAGAGCGAGTCCATGCTCAACTCAACACTGAGGTGACGAAGGTCATAGCATTCTCCCTAATATCGTGCTGGACCTCCTTTTACCAGACATAGCGCAGCAACTCGACGTGGCGTCGACTCAACAAGTCGTTGGAAGTCCTCTGCAGAACTACTGAGCCATGTTGCCCCCGTATCCATCCATAATGGCGGACGTGTTTCGTGTGAGATTTTATGCGTCAACTGACGTCTCCATTATGCCCTATATATGTTCGATGGGGTTCATGACAGGCAATCAGGGCCCTCAAACCAATCGCTCGACTTCTCTAGAATATTCTTGAAAAATGGGTCAAATGCCTCTAAGCACTATAGGACTTAACATCTGAGGTCATCAGTCCCCTAGACTTGTTATTGTTGTGGTCTTCAGTCCTGAGACTGGTTTGATGCAGCTCTCCATGCTACTCTGTCCTGTGCAAGCTGCTTCATCTCCCAGTACCTACTGGAGCCTACATCCTTCTGAATCTGCTTAGTGTATTCATCTCTTGGTCTCCCTCTACGATTTTTACCCTCCACGCTGCCCTTCAGTACTGGTGATCCCTTGATGCCTCAGAACATTTCCTACCAACCGATCCCTTCTTCTGGTCAAGTTATGCCACAAACTCCTCTTCTCCCCAATTCTATTCAATACCTCCTCAT
Organism: Schistocerca americana; assembly: GCF_021461395.2. NCBI lineage: Eukaryota > Metazoa > Arthropoda > Insecta > Orthoptera > Acrididae > Schistocerca > Schistocerca americana. The sequence continues at coordinate 829,670,727 of NC_060122.1, read as the reverse complement.
TATTTATGTGATCTATCCATCTAATCTTCAGCATTCTTCTGTAGCACCACTTCGAACTACTTAAACCTAACTAAGGACATCACACACATCCATGCCAGAGGCAGGATTCGAACCTGCGACCGTAGCAGCAGCGCGGTTCCGGACTGAAGCGCCTAGAACCGCCGGTCACAGGGGCCAGCGATCTTCTTCAAACCAGTCGCTAACAATTGGGGTCCAGTGACACGGAGCATATTCATGCATAAAAATTTCAGCGCTAGTTGGGAGCAGATGGTCTGCAAGTAGCCGAACATAAACATCTCCAGTCATTGATCGGTTCAGTTGGACCAGAGGAGCCAGTCTGTTCCACGTAAACAAAGCCCAAACAATCATGAAACCCCTACCTGCTTACAGAGTACCTCGTCGACAACTTTGGTCCATGGCTTCGTGGTTTCTGCGCCACATTCCAACGCTACCATCAGATCTTGCCAACTGAAATCGGGACTTATCTGACCCAACCACAGTTTTCCTGCCTGCCGGAGTGGCCGATCGGTTCTAGGCGCTTCAGTCTGGAACCGCGCGACCACTACGGTCGCAGGTTCGAATCCTGCCTCGGGCATGGATGTGTGTGATGTCCTTAGGTTAGTTAGGTTTAAGTAGTTCTAAGTTCTAGGGGAATGATGATCTCAGATGTTAAGTCCCATAGTGATCGGAGCAATTTGAACCACTTGAACGGTTTTCCTGTCATCTAGAGTCCACCCGATATGATGACGAGTCCAGGAGACGCGCTGCAGGTGATGTCACACTGTCAACAAAAGCACGCGCTTCGGCCGTCTGCTGCCTTAGTCCATTAACATCAAATTTCTCAGCACTGTCCTGACTGATATTGTAACATCGCAGCTATTTGTACGGCTGCAGGGCTTTGCAGTAAGTTTTATTCCGTTAGGTCAAGCTGTATTGGTGGCTAGCAATGAAGCCTCCAGCCCCGGCCGTTTTGTAGTCTGCTGCTGGGTTCATAATGCCATCTGTCGCGGTGTGCGAAGCGTACTAAGAGCACTTATTCATCTCACCTAAGAAACTAAATAACTATAATAAATATGATCGGTTTTTTCAAATTTGGTTTAGGAACTTTTATAATTTAGAAGAAAGTGCGCAAACATAGCGTGTAGGCTTTCACGGCCGGCGTCTTCAGTAGTTAAAACTTACGGGCTAAGAGGCCGTGGTCCAGTAGTAGAAATACTTCTCCCTGACATTTAGTTGCCAGCTGCGAGCAACATCATCTGAGATGATGTTGCCCGCAGCTGGCAACGACACGTCAGGGAGAAGTATTTCTACTATTGGACCACGGCCTCTTAGCCCGGAAGTTTTAATTACTGGCAGTGTGTAAAATTTTCATGCATATAACTTTAATAGTTTTGGAAATATAAAAACCTATTAAAAAGTACTTAACCGACACTGAGAAATGTAAATTGAGATAGGAATCACGAAGTTCAAGTGTCTTTGTCATCTGAAAATACTAACAGCACTCTCAGTGCGGACAAGTTTTTTTTACAGAATTTTAAGTCTAAATTTGTAATAGTTTTGCTTTCGTAAGGAAAATAATAGTTTAAAATTTGATATTTATATTTTGTGTTAGGGTGGAAGTGGATGAGAGTGAATATGAGTGTGTATGGGGGGACATACGTCAAATTCCCATTTTTTAATGTATTACACCATCCGTAACTAGCAAGTGTTACGTAACCAGGATGTCCTGAAAACGGTGGATCCCCCTGACTGGTGTACGACGTATTTCTAGGAGAGTTTGGTTTTGTAATAAGGCAGCCAGAAAGATAGTAGGAGGATACTTAGTTCCAAAGTATATTTCAAGTGTAGTTTTCATTTGATTTACGTTTCGTTTGATTTTGTGGAACATTTTGCGAAATCTTGCAATATGAAACGACGTAGATGCATCTGCGAATGCTGATTGGAGAAAAGCGGTTTGCGGGAAATTTATCATGAAAGGTTAATCTGACTGGATGATCATTTTGATCAACCAGTGAGAGAAAAGTCTTTCCCGCGTAATTGAATTAGTTGTATGCCCTGTGAGCGGCGGCATTCGGTCAGTCGTGGACTCGCTGTCGGACGGAAGGTCGTGTTAAATCTTTCCGAAAAAAAATCTGTAAGATGAAGAAATGACGGTTAAATCGCGTTCGGTTTATATCGCCGTGCTACGCAATTACGTATATTTCGGTGAAGGTTTGAGAGGTTCCGGAATGTTGGTTGCAGAATAAACCGCGTGCGAAACTATCGGCCTTTGCGAATATTTTGCATGGCGTGTTCCATATGAAAGTACAGAACATTTTGGCGAGCTTCTTCTTTCGAAGAATCCACTGAAAAGGACCGAATGAGAACTCGTTTTGTAACAGAGTATTGCTTGAGTGAATCTGGTAATATTTGGGGTTGGACTTAGCACATTTCTGGCTGTCTTACGTGTGGTATAAGCTGCACGAACTAGTAGTAGATGTACTACCAACGTAAATGTGGGCTTGGTGGCACCATAAATGAAAAGGACCGTAATAAAACATCAGTATCTACAAACAAACATTTTCAATGAAAGGAGGAAGCACCCACTTTGCCCGTTAATAATAGAGATTTGCAGGTTTATCTTGTTACTTGAGTTACACGGACTTTGTAATCGTAAGTACGGCGGTGGTTTTCTTCAACGCTCCTTCTCTCATCGTCTACATAGTACCTACGAATGCAGAGCAACGGGTGGTGAATGGACGCTATACTGAGATAGATGGACATCAATAACTAAATCACAACGCAGCACGCCAACCGCGCCTCGCCGCAATATGTTCGTCGCATGTTCTACATTGATTGCCGCAGTTATTTCATGTAATACTGCTTATCTGTTGGCACTGACAACTCTACGCAAAAGCTATTGATCTCGGCCGTTAAGTGAAGGCCGTCGGCCACTGCGTTGTAAGTGGTGAGAGGTAATACCTGGAATTTGATATTGTCGGCACACTCTTGACACTATGGATTTCGGAATACTGAACTGGCTAACGAGATACGAAATAGAATGGCCCATGCGTCTAACTTCAACTACCATTCGGCGTTCAAAGTCCGGCTAATTGCCGCCTTGCGGCTACAATCATGTTGGAAACCTTTTCACATGAATCACCGGAGTACAAATGACAGCTCCGCCAATGCGCGATACTACCGCCGTCTACATACACTACTGGCCATTAAAATTGCTACAACACGAAGATGACGTGCTACAGACGCGAAATTTAACCGACAGGAAGAAGATGCTGTGATATGCAAACGATTAGCTTTTCAGAGAATTCACACAACGTTGGCGCCGGGGGCGACACCTACAACGTGCTGACATGAGGAAAGTTTCCAGCCGATTTCTCATACACAAACAGCAGTTGACCGGCGTTGCCTGGTGAAACGTTATTGTGATGCCTCATGTTAGGAGGAGAAATGCGTACCATCACGTTTCCGACTTTGATAAAGGTCGGATTGTAGCCTACCGCGATTGCGGTTTATCTTTTGCTGCTCACGTTGGTCGGGATCCAATGACTGTTAGCAGAATATGGAATCGGTGGGTTCAGGAGGGTAATACGGAACGCCGTGCTGGATCGCAACGGCCTCGTATCACTAGCAGTCGAGATGACACGCATCTTATCCGCATGGCTGTAACGGATCGTGCAGCCACGTCTCGATCCCTGAGTCAACAGATGGGGACGTTTGCAAGACAACAACCATCTGCTCGAATAGTACGACGACGTAAGCAGCAGGATCGACTATCAATTCGGAGACCATGGCTGCGGTCACCCTTGACGCTGCATCACAGACAGGAGCGCCTGCGATGGTGTACTTAGTGACGAACCTGAGTGCACGAATGGCAAAACGTAATTTTTTCGGATGAATCCGGGTTCTGTTTACAGCCTCATGATGGTCGCACCCGAGTTTGGCGACATCGCGGTGAACGCACATTGGAAGCGTGTATTCGTCATCGCCATACTGGCGTATCACCCGGAGTGATGGTATGTGGTGCCATTGGTTACACGTCTCGGTTACCTCTTGTCCGTATTGACGGCACTTTGGACAGTGGACGTGACATTTCAGATGTGTTACGACCCGTGGCTCTACCCTTCATTCGATCCCTGCGAAACCCTACATTTCAGCAGGATAATACACGACCGCATGTTGCAGGTCCTGTACGGGCCTTTCTGGATACAGAAAATGTTCGACTGTTGCCCTGGCCAGCACATTCTCCAGATCTCTCACCAATTGAAAACGTCTGGTCAATGGTGGCCGAGCAACTGACTCGTCACAATACGCTAGTCACTACTCTTGATGAACTGTGCTATCGTGTTGAAGCTGCATGGGCAGTTGTATGTGTACACGCCATCCAAGCTCTGTTTGAGTTAATGCCCAGGAGTATCGAGGCCGTTATTACGGCCAGAGGTGAGTTTTCTGGGAACTGACTTCTCGGGATCTATGCACCCAAATTGCGTGAAAATGTAATCACATGTCAGTTCTAGTATAATATATTTGCTCAATAAATACCCGTTTATCATCTGCATTTCTTCTTGGTGTAGCAATTTTGATGGCCAGTAGTGTATGTGCATGTAGGCATTCCATGATTTCCGTCACTTCAGTGAATATCGACCTCCAGGCGATGGGACTGCGGAGCTGGGAGAGAGGGTGTGTCTTCAGCACGTTGCTGACTCTGATGTAGCAGCTCGATATTTGGATGATCCCACAGAAAGAAACAAAGAATAAATTTTACATAACAAGTGACGTGTGCAGGTAGTAGGGAGAATACACGATTAACTTTATGAGTGATTTGGGGATGAGAAAGGTGTGAAATTCACTACCAACAAGTAGAGTTGCCATCTATTGCAGCATCAACTTCTGTGATCCAGGTGGGCATCGATTCGATCTGAGATCACGTGACCTGACCTCATCAACTGCAGTGGCTGGCGAATGGCAGCGTGCCTGTCACTTGGCACCCCACAAGCAGGTGTTTTCAACAAGTGAGACATCGGGAGACGATTCCGGCCATCCCAGGACAGCATGAACAAGGTGCGGTCTAGTCCTACCTTGTTTAAAAAGTACGTCACGCAGACCTGTGCAGCCAATGGCCTGCACGCGTAAGATATATAACATCTGCTGTGTCCAAATTACCGAATATGTGAATCACAGGTGCTCCTGTTGCGAACCCAGTGGCACCCTGTATCACCACGCCAGGTGTTGCGCCTATAAGACGATGACGAATGCAGTCTGGATCTAGCAATCTTCGTTCACCATGCAGCCTCCACACGCAGATACGTCTATCATGCTGCTATCAGCACAATCGAAACTCATCTTCAAAGGCGACGCGGCGTCATTGTTGTGTCTATTGTTACCTTTGGGCACAGCACTGTCGAAGTGCTTCTCTGCTCTGCAGTGTCAAAGGAAACCGCAACAATGGACTCTGTGCTGACTGTCCCTGGTGCTGCACACTTCGCCACGGTGTCCTTCTGGGTACCTGACTTGCTGCAAAGAGGCCAGTTTTGTGACTCAACATACGTGATGTGTCCGTACGACCCTGCTAAGCCAGACCAAGTCAATTGTTGGATGTTTTTAACAGCCACCCGATTCCGCTGTCATGATGCTGGAGTCCTTCAAATAAATTCTACTGTCAGTATCGGGAAAATATCCAGATGATGCAATACTACTTGGAGGCGAGTTCAACCTTCCGAGTACAGACTGGGACATCTACAGATTCGTTGCAGGAGGTCAGAGGCACAGTGTCGCGAAGTAATTTTGAACACGTTTTGCGAAAACTGTCTCAAGCAGCTAATTCGGCAACCCACTACGAATCTTAGACATTGTAATTAAACAGGAAGGACATTTAATAACGGCGTCCCTACAGAGAGGGATTAATAGCCATGATGTCTTCATAGCGGCTGTGGCTACGAAGGTATATGGATAGTCGTTTTTCCCTCGCTCTACTTGCGAGTGGTACAGGAAAGGAAATGGAAAGTAATGGTCAGGGTAACCTTCGCCAAGCACCACATCGTGGTTTGCGGAGTACGTATATAGATGCAGCAGTAGATATTCCTCCCAAGCTCTAACCCCATGCGTTGTTCGTATCCTACATCTGATTCAGCTGTTTAAGACGCCATGTCACGGATTGCGCGGCCACTACCGCTGAAGGTTCTAGTCCTCCCTCGGACGTGTGTGTGTGTGTGTGTGTGTGTGTGTGTGTGTGTGTGTGAGAGTCTTTTGTTCTTAGCATAAGTTAGTTTAAGTAGTGTGTAAGTCTAGGGACCGACGGTCTCACCAGTTTGGTCCCTTAACAATTCACACACATTTCAACATTTTTGAACACGGACCCTGCGTTTCACCAGGGGACTGTTCAGGCTGGTGGAGGCTCTGAAATGGTGTGGGGCGATTGCAGTTGGGGTGATACGGGACGCCTGATACGTCTACATACGACTCTGACAGGGACACATACGAAAGCATTCTGTCTGATCACCAGCTTCCATTCATGTCCATTGTGCATTCCGACGAAATTACGCAATTCCAGCAGGATAATGTGACGCCCCACTCGTCCATAATTGCTACAGTGTGCCTCCATTAACGCCCATTTGTGTTTAAACACTTCCGCTGGCCATCAAACTCCCCAGACATGGACATTATTGAGCATATGTGAGAAGCATTGCAACATGCAGTTCAGAAGACATCTCTACTCTCTCGTACTCTTAAGGATTTATGGACAGCCGTACAGGATCCATGGGGTCAATTCCGTTCAGCACTACTTCAGACATTAGCCGAGTCCATGCCACATCGTGTTGCGGCACTTCTGCGTGCTTGCGGGAGCCCTACACGATATTAGGCTGGTTTTCCAGTTTCTTTGGCTCTTCAGTGTAGTAGACGCCTCTTCTACTTTCAAGATCTACTCACAAACATCAACATTCGTATGAGAGTTCTGAGTGACAGACCCGACGCGCTGTGTCTCCTTATGTACAAAATATACGAGGCCGTGTTGAGAGGTAATGCCCCCGAGTCTTTTATGTGAAAACTCTTAAGGCTTCTTAAATAAGAGGAACGTTATTATCATTCCATGTCTTTATTCTTCACGTCTACGCGTTTATTTCTCAGCACAGTCACTCTCGCAACGAAGATATTCCGCCGAACGAGAAACCAATTGTTGATACCACCAACGTAGAATATTTGGCTTCGTTGATGGGTTCACCTGTGCTTGCACCGCTTTACTATCAAAGTGAAGTCCTCGGAGATGTTCTTTAAATGTTGAAAACCCATGAAAATCTTATGAGGCCAAGTCGGGACTGTATGGAGTATGATAATGACAGTGAAGTCGCGTGCGGTCTGGAATTCTCATGCTGAAGGATTGCAGCGTTCTGTTTCTCAGGCACCGACATAAGTACACTGCCCACCGCCATCTTACATGCTACAATTCGAAGCAGAGGACTAGAAATATCTAGACATGAAGAATGAAGATGTAGAATGTTAACACCGTTTGTCTTATTTAAATATCATTAAGAGTTTTCACGTAAAAAATCGGAGGCATTACTTTTCAGCATGGCCTCGAAGAAGCTGTTGCTTATATCTACAGCCGGGCAGTGTGGCCGAGCGGTTCTAGGCGCTTCAGTCTGGAACCGCGCGACCGCTAAGGTCGCAGGTTCGAATCCTGCCTCGGGCATGGATGTGTGTGATGTCCTTAGGTTAGTTAGGTTTAAGTAGTTCTAAGTTCTAGGCGACTGATGACCTCATTTTTAGATACTGTGGCTGCTGTGAAATACTAGATATTTACATATGACTGTAATTTCGCGCCCATTTGACGTTTGTTGCACGCTGCCTTTCTACTGTGCCAATTCCAATTGCCTCCAGTAAGAAAAATGTGGTACAACAAGGAAAACAAAAGGAAATCTTTTATCATCTACAGTTAAATTTTTCAACAAGTTGTTATTAAATAATATTGTTATGTCTCATAGTATCTTGCTCTAGCTGAAGGTTAACAAAATTAATCGAAATTTTTTGTGTAATATGTGCTGCAATAGTGTACCGAATCGAATTGAAAGGGAAAATACACAATAATCGATAGTTCCTTCTTCTTCCTGAACCCTATGGCTACTAAATATGACCGAGCGAGGTGGCGCAGTGGTTAGCACACTGGACTCGCATTCGGGAGGACGACGGTTCAATCCCGTGTCCGGCCATCCTGGTTTAGGTTTTCCGTGATTTCCCTAAATCGCTTCAGGCAAATGCCGGGATGGTTCCTTAGAAAGGGCACGACCGATTTCCTTCCCCATCCCTCCCTAATCCGAGCTTGTGCTCCGTCTCTAATGACTTCGTTGTCGCCGGGACGTTAAACAGTAATATCCTCCTCCCCTCCTCCTCCTACTAAATATGATAGGAGTACACTTTTTTTTTAAATTGCTGATCACCAGGGGCCTCGGGTGGAGTCTATACGTTTTTTGCGAAGTTGTTGCCATTTATTGAATTATAAAGTGTTGAACAAATTTGCATTTCCCACCATTTTTATTAATGTGACTGTAACTTGAATTTAGGCCCACCAGGGAACGAAATTACGTCATTTTGATCAAAATTGTAACCATGCAGAGAGAGAGAGAGAGAGGGAGAGAGAGAGAGAGAGAGAGAGAGAGGGGTAGGAGAGGTGGGAGAGATGTGTTACGACGGGGAATAGTTCAGCTGCTATTTTCAGGAACAAAACAGCCCATATGTTGCCTTTTGTAGGTTCAACATCGCAGGCGATGGATGATGCCTAAGAACAACATACACCGATGAGCCGAAACATTTTCACCTATTGTTTAACGGCTTGTTCGCTCACCTTTGGAATGAAATACATCGCTGATTCTGCGTATCAGGGATCCGACAGTTTGTTGGTGGGTTTGTGGAGGCATGTGGCATTAGACGTCTACGCACAGGTAATGTAATTCGCACAAATAACGAGTCACTGATCTGCATATGCGGTGATGGCGTCAGATAGCGACCCAGATGTGTTCCATAGGATTTACATCAGGTGAATTTGATCGCCGAGACATCAACGTGAGTTCGCTATAATGCTCTTCCAACCACTACAGCACTGTTCTGGCTCCGAGGCACGGGCAGTTATACCGCTGAAAGATGACATCGCCGTCGGGGAAGACATCAAGCATGAAGGGATGCAGGTAGTTCGCAGCTGTCACTATGTCTTCGATCACTACCATAGGTCTTGTGCAAGTCCAGGAAAATGTCTCCCATAGCATATACTGCTCCCAACAGTCTGCGTCCTTCGCACGCTGCACATTTCAAGTCTCCATTCACCTCGATTACAGCGTTTCTGGAGACGACCATCGAGCTAGTGTAGCAAATATGTGATTCACTCGAAGAGCGACACGTTACCATTGATCGGAGGTCGAATCCCGACGGTCCCGTGCCCACCCCAATCGTAATTGATGATGTAGTTGGTTCAAGGTGGGATCTGCTGCGGAACTCGACGACAATGTGAGAGGTGGCATGAACCCCCTGTCATATTTCTATCTTACGATTTTCGTCTCTAATTGCATGCGGTGAAAAGTTGCTATTCCTTCCCACGCGGACTTCCCACGCAGCGTCTCTCGTCACCCGGGTGGTCCGGTGACAGGCGGGCTCTGTTGATATGGAAAGGGTTAAGCCGACGGGTGTGAGAAAGTCGAGTGAATGCTTTGCAGACGCCGACATTGTCAAAAGACACGCCCGCAGGGGTCTGAAGTAGCGGCTGGGCTAGAGGTTCCATTACTTCGCAGAATCTTAGCGAAAACACTTTCTGGCGGGCTACCAGCGAGGCGTGGGAATGACTTGTGTACCCAGGCAGTTGTGGCGGGAAAATTCCCGCGCTTTCTGCAAAGTAGTAACTGTGATTGGCTTGCTCAGGGCATAGCTCCGTGACGTAGCAAAATCAGCGCAGAAATTGGCGCCAAGAATCTCCATTGGTGGAATGGTAGTGCTCCGGCAATGGAGTGGAATTTTCCGCCGGTTTTCGAGTTGCTGATTGGAACGTTTGACCACGGCCACTGTCGTGGGGGCGGGAATGTTGTGTGTTCGGCCTGTACGGGTGCTCTAGGTAGTCAGCTCTCGCCTTTCGGTCGAGGACGTCGAAGCAACCAGCCATCGCCTCCGGTACGCCAGATCGTGTTCTGGCAGTTAAGAAGACAGTTTGGTAATGTATGTCCGCAGCGCCGGCAGATAGGGATTTTCCTAGGCGATAATCAGAGCTCAGCAGAGCGCGCCTGTTCGTCTTTTTCTTTGTTCTGTCTTGAGTAGCAGCAATTAATGTTGAGTGGCAAGGAATTGACTCCACATACCACTTCGTCTTAAACCTCACAATCTAGTTTGGGGACAACTTCACCTTCACAGCGTTTGTTTGAGTATCCAATTTGAGCCAATTTGATGTATTATAAATGTTTCATGTGCTTTTGTTTATTATTTTGTGTTTAGTCTTAATAAATCATATTGTTATTTTGGACAGAAATTTCATTCTGTTAATCGGTAGAGCAACCCATCATTTCTCACTACGTTAATGAAACCTTCCTTTATTTAACTTATTTATCAAATTAAATTATTGCAGGTGCCAAACTCTTTTCTACTCCACTTGCAGGGTTGATTACAGTCAGTTCGCGTATATTTTTTAATCCATGTGCAACAGCAAAAGTCGGAGTTAGAATAGGGGGGGCTTAGAGCATCATTTACATATGTAGATTCTAGAAGAATTTAGTGTTAAATACACTGCTTGCCCCGGTACCTCGCAAACGTGCGATGAACGGTGCGCTCCGAAACACTGGAGCTTGCACCAGCACTCTGCTCTTTCGGCAGAGATGCCACAGACCACCATGAATCCAACTTTACAGAGCAAACAAGCCTCTGAGCCCCACGTTCCAGAAGAGTCGAGGACGTCCAATCATTTAGCGACTGTAGTAGTCACACTGTCCTATCTCTTTCCGTAGGTGCTCACGAACAGTAGTAAGTGAACACTCGGCCAGCTTCGCCGTTTTCGATGTACTCATTCACAGGCTCTGATTAATAATGATCTGATTTTTTTCCGAGTCTCTTATCTCAGTGGATTTTCGCATTTGCAGCCCATATCTTCGCTAGGGTGATACCTCGTCCGTGTCTGCTGCGCTTACACACTTTCGTTACCGCACCACTTGCCCGCAACGCCACGAGCTGGCATCCAACGTCGCCGTGGGCAGTGGTCATGATGTTTTGACTTAGCAGTGTATAAGGATCCTATTGTAATGAATTTCTTTCATCGTCTTGCAAATATATCATTGCCGGCTTCGTCTGCTTCTAAAGTCGCCGTCGGGTGATACATAAAAAAAAGTAAATATTAAAACACTAGAAAATGAAATCACAAACTAACATCTAAATGCAAGTTGCCTTTTTTCTTGAAGCCCTTTTCTCATGTAGTAGAGGTGTATGTGGATTTACACAACTTAAAAGAAAAAACACATCCCTTGTCAGTGAAGTGCAGTGTACTAAAATTGAACGCTAATGTGTAGAAGAACTTTAGGAATTAGCTAAGATAGAAAAGCGCGAGTATAAATAGCCGTTTAGTAATGTATAATAGTAATAATTTAGAACATGACAACTATTTACGATATTGCGGACAGATTTGTAAGGAAAAGCACTTTGCTACAGTGACCACTGAAGATGTTTTGAAATAAAGCGAATGATGAATGATCTAAATGAGGCTTTTATTACAGTCGTGAAAGAAGGTGTACAGTGTACAACTTCTGTACAACACGTACTTCAAATGGTTCAAATGGCTCTGAGCACTATGGGACTTAACTCCTGAGGTCATCAGTCCTCTAGAACGTAGAACTACTCAAACTTAAGTAACCTAAGAACATCACACACATCCAAGCCCGAGGCAGGATTCGAACGTGCGACCGTAGCGGTCGCGCGGCTCCAGACTGTAGCTCCTAGAACCGCTCAGCCACTTCGGCCGGCAACACGTACTTCAAAGTGTTTTATAGTAACTAGTCAAGGGATGCACACAGCACTTCTTTAACGGTACAGCTAAACAAAACCAGGAAACCTGCTCACGACGTTAAAACGTCTGTGCTGTGTTCGACAGAACTAAGGGTTTACTGTTGACTGCACACCGGTAGCAGTATGAAACTTTGAACATCAACTTTCAATATTAACACATTAAATTCATTGTAAGATATGCTGATAACAGAGTTAAAATTACCAAAATTACTTAACTACTCGTGCAGGTAACCTAGACGTTCATTATAAGGAGAGCGGGAAGGGCTGTGGTCAGACAGCGGTCAGCTGTCCCAAGGATGCACCAGTCAGTTTGAAACACCGGTTACGACAATCTGCTTCTCAACAAGAGCGAACCGGCAGGAAAGGAAACCCTCAAAAGGGAAATAAAGGCACACAATAGGGAGAAGAGATGTAGAAACTGACCCGAATACACAGTCGGGAAAACCTTTTTTACGTCATAGAATGAACGCTTTCACGGCAGGTGTTGTCATCACTTAACACTTCCGGGCTGAGTGGACCACGGCATCTCAGCCCGGAAGTGTTAAGTAATAACCTTTTTTACGTGTTCGCTTTGTCAGTTTTACAATGATATTGGGTCCTTTTTAATTAGTAAATATTTCAACCTCTTCACAAATTATTGTGTAATTCTGGTCAGTACGTGATAATCGACCGCGAAAGTCCAAGAGAAGCAAAAGTAGCATCGGTTGTGCTCAAGGAATTCTTCATAGAGCCACTAAACAAAACTTAATTTAAATAAACGATTTTTCAAATAGGATGTGCAGAATTATCAGATCGCTCACTGACATTGCTAGGTGCTAGATAATTTCCCCGGCAAAGAGAAAGTACTCGTCACTATCAGATCAACGAGACAGATGTGATCTTATAAAAACTCGTCACGTTCTCTAAATATTTAGGAATAATACTAGGGGAGGTTTCAGAAAAGATGTAATGTGTCTGGAAAGGAAAACGAGGATGGTAGTGAGCTCAATTTATGACTAATGCTACATCGTTCGGAGCCTTTACCAAGAGGGAATGAAAGCAGACTTCAAAAGAATTCGAAGACGCGCTGATAATATAGCAGGAAGGTATTGGTCGTAGTAACGTGTAATCGAAATTCTTCATGAACTTAAATGGGGATCCTCGTATGACAGGTCATATTTCTGTAACGAAATTCTTCGAGTAAATTTAGAAAAAGACTTTACTACAGTTGTATTGCCTCCAACGTAAATTTGGAAAAAACCTCAGGAGATTTCCTGTATATAAGAAGGGTAAAAGAGCGGACGCGGAAAATTGCAGACCCATATCCTTAACATCAGTTCGCTGCAGGATTCTTTCACACATTCTCAGTTCCAGTATGATAAATTTGCTTGAGACGGAAGAGCTTCGATTCGTAGATCAGCTCAGATTTAGAAAGCATCGCTCGTGATAAACTCTGCTTGCCCTTTTCTCACAGGATACAGTGCGAATGATGGCTGAAGAGCTACATGCAGATTCCGTAATCCTAGATTTCTGAAAGTGTTTGACACGGTGCCCCACTGTTGACTATAACGAGCATGTGGATTGGGTCCCCAGATACGAGTGGCTCGGAGACTTCGTAAGTAGCCGAAACCATTGCGTTGTCCTCGACGGTGAATGTTCACCAGAGACAAAGGTTTTTTCAGGAGTGTCCCAGGGAAGTGTGATAGGACCACTGTTGTTCTCTATATACATAAACGGTTTAGTGGATAGGCTGCGAGGCAACGTGCTGTTGTTGGCTGATGGTGCTGTGGTCTATGATAAGTTGTCGACGTTGGGTGACTGTAGGAGGATACAAGATGACTCAGACAAAATTCCTAGTTGGTGTGATGAATGGCAGCTAGCTTTGAATGTAGAAAAATGTAAGCTACTGGCCGGCCGGTGTGGCCGAGCGGTTCTAGGCGCTTCAGTCTGAAACCGCGCTACCGCTACGGTCGCAGGTTCGAATCCTGCCCCGGGCATGGATGCGTGTGATGTGCTTAGTTAGGTTTAAGTAGTTCTAGGGGACTGATGACCTCGGATGTTAAGTCCCATAGTGCTCAGAGCCATTTGAACCATTTTGTAAGCTAATGAATATGAGTGGGAAAACAATCCCGTAATGTTCGAATGCAACATTGGTTGCGCCCTGCGGTCCAATGTCACGTCGTTGAAATATCTGGTCTTAACGTAGTTAAATGATATGAAATGAACGATCCCATAAATATATTGATACGGAAGGCAAACGTTCAAATTCCGTTTATTGGGAGAATTTCAGCAAAGGGTGGTTCATCCGTAAATGAGACCGCTTATAGAGTACTAATGCGACCAGTGCTTTAGTACAGCTCGAGTATTTGGGATCCGCACCAGGTCTGATTACAGGAAGGCATCAAATCAATTCACAGGCGGGCTGCTAGACTTGTTACAAGTAGTTCCCAACAACACGCAGGTGTTACGGAGATGCTTTGCGAACTTAAATGGGAATCCCTGGAGTGCAGAAGACGTTCTTTTCGAGGGACACTAATGAGAAAATTTTGAGAGCCGGCGTTTGAAGCTGACTCCAGAAGGTCTACTTCCGGCAACGAACATTTCGCAAAACGATCACTGAGATAAGAGAAACTGGGTTTGTACGGAGGTGTATGGGCAGTCGTTTCTTCCCTCGGTCTGTTTGTGAGTGGAACAGGAAAGGAAATGAAATGGCTAGCTGTGGCACGTGGTTCCCTCCAACATGCACCATACGGTGGCTAGTGGAATATGTATATAGATGCACGTGCAGAATCCACATTGGCTTGTGGGATATATACGAAGATGTATGTCGATAATTAGAGGATAAAAGTTTTTGTACACTGGTCCACTATCCTAAACTCTCATTGTAGTTGCTACCCGATAGTGAACATGTCCTTTGTTTTGACGCGTATTGTCTGTAGTTGTTACTCTGTGATGGCATAACAAAAGTAAAATATTTGCAACCAGACGGCAGTTACATCATAGCGGACACTGCAAGTCACTGGTCAGTGACGATGTAATAACCTATATCTATTAATAATAGACTTGTAAAGCTATCGTATGTGTCTGTCTATTTGAACACGCTGATCTTCAGAACTAGAGCACCAATTGTCATAGGACTTTCACAGGTACCTCGGGCGTAGTTTGGAGCAACGTACAGGTTTTATTTCATCGAAATATGAACACGGAAAAAAGAAGTCGTAATTTGAAATTTTTATTCAAACTCGTCTGACCAGTTCGGTAGTTCGTATACTTAACGACGGTGTAGTTAGTTAATCAGCCAATAGATGACGCTGTTAGTTTCGTAGTACACTAAAGTACACATAGATAACGTTGTTAGTGTTTTTAATCAGTGATAGATGTATATTGGAAAGTCTATGTCAGTGACAGAATTAAGTGCCGTAGTCTTATCTTTACTAAACAGGAATTTACTTGGCTAGGACATGAGGATTTATTCATTTCACTTTGTGTATTAAAAACTTAATGACATTTCTTTCCTTCTTTCGATAGGCTTGGATTAAATCTTTGCTAGTGTAAACGAATTTACTAAGTTTACTTTGTGATTTGGGTTTCTAGTCATTACACTTTTATTATGTTTTCTATATGGTTAAAAATGTCTAGAAAATGGTTGAGTATTTCTGAATACAGCTGAACAGCTAAAAGAGTGAGGACTATGTCGTCTCAAGAATGCAATGAACATCAGTCTTTGACTCGCTCCTTGGAAACGCCTTTCTAAAGCGAGGCACGACGAAACTTTAAGCAAGAACGCCATGCATTATGACCCTCCTCAGAACCTTTCACTCACACAAGCTTCAACTTATTTCTCTACAACATAACATCACAGAAGCGGAAATCTTTATGGGAAGTGGCGCAGGTGACAGAGATTTCGTACCCCGAATTCCCCCTTATTCCTGACACTTTACCACTTCACTTTAAAAAATACCGTACATCTCCCAGTGAGCTTATGTTATGCCATGACCGTAGACAAATCGCAAGGCCAGACGCTTCGTGTTGCGGGCGAGGGCCTTAAGTTGATTACCGCGAGACCATCTCTACGTGGCACTCTCCCGCGCTAGTACAGCAAACAAGTTGGTCGTTCATGTCTCTAATCACGCTACTTCAAATGATGTGTGCAAAGAAGCTTTATAAGACAAAAATAAATTCCGAGTGTAAGTAGTCTCAGACGCAGCTATAAATAAATACATGGGTAACGCCGGGTTTCTCAATTAGCAAAGAATACGAATTATGAGGCAAAAGCCATATACTGTTTCTTTTGTGCACTTAAGCGACAATACGTTCTGTGTAAATCACTCCCGCATTTACGTTACAGTCACCGTGTCTCAAATACCATTTACGATGATATCAGCGTCTTTCACATCTGTAAACGGAGGATATTCGAATAATTTGTCACGTTTATTGGCCGGTTATTATTGTACACCACTGGCCATTAAAACTGCTACACCACGAAGATGACGTGCTACAGACGCAAAATTTAACCGACAGGAAGAAGATGCTGTGATATGCAAATGATTAACTTTTCAGAGCATTCACACAAGGTTGGCGCCGGTGGCGACACCTACAACGTGCTGACATGAGGCAAGTTTCCAACCGACTTCTCATACACAAACAGCAGTTGACCGGCGTTGCCTGGTGAAACGTTGTTGTGATGCCTCGTGTGAGGAGGAGAAATGCGCACCATCACGTTTCCGACTTTGATAAAGGTCGGATTGTAGCCTATCGCGATTGCGGTTTATCGTATCACGACGTTGCTGCTCGCGTTGGTCAAGAATTAAGGACTGTTAGCAGAATATGGAATCGGTGGGCTCAGGAGGGTAATACGGAACGTCGTGCTGGATCCCAACGGCCTCGTATCACTAGCAGTCAAGATGACAGATATCATATCCGCATAGCTGTAACAGATCGTGCAGCCACGTCTCAATCGGTGAGTCAACAGATGGGGACGTTTGCAAGACAACAACCATCTGCACGAACAGTTCGACGAAGTTCGCAGCAGCATGGACTATCAGTTCGGAGACCATGGCTGCCGTTACCCTTGACGCTGCATCACAGACTGGAGCGCCTACGATGGTGTACTCAACGACGAACCTGGGTGCACGAATGGCAAAACGTCATTTTTTCGGATGAATCCAGGTTCTGTTTACAGCATCATGATGGTCGCATTCGTGTTTGGCGACATCGCGGTGAACGCACATTGGAAGCTTGTATTCGTCATCGCCATACTGGCGTATCGCCCGGCGTGATGGTATGGGGCGCGATTGGTTACACGTCTCGATCACCTCTTGTTCGCATTGACGGGACTTTGAACAGTGGACGTTACATTTCAGATGTGTTACGACCCCTGGCTTTACCCTTCATTCGATCCCTGCGAAACCCTACATTTCAGCAGGATAATGCACAACCGCATGTTGCAGGTCCTGTACGGGCCTTTCTGGATACAGAAAATGTTCGACTGCTGTCCTGGCTAGCACATTCTCCAGATCTCTCACCAATTGAAAACGTCTGGTCAATGGTGGCCGAGCAACTGGCTCGTCACAACACGTCAGTCACTCTCTTCATGAACTGTGGTATCGCGTTGAAGCTGCATGGGCAGCTGTACCTGTATACGCCATCCAAGCTCTGTTTGACTCAATACCCAGGCGTATCAATGCCGTTATTACGGCCAGAGGTGGTTGTTATGGGTACTGATTTCTCACGATCTATGCACCCAAACTGCGTGAAAATGTAATCACATGTCAGTTATAGTATAATATATTTGTCCAATGAATACCCGTTTATCATCTGCATTTCTTCTTGGTGTAGCAATTTTAATGGCCAGTAGTGTATGTTAAGAGATGCTGGAGAGAATGGACATACCCTTGAAGCAAGTCCCTGCTTTCCACTATCCCACTCTGATTAGCATTTGTTCCCGGTTTGTAAATGCCAACGAGGAAATTATTTCTGTTTCTCGTATCCTATACACGAAAGAATACATCGACCTTTGCCTTTAGCGATCAATTTATTTTTGTCATTTTTTGACCTATCACTCAGTATACGCAGTATGTGATCAAAAGTATCTGGAAACCCTAAGCAAAGCAGAGATGAGTACTAGATGTCATGAGAGGCTGACTCGCCAATGTAAAAGGAGGCGGTGTGTGTTCTGTTGCCGTGGTAGCAAAAATGGCCCTGAAGAGCTCAGTGACTTCGAAACTGGACTATTCATTGAATTTCACCTGAATAACAAATCCGTCAGGCACATTTCAAGCATTCTAAAACTGCTGGACTGTTGGTGATGTGACAGTGAAGCGGAGACAGGAAGGAGCAACCGCTGACAAACGAAGACCGGTGTGAGGTAACGGGCGAGTTGTGGCGTCCTGAAGTTCGGCTCAAAATGCTTCAAATGGCTCTGAGCACTATTCGACTTAACTTCTGAGGTCATCTGTCCTCTAGAACGTAGAACTAATTAAACCTAACTAACCTAAGGACATCACGCACATCCATGCCCGAGGCAGAATTCCAACCTGCAACCATATCGGTCGCTCGGTTCCAGACTGTAGCGCCTAGAACCGCTCGGCCACCCCGGTCGGCTATTTGTCTATGTCTTTGTTTATATCCCATATACAATATTTATGAAGAAAATTGTCAAATATTTTTTTGAGTTTTAGAAAGCACAGAGACGTTAGGCTACTGGCCTATTTTTGTTCTATTTCTTTCATATGTGTTTAATTTCCTTATGTATTTAATAATATGTGTTAGAGCGTGTTTATGGTCCAGCCATGTTTAAATGTAAATCCAGTATTTCACGTGTGTTTCAATATGTCTGTGAGTGTGCATTGGCTTGGAGAAATGGCGGGAGCGCTTTAGCCAAACACAACGCACATTAATGGGGAGACTGTATGGAAGTGGGGGAGGAGCTTCGGGTGGGACAGGACACGGGGGAGTTGTGGACGAGAAAGCGCGACGGACGGTCGCAGGAAATACTTGGAGAGTGTTGAGCAGTTTGCGCGTGGTCGCGGGAGATGGAAATATTTCGTAGTGCCGGCTTGTGCACTTGTGAGATTTCCGTGGCTTCTGCGGTGAAGACGTAGTTTGCGTTTAGAAGTGAATATCACGTGAGCTATGTTGTTGTTCGTAACTAATTACGTGAAGAAGAAATCTATTGCTTGCCTGTCATTCATCTTATATTTTATTTAATTGCTGGACCATCGACACCAATACGTGTTTTACTGTAATAAATGGCATTCTTAAAGATACTTCTGCTATCGCACTCATCATTTAAAGTCGTTAAAAATAGTACCTAGAGATTTTATTTAATTGCAATCTTTCACTTATAAATTTCTATGTTGCATTCAAAATTCGCAATTGCCGAGTGATAGGAACCTTCGACAATTCGATTCATGGAATTGTCGGGCACTGTGGGAAGTTGTTGTAAAAAACCGCATAAAACAAGCGGGAGCAATAACATTTGAGTTCGATAGAACGATCAAAAGTCCAGATTGCGCAACGATTGTGCGTAGTGAGTTGAAAGGTGAGACGCCCTGCTAAACCCGCAGGACAGGACAGGTAGTTTAAGTTGTGGAAAGGGGCCATAATAAGCAGCTGTCAGCTACACTCGAACAACAACTTTTTATTTGATCAAACTTTACAAGAGCCAAGAAAAATTTCAAATAACACCACTTCAGTTTTTGAATTTAATTAGTAGCTGAATGCGCCGTACAATCTCATGCCTTAAGGGCAACATCATTTTAATTTAAAAACGGCTGAAAGCCAATAACTTAAAGCTCAGCCAAAATCAGGAATTTAAAAGGCAAGGCCTTATCTTAAAACAGTTCCTTAATTAGGCTGAAGGCCCAAAGAATCTGACACTTTAAGAGCAAACAGCTTAAATTCAAATTCGGGTGATAGCCCAACACACAAGGCTCAATAACATTAATTTTATTTAAAACAGTTCTTAAATTAGGCTGAAGGCCCAAACCATCGGACACCTTAAGGGCAAAGGAACCACAATGTAAAAATCGGCTAGAAGCCATGCAAGTACAAACAACAAGAACAAACAAGAAAAGACAGTACACCCAAGGACGCTTAGAAGTTCCAAGCGTCGGCCTGGAATTCAAATACTAACGCTCGCTTTGGTGAGACAGGCAGTTGGCCCAACCATTGTCGATCCGACGACAACCTAACCAACAGACAATCAACGGACACACCGACAAGATAACCTCTGCTTCACCCGACCAGCACACAACAGCGAGTGAAATGGAACAACGTTGAAGGTATTGGCGCCCACAACCAATTATACATTGAGCTGTCAAACTACACACCGTGCTGGACAGCGACAACACGATGAGGAAAATACCCTGCCCGAATTTACGTCTACGGCCAGGGCAGTATCCGGAACGTTAACGGCCATAAGACAGAAGATTCCGCTGGTGCACGTAAATTCAAATAACCAAGTACAGTTAAACTCCACCGGAGGGTGGCTAAAATCTGCCAACTTGAAAACACACTTTGTTGCTTGCGGGAGCATCGCAACAGCAGCCAACAACGAACTCGAAACGACGCAATGTGAACAGTCGTGACTTTCTGGTAGATTAAGTCAAAACTCAACCTTCATGTCCGGGATCGGTGAGCTACGAACCTCGTAGCAATAGGAACACCACCACACACTCCGACACCGCATAGAGGCCGCCAGCAGGCCTGGCCAACCTACGAGCCGCAGAGATTCCTCACTGCTCCATGCCAACCGACCAGCTTCCCAGGCCCAGAAACGGTGAAAGGACCAACCATACGTCGGCCGATGAGACGACCAGCCGAACAACCAACCAACGTTCGTCCTGCTCCAATCTCCCTCCGTCGGACAGTTCATGTGTGTCGCCATAGGTCGGCGAGCACTGGCTGTCGTCGTCTCACCGGTGCTCCATCCCCTGACTTCACTGCTGCTGCGTCCCGACTGCACTGCTGGTCCACCCCTATCTAACTGCCAGACACACGACGACCCGTAAATACTATTGGTCACTCCAGAGATGGTACAACAGTGCACTTATAGATACACGCTGCTACTGCCACTCATGGGCAAGTAAGGCAGGAAGTTAGTGACACCAGTAGATGGAATAAGAGAACGAGGCGGTAGTACCGTAATAGAAGATGACAGACAATAAACGGGATAGGCGCGAGCCGCGCACGGCTCAAAAGGAAAGCTGTACTTTGGTCCAGCAGCTCCTCATAAGCCACGCTTTTGTGTAGTCGGTGCTGAGACACATTCGACTAGGAGTAAAGGGCAACGGCGCTGGAGAGTGGATGACTGGAAACAAATTATTTGGAGCGATAAGTCAAGCTATACCCTGCGGTAATCACATGGAAGAGTCTGAGTTTGGAGACTGTCTGTATAGCATTACCTGGCATCGTATGCAGTGCCAACAGTGAAATAAGCTTTTGTTACGATATGGGTGTTCTTTTCGTGGTTAGCGTTTGGTCTCCTTATTGGGCTTATGAAAACATTAAATGCGGGAGGGTACGAACACCTTTTATAGCATTATGTATTCCACACAGTAGAGGAACAGTTCTGATACGACGACTGCATCAGAAAGACAATGCACCCTGTCATAAAGCAGCGTCTGTGAGAAGGTGGTAATTAATTCAGAAGATCCGCTTCAGTTCTACTAATATGTATTCAGACGACCACTGGTTTTGAGATTTTAAAATCCCATCTTCACCGTTATGGAATATTAGTGTTTGGTAATACACAACATGCCGTCAAGCCAGCCAGTGCAAGAGTTCCAGTCGTTGCATGCTGGCAGAAACTATTCACCGCCGGGCAGCCGCACGGTAGGAACTTAAATCGTCCCTGGTCGACGAACCGGACGGGGGGGTCTAGTTGCATGGCCCGCTCGTTCACCCGATCTCAGCCTTTGACATTTCTGGTTATGGGTACATCTCAAAAGTGTCGTGTATGCAGAGTCTGTTCCAGACGTGGAGACATAGGGCAGCGTATACATGCTGCCTTTGACACTGTCAGCGTGCAGCCTGGCCGATGTGGACGTGTGAGACAGAACATGTTATGGCGCGTACACGCATGCGTCGAGGCTCATGGGAACCATTTTCAACACATACTAAAACTGTGACTGCATGGTACAGCGCGTATTAGACCGCAGCCTCTGTAACAATGTGTGAGCGAATAAATGGTCTCTAGCATGGAAATCATGCACTCCCAGACACAAGTACGTTTGACCTTTTTTATTCCGTATCTTCCCATCGAGTAATGCCTAGAGCTTGTACACGGTGGGAAAATTCGCCCGGTGTATACAGGGTGTTACAAAAAGGTACGGCCAAACTTTCAGGAAACATTCCTCACACACAAATAAAGAAAACATGTTATGTGGACATGTGTCCGGAAACGCTTAATTTCCGTGTTAGAGCTCATTTTAGTTTCGTCAGTATGTACTGTACTTCCTCGATTCACCGCCAATAGGCCCAATTGAAGGAAGGTAATGTTGACTTCGGTGCTTGTGTTGACATGCGACTCACTCTACAGTACTAGCATCAAGCACATCAGTACGTAGCATCAACAGGTTAGTGTTCATCACGAACGTGGTTTTGCAGTCAGTGCAATATTTACAAATGCGGAGTTGGCAGATGCCCATTTGATGTATGGATTAGCACGGGGCAATAGCCGTGGCGCGGTACGTTTGTATCGAGACAGATTTCCAGAACGAAGGTGTCCCGACAGGAAGACGTTCGAAGCAATTTATCGGTGTCTTAGGGACCACGGAACATTCCAGCCTATGACTCGCGACTGGGGAAGACCTAGAACGACGAGGACACCTACAATGGACGAGGCAATTCTTCGCGCAGTTGACGATAACCCTAATGTCAGCGCCAGAGAAGTTGCCGCTGTACAAGGTAACGTTGACCACGTCACTGTATGGAAAATGCTCCGGGAGAACCAGTTGTTTCCGTATCATGTACAGCGTGTGCAGGCACTATCAGTAGCTGATTGGCCTCCACGGGTACACTTCTGCGAATGGTTCATCCAACAATGTGTCAATCCTCATTTCAGTGCAAATGTTCTCTTTACGGATGAGGCTTCATTCCAACGTGATCAGATTGTAAATTTTCACAATCAACATATGTGGGCTGACGAGAATCCGCACGCAATTGTGCAATCACGTCATCAACACAGATTTTCTGTGAACGTTTGGGCAGGCATTGTTGGTGATGTCTTGATTGGGCCCCATGTTCTTCCACCTACTCTCAATGGAGCACGTTATCATGATTTCATACGGGATACTCTACCTGTGCTGCTAGAACATGTGCCTTTACAAGTACGACACATGTGGTTCATGCACGATGGAGCTCCTGCACATTTCAGTCGAAGTGTTCGTACGCTTCTCAACAACAGATTCGGTGACCGATGGATTGGTATAGGCGGACCAATTCCTTGGCCTCCACGCTCTCCTGACCTCAACCCTCTTGACTTTCATTTATGAGGGGATTTGAAAGCTCTTGTCTACGCAACACCGGTACCAAATGTAGAGACTCTTCGTGCTCGTATTGTGGACGGCTGTGATACAATACCCTCCATGCGGCGGAGGGTGGATGAATGTATCCTCGCTAACGGAGGACATTTTGAACATTTCCTGTAACAAAGTGTTTGAAGTCACGCTGGTGCGTTCTGTTGCTGTGTGTTTCCATTCCATGATTAACGTTATTTGAAGAGAAGTAATAAAATGAGCTCTAACATGGGAAGTAAGCGTTTCCGGATACATGTCCACATAACATATTTTCTTTCTTTGTGTGTGAGGAATGTTTCCTGAAAGTTTGGCCGTACCTTTTTGTAACACCCTGTATATAAAGGAGAAACACTGTTACCAAAAATTTCAAAAAGTACTCGACCAATTTACTGCAAATGTTTGCACGTTACTGTAATAAACGTATTGACACAATTACGATAAACGTATTTACACATACAGGCTTTATTGTCTTTTTCGATATAAATAATATACACACAAGAATCTTATAGTGAAGGGTTGTTAGCAAACAGGGAAGTTATATTCATGGCTTATTGAGTTGTGATTAGAATACTACCACAAAATCTGAATTTCCAACCACAGTAAACAAGGCTCAAGGTCGAAAACCAGGGTGGGAGTAGGAGATGGACAGAAAGATGGGAGGAAATGGACATAGCAAGCGGAAAGGACGAGACGCAGAGTGGGGAGCAGAATATGTACATAGAAATGGGGACGAGATGATGGAGAGATAGAGATAGGAATGAGGACGAAGAGGGAGGGCGGGGGAGGGGGAGAGGATCAGTGACAGGGGCGGGGGAAGAAGTATATCTAATTCGCATCTGCATTAAAGACGTGTGCTTTCTCTAGTTTTTATTTTCTACTTAACTAGACTGATCCACAAAAACATGTGGCCGATAGCAGCTAGTGTGTTACAAGAATGCTACTGGGGGAGTTAAATTTATACATTGAAGTTAAATTTATACAGGGGGACGTTCCCATTCCCATAATTACTAGCCACACGAAGAACCTACAGACTGTAACACGTTCCTAACGGAAGTCTTGTATTTCACTCTCATACAATAGATACCACGTTCATACAACCGTGAGTCAGACAATTACTTCGTGTAGATTTGACTTTCAAGGATGATGAAGACAATCAGTTCCGACACAAACGGAGGGACGATGTCTGAAGGGGGAGAACGAATGAGTAACCATAGCAGCAGGTAAGGAACCATTGCGCGTCTCATTTGAAAAAGAAGACATGGAGAATAATTATGGATATTAACGAAAATTGTCCTCACATCAAGAATAAAGGGCTCTAATATCGTTTCAGCTACTGTTTCATTGGGTGCCTAGAAAACATTGAAATTAGAAATTTATTTCCACCTGTTCACGATCTGAGACCAGCCTTCCTTACACCTAATTTACACCATATTTCATTTTTGTCTTCTTCACCACAAATTTATTTTTGCCGAATATGTTCGTGATACTCCATGTCTTCCAGAAACAAATATCCACAGTGGAAAATATCAAACAAAGAAGGAGTTGGTGTCACTTGGTTAACTATAAAAAAGTGAGTGGGAACGAATCCGAAAGTATGTTTGACTACATCAGTTATTATTTTTTGATTGTAATAAACCTGAAGTCAGAGTGATATACGATGGATAAATATCGTTTTTTCAGCTGTTGACTAATGAGATGGAACAGTCTGACGTGTACTGTAATACCAGTGTGCTGGTTCTTATTTTGCATAACGAGCAGCGTCCACTCCGCATTTGGACCCGCTACCAGGCGATCAGTTGAGGACTAATTGAGGATCGACAAGTAATAAAGTACAAGAATAAACGTTTCTCGCAAGAGTCACCATTCACGGAAGTCCAACACATAAATTTAAAAACCAAAGGTCAAGGGTCTCCGAGTAAGAAAAAAAGCACCGCCTAATGTATAGACAGGCGCACACCGGCGTTAATACCAGTCACCCAGCGCTGAGTAAGTTAGACCGGGAGCCGTTAATACTGAACGTAATATAATTTTGCTGCATTAAGGAAGGAGGTCGACAGCGTAGGCAGAGCTTTAAAATTGCTGGTTACAAGCCTGTCGCGCAATAGATAATGAGAAGTAGGCCTGTATAAATAGCCGCACATATTTTTTGGAGAGCGTAACAACCTGGTATTCAGCGCCTGTTATTAATTATTGAAGAACTGCAAGTAAGTGTACCAAAAACGGATCTCTAAAGTACACACACACACACACACACACACACACAAACATATGCGTGAAAAGCAGTAGGCCTGTCTTATTGTAACTGAATGGATAAAATGTAAGTGAATCATCGTACGTTAATCAAACAAGCGAGCTGCGCAATCCCGCCTACAGCAAGGTAACACGTTCGCTCCAAACGCCTAAACAGCTACACTACTGACCATTACAATTACTACACCACGAAGATGACGTGCTGCAGACGCGTAATTTAACCGACAGGAAGAAGATGCTGTGATATGCAAATGATTAGCTTTTCAGAGCATTCACACAAGGTTGGCGCCGGTGGCGATACCTACAACGTGCTGGCATGAGGAAAGTTTCCAACCGATTTCTCATACTCAAACGGCAGTTGACCGGCGTTACCTGGTGAAACGCTGTTGTGATGCCTCGTGTAAGGAGGAGAAATGCGTACCATCACGTTTCCGACTTTGATAAAGGTCGGATTGTAGCCTATCGCGATTGCGGTTTATCGTATCGCGACATTGCTGCTCTCGTTGGTCGAGATCCAAAGACTGTTAGCAGCATATGGAATCGGTGGGTTCAGGATGGTAATACGGAACGCCGTGCTGGATCCCAACGGACTCGCATCACTAGCAGTCGAGATGACAGGCATCTTACCCTCATGGCTGCAACGGATCGTGCAGCCACGTCTCGATCCCTGAGTCAACAGATGGCGACGTTTGCAAGACACCAACCATCTGCACGAACAGTTCGACGACGTTTGCAGCAGTATGGACTATCAGCTCGGAGACCGTGGCTGCCGTTACTCTTGACGCTGCATCACAGACAGGAGCGTCTGCGATGGTGTACTCAACGACGAACCTGGGTGCACGAATGGCAAAACATTTTTCGGATGAGTCCAGGTTCTGTTTACAGCATCATGATTGTTACATCCGTGTTTGGTGACATGGCGGTGAACGACATTGGAAGCGTGTATTCGTCATCGCCATACTGGCGTATCGCCCGGCGTGATGGTATGGGGTGCTCTTGTTCGTACTGATGGCACTTTGAACAGTGGACGTTACATTTCAGATGTGTTGATCCCTGCGAAACCCTACATTTCAGCAGGATAATGCATGACCGCATGTTGCAGGTCCTGTAGGGGCCTTTCTGGATACAGAAAATGTTCGACTGCTGCCCTGGCCAGCACATTCTTCAGATCTCTTACCAATTGGAAACGTCTGGTCAGTGGTGGCCGAGCGACTGGCTCGTCACAATACGCCATTCACTACTCTTGATGAACTGTGGTATCGTGTTGAAGCTGCATGGGCAGCTGTACATGTACACGCCATCCAAGCTCTGTTTGACTCAATGCCCAGGTGTATCAAGGCCGTTACTACGGCCAGATATGGTTGTTCTGGGTACTGATTTCTCAGAATCTATGCACCCAAATTGCGTGAAAATGTAATCACATGCCAATTCTAGTATAATATATTTGTCCAATGAACAGCCGTTTATCGTTTGCATTTCTCCTTGGTGTAGCAATTTTAATGTCCAGTAGTGTATTTGTCTTTAAGCACGTAAAACCTTTTGGCTGGAGACGCAAGGCGCTAATTATTTTGCTTTTATAAGTTTCGGATCGTTCACCTATAGACTAACAATGTCAGGCACAAAACTGGTAAACGATACAAACTGATAACTCCTTTAAATGTTGATGTAAGACCTTCTTAGCGAATGCTCTGATTATCAAAGACTGGATGAGTGAGCATAGTACGGGTAATATTCATTTCCTTTTAAGAAAGGCCTGTTTTTTTACGAATATCCGTGTTTATGACGTCATATGTCGAGACTTTGTGCGATAGAATGATAATACAGGCACATTCTGTGGGAAATGTGGATATATTCCACAGGATGTGTAGCGAAAGGGTTCTTGATGACGATACGGTGGGCGCACGACGGCGAGGTTTTTAGCGTCCGTATTAAAATTTATTGACACGAGTGTAGATGAAGGTCGCAAAATGATTAAAATGTGAACAGTAAATGCAAATATAAACAACAACCTAAAAACATGCACGCACGCACACACCCACACAGACACTCACGCGCACACACATACAATGAAAATCCCGTTGTCAGATGGAAAAAATGAAAAAAAAAAAATGCAGCAGACTAAAATCTCCAGCCCAAGAGCTTGGTCCAAAATTCAGTACCTCTGCAAAAGTTTAAAATCTTACCTCCTCAGAGACAAGGATATCGTCAGGTGTATCCGAGGGAACCGTGACAGAATTGCTCTTATTCTCTGTGTACATAAATAAAATGGTTCAAATGGCTCTGAGCACTATGGGACTCAACTGCTGTGGTCATAAGTCCCCTAGAACTTAGAACTACTTAAACCTAACTAACCTAAGGACATCACACACATCCATGCCCGAGGCAGGATTTGAACCTGCGACCGTAGCGGTCGTGCGGTTCCAGACTGAAGCGCCTTTAACCGCGTGGCCACTCCGGCCGGCTTGTGTACATAAATGTTATGATGAAAGAGTAAGCAGCAATCTGTTTGCTGAGGAAGCTGTGTGTACAGGAAGGTGTTGTCGTTGAGTGACTGTATATATACAGAAGATGACTTAGACAAAATTTCTAGTTGGTGTGCTGAATGGCAGTTTACTGTAAATGTAGAAAGTTAATGCGAATAAGTAGGAAAAATAAATCGCAGTGTTCGAATACATTATCAGTAGTGTTCTGCCCGACACAGTCAAGTCGACTGAATATGAAAGTGATACGATATGGAACGAACACGGAAGCTCGGTAGTAGTGTTCCTAAATGGTAGACTACTGTAAATGTAGAAAGTTAATGCGAATAAGTAGGAAAAATAAATCGCAGTGTTCGAATACATTATCAGTAGTGTTCTGCCCGACACAGTCAAGTCGACTGAATATGAAAGTGATACGATATGGAACGAACACGGAAGCTCGGTAGTAGTGTTCCTAAATGGTAGACTACGGTGTACTGAGAGAATTTTCGGAAGGTGCGGTTCCTCTGTAAAGGGCGTAGAACACTCGAGCGACCCATTGCTCAGTACTGTTCGCGTTTTTGGCATCCACACCAGGTCGCATTAAAAGAGGACATCGAATCAGTTCAGAGGCGGTCTGCTAGATTTGTTACCGGTATGTTCGAACAACAGGTAAGTGTTACGGAAGTGTTTCGGAAACCCAAATGGGATTCCCTCGAGGGAAGGCGACGTTGTTTTGGGGGAATACTACTGAGAAAATTAAGAGAACCAGAATTTGAAGCTGACTGCAGAACGATTCTACTGCCCGAGAACGTACGTTTTCGGTAATGACTACGAAAGTAAGATACGAGAAATTAGGACTCATACGGAGGCATACAGACAGTCGTTTCTCCCTGGCTCTATTTCCGAGGAAATGACTAGTAGTGGTACAAGGTACCCTCCGCTGTACAGTGGATTATAGATATAGATGCAGAGGTAGAGGTCGATATCATCAACCAAAACAGAGGATAGGTCCCCATATCAATTTGCTTTTGCTCACTTAACACAATATAAAATACTTCTCTCGCCGGAAAAAATGCCACCTGCTAAGAGACAGCACCCACTTCTGGATCTTCGTCAGGGTTACTTTATCCCTCCAAAGCAGGAGGAGCGGGGCCGGGTAGTCGAATAGAGTTAGTATTAGAGAAATAATCAATTGAGCGTCCTTACTAACGCTGAAGCTTCACTATATGAACAGCGAAAATGTAGTATGTGATACGCTTTTCTGCTTTTCATTATCTTTTTGGGGAGGGGGGGTTGGTGTCAGCACACTAAAGTCCAGAAAAGTTTACGAACCAAGTGCAAAGCTTGTTGGAAGTCGTTAAGTGCTCTAATTCTCAAATATTTCACGAATACCGTCGGATAATTTGTACTCCACGAGTTACTTTGCCTAAACAAACACACACAGTTTCTAACTACAGTGATGAGCCAAAGAAACTGGTACACCTGCCTAATATCGTGTAGGGCCCCCGTGAGCACGCACAGGGCACGATGTGGCATGGACTCTACTAATGTCTGAAGTAGTGCTGGAGGGAATTGACATCATGAATCCTGCAGGGCTGTCCATAAATCCGTATCAGTACAAGGGGTTGGAGATCTCTTCTGAACAGCACGTTGCATGACATTCCAGATATGCTCAATGGTGTTCATGTGTGGGGAGTTTGGTGGCCAGTGGAAGTTTCCAAACTCAGGAGAGTGATACTGGACCCACTCTGTAGCAATTCTTCACATCTGCACATCTGTGATGTCGCATTGTCCTGCTGGAATTGCCCAAGTCCGTCGGAATCCGCAATGGACATGAATGGAGGCAGGTGATGAGGCAGGATGCTTACGTACGTGTCACTTGTCAGAGTCGTATATATCCCGATGAGGGATCGCATATCACTCCAACTGCACACGCCCCACACCATTACAGAGCCTGTATAAGCTTGAACAGTCCTCTGCTCACATGAATGATCTATGGATTCATGAGGTTGTCTCCACAGTCGTACACCTACATCCGCTCGATACAGTTTTATCTGCGCCGTGTAGCCGAGCGGTCTCAGGCGCCTTGTCACGGTCCCCGCGGCTGCGCCCGTCAGAGGTTCGAGTCCGCCCTCGGGAGGACGACGGTTCAATCCCGCGTCCGGCCATCTTGATTTAGGTTTTCCGTGATTTCCCTAAACCGCTTCAGGCAAATGCCGGGATGGTTCCTTCTAAAGGGCACGGCCCACTTCCTTCCCCGTCTTTCCCTAATCCGATGAGACGACCTCGCGGTTTGGTCTCTTCCCCCAAACAACCCAACCAGCCGCCGTCGGGCAAGGGTGTGTGTCCTTAGCGTAAGTTAGATTAGATTAAGTAGTGTTTAAGCTTAGGGATCGATGACCTCAGCAGTTTTGTCCCATAGAACCTTACCACAAACTTCCAAAATTATGTTCAAGGGACCGGGCGAGGCGTATAGATTTTTGTCTTAAAGGGTACACAAGTCGGCCATCGGGTCCGAAAGCCCTTATCGATGACGTTTCGTCGAATGGTTCGCACGCTGATACTTGTTGATGGCCCAGCATTGAAATCTGCAGCAATTTACGGAGGGGTTGTGCTTCAATCTTGTTGAACGATTCTCTTCAGTAGAAGTAGGTCCTGTTCTTGGAGGATCTTCTTGTGGCAGTAGCAATGTCCGAAACTTGATATTTTACCAAATTCCTCATATTCACGGTACAGTCGTGAAGTGGTCTCACGGGAAAATCCTCACTTCATCCCTACCTCGGAGTTACTGTGTCCCATCGTTCGTGCACCATTTATAACACCACGTTCAAACTCACTTTAATATTTATAACCTGCCGTTGCAACAGCAGTAACCGATCTAACAACTGCGCCAGACTCTTGTGACGTTGCCGACCGCATCGCCGTATACTGCGTGTTTACATATCTATGTATTTGAATACGGATGCCTGTACCAATTTCTTTGGCGCTTAAGTGTATGATACGGGTATTATTAACGTTATATTATCCCTCTTAATGAGAGTATTATGACAGGACATTAAAGTTTTAAATTCTGTGAATAACTGCGTGAAATACTGGAAATCAAGTTTTTATTATGCCTGGAAGACGTTTCATAGGCAACCTGCAACTGGTATTGTACACTACTCAACGTTATAGCCATTTAGCACTGTAGATTATTCGTACACACGCGCATTTCTTATAGTTCTTAGCTATGCAATTCTTTTTCTGGACAAGAAATGCGCGAAATATGAAGTTTTGAAACTACAGACAATGGTGCTAAGCGTCATCATCATCGTCAACATCATCATCATCTTCCATGGACTAGGTTCAAAAATGGCTCTGAGCACTATGGGACTCAACTGCTGAGGTCATTAGTCCCCTAGAACTTAGAACTAGTTAAACCTAACTAACCTAAGGACATCACAAACATCCATGCCCGAGGCAGGATTCGAACCTGCGACCGTAGCGGTCTTGCGGTTCCAGACTGCAGCGCCTTTAACCGCACGGCCACTTCGGCCGGCCCATGGACTAGGTGTTATGGTCACTTGCCCCGGTGTCTTTGATCCAGTCATCTCTTACAAGGTCTCTCTAGTCCACTCTTTCGAGTCAGCGGATAATTCATTATCCTTTCTGGCGGCGTATCTCCTATCATTCTATCAACATAATGTTTCCATTCCATTCTGTTCTCTCCTATATTGTCATTATCCATAACTTTGAATCTGATTTTATTGTTTCTTTCCTTATTTTACTCATTTTACTAGTGACACTTACATGTCTCAAGCACTGAGTAATAATCAAAATTAGTAATTGGGTTTATTGTGAAGACCTGTTCAAAAGACGGGGATTTTAATTACACTATGTGATAACAAATATCAGTGATTCACGCCCATCAAAGAAACCTTCATAACTGCTGCATAAACAGTCGTGTCCCTGAACACTGAACAAGATCTAGACTGAACGCACATTTACCCATACGGAATAAACATAAAACTTATATCTTCCTGGTAGTCGATTCCACTGTACACCAGGCAGACTGTACGGGCAGCTGCCCCGCCCGCAAATCTTTCTTATCAGAACAGAGATATCTTCCTTGTTTCACATGGGCTGTTTACCATAGAGTTACACGTCACCTCCTCAGCGTCTGGGGATGCCAACCTCCCGGCAGGCACCGTACCTGTAGCAGTACAGAGAGCAGTCACCAGAGCACTATTTTCCTGCACCAGGTCATGTGCCTTCAAAGCGCCAAGTAGATATCCATCGTCAAAGCTGGACCATGCTAAAGTCAGATACACCCTTTGCCCCAAGCCGGCAGTACCAGCAGTTCTGTCCGGCTGCATCAGCAGTTCAGTTCCAGCGTTAGCAGTTCGCAGTACCAGCAGTTTCATCCCAGCATTCCACGCCGGCAGACCTGGTCCAATTCATCCTGGTCTGCTCCAGCAGCAGGTCAGCCGTCATACGCCTGCGGCACCGTCCAGGTAAAGTCCCAGGCCAGCGAGCACTGCCCACTACGACTCTAGGGTTCGTAGCGCAGGCACATCACAGACAACGTCGCAGGAGAGATACTTCTGTTGTACGCAGTCGTGTAGATATTCATCCAAGGTCACTACAATTGCGTTTTCGTTTTCGGTAATGACCAGTTATTCCTTTAAAGTACCTTTATTTCACTCCACAGAACAAGCATATACCACAATTTGAACCAGCGTTTTAAACCAAGGAATAATATCGTGCGATAACTTTCCCAACGCAATTAAAGGTATTACTAAAAAACTTAATTTAAAAAGGCAGTTGTTAAGTAGTACATTCTATGCAGTGAATAATTAATTAGATAAGACACAGTACGGATTTGGTAAAAAAGTAACGTAAGTAAGTAATAATAATAACAATACTGAAACAGAGGAAATGTTGCATAGAATGGGAAGAGCATGTGGTATCACCAAAGACCTCTAATATAAAACATTTCTGTCCAAAAACGCAAAACTAAGGCATTACAACACAGTAGTGAAGCCAGAATACCTAAATACAAGCGAAAGCCTGGCATTAAAGAATAATTGAGATAAATTAGAAGTACTAGAAAGGCGAATTATGAGGAAAATATTAGGACCACAAAATACAGCAGAAGGTTTATTTAATTGCGACCCAGGTTTCGGTCTTTTATGCCATTTTCAATTGTACTTTATGTCATTAACACATATTGTAGGACATTAAGGTCATAATTGGCCATAAATTAAGAAAAATATTCCCTCTCCACAAAATGCCAGAAGTGGGGAGCGAATTTTTTTCTTAATTTATTGCCAATTTTGAGCTTAATGTCCTGCAATATGTGTTAATGACATAAAATTCACTTTAAAATAGCATAAAAGGCCGAAACCTAGGCCTTAGCTCGACCGTTACGGTCGCAGGTTCGAATCCTGCCTCGGGCATGGATGTGTGTGATGCCCTTAGGTTACTTAGGTTTAAATAGTTCTAAGTTCTAGGGGACTGATGACCTTAGAAGTTAAGTCTCATAGTGCTCAGAGCCATTTTGAACCTAGGCCGTAATTAAATAAACAGTAACACAGTCAAATCGCGGTGTGTTCATTCAAAAGTAACTGAAAACTGTGTGTGTGCAAGTACGTTTAAATTCCGATTAAGTGTTTAATCTAGAATCGCCTTTGCTACCCTGCTTCTAAACATGAATATAGCTGTGAAAATGACTTGTGATCTATGTGATACCAGTTAATCTAAACTGCATCTAACTGTCTGTAAATGAATGTAAAGAATGATCATAAGTAATAGGCCTACTCAGTGTGATGTTGTGGAATATAAACTGTTGTGGAATATAAACTGTGCCCTGTTATAAAACACACCCACTGAATTTTAAACGAATTTTGTAAAGGAAAACTGTTTCTAATATTCTCTGAAAAGGTTCGTTTAGACCCTTCAATTGTTTCTTACCTTGGCAGCGGATAACCCGCCTCTGTTCTCTTTGCACTGCAAAGATGGTGAGGCGAAATAAATCACTATGCGGCAGTTTGCCTTTTTCCTTTCTTTACCAGGCTCCATTAAACGTCTTTGCCCTGTTTTGGAAAAATAATAATCACTCTTCATGCAATGGTGCAAGGCGCGACAGTTCTTCTTACGGAACACGTTTTTCGTGTAAACAGTGGGGATAAACTTCAGTGAAATACATATAAATGAATATTAAAGTATTCTGAAATTATATTCAGTCATTTTGATGACACAGAAGAAAACTCGAACTGACGTGAAGACTCATTCTTTCTCTCCATTCTCTTTCTCAGGGTGTCTTTCTCAGAATTGTCTCTCTCAGAATTGTCATACATCATAAATTTTGTTCTACACAATATTTAGATTACGTAAAATTTATTCTCTACATTCCTAATGAATCACCTTTTAGCTAATCATGCTTAGGGAAAGCTAATTAGAGAACTCATGACTGATAATTCACTCTGGACACCAAAACATAGATACTACTAGACACAATGAAATCTTTACACTAAAAGAAGTACTCGTGGAACTCTTGCAGCAAAATAAGCTCAATGCAGCTCCCTTCTTTCCAGATGAGCTGCCACTCTATAAAATCCTTCATAAAACTCATTCTTTATCCTTAATCCTCAACTGCATCATCCAAATAAAAAACTCATTAATATGGGATTGTAGGTCCGCCTCGATGGAAAACACTTGTTTCTCATTTATTTATCCCTAATCTAGTGTCAGCCACAATATCGCCATCAGCAATGGTTTCTTTAATTCTCATTCACTTTACGTCGTAGCACGGTTTCTACATTTGTTTCCGCCGTTTCCGGAATATTTTCTGTGTATTTGTTGCCATTTTTCGGCAAACAACACGTCATCTACAAGTTCGCTGGAAGCCTTGCAGCTGCTTTTAATTACAGAAAACCTTGTTCGTGAATCGAAACATTACAGAGTATCAAACGATACACCTTTCAGCTCTCTAGTTTCCAAACTGATATTTTATTGGGATACCAGTTTTGGCGATATATTAGGGCATCTTCAGGCCCCCTGACAGACGTGCAGGAAATTTCCAACCTCGGTTGCGGTCAAAATATAAGCCAGTTGATAAAGAATGAATGCTGTCCGCTATTTTGACCGCAACCGAGGTTGTAAATTTCCTGCACGTCTGTCAAGGGGCCTGAAGATGGCCTAATATATCGCCGAAGCTGGTATGCCAATAAAATATCAGTTTGGAAACTAGACGGCTGAAAGGTGTTTGATTTGACATTCTGTACTAAACAGGAGTGTGCTGCGACTATCCCTGAAACGATGGACATACAGAGCCCAAAGTATGAGGCCAAGGTGGAGTAATTTTTTGATTACGAACAAGGCATGACATGCCTCCAATTGAAACCCACAGAGGAATGAAAGCTGTGTACGGTGATGTTTCTGTCGACATCAGTAATATGCAGCGTTGGGCCAGAATGGTGAACCCAGCATTCATCAATTGTCAGAGTGTTGTTAAAGAACCACCTCGGCCATACGCTCAAAACCCTAAAGAAATTGTACACATGCGTCCAACGTTCTCTGTTTCATGTCATGAGTGACCATTCGAAGCACCCAACTTGTGCACAGCTTTCTGTACCGCAGTTCTGCTATGTTGGTCTGGATACGATCCCGAGATATGTCACACTTGTCTGGAGGTAGTGTCTGTGTTATCTGGCGATTTTGTCTGATAATTTCCTCAACCCGATTCCCGTGAGTCTCGCCGGTTGCCGTACGCGGTCGTCCACCCCGAGCTGTGCCACACACGCTGGCGTTAGCGCCCCTGCTTCCCTCATTACGATGACGGATAACCCAGCGTGGCAAGAAACTCGATTACAGCACTAAATGAAACAACAAGATTACTGTTACCAGTCACTGTTTATCTCCACGACGCGTTTGAAAGGTTTAAATCTGCATCATCAGGTGGATTTACATTTGTTACCATGACTTGTGTGTGTGTGTGTGTGTGTGTGTGTGTGTGTGTGTGTATGTGTGTGTTACCATTTTTTTGGAGGAACTTGTGGCACTCTCTAGCGGAAAAACAAAAAACTATTTCAGAACATGGTTTTGGGTTTCTTTTGACAAATACTATAAGTATATCTATCGCTAAAAATGAAATAAGTAAAACAGAGTACCTCCAGTAGTCACAGGTTCCTTTCACTGTCGTAACACATCACATGTATACTATCATATTTTGTAAACGAATATGGCGTCTGGAAACTATTAGGTGCAAGGATCTTACAGCAGAGAGAAACATTATCCCAAAGTACAAAGAATACACATCGTAACAACATTAATAGGGAATAAATTTTTTAAAGGATTTTGGAGATGTTTGTTTTGAGGTGTGGAACATATGCGTTGGAGCAAATATTTCAGGTGGTATATAAATCTGGTTTTGACAACTTAATATAGCTTAAACTTCATACTAGTTTATATAATCAGTTGACATGTTAGGAACTTTAAGTACAATAATTATGTTGGCTACAGTGGTGAAATTATACACAAATAACAAATTTGGTTGAGATTCACAGATAGATACGAAAGGCTGGAGGCGGATGGAGAGGAAGAGAAAGAGGAACTGAGAGGGAGAGAGAAAGGGTGGAAGGAGAGATTAGATGAGAGAAAACTTTCCAAAGCAGGGGGTTCTTAAGATTATATGTAATAACTGCCTAAAGTTTGGGGTAATACATTGGTTTATGCTTTAAAATATGCAGATTTATGTACAATTTGTGTCAGAGGTTGATGTACATATAGTTTCAAGGTGACAGGGGTCAGGAGCTGTTGGTGTGATGATATTTCGTAAATGAGGTCCAATCCTTCTACATTTGGGGTGTGTCATGGTAACATAACTAAACAGTTATGGTAAATATTTATGTAATATGTGAGTGTGTGTGTGTGTGTGTGTGAGTGAGCGAGAGAGAGAGAGAGAGAGAGAGAGAATTGCAAATTTAATAACGTAGGCAGTTGCTGAAAACAGAGATAACGCTATTGTAAATATTGTAACTTTTGCAATTTAAGATAGATTCAGGTTGTTTTGTTTGGTGTTTGTATATTTGGAGTGTTTCAAGGATGTCTAGTTTTTTTTTACTTTAGGTTGGACGTGTAGGATGCTGATACTTGTGTTGTTAACATGGTGTTTTTGTTTGATGCACGTGGGTGGCTATTGCTCATGTATGATATTTTTTTGTTTTTTAGTACTGCGATGTGTTCTTTGGATCTAATCTCAAATAATGTCCTGTGTAGCCTATGGAGAAGTAACAGTAAACTCGTTGTTTCATTTAATGTCAATAACAGTCACGGTTAAGCCTAACCTCGCATTTTAAAGATTACAGCACCCTGTTTCTCACGCAGCGACAGTAACGTTACAATTCGGAGGCGCAGTGGTTAGACACTGGACTCGCATTCGTGAGGACGACGGTTCAATCCCGCGTCCGGCCATCCTGATTTGGGTTTTCCGTGATTTCCCTAAATCGCTCCAGGCAAATGCCGGGATGGTTCCTTTGAAAGGGCACGGCCGAATTCCTTCCCCGTCCTTCCCTAATCCGATGAGACCGATGACCTCGTAGTTTGGTCTCTTCCTCCAAAACAACCAACCAACCAACCACAATTTGGAGCCCTCTAGTGGCAGAAGGTTGTAGCGAAGCAGGAACGTCGACCGAGTAACATGCATGACTTTTAACACGTCAACCGATATTGACAATAGAATAAAAAATACGGAAGCATTACTTTCCAGCTCGTAGCCAAACGTTCCATAACTCTGTATCAGATTGACGGTAGTCAGCTGATCTATCTGTTTATAAATCTGTATAACTTTTCTTCGTTCTTCGACCCCTCTTGAGGAAAGGAATGAACTTTTTTTCTTTCTTTTTTTTGGGGACAATCACACATAATGGTCAGCTACTATAGTGATCTAAAACAGACAGCTATAATAAGATGGCCCAGTTGTTACCCAGATTCGACGTACAATTTACCGGCAATACTTTCAAGCCCAGCATAATTTTTGGTATCAAGAGTATTCAGTGATTTTTCAATTTCATGTTCAGTTTCTTTCGTATTTGTTGTACTAGAAGAAACTTGCACAGGATAGAGTAGCATGGAGAGCTGCATCAAACCAGTCTCAGGACTGAAGACCACAACAACAACAACAACATGGTCACATAGTGCAACAGTTGAAAGTCGGAACTGTGTCGTTATTTTCTGCAGTGAGCAAATTTCAGAGGACAGATTTTTAATATTTGAAGCTTCGTTTTATGAAATTCTGTTTTCATGCCATCGTGACCAACTTGTATCTGGATATATGGCTGCGAACCATTGACTGATGTTGCGTAGGATCTCCACTTCATATAGTGTTTTCATACTCAAATAACTTACGGGAATGCAGCGGGGTGACGTTGTCGACAACTGCTGATATTTCGACAGGTGCGCACACTGACATTTTCAAGGCAAAACCGGGTATGAAGCTGTCGAGCACTTTTTCCTTGAAAATGACGGTGTGTAGTGTTTTAATAATTTAACAAGTAAATAGCTCGTACAGAATTTCGCACAGATAGTTTCACGCTATAGCCTGTATGTAAAGAAAAGAGTCCTGACAGTTATAGGAGGTTTTGCGTGTCAGCTACGACCAACCAACTAACGAGATTTACGTTTCTATAACAACATCGCAATGTTGCCGTCTTGCGGCAGCCATTGCACTTTGCGGCTGTCATCAATTTCTGTTTGTCAGCAATGGAGCTGTCTCGTTTCACCCGACTTTTAGTCCTGACCACTACCGTAGTAACCTCATAGTATTTTTACTGAACTGTGGTGGATTATTTGTAGGCCTTACTGTCTTCCAGTGCAAAAATTAACCACCGCGTGTTGTGAAATATTTATAATTTTAGCCGTAGATCTACATCTTCATGGTTACTCTGCAGTTCACACTTAAATGCCTGGCAGAGTGTTCATCGAACCATTTTCATATTACTTCTCTACCAATCCACTCTCGAATGGCGCTTGGGGAAAAGGAACACCTAAATCTTTCCATTCAAGCTCTCTTATTTTATTATGATGATCATTTCTCCCTGCGTAGGTGGGTGTCAACAAAATATTTTCGCATTCGGAAGAGAAAGTTGGTGATTGAAATTTCGTAAACTGATCTCGCCGCAAAGAAAACCGCCTTTATTTCAGTGACCGCCACCCCAACTGGCGTATCATGTCAGTGACACTCTCACCCTCATTGCGCGATAACACGAAACGAGCTGCCCTTCTTTGCACTTTTTCGATGTCCTCCGCTACATCTCATTCCCCCCTCCCCCCACTCCCACCCACCAAGAACTGAAGGGTTTCTATTTACTTCTCTGTTAGTTTCAAAAAATGGTTCAAATGGCTCTGAGCACTATGGGACTTAACATCTG
This sequence comes from Schistocerca americana, assembly GCF_021461395.2. Lineage (NCBI taxonomy): Eukaryota > Metazoa > Arthropoda > Insecta > Orthoptera > Acrididae > Schistocerca > Schistocerca americana. Next base: position 829,631,091 of record NC_060122.1, on the reverse strand, counting down.
TGGTCATTAGTCCCCTAGAACTTAGAACTACTTAAACCTAACTAACCTATGGACATCAAACACATCCATGGTCGAGGCAGGATTCGAACCTGCGACCGTAGCGGTCGCGCGGCTCCGGACTGAGCGCCTAGAACCGCTAGACCACCGCGGCCGCTGTTAGTTTCAAAGCATTCTCTTACTGGCCTTGTAAAACAGAAATATCTTTATGCCTTCCTTAAGTTTTCACTCAACACTAGTGGTCTGTGCTACTGAACTGAAGTTGTGCTTGCTAACTCTCATCTCCACATTAACTAAATCGCAAATTTCGAAGATTTCTGTAGCCATCAGATCTAAAACATTTCTCTGGCGACTGTGTTGTCTAGCCAAAAACTCTAGGTATATCTAGAAAAATACTAGAATACCTCACAATAAATTCTATCCTTTCCTGCTGTTTTAGATTTTGCGTACAACCCACTCTACGTCTGGTAAATTAAAGTTTCTACTTCAATTACGGCAGGTCTATGGAATTTACGTGCAATATTCTGCATAAATTCTCAGCAATGCTTCACCATTTCTTTGCTTGATATGGATAAGCGGTGGAAACACCCGGTTACCATTGCTGGCCCTCTGTCGACGGTTGTATCTACCTAGATTATCTACGATTTTCAATCTCTATTTACTGAGAACTCTACTGATTTCTGTGCAGCTCCATAAACGCTACTCACGTTTTTGTGCAGCCTGTCTTACCTATGTTTATTTCATACGGAATTTAATATTCTACTACGATATTCTGCCACATTCAGAAAGTTGTCTGTTCGAAGTATTTCGTACACATTACTGATATTAACAAGCGAGATTAACTACGAGCTTCACTACGAACTCTTCTGCTGTGGGCTGATATATTTATGGCAGTTAAAGGTGTCCGACCCCTTGATCGGTCGTGTTCTACACATAAATGCGTATCAGTCCCTCAGAAAGGTTTTTCGAACTCTGATGTGAACACACATGCACAACTATTACCTGAGTTGCTGCTTCGTGAGTATTATGCATGTCTGTCTTATACAAAGGGACACCTTCCCAAGCTGACTGCAAGTTCCATGATGATATACATCACCTGCCTAACGTTGGAGCTCACAAGAATGAGATTCCCATTTCTTTGTGCAGGTGCGTACCTTGCTAGAAGGTCGATTCCAGGCTTAACAGATGAAGCGATTCGTCCTTTTTCATCCATCTTATGGCAACCTGTTCTCAAGGTGTAAGGGACAGTTGTGTGGTGTACAGTCACACTCGCTTTCCAGCCAGGTGTCCGCCATTATTTTCAGTGAAGACCTAATGGCAAGGTCAAGCTCAACGAAAGGCGCACCGTCACCACGGACCCGATGCTACGCCAGAGGCATCTAAGTTGCCACATTTGTCGCCACAGAGACTGAATAGACGACCCGGCCCGAAGCCATTGGCATACCAACGTAACACTGTTTTGTAGAGAGCGGGTAACTGCCCATGGTCCCCACGTGCAACTTACTCAGTCCTTAGCCGTCCCTCGGTGTAAAATAGAACAAACAGGATATGCGAAACATGATAAAGAATTGAAAACACGTAGTCATGAAAGTGTCTCTGTGCATAACTGACCAGATGCGTGAGTGGCCCTGCTATTATTCCCTGCTGCCACATAAGACAAGCTCTTGGCTAGATTTTCCCAACGGTTGATCCATTCTCAGCAGTTCTTATGCCAGCGTGAAGACACATTGCAGAATATATGCATACTAGACTAGCTCATACAAGAGCAAAGCAAAGTAAGAGTAACGTGCTAACAGACACGGAGCGAAGTTAGTAGATGTTCGCTTTTACTCACAAACTCGTAAAAAAAGAAAACATTTCGCGTAAACTAGCATTGCTTCTGCTGCAGCCACGAAAACTAGCGGACGCTTAGCATATTAAATAACACATCTCGAAACACTGTGTGGGGCGGCTGGTGGAATTTATGTTGTTGTTTAAACGTAGAATGTTATGTAGTTAAGAATGCATTTCCCTGCCGTTTTAACCATATGTGGGGCGGCGGGTGGAATTATTGTTAATTAAAATGTTCCTACTAACTATGCTGTCTTTTGCCGTTCTCAACACTGGCTCTCTAACTACAATTTTGGCAACCAGAAAGCGATTAACAAAACGTGAAGCCTGTAATTAGAATTCCTAGTGCCCACTTCATCTGAGAAATACACTTGTAGCTACAGCTTATAGCTCTGAGGAATTAGGAGATTGTCTGGGATTCATAATCAAAAACGATCGTGAAAAAACGTTCGGTATATTCTGAAAGTCACAGATGAAAAAAAAGAATCCACACAATCCAACTACCAGAGCAGTTCAGAGTCTAATGCGCTGATACAACTATAACTGCTCAAATTAAATGTATAAGTGAATGCTCGCCATAATTTGGTGATAATGTTCATCAAACGCCACGCTAAATAATGTAGAATGTCTGTCCCGCGACGGCACGTGAAATTACGACATACGCAAACTGAAGACAGATCATTAAAGTCATCCCCGAATTAACACTTCACTCGAAAACGATTTCATGGTTACGCGTATCCCGAGTAACTTAATACGGCATCCGAGGCTGTTTATAGCAATGATACCGACGCGACGCGACGCGACTCCTGACACAGGTGGTGTGCTATTCAGTGTCTGGAGAGAACTGGGCCTTTCTTCCTTGCGTAGCGTTCTTATATATAAAGCCGCGGGGCGGACGGCTAAGGGAACGCCTGATCAAATCTGCTCTCCCGACTAGCCGCTGGGCTAGTAATGCACCACTTTAAGTTATTGAATAAATCATCGCTTCCTTTGCTGATGGCCGATGAAGCTCTCAATTTAAATGTGCATTCAACACACAGGTAAGTAATCATAATAAAAGTCTGACGTGGCTAAGTAAAATATTTTGGGCGAGAGAATTAATTTAATTACACTACACGTAGTAGACGAGCTCTGAACTTACCCTTTGGTGATACGCTATCGCTATAGTTTTATAGTTATTCAATTGAAACTTCTCACATCTTTATGATTATAGCGGATCTCCATTCTACTTAAATTTAAACATCCTAGCCTTATTTATTAGCCTACTTAATCTATCTTGCTTCCTTAATTTTTAAGACAAAAACCAGAAAATATTGAATTTCAACTAAAATCCTAATTTGTGAGATCCAAAGTACTGTTTCTATTAAATTATTATGAAAAAGGAATCTAAATATAAATTTTTAAGTCTCTAGCTCTTTTCTGTTGCGCCAATGATTTTTACAGAAAAACATCCAAATTTCGAAAATGGTTAAAGTTATTGAACTGACATTCAACACATATTGATTTAGTATTACTCTTGACATGCTAGAAACGTTTCAGGTTATTTACTTGAATTTAAAAGTATTGCGCAACATTTATGACGTCAGAGCTAGTTACAGTGGACTAGGCTAGCACACAATGGAAAGACTGATGAGAATTTTATAAGGCGTGAGTAGGCTGCTTCCCTACAACTGGCAGTTCAGAGAGGAGATGGCTCCTGAAAACTTTACAAGTAATCACGACTGAGCAAGCATAGGACGGCCACTATCTCAACGATACGGACACAATACGCTTCAGCCATGGGGTTCGTCTCAGTTACTGTGAAAAGAAACAGTATGTAATCAACAAAAAGTGAAAAGCTGAGCTTGCACTAATGCCTTTTTCGAATGTTCTTTCAACTCCAAAATAAGCCGCTGAAGACAAAGAAGAGATTTTTACAAGAAACGTTGCTATTAACTGAATAGATTATAAAAAGGGAGCTGTCTGCACGGATCCGACAACAGATTGTCGCTCATGAAAGATTATAAAAAAACATACAAATGTCTTTGAAAGATAAGGCTTACCAAAGAAAATGGCAGTAAGACTGGTCCCAAACCATACGGAAGTTTTCTAATGGTGCAGTAAATATATAATTTTTGTATGTAAGATAACCTGCAGACCCGTATGCCATCTATCAACAGTTCAGGCGGAATCACACGAACCAATTATAGCTTTGGAGAAAGCAGCCCACGATGTAGGTCTCTGCGCAGGTTATTTCTATAAAATAATGAGTGTTCTTCCACTACAGTTCAGCGCAGTCGTTAAACTGCTCAGAGAGCTTACATCAATGGATGACTAGCGGCGCTATTCTGTCCACATATTCGAGTACTCGAGTTTCGCAAGTCCGAATCAAAATTCTAGAATGTGTCCCCGTAGGTGTCCACTACCTAGCATCGTGTAGGGAACAAGTTGCCACATGGAATGCTGACCATCATAGCCCCCGCCCCCCGCCCCCCGCCTCCTCCCTCCCCCCCCCCCCTGGCCTCCAAGGGATGTGAATCATGATTACGTGTTTCTGTGGAGTTATATTTCCTAAAATACACAGCATCATGTTACCAATATCGTAAAAAACGATTCTGATCTTATTGCATCGACGGTAGATGCATTCTAGTCATTTCCCAAGAGTAATGTAACAGAAATCCGGGCAGTAGTCTTTTGCACCTCATATCATCAAAGGATGATGATCGATATTTTGACGTTTGGATTTGACATCGCATAGAATCTAGCTGAAAACGTGTACACACTTCTAGTCTGTTTGTCGTTGTTGATTTTGTTGTTTTCGCTGTTTATGGGAAACACTTTAATTTAACGGAATGATTACAGCTTTTGCTTGAACAAGTTCCTAAAGGTCTGGTTACTATTGGAGGAAAATTTTGACGAGTTTTTGGACGCGGTGTTCTTTTTGAGACATCAGTCAAAGACGGTAGTAAGAGTTCCGTGCCGGAGGCACGCACTGTGAGGCCAAGTGTAATGATTGCTGTCGATATGTGCTTGACATTTGCCGGACGGGGAACAATAGGGACGAAAGACGGAAACATACTTTCCCCAGATTCCACACGATGCACAATGCTTGTACGCTGAGAAATGATGACATTCGGACAATGTACAAAGAAACGGGGTCTGGAAAGAGAGATCTATAACTCTAAAAAGTAAGAAAGATGTAAAAGAAAGTATTCGGCAAAGACGTAAACTTGTAAAAATTGCTGCAGAAAGAATAAGTTGATCGTTATGGAAAAGGCAATTTCGCAAATTGTCTCTAATGATTTCGCTCTCAGGACATGCAATAATGGGAAACAAGAAAAAGCCGTCCCACAACAACAGAAAGTTATCATCATTTATTAAATTTCCTTTGATATTACATCACATAATACGACACATACTTCCATCTGTTCCTGTCATTCTACAATGTCATTCTTCTTCTTAGCGATTGTCCCACGGTTCGCTAATAGTGCTGTTTCGTTATTGGGCCATCATTATGTATCTTAAATGCAAAGTACCGAATGGAATTATTTACAAACGAATGGAAAAACTATTAGAATGTCTGTGAAGATCGGTTTGCCTTGTGAAGAAATTTAGGAACGGATGAGGCAATACTGACTTTATGACTTATCTTAGAATGTAAGTTGCCGAGCTGGAAACGAATATTAAGAGCATTTGTAGATTTATGGAAGGCTTTTACAATATTCAATGAAATACGCTCTTTGAAATTATGAAGGTAGCCAGGGTACAAAACAGTACGTAAAGTGCTATCTACAAAGTCTACAAAAACCGGACTATATTTATAAGAATCGAAGAACGTGAAGGGGAAGCAGTAGTTAGGAAGGGAATATGACAGGGTTGTAGGCTCTTTTTAGCGTTATTTGATTTGTAAACTGAGCAAGCAGTAAAGGAAATCAAGTAGAAATTTGAGGTGATTAAAGTTATCGGTGAAGGACGGCAGAGGACTTGGAAGATTATTTGAACGGAATGGATAGTCTTGAAAAGAGATTATGAGATAAACATCAATAAAAGTAAAACAAGGGCAATGGCATGTTGACATGTAGTCGAATTAAATCAGATGATGCTGGTCGACTTAGATTATGAAATTGGGCACTAAATCCATTCGATGCGTTTTGCTACTTGGGTCGCAAAATTAGTGACAAGGTGGCCGATGTAATGAGGATATAAACTGACAAAAGCAAGAAAAGTGTTCCTGAGCATCGAAAATAAATTTGAGCCTAATTTGAAGGTACGGGGCCGGCCGCTGTGGCCGAGCGGTTCTAGGCGATTCAGTCCGGAACCGCCCGCATCTCGTGGTCGTGCGGTAGCGTTCTCGCTTCCCACGCCCGGGTTCCCGGGTTCGATACCCGGCGGGGTCAGGGATTTTCTCTGCCTCGTGATGGCTGGGTGTTGTGTGCTGTCCTTAGGTTAGTTAGGTTTAAGTAGTTCTAAGTTCTAGGGGACTTATGACCACAGCAGTTGAGTCCCATAGTGCTCAGAGCCATTTGAACCAGCCAGTCCGGAACCGCGCTGCTGCTACAGTCGCAGGTTCGAATCCTGCCTATGGCATGGATGTGTGTGATGTCTTTAGGTTAGTTAGGTTTAAGTAGTTCTAAGTCTAGGGGACTGATGACCTCAGGTGTTAAGTCCCATAGCGCTTAGAGCCGTATGAACCATTTTTGAAGGTACTGGGCCGAAGTGTAGCCTTTTGTGGAAATGAAATTTTATCACTAATTCAAATAAGAGCAAAATAGAAACCTTTCCTACAGCTGTTTTCGAGACCTTTTATTACGGGCAGTTGCCGTAACTGTATACAGTGGTTTTTATTTACGTATTTAGGTGGTTGGCATTCTACTAGTTTCTTCATAATGCGTCCTGAGGAAGGGCAGATAAAGACATTCGCTATCAGAGGGAGAAGCATGCAAATTTTTTACCGTATGTCGTAGTGGTTCAAATGGCTCTGAGCACTATGGCACTCAACTTGTAACGCCGGAAATGCATATCCTCCTATTTCCGTGAATTGTACTATAATTTTTTTCCTTGTTTTGTTACCTCAAGATATGACATTTCTGTGTCTTTATATATTGTAATTGTTTTACTATTTGTATATATATATTTATGCATTTATGTCGATGTATAATTGGTTTGTTGTGTAAAGATTATTTGTATTTTTACGCTGGGTCTGGCCTAGGGAAAACTATGCAATCGAAAGATTACATCGATAAGTCGTGTGGAGAACCAAAGTGTTTAAGATCTTTGGTAGTGTTAACTCTGCCGCGTGGAGCGCGGGCAGAGAGAGAGAGTCTGGCTGGGGTGGTGCAGTGGAGCAGGTGTGTTGTGTGACGCTCCCGCGAGTTGCCGCGCTTTCGGGGTTGGGCAGCATGTAATTGCGCTCGACTTGCTATGATAGTTTCTGACACGGTGTCGCGGACGGGAAGCATTAGCTGGCGCACATCAAGAGCCCGTTTCGCCTGGTGACCGTGTCGAGAAGAAGGCGCGCCAACATCCAGCTTCTGCAACAGCGACGGCCGACAATGACTGACTGTCGCCACCTCCTCGATCGACGACTTCAAACCTTCAATCAACCAACAAGGAGGACTGGAAGCACGTAAAGTTTTAGAACTGTATGGCAGACCTCAGCTTTTCAAACTTTTAAAATTGTTGCATCACAAAATTTCAGCAACTTAGCATGAACCTTTGTTGCTCATTGTCCCAATTGCATTGCCAATCAGGGTCCTTTCCTTTTCCGGAATGAACCCGAGTGTCGTTGAAATTGAAACGCCAGCATCATTCGATTTCACTGCTTTAATTTCAAAGTTCAGTAAAGGTATTCATAGCTAGCTACAATATTTAGATTACACAAGCACAAATTAAGAGTGCGAGTTTTGTTACCGTATTTTAGCTTACCTGTGACTGCAGCTCAGCTTGGTACGTACTAAATTTTACTATTGTTAATTGTTCAGAATCATTGAATTCAAGTTCAAAGTTAAATCTCTTATTTCTAAATTGCGTAGATTCAAGTAGCTTTTGAAATGATTGTTGAGGTAGTCCAAGACTAACCGTATTTTACTGAATTTCGATGTGCTTCAGAAAGAAAGCTCACTATTAACTTCAGTCACTAAATTAACTTTCGATTTTCCGGTTTTATTAATTCTTTTGCTAAATTAAGTCAGAGTGTAGCGAAATTTATTACTTCTGACAAACTTTCAGTTTTCACACTACACGTGTCAACCTTCAGTTGCCACGCTTCTAGTGCTAATTATATGTGCAATAACCTTTTTCATTTACTGTAGTAATTGTCCTTAGGACTGGCGTCCGTAATTGCCCCCAAATCTCAAATATCTAATTACCGCTAGTTAATTGTTAACGTAACGGCCGCACATTTACTTTCTTTATTAACTTTACCCCTTTTCAAAATTAATTTCCACCAGTTTCATTTGCATTTTTCCTTTCATAAAGATGTGACCCTTTCCTCCCTCTTTACCGACAGATTGACTTCGGTGACGATTGCTTTTCCCAAATTTCCAATAGGTACACGCGGTTTAATTTTTCACTGTCATTAAGGTCGATAAGTGAGGGGGAGGTTACAAACTTCTGAGGTCATCAGTCCCCCAGAACTTAGAACTACTTAAACCTAACTAACGTAAGGACATCACACACATCCATGCCCGAGGCAGGATTCGAACCTGCGACCGTAGCGGTCGCGCGGTTCCGAAATGTAGCGCCTAGAACCGCACGGGCACCCCGGCCGGCGTGTCGTAGTGCTTGAGTGTTGTGTTTACAAGGCGGGTGTGGGAAACCAGCCCGATATGCGCATAAACGGGTCTGTGACACCGCAGGGAGCTACGCCTAGAACGGCCAGTCGTTCATCCGGCGTATCTATTCCATCAGAGTCTGGAGTACTTCATTGTCCAGCGCGCGTGTTTGTTGAGCAGGCCATGTCCGACCGGCCCTGTAAGAATAGGACAACCCGTTCGCAGTGTACCTCCATCTTTACGTGCTACTTACTTAGAGTCAAGAAATGAGAGCTCTGTTAGGATGCTCTGGCTAAATGTACTTTCAGTTTACAATTTCATGTTGTGGTTTGTCACAAGCAAGGACTAAACAGAAAAAATTATACACGTTTGTGGCATTACACGCCAACGCTGCCCGTACGGCGAGAGTGGACACAGTGCCGTGGTGCGGTGTGAAACGACAGCACGAGGCACTGTGAAGCTGACACGTCCGCCATGAAGAGCAAGGCGATGTAAGCGTGGCCCGATGGAAGTCTTAACGATCAGACTGCCGCGTAGTAATGGATACGCGGCTCAGGCTGCAGATGCAGCAAGTTTTCGATGATACAGGGACAGCTGTGTCTTTCGGTAAGGAATCGTCGCGTTCAGAAACAACTTAATCGATAGATATGTCCCACAAAACAGACCTCACTGGTGGTACAGTGCCGTATAGAATACAATGTTAACAGAAATCAGGACTTCAGCTGCCCACATGCACTGAAATAAATTACTGGGAAAGGTCGAAGATTTGTGCCGGACCGTAACTTGAACCCGCATGCCCTGTTTCGCTGGAGGGGTTACCTTAACCGCTTCGGCCATCCGTACACGCTTACCGTCCGATTCAAATTCCCAACCCACCACGCACAAGTAGCTCCCTCACCCAGAAATAAATTACTTTGAACTTCTTATGAAAATTATTCTTATGATACGTGACATTTGTGATGCATATATCTTCAGTATCATACACACAAAGCGTTTGCTTAATTAGTAAATCTTCGAAAATTAAAAACAATTCATACAATCATGCTGTAACTTACAAGGCCTCAAATGTAAGCCACTGATGATTTCTGTCATTTGTCCTCGGCCCCTGCACTACACTATGCACGTACACGCATACTGTTCGGGATCACAATATTACGCTTATTAATTGTACACAAGTAAAAAAAAAAAAAAAAACACAAACACGCAACAGAATGCAGTAGTCATGGGATTGTTTTAGATCAAGGTATTAAAATATTCGTGTTTTTCAATGATTTAATTGCATTTCAGGCCTTAGGTAATTTAAACAGTTACCATAATAACGATGCGCCAATAAAATTTGTAGGATAAAACGGTGTAGATTAGTGTGTCACACTTATTCTTTACAGTTCTATGTATTTCTACATACATCCTGTAGAAAGGCCAGTGCTGGTAGTAACTGACGGGAGGTCATCGAGTAAAACAGAAGTAATATCTGGCTGGCTTTCCCCACGGAAGTGCTATAAGTCCTCTACCTTTCTTGACCTACACAAACGATTTAGGTGGGAATCTGAGCAGGTCTCTTTGATTGTTTGCGGATGATACTGTCATTTACCCTCTTGTTAAGTCATCAGATGATCAAAACCAACTGGAGAATGATTCAGACAAGATGTCTGTATGGTGGGAGAAGAAGCAATTGTCCCTAAATAATGAGAAGCGTGAAGTCAGTACATGAGTAGGATAAAATACACAAATGGAGAGGCTGCCAATTTAGCTAGTACTTAGAGATCACAGTTATCAGTAACTTAACTTGGAACGGTGACACAGATAATGTTGTGAGGAAAGCGAACCAAAGTCTGGCAGAACGCTTACAAAACGCAACAGGTCAGAGAGAGCCTACACTACACCTGTCCGTCCTCTCCTAGAGTACTGCTGTGTGTTGTGGGATACTTACTAGGATAGGATTGACGGAGGACATCGAAAAAGTTCAAACAATGGCAGCGCGTATTGTGTTATAGTGAAACAGGGGAGTCAGTACCACGGGTATCATGAACTAATTGGAGTGGCAATCAATAAAGCAAAGGCAGGATCTTCACGTGAAATTTCAGTCACCAGCTTTCTCCTGCGAATGTGAATACTTTTTGTTGGTGCCCACCTACACAGGGAGATCTGAACAATGTAATGAATTAAATCAAATCGCAGCTCGCACGGAAAGATTTAATTGTTCCTTTTTTCCTGCCGCTGTTCGGTAGAGGGACATTAGAAAATAGCTTCAAGACGATTTGATGAACATTTTGTCAGGCGCTTGATTGGGAATTGCAGAGTAATCATCTAGCTATAGCTGTAGATACTATCGTACGTTTCCCTGGGTACGACTATTCGTCGCAGTTTTGTAAAGTACACACATCAAAAAAGTTTTGCATCACCCCGGTTCCCAGAACTCCTGAAGGTAGACGTTGACTGTGAATATTGTATTACAGTCCCTTTGACTGTTCAGAGATGCCACCAAACTCGCCCGAAGCTGTAAACAACCATGCATGAGCAGCGCCTATTAGACGGAGGGGCTCCGACAGCCGATCAGTTCCAGTCATTCCACCAGGAAGGGGGTACACGGCTCATGTTGTCTGTAGTTCAACCATGCCTAGACGGTCAATACCGAGGTTCGATCGCGTCCTCATTGTTACTTTGTGCCAGAAAGGGCTCTCAACAAAGGAAGTGTCCGGCAGTCTCGGAGTGAACGAAAGCGATGTTGTTCGGACATGGAGGAGATACAGAGAGACAGGAACTGTCGATGACATGCCTCGCTCAGGCCGCCCAGGGGTTACTACTGCAGAGGATGACCGCTACGTTCGGATTATGGCTCGGAGACACCCCGACAGCAACGCCACCATGTTGAATAATACTTTTCGTGCAGCCACAGGACGTCGTGTTACGACTCAAACTGTTCGCAATACGCTGCATGATGCGCAACTTCACTCCCGACGTCCATGGCGAGGTCCATCTTTGCAACCACGACACCATGCAGTGCGGTACATATGGGCCCTACAATATGCCGAATGGACCGCTCAGGATTGGCTTCACATTCTCCTCACCGATGAGTGTCGCATCTGCCTTCAACCAGAAAATCGCCGGAGACGTGTCTGGAGGCAACCGGGTCAGGCTGAACGCCTTAGACACACTGTCCAGCGAGTGCAGCAAGGTGGAGGTTCCCTACTGTTTTGGGGTGGCATTATGTGGGGCGGACGTATGCCGCTGGTGGTCATGGAAGGCGCCGTAACGGCTGAACGATACGTGAATGACATCCTCCGACCGAAAGTGCAACCATATCGGCAGCATATTGGCGATGCATTCGTCTTCATGGATGACAATTCGTGTCCCCATCGTGAACATCTTGTGAATGATTTCCTTCGGTATAACGTCATCCCTCGCCTAGAGTGGCCAGAATGTTCTCCAGACATGAACCCTATCGAACATGCCTGGGATAGATTGAAAAGGGCTGTTTATGGACGACGTGTCGTTCCAACCACTCTGAGGGATCCACGCCGAATCGCCGTTGAGGAGTGGTACAATCTGGACCAACAGTGCCTTCATGAACTTGTGGATAGTATGCCACGACGAATACAGGCATGCATCAATGCAAGAGGACATGCTACTGGGTATTAGAGGTACCGGAGTGTACAGCAATCTGGACCACCACCTCTGAAAGTCTCGCTGTACGCTGGTACAGTATGCAATGTGTTGTTTTAGTGAGCAATAAAAAGGACGGAAATGATGTTTATGTTGATCTCTATTCCAATTTTCTCTAGAGGTTCCGGAACTCTCGGAACCGAGGTGATGCAAAACTTTTTTTGATGTGTGTATAATTAAAGATTATAGCTTCTGTAAAGTTTGGAAGGTGGGAGACGAGGTACTGGCAGAACTAAAGCTGTGAGGACGGTGTGTGAGTCGTCCTTGGGTAGCTCAGTTGGTAGAGCACTTGCCCACAGGAGGCAAGTCTCGGTCCGGCACACAGTTTTAATCTGCCAGGAAGTTTCTATTAACTCTAGTTGTTTTTCAATCTGCGCGTCAGAGCAGATCCAACATTGTTACTATTGTGTTTCTAGATTAATCTCGTTAAATAATGACATATTTAGTGACGTACGTCAGATCAGCCCATTAGCACTAAAAGCGGTGATGGGTCGCTTCAAACGTTTGTAGTGCACAACTACTTCATTTGCAGTGGAGATGGAGTGGGGACGTGATGTGAATCGAGTGTACCGTGGTAGGAGCAGTGCCATCTCCGCTAGTTTCGACTCTAGCATGTTCTTCCGTAATAGTCTGCGCTGAATTTATGTAGATAATGGTGAACATTGTAAACAGATTTTCAGCATTCCATGCTAGAATATAAAGAATTATACTTAGTTAAGGGGCTCCGGAAAGGCTCAAAATCATGAAAAGTTCAATTTTCACTTTTTTGCGTTTTCTGAATCTGCAGACTATTACCTTTTAATAGATATATAATTTATTCAATTCCGAAGGCTACAACTATTTTTAATTTTTTTTTTTGAAATGTGTTCTACAGGGGCGTGACCCACTGTGGCGCTGTTAAACTGCTGTCAAATGGTGTTATTATTAACGTCCGTGTTCATCAGGTACATTTTAGTGATGTGAGATAAAGTATGTGTTGTGGCTAACCTGTGATGGTTCAATATATATCGCTGGTGTGATTGTCGATTGTTTCATGTTTATTTACTCTGTCGTTATCTCGAAAATATTCGTAATTAATTCTGTTTCTTGAGTCTCTGTTTTGTTGAAGTATAATAATGAGTAAAAGTAAAGTTATTAGAAATCCTCTGAAGGCTTTTAAGAAAAGGAGAAATGTTGGAAAGCCAAACGTATGTGTTATTACTGTAAACAATAAAGACGATAACCAAGTGAGTGAACCTAACCTCTCAAGTACACCTGCCCATAGCAGTCAAAGTGGGAAAGAAAATACTTCACAGAAGAAGCTTGGTTCAATGAGTGAAAACTATGAATGTTTTATGGACGAATCGGATGTGAATGAAATATTTGATATGTCGGTTCTCAAAGGAATTTTTTCAAACTGTGTAAGATGTATTCATTGTAGTGAAGTTGGTCTGGAACTCTCCATAATAAAGCACGTAGGACTTGCTAGTGAAATACATCTGAAATGTGATAAGTGTTCATACATGACCACCTTTTGGAACAGTGTTGCAGTACCTGCAACTGACGAAAATGGTAGCAAAATCTACGAACACAACAACGAGCGATGCTTGCTTTAGACAAGGAACGCCTTCGGGCTGCAGACAGGGCTGTAAAGAGTCAAGAAATACAAGCAAGAGTAAACAGGAGGAGGAACAAGAGGAAGCTGGAGGAGGAGTTTGCAGAGGATGAAGATAATCCATCCTATGGACCTGGAATGCACTAAAAAGTTAATCCAATCTTTGTCGCTCGATTCCCAAAACTTTTATTTTCTCATATTAATTACATGTTTTCTAAGGATCTTCCAAACATATTTGTTTCAAACTTTCAGTAAATGTTACACAGTACCTTCTGCATAATTTAACACAGCCTTTTTCAAAAAAACTGTATATTTTTGAATATATAAATAAAAAATTGCAAAAAAATGTTGTGAATTGTCATTACAATTGAAAAAGAATCATCTTTAATAACTGAACTAAAATTTTGTCAAATCCCTGTGTTAAGCTGTAGCCCATATTCCAATAAATAATCCGTAAAAAGTTCAACTTCCTACCTCAAATACTTTGTGAGGAAAGATGTAATTTATAAGCGTTATTTTAACATTGCAAGTGTAGGGCGTTCCGGAGCCCCTTAAGGTATTCTGAAGTCACTGAGCGCTAATTGATTTATACAACTACAACTTAAAGCTATTTGGGGGTCAATGAATGTAATTAAACAATAAAATTTTGCCAGTGAAATTAACTGCAGCATATAACTTGCAACAAATGACTTTATATAGACTGACGGAAGAAATATCGTGTCACCAAAAAGGAGTTGTGCGACATAAACGAAATTGGTACATGCGTACCCACATCTGAATGTTGTCTGCTCATCTTTTACGCTAGTCACGTACGAGTGGTGTTAGCAGCACCGCTACAAGGATGCAAATTAGGCTTTAAATACGCGCTCTAACGATCGTGAGCGATCTGAGATAGGAGCTGGTGAGTTGATGTTAGACAAGAATGCTTTTAAGGCGACAAAGATGCTTTTGAAGTTAGAAGGAGTTCGTGTAATAGGGCTTCGAGGAAGACGTGGCAGAAATGTAGCCACTGGCCATGACTGCTGGCAGCGGTGATCACGAGAGTATAGGGTCGCAGGAAGACCAGACTCCGGACGGTCACGAGGGACTTCTGAGAGCGAAGACCACCGTGTCTGGCGTATGGTTCTGGCGCATCGTACTGCGTCTGCAGCATCAAACTGAGCAGCAGCTGGCACCACAGTGACACAAAGAAGTGTTACAAATAGGTTACTTCAAGGACAGCTCCGAGCCTGATGTCCTGTAGCTTACATTCCACTGACCCCAAACCATCGCCATTTGCGACTTCAGTGGGTCAAGCGAAACCTCATTGGAGACCAGGGTGGAGGTCTATTGGTTTTGCCTCCGTGCCAGTAATGGCCGTGTGTTGATTAGAAGCCAGTAGAGGGCCTGTAACTAACTTTTCTGTGTGCTAGGGACACTGGACCTACACCTGGAGTTATGCTCTGAGATGTGATTTCCTATGACATCAGGTCATCCCACGCAGCATGACTGCAAATATGTACCTCAATCTGGTGAATCGACCTGTTTTGCTGCCAATGCCGTTCATATACAGCGTTCCTGGGGGTATTTTACACCAGGGTAACTCTCCCCCATATACCGTTGTTGTAACCGAACATTCTCTACAGAGCATCGACATGTTGCCTTGGCCTGCTCCATCACCAGACCTGTCTCCAGATGACAACTCCAGCGTCATCAACAAACAGCATTAACCGTTCCTGTATTACACCGACCAAGTGTAACAGGCGTCGAACTCCCACAAATTGACCTCCAGCACTTGTACAATATAAGGCATTAACTTTTGCATGCTTGCGTTCTACATTCTACATCTACATTTATACTCCGCAAGACACCCAACGGTGTGCAGCGGAGGGCACTTTACGTGGCACTGTCATTACCTCCCTTTCCTGTTCCAGTCGCGTATGGTTCGCGGGAAGAACGACTGCCGGAAAGCCTCCGTGCGCGCTCGAATCTCTCTAATTTTACATTCGTGATCTCCTCGGGAGGTATAAGTAGGGGGAAGCAATATATTCGGTACCTCTTCCAGAAACGCATCCTCTCGAAACCTGGAGAGCAAGCTACACTGCGATGCAGAGCGCCTCTCTTGCAGAGTCTGCCACTTTGCTAAACATCTCCGTAACGCTATCACGCTTACCAAATAACCCTTTGATGAAACGCGCCGCTCTTCTTTGGATCTTCTCTATCTTCTCTGTCAACCCGACCTGGTACGGATCCAACAATGATGAGCAATACTCAAGTATAGGTCGAACGAGTGTTTTGTAAGCCACCTCCTTTGTTGATGAACTACATTTTCTAACGACTCTCCCAATGAATCTCAACCTGGCACCCACCTTACCAACAATTAATTTTATATGACCATTCCACTTCAAATCGTTCCGTACGCATACTCCCAGGTATTTTACAGAAGTAACTGCTACCAGTGTTTGTTCCGCTAATCATATAATAAAGGATCCTTCTTTCTATGTACTCGCAATACATTATATTTGTCATGTTGAGGGTCAGCTGCCACTCCCTGCACCAAGTGCCTATCCGCTGCAGATCTTCCTGCATTTCGCTGCAATTTTCTAATGCTGCAACTTCTCTGTATACTACAGCATCATCCGCGAAAAGCCGCATGGAACTTCCGACACTATCTACTAGGTCATTTATATACCGGGTGATCAAAAAGTCCGTATAAATTTGAAAACTTCATAAACCACCGAATAATTTAGATAGGGCTAAAAATTGACACACATGCTTGGAATGACATGGAGTTTTATTAGAAGCAAAAAAAAATTTGCTAGACGCGGGAAAGATTTCTTGCTCGCGTCGTTTGGTGATGATCGTGTGCTTAGCCGCCACTTTCGTCATGCTTGGCCTCCCACGTCCCCAGACCTCAGTCTGTGCGATTATTGGCTCTGGGGTTACCTGAAGTCGCAAGTGTATCGTGATCGACCGACATCTCTAGGGATGCTGAAAGACAACATCCGACGCCAATGCCTCACCATAACTCCGAACATGCTTTGCAGTGCTGTTCACAACATTACTCCTCGACTACAGCTATTGTTGAAGAATGATGGTGGACATATTGAGCATTTCCTCTAAAGAAAATCATCTTTGCTTTGTCTTACTTTGTTATGCTAATCATTGCTATTCTGATCAGATGAAGCGCCATCTGTGGGACATTTTTTGAACTTTTGTATTTTTTTGGTTCTAATAAAACCCCATGTCATTCCAAACATGTGTGTCAATTTGTACTTCTCTATGTACATTATTACGTGATTTATTCAGTTTTCAAATTTATACTGAATTTTTGATCACTCGGTATATTGTGAAAAGCAATGGTCCCACAACACTCCCCTGTGGGACGCCAGAGGTTGCTTTAACGTCTGTAGACGTCTCTCCATTGAGAACAACATGCTGTGTTCTGTTTGCTAAAAACTCTTCAATCCAGCCACAAAGCTAGTCTGATATTCCGAAGGCTCTTACTTTGTTTATCCGGCGGCTACACCGGTTATTACTTTACCAGCATCTCACATTTTCAGTGGCTTATCTCCCGCTTACTTTAAACTGTGATCTTGCAATGTTAATCACTTAAATAAGTTAATTATACGAATGTATTCCCGAAATTTCATTACTCTATATTAATTACTTTTTGGTGTCGCGATTCTACCCCCGGACTATTTAAAGCCGCTGAATAACATATATTTTGAGGACAGAATATTAGCCACGGGTGTTGTCGAATAAAAGACAGAAGGCAAAGCTTCTGTAGTTGATTACACGTAGATCCAACAGCCATCTCAAAAAAGTACATTAATAAGGGGGGATAGCACTATAAGCTCGTGAAATTGAGGATTTTGCCGCTTTCCAACGAAATTTATAGACCAGTCGGTTGTCAAGACGCAACAGCAACGCAGATGTCAGATGTGGGGAGACAGTCGGTGTTGTGGCGGTTTTTGTGTTTCATCAACATGGACAAATGCAATGAATATGGATGATACGATACTCTATGGTATTCTGCGGTTTGAATTCACTCTGCTTTTTTTTAATTTTTTTTATAGCAGTTGCATTGATATGATTTTGTAAACGACACTGACAAGATTATGCACATGTACAATGCATTATTCAAACTACAACTTCTCCCGGATTTTGTTCAAATTGCACAATAATTCCACCTGACGTAGTGTAATAATGTTGACTGTAAGCTGTGTTCATATCACTAAAATTACAGATCGTACATCAGAGCTTTTATAATTTTTTTTGTCTTGGATGGATTTAATTATTCTTATCAAATTGATCATAAAAAGGAACTACAGAATACCACCCGCACACAACACTGACGTATGCTCCCAAAAAGTATTTTTCTCCGTGATTCGTTCGTATTTTAATTTTGGCCACATACATCAGCAATGAAATCTTGTTCAACAATAAATACCATCATCACTGTTCTTAGAAAATGCAGTCTGATTGAATTAATTTTTTCTTTTATAAACAGAGTTCAGTACCACCGGTGCACATTTATTTCTTACACATCGGAATATTGAAAGTTTGCAGTTTCAAGTAATTTAAATTTGCCGCTGTGATAAAAGTTAAGATGGCGGCCAACAAAAGATAGATGATTTCTTTTTTAATTAAGATTTTCCTTTTCCCAATAAATCATTTAAATGGATGCCACCAATAAAAAAAAATATTAAATTGTTTTGAAAATTGGTTTTTACACAAACCCATGCTATTTTCAACAAGAAGTACAGACGAAGTTGCTATATAATCGCAACTAACAATGGCTGCTCTTCTTGCAGCTATGATAAAACAATTAATACAGAATTATAATTAAAGCCGGAAGTGAATTTTCAATAATTCATCATAAATAGTTTTAACGCATTTGGCTCTATTTGTTTTACCAGTAAATGAACATAAAAGTACAATAATTTTACGTTAAATGTTTTTCATTTAACAGACCTCAAATCGATTCGCGTCTTGCGTCGGCGATGTAGATCAGAAGAAGACGACAAAATTGTACAAAACAAATGAAAAGAATGACATAGATTAACAAAGAATGTGAGACAAATATTGTCTCTGTTTTACATAATTATCATCTGTCTAAGAAATAATTACATAATTGAATGAATATTATCCACACGTTCATATTCCACTCGTAATAAAAAAATATATATATATCGCGGACGTTATAGTGTCCATAAAGAGCTGTGATGAGCGCGCCAGCTCTTCGCTGCTGACCGTCGCCACATGTGTGGCCGCTGCCGCTGCCAGGAATGCCGCCCCCCCCCTCCCCCCCTCCCTCGCGGTGGCAGCTGGGGGAGGACGCGCCGCCCGCTGACGAGTCCACACCGTCCCCTTCGTCCTCCATCACTGTCACCCACGTCACTTGGGCGATCTGCTTATATTTTTCGTGTCCCTCTATAATTACACCTGCTGCGAAACACACATGCGTTTTCCTACCAACGTCGGCGGAGGATACATTTTAGCGTTTCCGGCACAGATATCATATATTTTCTTTGCGCCGATGTCTATTTTTGTGCAGCGAGGTTACTGCTGCCACCTGTGGGGCTTGGGGTGGGGGAGAGAGGGGCTGAACTTCTGCAGCTGTGATGCAACGTCTGCGTTCAGAACTGCAAAACTAAACTATGAACATACAGTACTTCATCACCTCAGTTCCAGTAGGTAAGTCTAGTAACTGGCTGCCTTAAAGCTTTCAAATTTTTTTTTCTTTTTCACTGATAGGCTATTGGAGAAGCACTGAATCAGCTGGGCAGCGGTAATCCATAGATGCACAATAAAAAGTAAAAAAGTTTTATGGTGAACGTTAATTGGCGCTTATGTTGTGACATTGTTGTCTTCAGTCCAAAGACTAGTTTAACGCAGCCCTCTCCGCGGATATCCATGTTGTCTGTTCATGTCTCAATAATTACTGCAGTCTCCATACATAACCTCCTTAATGTTAGATCCCATTTTCTGGTGAAGTGCTGGTGTCTCGCAGTCTGCGTTGACGGACATATAAATTCGCGCAGCATCCACTCCGTAACAATTCAATCGCTGTCCACCTTGTAAGTAGGCTGTTTAGGTTTTTATGTTGGTAACGCCACGTAGCGCTCTGTATGAACATCACTGACTGTGCTGTGTGCAGTCTGTGGCTGGTTGGCATTGTTGGAATATTCGCTATTGTAGTGTTGGGCAGTTGGATGTGAACAGCGCGTAGCGTTGCGCAGTTGGAGGTGAGCCGACAGCAGTGGTGGATGTGGAGAGAGAGATGGCGGAGTTTTGAGAGCGGATGATCTGGACGTGTGTCCATCAGAGACAGTAAATTTGTAAGACTGGATGTCATGAACTGATATATATATTATGACTTTTGAACACTATTAAGGTAAATACATTGCTTGCACTCTATCAAACTCTTTTATTTGCTAACTATTCCTATCAGTAGTTAGTGCCTTCAGTAGTTAGAATCTTTTATTTAGCTGGCAGTATTGGCGCTCGCTGTATTGCAGTAGTTCTTCTGATGTAATTAATTCACGAAAGGTATACGATATTGTTAGTCAGGGCCATTCTTTTGTAGAGATTATTGAAAGTCAGATTGTGTTGCGCTAAAAATATTGTGTGTCAGTTTAGTGTTGATCAGAATAAGTAAAGAGCGAAATGTCTGAGTACGTTCAGTTCTGCTCAGCTGTTTGAAAATCAAATAATGTAAGTGGTTTATCAGCACAGTAATTCATAAATTTTTCTAAGGGGACGTTTCAAGCTCTGTGTTTATGTGGTTATCGCTTTGCGCCAACTGTCCACCTCTGTCCTACGGACTGGAGCCTATTGTCGTTGCCGACATGTGGTCCCCAGCATGGATTCCCAATATAGCACAGGTAGCCATAGCTGGGTGCAAACCGAATATTTAGCCTTACACCACCCGTCAGGCCCCAGCATTTCAATACGACCATCCTCCGGGAACCAGCAGTATTAGTGAAACCCAGGACTCCACTCCATTGTTACGACAGGGTGACTATGTGTCACCTGGCGCACCTACAACACTGCAGGTCTGTGAGTGTATATATAGCGCCAGTCTAGCTGGCAAGAGGCATCAAGTGAGTGATCACTGTTGAAAGGCTGTCCGTAGAAGTATTGTCGCTCAGTCACCATCCACCAGTGCAGCCGTCAGCGACAGTTAGTATCACTCAACGGGGTCACTTGCTGTATGGTCCTGCATCTACCACCTGGTGGACCGAAGATAGACACGGGACCCAACCAGCCAATGCCAACTTAGCAAGTGCCACCAATGGACGCCCCAACCATACTTTGGGAAACACACTTTGCTCCCTGGACCACGCTGTGAGGTGTCCGTTGAGCTGTTAGCATACTCATAAGATGCTAAGGACCCAGTTCCCAGTGGTCTACAGGCGAGGGAAGCTGCCCATAAGATCATCCAGATTTAAGAGAAAAAATGTTGTGCAATGGATAATGACTTTTTAAAATGAGCTACATTATGAATACGGCCAATGACACTGTAAAAGGTTAGTGATTAAAAGCAAAATCTCCAGAAAATCAAGAACGAAAATAAATACTTTTGTGAAATTGCATGATGGGTGCAACTGGCTGGCTGCGAATATTGGATCTGCAAAATGAAACTCTGAAGCAGATTAACTATCTTTGAATCCCCCTCGTCTCAATGGTTGCATCAGCGGAGTACGCTTACCAAGTAGTGCGCTTGTGGAGGACTGCTGCAGTAACAGCCAAGAATTCTGAGTTCATCTTGGCCTCTGAAAGTGACCTAAGTGAGAGATATTCTCCTCTGCAGCTGTCTGCAATGACCTGGAACAGGTGTCTTCTCTGATATATTTGTGGAAAGTGTGTTCTCTTATGTCTCGGAAGCAAGTGTGTCTGAATTTTCGAAACATGGCTGGTTCTGCCAGTTTCTGAATCTAGCCGACCAATTACAGCAGCCCTTGTGAGTTCTTGAGCAATAATAATGTCATAAACATTTTTAACAATTGCCCGCATCTCGTGGTCGTGCGGTAGCGTTCTCGCTTCCCACGCCCGGGTTCCCGGGTTCGATTCCCGGCGGGGTCAGGGATTTTCTCTGCCTCGTGATGGCTGGGTGTTGTGTGCTGTCCTTGGGTTAGTTGGGTTTAAGTAGTTCTAAGTTCTAGGGGACTTATGACCATAGATGTTGAGTCCCATAGTGCTCAGAGCCATTTGAACCATTTTTTTTAACAATTTGCTTTTCTCACAGTTTTTGTGATGGTGAACCAGTAGGGTCTGGCACAGAGAAAGAAAACCTCTCCAAGACAGATTTGCAACCGCTGCCAACCAAAAGCCTCGCACATATATCCTTGTGCAGAAACTCGTCGCTTCTACCAAGACAATTACTGTGAGTCAGTCACAGACCCCATACTAAAATACTAAAATTGAACAAATATTCCTGCAGAAGGCTGATCCCAGGCTCTGCAGCTCTGCATTTTCACCTGGCCTTCATACGTTACCTCGCTAAATTGATTCCCTTCTCGTACAACACAGTTTATATGGTAGGAAGCATGGCCTCTGTGACGCTCCTGCTGTGCGGACATGGCACACTGTAATTTGCCTATTCTATACCTGCCCGGAGACGGATTTTGGGACCAAACATCTTTACACTTCCCTGCCTGCCTAAGTTAACTTCCCTGTTGCAAGCCATCTAACAAGTCGTCAACGTTGAAGAAGTTGCAGGTTCCCCTCACCGTACTACGAGGAAAAGAGATAACGTAATTAGCAGTGCAGTCATTGATAGTAGTGAATAACACCTGCAGTTTTCATGCAGTGTTAAAGATTTGACTATACCGACTATCAGGATCTGCATATTACATTACGATGTAGGTTACGTGACAGTTTCGGTACAAACTGCCACGCAACAACTTGTCCTTGTTGCAAGCCACCGCTAGATCGTCTATCAAAACCACCCAACTGCCGTGCACTCGTGATGCGTAGCTCCATCACTAGCACTGACTCAATAGGTCAGCTACTGCAAGTCCAAGCAGAGTTGCATCATTGAAAACTGTAGCCGGGATCCTGACAGTGCACCGTTGCCAAGGACGGTGGGTTCGACGTCGGAAATGAGCCTGTAGCACTACAGCACCATAACCGTGTCCAGTAAACGTACTTAGTTGAAGCATGAGCATTTCTAAATTCACTCCTGGTCACCAGAGTGAAGAAGATGGAACGTCCACCCTGACGAGCTTACATGTGCTCTGCCGTCATCCAACAGAGTCGACACTACCCAACGCTGCTGACTCCATTACTCTGATATGCACTGACAAGCGAAAGAAGCCTTCCCACCTCCGCCACTGCAAACCTTACTGACGCCAGGAGCATCGAAACTGAAGGCATGAGGGTCGACCCACAGGGCCTCACTGGCATTTCGAAGTCTTCAGTGACTGTTGTGGCGGCACGGCCAGCCCAGAGCACGGCTTGGGCGGCGCAGCTGGGCGTCTCAAGTCTCCGGCAAATATGTAAGTGGGAGACAGTTGCTCTCCTGAAACTCCACGGTGAATTTGATGTTTTTATGAATTCATTATGAAATTAGAGACTCATGCTGCCACACCACGAACGTTCCGTCTCCGTATCTGCGGAAGTGAGTAAGCTGTCTTTATTGCCATTTCCTTAAATTTATTTATGTAGAAATTCTGCACATAAAGTGATTCACAAAGACTTACTTGCGAGGGCGTAGTTATGTAATTTATTTCTATCTCCATTCTTTTCTCTTTCCCTCTATTTTGAAGATGAGTGGTGTCCGAGACGTTTTCTTGTCACTGATAAAATCAGGTGTCCAGCAAAATGTCTTGACTGGAAAGATACAGAGTTTCATTCGCAATATTACCATTAAAACAATGTACAAAATGTAAGCTGTTACGTTCTTACATTTGTAAATTGATAGTAACAGGTAAGTGCATGAGACAAGTCGTACTGGATTATGTAAGAACGAATTCCATACTCGTGTCATAATTCGTTAGCTTTATCTGTTTGGCTTCTTTTCTCCTTATTGCCGTTGTTTAAGCCCGCAGGACTTGATCATAAAGGTCAACTTCCTGGCAGTTTAACACTGTGTGCAGGACCGGGCCACGAAGCCTGGACCTTTGTCTTTCAGAGGGTACTTGCCATTGTACTCGCGAATTAAGACTTCTTCTAGTTGCGTCCTCGCTTGGGGAGCTTGAAGAAAGATTACTTGAATAACACTGTGTGCGCTGCAATTTTGGCTTCACGATCCTCACGAGAGAGTAATACAGGTGACTGCAGTAAATACTTAAAAGGCCTGGTGGGCTAGTATTTTACCCAGTCACCATAAATCTGAGCTACATATCACAGCCGACTGGGCATTTTTGTCACCAAGGCTAGCACCGTTCGACGCTCGGTACACATTTACAGAAAGGCGCCTGCCGACCCGACGTAATCGCGTCCCGTGGGAGGGGTAGCATTCAGGTCACGAAGTAACTAATTTTGTGGTGTGGGTGAGCGAGCGATGTAGATGAAACTGCATGATAGCCATGGATATTGCTCCCACGCACTGCACAAAGCTGCACGCTTGGTGATAGCAAAATACTGATCGCTAACGAAGCTACCGCCAGCAGGATGCATCATATCGGTGTCTCCAGCCGACCCACGTCTAGCGTGAGACATGGAAGAAATCTGTTCAAGTGGCTGTGGAGATACAACTTTGGTCGAACTCGAACTGGGCACCTCGAACTTTATACCCACAGGCGGTTCCATTTCCGGCCTTCTTTAAATACCATAATTGGTTTAACAATATCATCGGTGGTCTTTGGACAGAATGTTCCTATGAAGAAACAATTCTGTTTCTTGCAACCGCTGCCCGTTTGTGTTAAGTAATGTAGTGTAGTGAATCCAGTGTCACAGCTGTGTAGCAATTAAAAATAAGTCCTTCCGAAACATTTCAGCTACATCTACATCCATTCTCTATAAAGCACTGTCCATATCGGAGGGTACTTCTCAGTGTAGAACAAATTAAGATTTCTTCCAGTTCCATATGGGATGCTTGAAGAAAGATTAATTAAATGATACTGTGCACGCTGCAGTGAGTCTAATTTAACCTTCAGTGTCCTTATAGGAACAATATACTGGCTGATTCAGCGGTCTCTGCCTATGGGTTTTATGCAACCTGCAACGCCTTCAGATACCACGAGTAAGAATTTCATATTCTCTTCCTTGCTACGCGCAAACTGCTAGTCCACGAAGAAAATGAGCAGAACCTTTTTGTAGGAAATTTAGTTATTTACATTTTTTACTGGGATATTTTTTCCTTTATTCAAGGAAAATGTACAAAAATCACGCTCAGATGCCTTTTTCGTGAACAACTCGACACTTGTACAGAATTTAACCATATTAAATTTCTTACAAAAAGAACCTGTTCACTTTTTCTGTAGGACTAACAGTTTGCACATAGCGAGTGAGACAATACCGAAATCTCACACATGGTCTCTGAAGGCATCGTGGGTTGCGTAAAACCAATAGGTATAGGCAGCAGAATCACCTGTGTAGGGGTCGCACTTATTCCCAGATGTCCCATTCAAAGTTGTTTCTTGAAACTCTGCAAGGGGCTTTGAGGGGATGGTCTGTTTCCGTCTTCAAGCGCCTGCCAGTTCACTTTTTTGACATCTCTGTGACATACTTCCGTGAGCCAAACAAGTCTGTGATCATTTGCGCCGCCGTTCTACGTATACGTTCAATTCAAATACGTCTTATTCCTCTCCTGGAACAGGTAGCGGACCACTGGCTGCAATCGTCTCCATTTCGTCCAACTGCTTCAAACGTTTGATCGTCCGGTCTACTCTCGGGAGGTTGCGCGTTATGTATCTCCATCTCGACATACCAAAAACCCATCCCTTTAAAGCTCCGTACTCCCTGCCTTGCTGTATCGTCTTTCACGGCCGTAACAAATAAGCGAGTGTGACTTCGACACGTACTCAAAACATAGATTTTTCGCATCGGCCTATAGCTGTCACAAGTGACATAACTGCCTGATGCTATGTTCAGCACGGATTGCTGTACGCGGCTTCGTAAAATCAGCCCTTACGAAATCTGTAAAATTGGCTTGATCTTCAATATCATTGTTGTGGTTTTCAGTGTGAAGACTGTCTTGATGCGACTCTCCATGCTAGTGTATTCTGTGTAGGACTCTTCATCTCTGCAGAACTACCACAACCTGCATCCATTTGGACCTTCTTACTGTACTGACGCCTTGTTTCCGTCTGCTATTTTTACCCTCCACAATTCCTACTATAAGCAAGTGGACATCCTGATGCTTCAGGATGCAACCCACCAACTGATCTCGTTTTCTAGTGAAGTTACGCAATAAATATCTTTTTTCCCCAATTCGATTCAGCCCCTCTTCATTTGCTATTCGATTTGCCAACCTAACATTCAGCATGCTTCTGTAACACCACATTTTAGAAGCATCTATTCTCTTCTCGACTGCGTTACCTGTCGTCGACATTTCAGTTCTATAGAAAGTTACACTCCAGACAAAAAATCTACAAAAAAGACTTTCTAGCATTTAAATATATATTAAATATTAACAATATTTCTTGCAGAAATTTTTCCATTGTTATTGCCAGTATGCATTTAAAATCTTCCCTACTTTAGCCATCATCAGTTATTTTGCTGTCCACACTGCAGAACTCATCTACTACTTCTAATGTCCTATTTCCTAACCCTGTTTCCTCAGCATCGCTTGATTTAATGAAATAAATGTATGTTGATGGTTTTAGGACAGCAACATTTGTCTTCAAAAACAGCCACGGTCTCCAACATGTCATCATATGACAAAATTGCATAAATGTATGTTCTAAGAGAAGTTGCCTCGCGTATTCCGATATTTCTCCGGAATCCAAACTGATCTTCCCCAAAGTCGACCTCTACCAGATTTTCTAATCCTCTGTAAATAATTCTATTTTCCAACCATTATTTATTAAGCCGATGGTTCGGTAGTATTCTCACTCGTTAGCACCTACTTTCTCTGTAATTGGAATTACTACATTCTTGCTGAAGTCTGAGGATTTTTCACCAGCTCCACACATCATGCAGGTGGAGCATTTCTGTCATGGCCGGCCCTCCCAAGGTTCTCAATAATGGTCGTAAGTTCGTCAACTCCAGCGGCCTTGTTACGAGTTATGTCTTTATCTCATCTTCACCTACTTCCTGTTCTCTTTGTTCTGTTTGTTCCCCTTATTTAGATCAAAAATGTTCAAATGTGTGTGAAATCTTATGGGACAACTGCTAAGGTCATCAGTCCCTAAGCTTACGCGCTACTTAACCTAAATTATCCTAAGGACAAACACACACACCCGTGCCCGAGGGAGGACTCGAACCTCCGCTGGGACCAGCCGTCTTATTTAGACCTCTATATATTCCTTCAACTTTTCAGCTTTCCCTACTGGCTTGCTGTCAGAGCTCTTGGTATTCATACAGCTTCCTTTCTTTCCTCCAAAAGTCTCTTTAATTTTCCTATAGGCGGCATATTAATTTTCCCCTAGTTGTAGTCCTTCTACAGGCTTGCATTTGTCCGCTAGCCACTCATGCTTAGCCATTTCGCACTTTTTCCTCAATCTCTTTTTGTAGATATATATATATTCAATTTCTCCTGCTTCATTTGCCCTATTTTTATATTTTCTCGTTACGACAGTTAAATTCAGTATCTCCTGAGTTATCCAGGGATTTTCACTAGGCCTTATCATTTTGCCTGTGCAATTCTCTGCTGCCTTCCATGTTTCATCTCTCAAAGCTACCCATTTGCCTTCTATTGTCTTCCTGTCTCCTCTGTTAGTCCAACGTTGAAACTCTAAACAACCTTTGGTTCCCTCAATTTAGTTTCAATCTTATTAATTTTCTATATTTCTGAAGTTCATAACTAATAAATTTTCGTCAGAGTACATTTCAGTCCCTGGTAATATGTTATAATTTAAAATCTGGCTCGAAATTTCTATGTTAGCACTGTATAATCAGACTGAAACCTTCCAGTATCCCCAGGTCTCTTGCATATAAACAAACTCATTTCAAAATTGTTAAAACAAGTGTTAGCAGTGATTAAATTACGCTCCGTGCAAAATTCTACCAAAAGGCTTCTTCTTTTATTCCTTTCCACTAGTCTTTATTCTCCTACTACGGTTCATGTTTCTTTTCCTACTGCCGATTTCCAGTCACATATCACAGTTAAGTTAACGTCTTCTTTAAGGATGTGGGTGATTTCCTTTACCTCATCATACTTCTTCCAATCTCTTCATCACCTGTGGAGCCAGTTGGCATATAAACATCTACTGTTGTCGTGGGTACTGGCTTTGTGTGTACTTTGGCGCCGCGCGGAGTGGCCGCGTGGTTAGAGGCGTCATGTCACGGATTGCGCGGCCCCTTCCGCCGGGGGTTCGAGTCCTCCCTCGGGCATGGGTGTGTGTGTGTTGTTCTTAGCAGAAGTTAGTTTAAGTTGTGTGTAAGTCTAGGGACCGATGACCTCAGCAGTTTTGTCCCTTAGGAATTCACACACATTTGAACATTTTGTGCTTTGGCTATGGTAATACTTGCAATATGTTGTTCGTAGTAGCTTACACACATTCCTGTTCTCTTGTTCATTGTTACGCACACTACTCCAATACTCATATTTAATTTTTTGTTGATAACCCTGTACTCACCTGACCAGATACCCTGTGCATCGTGTCACTGACCTTCACTAATAATCACTACATCTAACTTCAACCTGTCCATTTTCCTTTTTAAATTTTTTAACCTACGTACCAGATTAAGGGATGTAAAGTTCTATGCTCCGACCCGTGGTTTACGAGTTTTGTGTTTCCTGACGAGGGCACACTCCTGAGTAGTCCCCGCCCAGAGATCCGAATGGGAATTATTTTACTTCCGGAATGATTTACCAAAGACGGTGTCATCATCATTTAACCATAAAGTACAGCTGGATGCACTCGTGAAAAAAAGGAAGACACTGCACTTGCCTTCAGCCACTTTCAGTACCAGTACAACCATATTGTTGCCCGTGCTACTACTGGTAAGGCTGCTTACCCCTCTTTAGGAACCACTGGTTAGTCCAGCCTCTCTGCCGAAACCACTCCATTGTGCAACCACCTTGGGAACATGTAAAGGTTTTTTTTTTTAATTACCCGCTACCAGTCACAAACTTTGTCAACTATTGTATTACTTATTTATTTACTGACATGTTTCGAAGTAAACCTCATTTTCAGGCTAAATGGCATTACAAAAACAACTTTAAAATAAGGCTATACTGATGTTACATAGTCTTTTCGTAAATGCTGTGGTCATCCTGTGGAAGAAGAGAAAACTAGTAAGAGATGCTGTCACTTTGGAAGCTGGACTGATGTTTGCACGAATATTTTTTTTTAACGGTCACTTACTTTTTTCTTCTGGCGTGGCAGTCTCGTAGTGATGCACTAGGGTGCCTCCATTTCCGTGCTTCTCCAGGTCACTGTTCACAAACTGTCACTAACATAGCAGTAACCGGGAAACACGACCGCAAACAGTACAGTAGTGCAGTTGACAAGATGGCGGTCGAAATACGGCTGGTTTCGATTTGACTATCGATTTTTCGATTTAAGTGGTGTCAGATGTTTACATGTCTTCTCCACGTCTTGTTATCGTATTTCAGATGTGGATTGACGAAATACATTATAAATTGAGCACCTGTTACAGTATTATTGTACACATCATGATATACACTAATTTATTTTACATATTTCTAAGCTATTGCTAGTCAAATGGAAACCAGCCGTACTTTGACCGCCATCTCGACTACTGCACTACAGAACTGTTTGAGATCGTGTTTCCAGGTTACTGCTATGTTAATGACACAGTCGTTTGACTCTAGCCCCAGCAATACCTTAGAAATACGTAAAATAAATTAGTTTATATGACGATGCGTTCAATAATATTGTAACAGGTGCTCAATTTGTAACGTATTTCGTCAATATACATTATAATAAGATAACAAGACGTGCAGAAGACATGTAAACATCTGACACCACTTAATTCGAAAAATCGATAGTCATATCGAAACCAGCCGTATTTCGACCTCCATCTTGTCCACTGCACTACAGAACTGTTTGTGATCGTGTTTGCAAGTTACTGCTATGTTAGTGACAATTTGTGAACAGTGACCAGGAGAATCATGGAAATGAAGGCAGCCCAGTGCACCACTACGAGACTGCCACGCCAGAAGAAAAAAAGTGAGTGACCGTTACAAAAAATTTTCGTGCAAACATCATTCCAGCTTCCAAAGCGACAGCATCTCTTACTAGTTTTCTCTTCTTCCACAGGATGACCATAGCATTTACGAAAAGACTATGTAGCATCAGTATAGCCTTATTTTAAAGTCGTTTCTGTAATACCATTTAGCCTGAAGATGAGGTTTACCTCGAAACATGTCAGTAAATAAATAAGTAATACATAGTTGACAAAGTTTGTGACTGGTAGCGGTAATTTAAAAAATACCTCTACATATTGCTTGAGACAGCCAGGGTCGTAAAATAGTCAAAATGGCTTCAAATACCTTGGGAACAGCTGAGAGTATCAAGCCACCCCACTTCCACAAAGTCCATTTTTCATGGTAAAGGTGTGGAATTTCCAGTGGCAGCCCTTAAAAATATTTCAATTAATATAGAGTGTATGCGCTGCGATGTCCTTTTTGCTGCCTGTAGTTCGTGATCTTTTTCCAAAGGTAAGTGAACGTAATCTCTTCTTCGTCTGACGACTCCATTATTAATACACCAATTTATGCTAACCAGTTGCAAACCAAAGGTTTAGTTTGCCCTTGGCCTAGATATCGATATTCATAAAAAAAAATCTTCTGCAGAAGGAGTGGGCCTTGTCACATCACACGGTGGTAATTTACATTAGCAGAGCCGAGCTGCTCTTGTATATAAAACTGATATAAAAACCAGAGAAATCAGATGGAATGGTATGGTGAATACCTACATTATGGAAATATTTTATTCTTTGGACTCCTGTTACAATTTTATGTAGACAAAAGCCTTTACCAGTGGGCAACTACATTTGTGCATCTATTCTGAGGTACACTGAGTGTAATCTAGCTGCTGTATTATGACATGGCATGTGATGTTTCTGGTTTGTATATCAATTTTATATACGACAAGAATCGCTCGGCTTCAGGTAATGTAATTAACCACAATGCTATGTAACAAGTCCCGCTGCTGAAGAAGATATTTCTATAAATACCGAAACCTACGTCAAGGGCTAAATAAGCTTTTGGTTTGCAACTGGTTGGTTGACTTTTTCAACCTCTGCAAGTGTATACAGTTGCTGAATCGTAGCAACGTTTAAGGTATGCAATTTACTGCTATATTAAACCCTCGTGACGTCTGTAAGCTAACGTGTTTCATTACTGTCGCATAGGAGGATGGACGAGTGGAACGTGGCCCAGTTTCCTAATGGCGTGACGTATTTAGTGGTGTTAGCTGGCAGAGCCTCGAAGGGCAACTCGGCGCTTGGCTCGTGCGGACCAACATTGGCCTATGCACCTCGATACGGCGCAACACTGCTACTTAAATACGAGCCACGCAGAGCCGTCGCATCACTATTCGATGTATGTGCGCACATTCCTGCCGCCAGCAGTCGCCGCAGCCCAGATAAGCGGTCCTTCGCAGAAAGTGACGTGCGCTCCCTGTAGGCGGCAGCCGATACCATCGTCTCGCCATTGCGGAATTCGCGGAAGACCGCTCTTACTCACCCACTGGTTGCGTCCTTCGGTCAGTAGGTCGGGGACTGTGCTAGTGCAACAGTGATTAATCTGCTTGTAACCTCCCGCTCACTTATCGATCTTAATGACAGTGAAAAATTAAACCGCATGCACCTGATGGAAATTTGGGAAAAGCAATCGTCACCGAAGTTAATTTGTCGGTAAAGAGGGAGGAAAGGGTTACATCTAAATGAAAGGAAAAATGCAAATGAAACTGGTGGAAATTAATTTTGAAAAAGGGTAAAGTTAATAAAGAAAGAAAATGTGCGGTCGTTACGTCAACAATTAATTGGCGTTAATGAGATATTTGAGATTTGGGGAAAATTACAGTCACCAGTCCTATGGACAACTACTATAACAACTGAAAATGGAAGATTAATGCACATATAATTAGCACTAAAAGCGTGGCAATTGAAGGTTGACACGTGTTGTGTAAAAACTGAATGTTTGTCAGAAGTAATAAATTTCGCTACACTCTGACTTAATTTAGTAAAAGAATTAATAAAACTGGAAAATTGAAAGTTAATTTAGTGACTGAAATTAATCCAATGCACTTGTCCCAGTGTTTCTGCTAGTCTTCAAATACATGATGGAAACCATTTTTGAGAAGTCCTTCAAAATCGCCCCTGCAGCCTTCGCCACTGCTTCTAATGATTGATAATGCCTCCCACTAAGGCGTTTCTTCATATTAGGGAATAGCAAAAAATTCACATGTGACTAAATCCTAACTATATGGAGGGTGAGGGATGCACTTCACTTTGATTTTTGCAAGATATTTAGCGACGACATTGGTAATATGCGGCCGCGCATTATCGTGGTGCAGCATCCAGCCTGCTTCACGGAAATGACGTCTTTTTGCGCCTGATGTGGACTTCCAATGTTTTCAGGACATCCCTGTAGTATTGTCCAGCCAGTGATGTGTGTGCAGGTACAACATGCTGATAAACCATTCCATGAATATCAAAGAGTGGGATCACCTAACATTCCCAGCAGAAACAATCAATTTTGCTTTTTTGAGGGTTGGTGATGAAGGTGATTTCCACACTGAGCTTTGTTGTTTGCTCTGAAGTTCAAAATTGTATGTTGTTGTTCTTGTTGTGGTCTTCAGTCCTGAGACTGGTTTGATGCAGCTCTCCATGCTACTCTATCCTGTGCAAGCCTCTTCATCACCCAGTACCTTCTGCAGCCTACATCCTTCTGAATCTGCTTAGTATATTCATCTGTTGGTCTCCCTGTACGATTTTTACCCTCCACGCTGCCCTCCAATACTAAAGTGATGATCCCTTGATGCCTCAGAACATGTCCTACCAACCGATCCCTTCTTCTAGTCAAGTTGTGCCACAAGCTCTTCTTCTCCCCAATTCTATTCAATACCACCTCATTAGTTATGTGATCTACCCATCAAATCTTCAGCATTCTTCTGTAGCACCACATTGCGAAAGCTTCTATTCTCTTCTTGTCCAAACTATTTATCGTCCATGTTTCAC
Organism: Schistocerca americana; assembly: GCF_021461395.2. Taxonomy (NCBI): domain Eukaryota; kingdom Metazoa; phylum Arthropoda; class Insecta; order Orthoptera; family Acrididae; genus Schistocerca; species Schistocerca americana. Next base: position 829,598,007 of record NC_060122.1, on the reverse strand, counting down.
TTCCATACATGGCTGCACTCCATACAATTACTTTCAGATACGACTTTCTGACACTTAAATCTATACTCGATGTTAACAAATTTCTCTTCTTCACAAACGCTTTCTTTGCCATTGCCCGTCTACATTTTATATCCTCTCTACTTCGACCATCATCAGTTATTTTGCCCCCCAAATAGCAAAACTCCTTTACTACTTTAAGTGTCTCATTTTCTAATCTAATTCCCGCAGCATCACCCGACTTATTTCGACTACATTCCATTATCCTCGTTTTGCTTTTGTTGATGTTCATTTTATAGCCTCCTTTCAAGATACTGTCCATTCCGTTCAACTGCTCTTACAAGTCCTTTGCTGTCTCTGACAGAATTACAATTTCATCGGCGAACCTCAAAGTTTTTATTTCATCTCCATGGATTTTAATACCTCCTCCGAACTTTTCTTTCGTTTCCTTTACTGCTTGCTCAATATACATATTGAATAGCATTGGGGAGAGGCTACAACAATGTCTCACTGCCTTCCCAACCACTGCTTCCCTTTCATGTCCCTCCACTCTTATAACTGCCATCTGCTTTCTGTACAAATTGTAAATAGTCTTTCGCTCGCTGTATTTTACCCCTGACACCTTCAGAATTTGAAAGAGAGTATTCCAGTCAACATTGTCGAAAGCTTTCTCTAAGTCTACAAATGCTAGAAACGTAGGTTTGCCTTTCCTTAATCTTTCTTCTAAGATAAGTCGTAGGGTCAGTATTGCCTCACGTGTTCCAACATTTCTACGGAATCCAAACTGATCTTCCCCGAGGTCGGCTTCTACCAGTTTTTCCATTCGTCTGTAAAGAATTCGCGTTAGTATTTTGCAGCTGTGGCGTATTAAACTGATTGTTCGTTAATTTTCACATCTGTCAACACCTGTTTTCTTTGGGATTGGATTTATTATATTCTTCTTGAAGTCTGAGGATATTTCGCCTGTCTCATACATCTTGCTCACCAGATGGTAGAGTTTTGTCACGTTCTCCCAAGGTAGTCAGTATTTCTAAAGGAATGTTGTCTACTCCCGGGGCCTTGTTTCGACTCAGGTCTTTCAGTGCTCTGTCAAACTCTTCACGCAGTATTGTATCTCCCATTTCGTCTTCATCTACATTCTCTACCATTTCCAGAATATTGTCCTCAAGTACATCGCCCTTGTATAGACCCTCTATATACTCCTTCCACCTTTCTGCTTTCCCTACTTTACTTAGAACTGGGTTTCCATCTGAGCTCTTGATATTTATACAAGTGGTTCTCTTTTCTCCCAAGGTCTCTTTAATTTTCCTGTAGGCAGTATCTATCTTACCCCTAGTGAGACAAGCCTCTACATCCTTACATTTGTCCTCTAGCCATTCCTGCTTAGCCATTTTGCACTTCCTGTCGATCTCAGTTTTGAGACGATTGTATTCCTTTTTGCCTACTTCACTTGCTGCATTTTTTTATTTTCTCCTTTCATCAATTAAATTCAGTATCTCTTCTGTTACCCAAGGATTTCTACTAGCCCTCGTCTTTTTACCTACTTGATCCTCTGCTGCCTTCACTATTTCATTCCTCAAAGCTACCCATTTTTCTTCTACTGTATTTCTTTCCCCCATTCCTGTCAGTTGTTCCCTTATGCTCTCCCTGAAACTCTGTACAACCTCTGGTTCTTTTAGTTTATCCAGGTTCCATCTCCTTAAATTCCCACCTTTTTGCAGTTTCTTTAGTTTTAATGTACAGTTCATAACCAATAGATTGCGGTCAGAGTCCACATCTGCCTCTGGAAATGTCTTACAATTTTAAATCTGGTTCCTAAATCTCTGTCTTACCATTATGTAATCTATCTGAAATCTTTTAGTATCTCCAGGGTTCTTCCATATATACAGCCTTCTTTCACGGTTCTTGAACTAAGTGTTAGCTATGATTAAGTTATGCTCTGTGCAAAATTCTACCAGGCGGCTTCCTCTTTTTTCATCTCCCTTCACTACCTGAATAATTTCTTTTATCTCATCATACATTTCATCAATTTCTTCATCATCTGCAGAGCTAGTTGGCATATAAACTTGTACTACTGTAGTAGGCGTGGGCTTCGTGTCTATCTTGGCCACAATAATGCGTTCACTATGCTGTTTGTAGTAGCTTACCCGCACTCCTATTTTTTTATTCGTTATTAAACCTACTCCTACGCCTATTTGATTTTATATTTATAACCCTGTATTCACATGACCAAAAGTCTTGTTCCTCCTGCCACCGCACTTCACTAATTCCCACTATATCTAACTTTAACCTATCCATTTTCCTTTTAAAATTTTCTAACATACCTGCTCGATTAAGGGATCTGACATTCACGCTCCGATCCGTAGAACGCCAGTTTTCTTTCTCCTGATAACGGCGTCCTCTTGAGTAGTCCCCGCCCGGAGTTCCGAATGGGGGAATATTTTACCCAAGAGGACGCCATCATCACTTCATCATACAGTAAAGCTGCATGCGCTCGGGAAAAATTACGGCTGTAGTTTCCCCTTGCTTTCAGCCGTTCGCAGTACCAAAACAGCAAGGCCGTTTTGGTTAGTGTTATAGGGCCAGATCAGTCAATCATACAGACTGTTGCCCCTGCAACTACTGAAAAGTCTGCTGCCCCTCTTCAGGAACCACACGTTTGTCTGGCCTCTCAACAGATACCCCTCCGTTGTGGTTGCACCTACGGTACGGCTATCTGTATCGCTGCGGCACGCAAGCCTCCCCACCAACGGCAAGGTCCATGGCACAGGGGGTCAGGGGGGGGGGGGGGAGGTATAGCGAAGTTTTATTTATTAGCAGTGATTACATTTGACTCCGGATCTTCCCCTAACATCAACTTTAACTGCATGCGCACCTCCACCCGAATGTCCTTTTGTTCGGGAATCAACCGGCTTGGAACCCATCGCGCGAAACACGTTTCAGTGTAATTTTTTTGTCACCAACGTGTGGGTGGCACCCAGCGAAATGTTCAGTATTTTAGAAAGTGATCTTAAGGTAACTCTTCGATCGTTTCTCACAATGACAGCAGCAGTGTTGATGTTTTCCTCCGTAAGGGCAGTAACTGAAACATCGGGTCCAGATTCCTTTTAAATTGATTGTCTCCGCTCTTTAAACATTTTAAACCACCTTCGAGCTGTGCTGTGGGCAAGAACAGACTCTCCATAGGCCTCCTGTAACATTGCATAGGCCTCAGCTGAAGATTTGTTCGGACGAAAGCAAAATTTCAAAGCCCCATATTGTTCCTCGCGTGTTAACTCCATTGCAGCGACAGGCCATACTGAACATGTCTGACCTTGCCTGCCTCTCACAGGCGGGAACCAGGAGTCCCAACAATGACACTACCACGGCGTGTTTGTTGCACATTAAGCTGACAGAATATTATGAGATGAAATTTTAGGGGGAGAAATTATGACCCTAAAAGAAATATGATCATTATTTATTGCAGAGACCTCGTATATCTTATTCATGTGCGTGGCAATCTACATACATTCTCTGCAATCCACCATACGCTGCGTGGCGGAGGGTACCTCGTACCACAACTAGCATCTTCTCTCGCTGTTCCACTCTCAAACAGAACGAGGGAAAAATGACTGCCTATATGCTTCTGTACGAGCCCTAATCTCTCTTATCTTATCTTTGTGGTCATTCCGCGAAATGTAAGTTGGCGGCAGTAAAATTGTACTGCAGTCAGCCTCAAATGCTGGTTCTCTAAATTTCCTCAGTAGCGATTCACGAAAAGAACGCCTCCTTTCCTCTAGAGACTCCCACCCGAGTTCCTGAAGCATTTCCGTAACACTCGCGTGATGATCAAACCTACCAGTAACAAATCTAGCAGCCCGCCTCTGAATTGCTTCTATGTCCTCCCTCAATCCGACCTGATAGGGATCCCAAACGCTCGAGCAGTACTCAAGAATAGGTCGTATTAGTGTTTTATAAGCGGTCTCCTTTACTGATGAACCACATGTTCCCAAAATTCTACCAATGAACCGAAGACGACTATCCGCCTTCCCCACAACTGCCATTACATGCTTGTCCCACTTCATATCGCTTTGCAATGTTACGCCCAAATATTTAATCGACGTGACTGTGTCAAGCGCTACACTACTAATGGAGTATTCAAACATTGCAGGATTCTTTTTCCTATTCATCTGCATTAATTTACATTTATCTATATTTAGAGTTATCTGCCATTCTTCACACCAATCACAAGTCCTGTCCAAGTCATCTTGTATCCTCCTACTGTCACTCAACGACTACGCCTTCCCGTACATGACAGCTTCAACAGCAAACAGCCGCACATTGCTGTCCACCCTATCCAAAACATCATTTATGTAGATAGCAAACAACAGCGGACCTGCCACACTTCCCTGGGGCTCTCCAGATGATACCCTCACCTCCGATGAACACTCATCATCGAGGACAACGTACTGGGTTCTATGTCCTCTGCTGGTCCCGTCTTATATGGAACCTACAGACTTAAACCAGCCGTCAACCATACCTTGTACAATATTTCCGTAACCAATTTTTTTTTTCCTTATATCCGCTGTAGCAAAGGGTGTAATTCAGTTTACACTTGATTGAAACTGCAATATGGCAGTTCTTAGAATCTAAGTTAATCTCGTCTATCAAATAACATCCTGCATTTCTGCTCGCAGCTATACAGATGATATTATTGATTGCCAAATCACAAGCCACTACGTTTTGTAGATTGCACAAATTTACATATCTCTACATTTAGAACTAGTCACATTCATTAGCCAAGGTTTACGTTTGCTAAGAACTGACTAGACTGGACACATTTTTCTCAGAAATAACCTGATAGGCGTGAGATTAGAACAAATAGTGTCTGGTAGGTCATAAACTTCTGGAATCAACAGTAATCGTCCTGCAGTAAATTAAATATACACATTAGGACATTTTTTCAGTATGTAGATGGAATAAGCTGAAACAAAGACTTCTCAGCGTGTTTCATATGGTGTCCAACGTTGGCAAGAAACGTCGGTCTGCTTCTTGTTACAAACAAAATGTGGTTATTAAAGGACCATTTTGTAAATTCTTTGTTAGATCGGTTACAAGTTGGTCTAGTACGATATTCGATTTAGTGGTATGTTAGAGGGCTTATTGAAAAGTAAGGGTTCCGTGTTTTTATTCTGTTCTCAACATCGATTGAGCTATTACATGTCGTTCTTATCATTCGGTCGACTTTCCGCTTTGCTTACTCAAGCTCCAACGATCTGCCGCTAGCGAATTGTGGAGCGCAACATGGCGGCGTGTAACTTAACCATGTCGCTGCTGTAATTGAGTTCTTAACCGCAGCAAAAGCTCCTCCAGTCGAAGAACGAAAGCGTGACGGTGACATGTTCCTTAAGAAAACTGTGACGTGTCATAAGAGCTAGGTGGGTTCATCAGTTTGACCCCAAAAACAAGAGAGCATCAATGGAGTGCCGCCATAAAGAATCACCGACTCCAAAAACGTTCAAGACCATGCCACCAGCAGACCAAGTCATGCTCACGGTGTTTTGGGGTCTTCAAGGCGTGGTGCATTTGGAATTCATGCCTAAAGGCACCACCATGAAATCTGAATGGTTCTGCGAGTCTCTCAGATTACTGGACCACGAATACGAAGAGTTCGTCCACACAGTGAGCGCCGTCTCCTCCAGCAAGATACTGCCAGACCATACACGAGCACCGAGACATCTGCAACAATCCGACGCCTTGGGTTCGCTGTCATCGATCATCCTCCATACAATCCCGACTTGGCCCCATTAGATTTTCATCTTTTTCCGAAAGTTAAATGACAAAAATGGTTCAAATGGCGCTGAGCACTATGGGACTTAACAACTGAGCTCATCAGAACTTAGAACTACTTAAACCTAACCAACCTAAGGACATCACACACGTCGATGCCGGAAGCAGGATTCGAACCTGCGACCGTAGCGGTAGCGCGGTTCCAGACTAAAGAGCCTAGAACCGCTCGGTCACAGCGGCCGGCCAGTCAAATAACACCGAGGATTTCACTTTGATAGTGACGAAGCTGTACAAGCGGAGGTCAGGTTGTGGCTACGTCAACAAAGTGAAACACTCAATAATGACGGTACCAACAAACTGGTAGAGAAACGTGTTCGTCTCTACGGTGACTACGTCGATTATTAAAGGTGTAGACATGAAGAATACAAATGTACATTGTTAGTGAAGTTTGTCTTGTTTAAAAAGCTTTAAGAGTTTTCACGTAAGAAATTCGGAGGCATAACGTTTCAGCATGCCCTCGTATGAAAGGAACAGAAAGATATATAAATAAATAAAACGTATGAATGGGTAGTGCTATTTACTAATGGTTAGAAAATGTTCTCAGAGTGTCTGTAACTGACTGTCGACTTTGACCTCAGTGGTTGCTGGTACGATAGCTTGCAATAATGCGTAGTATTACATATATGTAAAAGGTTAGTTGACTTCACTCAAACCAATCGATATCGGAAGAATCAGTTTTGTAAGGTAAGACAAAGCGGAATACTACAAGAAAGTGACAGTAGTCTATGGTGCGACTATGTTTTAGTTGCTGTGGTCGAAGAATGTGTGTAACAATGAATCCGGGCATAGTGGAATTTGCGTTAGTACCCAATTTAACGAATAAACAAAAAGTTGGAATCGCAAGCTTTACTGCCCTGAATGGCATAACCGGCATCCAAACGACAACTTGAAAATGGTTAATGGCCGCGGGGACTTTGGTACCCCGTCATGATGATTACATTTGTCGGACATACTCACTGAGCGTCCAGGGCGTTATTCCACTCCCTCAGCCTGGACTTGTGACGGATAACAGAACTGCTGCTCCATCTGCACTTCTTCTACTTAGCCGTATCCCGGGTCTTCACGGGGTCGGCATGTTACATTGGGTTTGGCAGTGTTTGTGGTGGGGTACTCTCCCTGCAGCCATCCTTTCACCCCCACCCCCTTTGACGAACGAAATTTGTCCATCCCATCTGTAAGGACACTGGACTCGCATTCGGGAGGACGACGGTTCAATCCCACGTCCGGCCATCCTGATTTAGGTTTTCCGTGATTTCCCTAGATCACTCCAGGCAAATGCCGGGATTGTTCCTTTGAAAGGGCACGGCCGACTTCCTTCCCCATCCTTTCCTAATCCGAGCTTGTGCTCCAATGACCTCGTTGTCGACGGGACGTTAAACACCAATATCCTCCTCCTCCATCCCATCTGTTTAGTTGTAGTTTTGTCCCTTGTGGAAATGTGAGAAAATTTTCGAATGTTTGTGAATCGTGTAACTGAGGCTGACACGAGTAGCAACCCAATATTCTTCTAATCGGACTTGGGAAACCGCCTAAAAATCACACCCAAGGTGCGGGACACCAGCTACCATCGATAATTCAGCCGGGAGGTGCCCATCCGCAACCGGCGCGCCTCTCTGGATCGTGGAACGAAATGCTAACGTGCACGGCTGTGCGGGTGGATCTGCTCCTTTTGCCTTAATTTAAACAAATTTGACATTACTCTGTAAAGTCCTTACAAATTCCTAAAACACAACAGCCCTAAATCCAAAGAAGTAGAGGTACCGTCAAAGTTGGCTACAAAGTAAATTTGTTGTCTGAAGAAGGGATTGATATGTAGTCACATGCTGAAGAAGACGCTACAGACTCAGAGAAGCAAATGTGCTTTAAATATCTGTTACTTTAACTGCCAAATTGTTGTACCTGACGTAAAATATCATCGCACGGCAGACGTAACGCAGAAGAACGTAGTGAAACAGTGTTCACGTGCAGTTTCAACACAAGGTTGGCGAGAGCGGGTCGCCATTATCAAACCGACAACCAGGCGTTTTACGTTACTTTTGTGTTTATGCTTTATGGAAGCTTCTCGAAATTTCTTATGTTAGTATATTCAGCATTTCTTGGTATCTGTATAAATAGCAGCACTCTCCATCCATGGCTTCAGTTCCGTCCTGGCTATACGTTGGTGTTCATAATAAGCGTGCTTTCAGTGCTAACAATAAGCATTGTAATTCACTGACGACCGTGCTTTCGGATTTTAACCTTATTATCACTAACAAGGGGAGGCCGCCAATTGTGAAATTCAGATTCGATTCATACTGCGCATATTAAGAGCTCATGCCCAGAGGTGTAATGTGGCAAAGCACCAAGATGCACTTCTCAGCCGTTGTCGAGAAAATCGACAGTTAAAAGAAACCGTTGCGGTGAAATACTCTCGACGATTAAAAATTTTCAACAGCGTCGTGGCGCAGCGGTAAGCGCTCAGGTTCGTAATCCGAAGGTCGCCGTATCGAATCTCGCACCATGACTTTTTTTATTATTAGTTTTTTGTAATTCAAATAATATATATATAAAGTGTTAATGAATTCCCTACCCGAGCCTCAGGTACAGGGCGGGTCGCAGGTGGCGGATAGCGAACGATCCATCAGATATGGTGGACAGCTGCGAATAAGGGGAAACCCAAATAAGCAGTCCCGGACCGAGGCGGCAGCATCACGAGGGTGTGGGAGGGTGACTTTTGGCAAGGGTCACACTCATTCAAAAACCACAGAACCCGAAGACGTTGCTGTGTCATGGCGAGTAAGTGCCGCCATTACAATAAGCACTGTCAACACCCAAATCCAGGACGCGTCTGAAGTGGGAACCATCGGCATCCTGGTCAGCGTCTGTTCACACAATGTGCGGCTGGTCATAATGCGCCAGGAACTAACAATCCCTGGTTCTAAACACCCAGTGGAAACACTGGACCAACTTGATTACAAGCAAGTATGACTCGTGCAAGTAATAACAACATTACCCCAGGTGGTAACCAATCCACCCATCAACAGATGGCAACCAGGAATTCGGATTCTGGGGAACCTGGACTTACACGATTACACCAGAGAAAGTCGGAGCTCTCTGGCAAACTTCCACTTAAAACACCTACATACATTGGAACCTTTAACATAAATACATTAATCCAACCAGGAAAACTTCTAAACCTTACAACAGAACTTGAAAAGCAAAAGATAGTAATACTAGCTTTGCAGGAGACACGTTTTACAGATGAAGAAACATCAGATTATGGCAACTATCGCATCTTTAAGAGCAAGACGGATAAACGAATCGGAAGAGGAGCCCCCCATCTCGGGATGGCGTTTATCATACACAAGAGCGTGCTCAGCTCCATCAAGGAAGTTACTCCCGTAAATAATAGGATAATGACGATGCGCTTACAATGTGCCAACAAAACATACACAATGGTTAATGTTCATGCTCCCACAAACGGAGACAACAAGAAAAACCCCATAGAAACAGAAAAGTTTTGGGAAAATTTGGAGAATATAATGGCCAAGATTCCATAAGATGATACAAAAGTTCTACTCGGCGATTTTAATGCCCAAATTGGTAGAGAGAAAATCCACCAAAAAACCGTAGGCAAATATCCTGCACATAAATTTACCAACAAAAATGGTACAAGGCTCGTCGAACTATGTAAGCAGAATAACCTGAAGATAATGTCAACATCTCTAAGAAAATGTCCAAGAAAACAAAAGACATGGAGATCTCCTATACAACAAATTGGCGAGTTTCAAATAGATCATGTGGCGATTTCATACCCAGTACAAAAAGAAATTTACGACGTCCAAGTACGCAGAGGAGCAAACATTGATTCAGACCATTACCTAACTAGAATTAAAATCAAGTTTACAGCACGAAGAAGTCATCAGAAGAAAACAGAAATACAGAAATATGACACCAAGAAGATTAAAGAATCTAAAGTAAAAGAAGGATGGGAGAAGGAAAAGGCAAACACATGGGAAGAATTTCATTCTAAAATCACGCGAATAGCTAAGGAAACTATTCCCTTGAAAAAGATATTCAAACACCCTTGGTGGGATTCAGACTGTGAAAATGCATTGGAAAGGAGAAAAAAGGCATTTCAAGAATATAACAGTAAAAAATCACAAGAAAGTCTACATTTATTTAACGAGGTTAGAAAACAGGTTTCAAAATCCATTAGGCAAGCAAAAAGGAAGTACACAAAGGCACAACTGGATGCCATAGAAGAAAATTTCCAAAACTATAATACAAGAGACTTCTACAGAACTTTCGCAGATAAAATACGAGGATATATCCCTCAAAATTTATGTTTCAGAAAACCTGATGGTAAATTAGCCCTAACAAACCAGGAAAACTGTCAAGTATTGGCTCAATATTTTTCTAACCTACTAAATTGCCCAGAACCTAGTTTAAGGTTTCCCAAAGAAATCAGTGCCAACGCTCAACCGGAGTCATTACCACCAACACAGGAAGAAATCAAATGTCACATTAAAAACTTAAAAAATAATAGAACATCTGGCGAAGATGGCATTGTTGCAGAGCTATTAAAAAACCTAGGACCAAAGACGTTGCAAGAGCTCACAAAAATAATAACAAAAATATGGGAAACAGAAAAATTACCAGAGGATTGGAAATGTGCCCTTATTCACCCGCTACATAAAAAAGGAGACAGAACAAATGTCAATAACTACAGGGGAATCTCACTTTTACAAGTCACCTACAAAATTCTCTCAACATGCCTGCTGAAAAGAACACAAGAGCAGCTGGAACGCCAAATTGGTGATTATCAAGCAGGCTTCCGCCCCGGTCGCTCATGCATAGAACAAATATTTAATTTAAAGACAATATTAAAACACAAAGCAATTAGAAATGCCCCCATAATTTGTACATTTGTAGATTTTAAGAAAGCCTATGACTCAATTGACCGGCAATCTTTGTTTAACATTTTAGAGGAACTTGGACTTGACTCCAAAACACTAAGGCTTATCAAAGAATCACTGACAGACACTGTATCTAAAGTTAAATTCAGGGGAGAAATCTCTGAACCTTTTCTCATAAAAACTGGAGTACGTCAAGGTGACGGGCTATCTCCACTTCTGTTTAATATAGTCCTGGATAAAGTCATTAAGGAATGGGAAAAAGAATTAAAAAATAAATCCTACTGGAAAACAATCCATCTTGGTAGAACCAAAGACAACGTGGAGATATCTTGTTTAGCATTCGCGGACGACTTGGCCATACTTGCAGATGATGAAGAAATCGCCACCAAACAAATAGAGATCCTTAAGGAATGCGCGGATAAAGTAGGTTTACAAATTTCGTTTCAAAAGACAGAATTTTTCTGTACGAAATTCCATATACACAGTTTGAACACAAAATATGGAAAAATAAATAGAGTAAAACATTTTAAATACCTAGGTGAAATTTTGGAGCCAACCGGAGGAGAGAAAGTTGCACAGAAGATCAGACAACAGAAAATGAAGAGAGCATATGGTATGACACATGAAATATACAATAAAAAATGCATCTCCTCGAACACAAAAATCAGACACTACTGCGCAGTAATTAAGCCAGCAGCACTATATGCTAGTGAAACGCTCACACTCCACACAAAATGTGATTTAGAAAAAATACTAAAAGAAGAACGCAAAATTATGAGAAAGATTTTAGGTCCAAAATTAACAGAAGAAGGATACCGGATACAATCAAGAAGAACCACAGAAACTATATCAAACCTGGCAGCAGACATAAGAAGGCGAAGATTAAAATTTTATGGACATGTCACTAGACTTCCCCCCACACGACTCACCAACAGAATTCTCACTTACATAGAAAAAGTCAAATCAACAACACCATGGATTAGCCAAGTAAAATTAGATTTACAAAAAGCGAATATTGAACTTAAAGATGTCAAAGATAGAAAAACTTTTAGAAATAAGGTGGAAAAGTGGATTGTATTGTCGGAGAAGGAAGCACTAAAGAGACCAGGAACAAAATGGACAGAAGAAAGAAAAAGAAAACATGGAGAACGAATGAAAGAAGTATGGAAGAAACGACGTCAGAAAGCTTTGCGTGATCCTTCTGGGTCCATTCGCGATAAGTAAGTAAGTAAGTATTAATGAATTGCTTATGCATGTTGGTGAAGACGGATCGGTCTCCAATTGTACCGCCTCCATTTATCCGTTTTTTTTTTTTTTTTTTAACATGGTGTACCAAAGCTCTCCCGTCCGCACTGATTTTCGACAATGTTATAAGTTGCGCTAGGGACCGCATCTACCTTCTTTCGAAGTTAGCAGGCAACTACGCTGTTACGCGGCGGCTCGTTTCGGCCCATTCAACATCTGTCATTCAAGTGTAACGAGCGAGTAACGGAGTTTATATTTCATACCTGCCACAGCAAATTTGTGTTCGTGGGGTCTCTAATCTAATTCGAACGTTTGACTTACGCTATACGTATTCGTTTCGGAATATCGTTTCTACGTCTTCCGTTAACTATACGTGGTTAACATTATGAAGACAATTAATAACATTTGTGAAATACAACTTTGTCTGCGGAAAACATAATGATGTTCGAAGTCGCTAGTTTTTCCACGACAAACGACTTTCAACAACTTATTATATGCATAATTGTTGCAACTGATTGCCGGGAATTATATATATATATATATATATATATATATATATATATATATTTGAATTATGAAAAACAAATACTAAAAAAAAATGTTGCATAGGGCGAGATTCGATCCGGTGACCTTCGGATTACGAACCCGAGCGCTTACCGCTACGCCACGACGCTGTATAGAATTATGAATCGTAGAGAATATTTCACCGCAACGGTTTCTTTTAACTGTCGATTTTCTCGACAACGGCTGAGAAGTGCATCTTGGTGCTTTGCCACATTACACCTCTGGCTATGAGCTTTTATTGTGCGCAGTATGAATCGAATCTGAATTTCACAATTGGCGGCCTCCCTTTGTAAGACGAGTCAGCATCCTAGATATGTGTGGAAACATTTCAACGCGAAATTTATAATGAATATTCCTAAACTCTAAGAAATGACACGTGTGCTACATGTGATGAGCCAATAGTGAAATTGAAAGCTCTTTCCTTCCAGAAAAGGTGTAGAGTAACCACTTGAATTGTGTTACATACAATGGAGGCTGATAACGTTCTAACAGCACCAACGAAAAATTGTAGTGTAGCCAACTGGATTTAAACACATAATCAATAGTTTAAATTCTCTGAAAACCGTTTCAATTTCAAACTTTGACAACTATCATGTATATTATCAAAATAAACTTCAATCGTTTTCACTGAGCGTTCTCGTTTGGCCTATTAGACAATCATTGTTTTATATAAACTAAAAAAATTGGAAGTGTAGCATTTTCAATTTCAAACTTTGGTAACTATGATGTATATTATCAAAATAAATTTTAATCGTTTTCACTGAGCGTTCTCGTTTGGCCTATTAGACAATCATTGTTTCACATAAACTAAAAAAATTGCAAGTGTAGTATCATTCAATCCCGATTACCTTATAATTTTTCTTGATGGAGGATTTTATAAAATTAAGGTTATTTCTGGATTGTAGGTTGTCAAAATACTTCTTCGTATTTTTCTTTAACAACTCCAATCAGTAGCTACAGAATTTGAAAAATGGATTTCTAAGTACTCACCAATATTTTATTCGACAAGAATGTGTGTTTAAGGAATTTTCAGACTATCCGGGAGCTCAGAAGATCTTGAAATTATCCAAAGCCACAGAATAAAACTGTCAGCGTGGCGGATTTTAAGTAATCCGTCTGTAGCAGATATGTTTTCAAAACCGCGGTAAAAAAATAGACCTCTGTTGCATTCTACGATGATATTTTTGAGGAAAAAACCAACAGACATCAAACTGCTTCAGGCGCTTTGCCGCTGTTTGTAGTCATTAAGAGGCAGTACAGAGTTATGAGGTTGGTCCAGGTGTTGTGTTGTGTGATTCACACGTGGCCACGCCCCGCGGCCCTCGCCGCCGTATTTTGGCCGACTGTAGTTGACACTGCACGCCTCCGGTATTTTGGTCTGCGTTGACGTCACAGAAACAGTAAATAGACGCCGTCTCCCTCGTTTTAACTCCTACGATATTGGCGAACGTTCCGCGTCGCTTTGCGGGCGGCATACGTCGCGTATTTAGCGACGATCTGGAAACGCCGTGACAGAAATTAAGCGGTCTGGTCCTGTGATGTGTGATATTGCCTCGAGTCTTCTGCACAGTCGATATTTATCACACTGTTTACGACAGCTGCCTGATTTGTACAGCGGCGTAGCAACGATGAAGACTGCAGCGTCCTTTCGGTGGCACGCACACGGCCGTTTTGCCCTCAGGACAACCGCTCTTGGTAGGGGATTTGTAAGAGGTTGCTCTGTCTAAGTGTCATTTCACAGTTTTGGCGTGAATGTTTATAGACTGTTAGTCACCAAAGCTGAAAGTTCTTTCGCGTATTTGAAACATCATTTACGATAGTTTCAAGGAAAAAACAACCGACATTGTTTTATTACTAGGTGGCGAATCCGAGATTGCCAATTTTATGTTAAAAACGAAAAAACAAATAAACTGTATTTGCAGTGTAATTCCGAAAATATTTCATTTCGACGTATCCGTGAAATAACTTTGAAATTAGGAATCAGTTGTGCAAAGAAATATGCGTAAAACACAAATATATAAGTCCAACTGTTTCACGTGTCTACAACGCGATTTTGTAAACGTCACTGTGGCAACGCCTAATCATAACTTTGTGGACGGTTACTGTTTTCATCTGCATCCGTTGGTCCTTCGCAGCTGAAAGGAGTCAAAAGCACTGCTAGGTGTCAGGAATTTCCTACAGTTGACTCGACTGTACAAGTATCTTAGTAGTAGCGAATGTTCTTGTCGTGGTCTTCAGTCCGAAGACTGGTTTGATGCAGCTCTCCCCCTTCATCTCCGAATAATTACTGAACGTGCACCCTTTTGAAACTGCTTGTTGTATTCATCTCTTGATCTCCATCTACGATTTTTACCCCTACACTGCCCTCCAGTACTAAATTGGTGATCCTTGATGTCTCAGAAAGTGTCCTGTCACCCAATCCATTCTTGTAATCAAGTCCCTAATTCTGTTCAGTACGTCCTCGTTAGTCGCGTGATTTACTCGTCTAATCTTCTGCATTTTTCTATAGCACCACATTTAGAAAGCTTCTATTATTATCT
The DNA here is from genome assembly GCF_021461395.2 of Schistocerca americana. Lineage (NCBI taxonomy): Eukaryota > Metazoa > Arthropoda > Insecta > Orthoptera > Acrididae > Schistocerca > Schistocerca americana. The sequence goes on along the minus strand of NC_060122.1, from coordinate 829,582,934 downwards.
AAACTGTTTATCATCCATATTTGACTTCCATATTCATAGTTCTGTAGTGAATGTTTATAGACCGTTAGCCACCAAAGCTGAAAGTTGTTTCCAGACAAACATTTTCAGAAAACGCTTCCTAACACTCAAGTCTATATCCCACGTTAATAAATTTCTGGTCTTCAGCAACACTTTTCTCGCCATTTCTCAGTCAGCATTTTATATCTTCTCTCTACTTCGGACGTCATCAGCTATTCTGCTGCCCAAATAGCTGAAACGTGCTATTTGCGCCGAATAATACGACAGGAAGCAGCAGGGCCATAATTACCAAACACACAGCTTGTGTTAAACAATGTTTATTACCTTGCACAATTTTAATACAATAAAAGAGATAAATTTAACAACCTCACAGGAGCACAATAAAAATTTTTCTTAAACCCCTGTTAAAATCTGCGTAACAAATGCATAAAACATTGAAAAAATTTCTGTTGGTGTAAATGCTTAATGCAACAAAAACTTGCCAAACTCTGAACCCGCAAGACTACCCTGTACAATGACTTCTCTTTTGCAGTTAAAGCATAAGACACACAAGTAACAATAAAAGCAACTTCTAAAACTTCAACGCTCGGCAATGAAGACAGCGGGCGCTCGAACTACTAAGGAATAATGCAGTTGATGCCATTACAGGGAGACACCAATTAAATAACACACAATTAATAAAAAACAGCGCCTCAGGATCTAAAAACATTCCATGAGAACACACGCACATGAAAGCCCCCTTTATAAAAGTTTCAAACTTCGCAACCAGCGTACAAGGTACAAATATCATAAACAAATGGCTGATAAGGGAATACAGAATTAATAAGGCGGAGCCTACAGCAATCTGATCGGGCACCAATTACAGAGTGACCCAGTTTTGCGAGTTTAAATTCATATTTCGAGCGGAAGGTGCATTCGCCATAGCGGCGGAAGGACGAGCTACAAAGCTTAACGACGTGACAGAGCACGGTGAGACAAAAGCAGTACTCAACTTACAGATGAGATCGAGACAAAAGGCCAGCAACGTGGAGCCCGGTCTGACGAAACGCAGCTCCACTGGCAACGGACAAGTCGTCCAGCCCCGGTGCCACGCCCCACCGTGCCGGACCAAATCACTGCGCACCGCATAACTGAAACATAAATCAACTACAGCAGCACACTTGCAATTGCGCATTCATATTACATAAGAAAATAAAACATAGCACTAAAACACGAAACCTCGCCAATTTTGTTTTAACTGAACACTTAAGAGCCGCTCGCTGTAGCCGTGCGGTTGTCGGCGCTTCATTCCGGAATCGCGCTGCTGCTACGGTGATGTTGTCAGTGACGAGATGAGATCGTGACGGCACTCGTTCGCAACACTACAGGGTTATTACAAATGATTGAAGCGATTTCACAGCTCTACAATAACTTTATTATTTGAGATATTTTCACAATGCTTTGCACCCACATACCAAAACTCAAAAAGTTTTTTTAGGCATTCACAAATGTTCGATATGTGCCCCTTTAGTGATTCGGTAGACATCAAGCCGATAATCAAGTTCCTCCCACACTCGGCGCAGCATGTCCCCATCAATGAGTTCGAAAGCATCGTTGATGGGAGCTCGCAGTTCTGGCACGTTTCTTGGTAGAGGTGGTTTAAACACTGAATCTTTCACATAACCCCACAGAAAGAAATCGCATGGGGTTAAGTCGGGAGAGCGTGGAGGCCATGACATGAATTGTTGATCGTGATCTCCACCACGACCGATCCATCGGTTTTCCAATCTCCTGTTTAAGAAATGCCGAACATCGTGATGGAAGTGCGGTGGAGCACCATCCTGTTGAAAGATGAAGTCGGCGCTGTCGGTCTCCAGTTGTGGCATGAGTCAATTTTCCAGCATGTCCAGATACACGTGTCCTGTAACGTTTTTTTCGCAGAAGAAAAAGGGGCTGTAAACCTTAAACCGTGAGATTGCACAAAACACGTTAACTTCTGGTGAATTGCGAATTTGCTGCACGAATGCGTGAGGATTCTCTACCACCCAGATTCGAACACTGTGTCTGTTCACTTCACCATTAAGAAAAAATGTTGCTTCATCACTGAAAACAAGTTTCGCACTGAACGCATCCTCTTCCATGAGCTGTTGCAACCGCGCCGAAAATTCAAAGCGTTTGACTTTGTCATCGGGTGTCAGGGCTTGTAGCAATTGTAAACAGTAAGGCTTCTGCTTTAGCCTTTTCCGTAAGATTTTCCAAACCGTCAGCTGTGGTACGTTTAGCTCCCTGCTTGCTTTATTCGTCGACTTCCGCGGGCTACGCGTGGAACTTGCCCGCACGCGTTCAACCGTTTCTTCGCTCACTGCAGGCCGACCCGTTGATTTCCCCTTACAGAGGCATCCAGAAGCTTTAAACTGCGCATACCATCGCCGAATGGAGTCAGCAGTTGGTGGACCTTTGCTGAACTTCGTCCTGAAGTGTCGTTGCACTGTTATGACTGACTGATGTGAGTGCATTTCAAGCACGACATACGCTTTCTCGGCTCCTGTCGCTATTTTGTCTCACTGCGCTCTCGAGCGCTCTGGCGGCAGAAACCTGAAGTGCGGTTTCAGCCGAACAAAACTTTATCAGTTTTTCTACGTATCTGTAGTGTGTCGTGACCATATGCCAATGAATGGAGCTACAGTGAATTTATGAAATCGCTTCAATCATTTGTAATAGCCCTGTATAACGCAACACGTGTTCCATATTCCGTATCTCTGCCGGTTTCGGCGCGATGTTAAATTCAAAACCACATTTCTTGTTTCTCTTATTCATTTTTCTACCCCTATTCTTAGTCATCTACAAGGCTCAGATGCACTGCTGGTAGGAAATAAGAGGTCGGAGAAGGCCACAGTGAAGTACCTCCACTCACACCTTAAGCGATGCCCAGTGTCTCGCGAAGCTCACTGACGAGTATGAGAAGGAATCTGACTCGAGTCTAACGTAATGTTTCTCCGATTTTTCCAGAAGTATATTTTATCAGTGGATCATACAGACTGATAATTCATCTACATCTACATCTACATCCATACTCCGCAAGCCACCTGACGGTGTGTGTACTTTGAGTACCTCTATCGGTCCTCCCTTCTATTCCAGTCTCGTATTGTTCGTGGAAAGAAAGATTGTCGGTATGCCTCTGTGTGGGCTCTAATCTCTCTGATTTTATCCTCATGGTCTATTCGCGAGATATACGTAGGAGGGAGCAATATACTGTTTGACTCCTCGGTGAACGTATGTTCTCGAAACTTCAACAAAAACCCATACCGAGCTACTGAGCGTCTCTTCTGCAGAGTCTTCCACTGGAGTTTATCTATCATCTGCGTAACGCTTTCGCGATTACTAAATGATCCTGTAACGAAGCGCGCTGCTCTCCGTTGGATCATCTCTATCTCTTCTATCAACCCTATCTGATACGGATCCCACACTGGTGAGCAATATTCAAGCAGTCGACGAACAAGTGTACTGTAACCTACTTCCTTTGTTTTCGGATTTCATTTGCTTAGGATTCTTCCAATGAATCTCAGTCTGGTATCTGCTTTACCGACGATCAACTTTATATGATCATTCCATTTTAAATCACTCCTAATGCCGACCACCAGATAATTTATGAATTAACTGCTACCAGTTGCTGTCCTGCTATATTGCAGCTAAATGATAATTATTGAACTATACGAATGAAACGTAAATTAGTTACAGACTAAGTCGTGCAGACACTTTATTCAACATGTAAACGTCAGATTTAAGTTGTGACATGTTCGATATGCCTACCATCATTGGGGATGATGTGGCGCAGACGGATAGCGAAGTTCTGCTTGATCCGCTGAAGTGCCTTAACATCGATGCTGTCGATGACCTCCTGAATGGCTGTCTTAAGCTCAGCAGCGGTTTTGGTGTTATTGCTGTACATCTCGTCTTTAATATAGCCCCACAGAAAGGAGTAGCATGTGTTGAGATCCGGAGAATATGGCGGCCAATCGAGGCCCATGCCAGTAGCCTTCGGGTACCCCAGAGCCAGAATGCGGTCCCCAAATTGCTCCTCCCGGACATCAAACACTCTCCTGCTTCGATGGGGTCGACCTCTATTTTTCATGAACCACATCTCGTCGACATCAGGGTCACTTTGGGTAATGGGGATGAAATCGTCTTCCAAAATCTTCACGTACCGTTCGGTAGTCACCGTGCCATCAAGGAATATCGCACTGATTATTCCGTGATTGGACATTGCACACCAAACAGTCACCCGTTGAGGGTGAAGAGACTTCTTGATCGCGAAATTCGGATTCTCAGGCCCCCAAATGTGCCAGTTTTGCTTATTGGCGAACCAATCAAAATAAAATTGGGCTTGGTCACTAAAACAAACCGTACTAATTCGAATCATGCCCCGCGGCCAACCGTGCAGTTTGAACGTCCTAATGCAAACCGTTCGGAAGTTATGACGATTTTATTTCATATACTTCAATAATTGCCAACCTGTATGTACGCAGTTCCAGCCGAAAATCATTCTCTCTAGTCACTTATCTTCATTTGACTTCTCTGAAGTTCACAGATTTCTCTAGGAAAAACTGTTATCATTAGTGAAAGATAAAGATTTTACCGTAAAACAAATGATTTGATTGTCCTGACTACATTAATCACCTTAATTGTTGTTATATGTTCATTCATTCATGTATATTCATAATGATATTTTCACTCTGCAGTGGAGTGTGCGCTGATATGAAACTTCCTGACAGATTAAAACTGTGTGCCGGACCGAGACTCGAACTCGGGAGGAGACGAGGCACTGGCAGAAGTGAAGCTGTGAGGACGGGGCGTGAGTCGTGCTTGGGTAGCTCAGTTGGTAGAGCACTTGCCCGCGAAAGGCAGAGGTCCCGAGTTCGAGTCCCGGTCCGGCACACAGTTTTAATCTGCCAGGAAGTTTCATTTCAGTAAAATCACATTTAGTGAAGGAAAACCTTCACAAACACAAAATAACGGAAATGGAAAATGTTACGCCATGAAGAACCAGGCCGAAATTTATCAGACTTTGTCGAAATGTTCATGACATTACAGGTATTAACCTTTCATTCTACTACGAACTAATGCCCACTGTCAGCATCAGAATTCGCTGTGGCATACAAGCAAGTAAACTCTGGTCTTCGTCCTGAGGAACTTTTTGTCGTGACTGCCAAACAAGCTGTGTAAGTTCATTAAGATTACTGGCTACAGGCTGGCGTCGAAGTATACGTCATCAAATCGCATCCCAGACATGCTCTGCGAGTAATAAATCAGGCAACCTGGCCCTCCAGTCAAATGTCGGTAAATTACTATAAACGTTTCTGGTGTGAACTGCAGCATGGGTGTTGTACTATCCTGCAGGAATATGCCAGTTTGTAAGCTGTTCATGGCAGCATGACAGCAGGTTCGCGTTTCACGCTTCCCTTCAATAAACACCTGCAGGTTACGTACATTGAAGGGGGATGGAAGGGGGAGGGAAGGAACTAACGACATTAACAGCATCGGGACTTCATGCGGAATCAGTGGCGACCAGTGAAGATGTGTGCAGGACTGGGATTCGAACCCGGGATGTTGTGCTTACCACCCCGCTCTAACCGGACGACGTGTTTGTCGCAGACGCGCTGGACTATCTCGGCACGCTCCCCTGGCGACTCACATTCCCACCTAGCGCCATCTATGTGCAGCCCTCGATCCTGTCCTCTACGCTCGCTAATTTTAGATTCCCGCTGGAGTCGAACATAGATATGCATCCGCAATGAAAGTGGAGGATTCACTGCCCACAGCGGCGAATCAGTTATATGAATGTGTGGTGTCTGAAAGAACAGACATCACATCACGTAAGTCCCTAATGAGATCTTTTCTCGTGTTCCATAGCTCCACACACCTTAGAGTCCAGGATTTGGAATCTGAGAGACAAGAAACATAAGCGAAATTAGCTCTCATTCCGCATAATCCTACGCAGTGCCCCAGTTGACGCTCGTTCAACACCATGCTAGCCTCTACTGTCTGTGGTGTGGTATCAGTGGTGAATGATGCGTGGTAACTCGACATTTCCACCCAGCTTGTACATAACAAGTTACTGTCATTTGGTGGTGACACTCAGCTTGTAAGCTCTGTCGTATGTCAGCTGTTATACTCTGTCTATTCCTCAAACTGAATCGCAAAATTCTGCAATCTCTTCGTGGTAGATTCCTTCTGGAAGGACTCGTGCCTACCCTTCTTGCTTCTACAGTCCCTCAACTACAGCCAGTCGTCTGTGCGACCTGTCGGTGTCACACTTCCACGTCTCTTACCTCCGTAGTTCCAACTTTCATAGATTCCGGAAGGTGGGGTAAGCTAGACGTGTTCTTCCTCTGGGCTGTTGTGATCTCCACAAGAGACACTTCTGTAACGTCAGACATACCAAAAAGCTATCACTAACACCAATCTTCACCAGTATGAACTGCTTTTTCTATTTCGAAAATAAGCTTGCGTAAGCATGAAATGAAAAACAGAAGCTTTCAAGATCTGCACAGATCACACCATTAACGATAAGTACAATGAACATAAAGAGAAGAGAAATAATGCAAAATACAAAACTCAGAAGAGCCACGCAGAATCACGCGCACTTTTTACTAGCAATATAGAATGTGTTTTAGATGGCAGACGAACTACCGCTTATGAACAGACAAGAAAATGATCGTAATCGTGTTAGTAATACAGTAGAGAACGAATGGAGAGCTGATTATAAAAAATTGTGGTATGATCACACTTTAATTGAGACATTATCTGAACCAAATAACGCAAAAGATCTGGACGAAAGTGATGAGAGAATTGACAGAAGCCTTAAAACCTATCAAAAAAAAAAGTGAAAACAATTGGTTTAGATTATTAATATGGAACTGGAAAATACTGACGGTTGTTCCTGCATCTAAGTCTTCTTCACATATTTAATCAATTTTGGATTACTAAGAAGGAACCAAAAGACTGGCTGAAATCCAAAATAATATCTATCTTTAAAAAGGTAGATAAAAAGAAATGTATTACTATCGAGGTATATGCCTCCTGGATTCAGCCTGTAAATTATGTGCCAAAATCCTGAATGGAGGACCTAAAAATATCACGGAAAATTTAATATCTGAAGAACAATCAGGTTTTAGGAGAGGACGATCAAATATTGACAATGTTTATACTATGCAACAAGTTACAGAGAAGTGACTAGAATTTAATAGGGAAACTCGTCTTGCTTTTATGGATTTTGAGGAAGCTTTCCATAAAGTGAATAGAGAAATGCTATGGATTATCATGGCTGAACGAGGTTATCCATCTCACGTCATGAATGCTATTAAGAGTATATACACAAGCACCGAAATCGTTAGATAAGGAAAATACAACAGCAAAGCCAATGAACACAAACAAAAGAGTACTACAAGGATGCTGTATTTATCCAACGCCCTTCAATATACAGAGTGTTTAAGAAAAGTGTCGAACACTTTGAGACATGGTAGCACTCATCGAAACAAGAAAAATAAATCCGATAAGCATGGTTCCGGAAACGTATAATTTCTACGATAAACACGCGTTTACAGGAGGTATTGAACGTCGCGCCCACTCATGACATGCACCAAAAATGGTACAAATGGCTCTGAGCACTATGGGATTTAACATCTGAGGTCATCAGTCCCCTAGAACTTAGAACTACTTAAACCTAATTAACCTAAGGACGTCACACACATCCATGCCCGAAGCAGGATTCTAACCTGCGACCGTAGTGGTCGTACGGTTACAGACTGAAGCGCCTAGAACCGCTCGGCCACACCGGCCGGCGACAATGCATCCCTCTGCCTTTCGGCGGAAGGAATGACGCACCCTTTGAAGTACATCCGATTGCTGTTGTACCTGCTGGCACATATTGAACACGCCACTTTGTAGTGTCGGCACACAGTTGATTGGCGTGGCGTAGACCAATTCCTTCAAGTGTCCCCATAATCGAAAGTCTACGGGCTGAGGTCCGCTGAACGAGCAGGCCTAGGTGTGCCCCCCCCCCTCCCCCCTCCTCAACGAACCCAGCGGTCCCGAAATTTCTGCGTCAGATGTTCGCGCACACTGTAACAAAACTGTGTTGGTGCGCCACCATGTATGAAGCACATTTGTATTCGTTGCTGGAATGGCACAGCCTCCTGCAGGGTAAGCAATTCATTAATGAGAAAGACCAGATAATGCGCCAAACTCAACCTTTGTGGTAGCATGTATGATCCTATCAATCTGTCGCCAAATACGCCTGCCCATGCGTTGATTGAGAATCGATGTTGATGCTCTCTTTCCTGAATTGCTTTGGGATTTACATCTACCCACACATACTAGTTGTGGACATTAACACCACCAGTTCTTGTGAACCCTGCCTCATCCGCAAATAAAATCTTGGATGTGAACAGTGGATCTGTCATTCATTCATTTCCGTGTCCGATCAGCATTTCCAGAAGGTAGCAACTCCGATGGCCTTGTTGGTTCCCTCGATCAGGTCCTGTGTTGTGCAGGGTTGTTCAAGTTGAGGACAAATTAGCAGGTGGGCCGGGTCTTGTGTTGTTCTGCACTCGCTGGATGTATTTCCATCAGCTGGGAGGATGCCCCATTTTCACATGTTGATCTTGCATAGAGGAACGCCCACCCTAAGAGCGATCTCCAAATAGGGTAGGGCAAGTCATTTCCTGGAGCTAGCTCTTCCTTTACAGGGATATCAGGTGGTAGCTTGCTCTTCTACCTGGTGATGCGGTTAGACTCTGGTGTTCCCTCTAGTGGTCGAGTTCTGGCGATGTAGCTCCTTCTTGACTTCAGTCGACGAACTACAGCCTGATGATGATTCAGTGGATGTCGGGGGTCAAAAGTTTGCTCAGCCCTCTCTACGTCATCAGCAACAGCCCTTCTAATAGAGGGGGGGGGGGGGGGGGGGGGAGGAGCTATTCCAACAATCGGATAGATTTTGTCGACTGGAGTTGGCTTCAAACATCCAGACAAGATTCGGTCGGTCTTATTGATTGCAATCTGTGGAACACTTCTGCAACAGCCATTGGCAGAACCGCCATCTGCCATGATGATCCTGTGGCTTTATGGCCTCAATTCGCTGTAGATGATAAGATGTTCGTGAAGTACCCCCACCCCCTCCCCCAGATAAGAGAATGAGACACGCCTTCTGCTGGTGCTAGCCGTCGCACACTGCTTCCACGGGTTTCTTCCACCGAACGCAGCAGACGCTCCTCCACGTCAGGCGTGCGGGCTTTGCAGAGCCTTCTAGTGTCAGACTTCCGAGGTGCCAGGGTACCTGTGTCTCTCAGACGCTGCAAAAGTTTCTGGAACAGTTATCAAACGGCACGCAGCGCTCTTAGATATTTTTCAGCGTAGAGGGCACGGGCTCGCAGGCTAAGTGCATTTGCTGAACCATAGCAGGAATTCGTGGCGGGCCGCATCAAACCAGCAGTAGACTGATGACAAAAAAAAAAAAAAAAAAAACAAAAAAAAAGCAGGATATCATATCCGCCTTTTCACTTGCCGAATAGTACGCTTCCACTGCTACGAATTCGTGAGAGAGAGAACATGTAAACGTACTACATCATTTGTACGCAAAAACAGCGCAGTAACAGCAAACACATAAATGAATAGACATTTGAAAGAAGATAAAGCACCCTGATACGTACGCGGGGTCGACAGTACTGTGCAAGAGGGCAAACAAACACGACGAAAACTAATGAAGCCTGCAACACGACTCGAACCACATAACTGACTGCAGACCACCTAATGGTAGCTACAGTACTTTGAGTAAGAAATCTTAATAGCCTGCCTACACATTTGACCGAGCGCCAATGCAACGACTGTGCTAATACTTGTTTTGTAAACCAAGCGTCACGCAGCCCTTCCTATAAACACGTGTTTATCTCGGAAAGTATACCTTTCCGGACCCATGTTTATTGGACTCATCATTCGATGAGTACTGCTACCTTTCAAAGTAATGGACACTTATTTTTTGAACACTATGTATACAGACATGAAGTTTTCTGCAAATGGGAAATGTTGAATATTAATAGAGTTCTTTTAGATCGTGATACTAGACTAAATGTAATTTTGTATGCAGGTGACGCTACTCTGCTTATGGGGAATGAAGATGTTCATCTAAATCTATTAATTTTTAGCAGAGAGTCTCAAATTACAATCTAACATTGTCGGAAAATAAAACGAAAGTGATGGCATTTCAGCGCACACAACCAGTGAGATGTAAAATAGCATCGAATAATAAAATCTTGGAACAAGTAAAGCATTTAAAGTATCTCGGCTGCACCATCGCTTAAGAATATAACCAAGATGTGCACCAAAAATTAAGTAAATTCACTTCCATGTGGAAGTGAAGCATGGGCAAAGACATCAAGAAAGTAGAGTACAGGCTAAAGAACTGCAGCAATCAGAATTTGAACGGGGGCGTTTCAAACGCGCGCTCGAAATGGGCAAAAATAGGGAAGCAAATCAGATGTGCCCTTTCGAAAGGGACTGTCCTGGGATTCACAGCAAGTGATTTAGAGAAGCTGTGACAAACCTCAACTATATAACCGGACGTGGAGTTGACATCCCACCCCACCGTCTCCTGCTATGATCTCAGAACTCACCGCTGCGTCCCCTCGCTCGATGCCTTAGAGTAAATCGCTGGTGTTTCTTATGATAAAGGAAAATGAAAACCAGTCTTTTATCTACGTGATCGTGACCTAATGGTTTAAGGTAATCGGCTTGCCCACGGGGAATGCTATAACAAGTTGTCGACTGCTCAATGATATTATTTTCTAGAGATACAGATTTTTCAGTAATCAGGGTCACAGTGAGTTTGCACTACGTAAAGTAATAAGTTATCATTAAACACAACTGCAGACACTCACTACCTTCGTCTTACACATGTAATCACGTCTAATCTCAACGTAGGTCGAATTCACGGAAATATCGACACACTTTATTATAGTAACTGCACACGTGATTCTGCACTGCAATCCATTGGCCGGCGCCTCAGACGCAAGTAATATAATTGACACCAATATTTTTTAATTCTCTTTTTAATAAAAATAGATACTTTTCAGCAACTCGATAAAATTCTTTCGTTATACTGTCAACCGCGATTAGAATACAAGCAATCGATACGAAACTTGTAACCCACATTCTGCTACACCAACTGTACTGCGGCCGTCATTTGTTCTATACTTTTATACGACCTGATCTTCCTGTGGGCGGCCTCTACCAGTTTTTCAATTCTTCTGTAAAGAATTCGTGTTAGTATTTTTCAACTATAACGTATTACGATGACAGTCCGGTAATATTCATACTTATCAGAAATTGGTTTCTTTGGAATTGGAAATATTACATTCCTCTTGAAATCTGAGGTTATTTCGCTTGTCTTATATATCTCGCACACAAGAGGGAAGGGCCTTGTCAGGGCTATCTCTGCTAAGGCTATCAGTAATTTTGACGGAATGTCGTCTGCTCCCGGGGCCTTCATTCGACTTATGTCTGTCATTGCTCTGTCAAACTCTTCTCGCAGTATCACATCTCCTACTTCACACTCACCTATGTCCTCTTCCCTTCTGTAATACTCCCTTCAACTTCATCTCCCTTGTAAAGACCCTCTATATATTTTTTCCAACTTTCAGATTTCCCTTCTTTGCTTAGGACTGGTTTTCCATATAAGCTCTTGGTATTCATACAGCTACTTTTGTTTCCTCCAAATGCCTCTTTAATTTTCCTGTAGACTATATCTATGTTTCTCCCAATGAAATATGGTTCTAAAGCCTTGAATTTTCTATCCGATTGTCTGTCTCCCTGTCTGTTAAGATCCCTTTTCGCAGGACCGGGTAGACGCATCAGGTTGAAATTTATGTTACATATTATGGTTTACGGTCCACTTGGGGGCAAAAAAATTAAGCTTCTACGTCAACGTAATCAAAAATAGAACTATTTATGTTACATATGCTGAATCTCGAAACTCACTCAACAAAACGTGGTCCCATGGGCTTAAAATAGTGAAATTTGGCGAGAAGCAAAGTTTCACAGGAAAAGTTAAAGAAAAATATCAGAAAATTGTTAATTTGTAATGATATCACACGAAAAAATATTTCTTTTGTCATTTCTTATCCTACTTCAAACTCTAGTCAGTTTCAATGTCCCTTTTTTTTTTTTTTTTTTTTTGGTCATCAGTCTACTGACTGTTTGATGCGGCCCGCCACGAATTCCTTTCCTGTGCTAACCTCTTCATCTCAGAGTAGCACTTGCAACCTACGTCCTCAATTATTTGCTTGACGTATTCCACTCTCTGTCTTTCTGTCTTCCTCTACAGTTTTTGCCCTCTACAGCTCCCTCTAATACCATGGAAGTCTTTCCCTCATGTCTTAGCAGATGTCCAATCATCCTGTCCCATCTCCTTATCAGTGTTTTCCACATATTCCTTTCCTCTCCGATTCTGCGTAGAACTTCCTCATTCCTTACGTCATCAGTCCACCTAATTTTCAACATTCGTCTGTAGCACCACATCTCAAATGCTTCGATTCTCTTCTGTTCTGGTTTTCCCACAGTCCATGTTTCACTACCATACAATGCTGTACTCCAGACGTACATCCTCAGAAATTTCTTCCTCAAATTAAGGCCGGTATTTGATATTAGTAGACTTCTCTTGGCCAGAAATGCCTTTTTTGCCATAGCGAGTCTGCTTTTGATGTCCTCCTTGCTCCGTCCGTCATTGGTTATTTTACTGCCTAGGTATCAGAATTCCTTAACTTCATTGACTTCGTGACCATCAATCCTGATGTTAAGTTTCTCGCTGTTCTCATTTCTACTACTTCTCATTACCTTCGTCTTTCTCCGATTTACTCTCAAACCATACTGTGTACTCATTAGACTGTTCATTCCGTTCAGCAGATCATTTAATTCTTCTTCACTTTCACTCAAGATAGCAATGTCATCAGCGAATCGTATCATTGATATCCTTTCACCTTGTATTTTAATTCCCCTCCTGAACCTTTCTTTTATTTCCATCATTGCTTCCTCAATGTACAGATTGAAGAGTAGGGGCGAAAGGCTACAGCCTTGTCTTACACTCTTCTTAATACGAGCACTTCGTTCTTGATCGTCCACTCTTATTATCCCCTCTTGGTTGTTGTACATACTGTATATGACCCGTCTCTCCCTATAGCTTACCCCTACTTTTTTCAGAATCTCGAACAGCTTGCACCATTTTATATTGTCGAACGCTTTTTCCAGGTCGATAAATCCTATGAAAGTGTCTTCATTTTTCTTTAGCCTTGCTTCCATTATTAGCCGTAACGTCAGAATTGCCTCTCTCGTCCCTTTACTTTTCCTAAAGCCAAACTGATCGTCACCTAGCGCATTCTCAATTTTCTTTTCCATTCTTCTGTATATTATTCTTGTAAGCAGCTTCGATGCATGAGCTGTTAAGCTGATTGTGCGATAATTCTCGCACTTATCAGCTCTTGCCGTCTTCGGAATTGTGTGGATGATGCTTTTCCGAAAGTCAGATGGTATGTTGCCAGACTCATATATTCTACACACCAACGTGAATAGTCGTTTTGTTGCCACTTCCCCCAATGATTTTAGAAATTCTGATGGAATGTTATCTATCCCTTCTGCCTTATTTGACCGTAAGTCCTCCAAAGCTCTTTTAAATTCCGATTCTAATACTGGATACCCTATCTCTTCTAAATCGACTCCTGTTTCTTCTTCTATCACATCAGACAAATCTTCACCCTCATAGAGGCTTTCAATGTATTCTTTCCACCTATCTGCTCTCTCCTCTGCATTTAACAGTGGAATTCCCGTTGCACTCTTAATGTTGCCACCGTTGCTTTTAATGTCACCAAAGGTTGTTTTGACTTTCCTGTATGCTGAGTCTGTCCTTCCGACAATCATATCTTTTTCGATGTCTTCACATTTTTCCTGCAGCCATTTCGTCTTAGCTTCCCTGCACTTCCTATTTATTTCATTCCTCAGCGACTTGTATTTCTGTACTCCTGATTTTCCCGGAACATGTTTGTACTTCCTCCTTTGATCAATCAACTGAAGTATTTCTTCTGTTACCCATGGTTTCTTCGCAGCTACCTTCTTTGTACCTATGTTTTCCTTCCCAACTTCTGTGATGGCCCTTTTTAGAGATGTCCAATCCTCTTCAACTGTACTGCCTACTGCGCTATTCCTTATTGCTGTATCTATAGCGTTAGAGAACTTCAAACGTATCTCGTCATTCCTTAGTACTTCCGTATCCCAATTCTTTGCGTATTGATTCTTCCTGACTAATGTCTTGAACTTCAGCCTACTCTTCATCACTATTGTGATCTGAGTCTATATCTCCTCCTGGGTACGCCTTACAGTCCAGTATCAGATTTCGGAATCTCTGTCTGACCATGATGTAATCTAATTGAAATCTTCCCGTATCTCCCGGCCTTTTCCAAGTATACCTCCTCCTCTTGTGATTCTTGAACAGGGTATTCGCTATTACTAGCTGATACTTGTTACAGAACTCAATTAGTCTTTCTCCTCTTTCATTCCTTGTCCCAAGCCCATATTCTCCTGTAACCTTTTCTTCTACTCCTTCCCCTACAACTGCATTCCAGTCGCCCATGACTATTAGAATTTCGTCCCCCTTTACATACTGCATTACCCTTTCAATATCCTCATACACTTTCTCTATCTGTTCATCTTCAGCTTGCGACGTCGGCATGTATACCTGAACTATCGTTGTAGGTGTTGGTCTGCTGTCGATTCTGATCAGAACAACCCGGTCACTGAACTGTTCACAGTAACACACCCTCTGCCCTACCTTCCTATTCATAACGAATCCTACACCTGTTATACCATTTTCTGCTGCTGTTGATATGACCCGATACTCATCTGGCCAGAAATCCTTGTCTTCCTTCCACTTCACTTCGCTGACCCCTACTATATCTAGATTGAGCCTTTGCATTTCCCTTTTCAGATTTTCTAGTTTCCCTACCACGTTCAAGCTTCTGACATTCCACGCCCCGACTCGTAGAACGTTATCCTTTCGTAGATTACTCAAGCTTTTTCTCATGGTAACCTCCCCCTTGGCAGTCCCCTCCCGGAGATCCGAATGGGGGACTATTCCGGAATCTTTTGCCAATGGAGAGATCATCATGACACTTCTGCAATTACAGGCCACATGTCCTGTAGATACACGTTACGTGTCTTTAGTGCAGTGGTTTCCATTGCCTTCTGCATCCCCATGTCGTTGGTCATTGCTGATTCTTCCGCCTGCGACAACTGTTACTCTTGAGGGGTGAACACTTCACCACTTTGGAATGTAGGGCGCTCAGCATCCAAGTTATTACTGCCCAAAATTCTGCTTGACTGCTTCATCGTAGTTTTCATCCAGTGTTCTAGGGCGGAAAGATATACAAAGAGCTTAACTTGACTATCGTAGTAGAGGTTACCGGAAACTGAGTTACACAACCGGCCATTAAAATTGCTACACCAAGAAGAAATGCTGATGATAAACGGGTATTCATTGGACAAATACATTATACTAGAACATACATGTGATTACATTTTCACGCAATCTGGGTCCATAGATCCTGAGAAATCAGTACCCAGAACAACCACCTCTGGCCGTAATAACGGCCTTGATACGCCTAGATGGCGTATACAGAGTTCGGATGGCGCGTACAGGTAAAGCTGCCCATGTAGCTTCAACACGATACCGCAGTTCATGAATAGTAGTGACTGGCGTATTGTTACGAGCCAGTTGCTCGGCAACCGTTGACGAGACGTTTTGAATTGGTGAGAGATCTGGAGAATGTGCTGGCCAGGGCAGCAGTCGAGCATTTTCTGTACTCAGAAAGGCCCGTACAGGACCTGCAACATGCGGTCGTGCATTATCCTGCTGAAATGTAGGGTTTCGCAGGGATCGAATGAAGGGTAGGGGGACGGGTCGTAACACATCTGAAATGTAACGTCCACTGTTCAAAGTGCAGTCAATGCGAACAAGAGGTGACCAAGACATGTAACCAATGGCACCCCATACCATCACGCCGGGTGATACGCGATGTCGCGATGTCGCCATACACGGACGCGACCATCATGATCCTGCAAACAGAACATGGAATCATCCGAAAAAATTACGTTTTGCCATTCGTGCACCCAGGTTCGTCGTTGAGTACACTATCGCAGGTGCTCCTGTCTGTGATGCAGCGTCAAGGGTAACCGCAGCCATGGTCTCCGAGCTGATAGTCGGTGCTGCTGCAAACGTCGTCGAACTGCTCGTGCAGATGGTTGTTGTCCTGCAAACGTCCCCATCTGTTGACTCAGGAATCGAGACGTGGCTGCACGATCCGTCACAGCCATGCGTATAAGATGCCTGTCATCTCGATTGCTAGTGATACGACGCCGTTGGGATCCAGCACGGCGTTCCGTATTACCCTCCTGAACCCACCGATTCCATATTCTGCTAACAGTCATTGGATCTCGACCAACGCGAGCAGGAATGTCGCGATACGATAAACCGCAATCGCGATAGGCTACAATCCGACCTTTATCAAAGTCGGAAACGTGATGGTACACATTTCTCCTCCTTACACGAGGCATCACAACAACGTTTCACCAGGCAACGCCGGTCAACTGCTGTTTGTGTATGAGAAATCGGTTGGAAACTTTTCTCATGTCAGCACGTTGTAGGTGTCGCCACCGGCGCCAAACCTGCGTGAATGCCATGAAAAGCTAATCATTTGCATATCACAGCATCTTCTTCCTGTCGGTTAAATTTCGCGTCTGTATCACGTCGTCTTCGTGGTGTAGCAATTTTAATGGCCAGTAGTGCATATTAGTGATGTAGGAGAAAGGGAAAGCAACTCGCTTCATTTACGCCGATAGAACACTTCGATACAAATTATTGATGGAAACCACAGCAAATTTAAGTCAGTAGACTCGAATCTGAACGCTGTTTCTGCCCAATATGACTTCAGTGGCTTAAAAAATACGTCACACCAACCGTTGGAGTGGATAGAATACACCAGGAAAACAGTCCGATATCTCGTTCAGTTACAGTACTCGATTATTGTCTTATGTGTGTGATAAAGAGCTCCCGAGCATTTAGCTGTCTTACTAATACGTCTGGCTTAGAACTGTTGTGTTTTCTGCGCTATGAGGTCCCTCTTTGTGGGATATCGGTACATGCCTTTGTGATTTTCGAGTGATGTTCTTTGTTTGTTCAATTAAATTTGATATAGGCATTTTAACAATAATTAAAATGTGAGCTACTCTATTACATACAATTATTTCTTTGTAATACCTATATCTTAGTCATATAGCAAACTTTCTGTAACAAAAATAATTATTTTAAACACACAACATCTTCTGTCTTAGGGGAATACAGTGATCATTTCGTAATTGTTTAATTATATATTCTGTCTGTGGCAGTAAACGTTGTATCAGTATCTGTTTTGGATATATTAAAAACGACTTGTATGTCTATACAGGTATCTGTTATTGTGCACTGAGGATAATTTAGTGTAGTTTCCTATATTTTATGATCCCCACCTCCCCACCATTCTTTCTATTTTAAAGCATTTTCTGATGATAGCATGATAATAAATTGAAACCATTAAAGATACAATACGAGCTGAGGCTGAAATACAAAATTAAAAACAATTAAAGATGCCATTAAGGTATTTAATGGGTATGTTACAATAATTACATTAAAATCCGACATACTTCTGTAAGTCATCTGCATTAAGGAATATAAGTAATTCTTTATCATATCTATGGTATTTGCTCACTCTTTGGTGGACACATGCTTTCTGTACAGTACCAATAGTGTAGAATGTGGGGTACAAGTAATTTGGAACATGAAGTTGCGGCTCTAGCAAAAGTGTTGAGAAGAATAGAAATAAATGTTGTATTTACTGAGAATTCAGTTAGAAAATCTGCTTATTATTCATATCTGTAATATTTAAATTACGTACGTGAAAATAGCAAAGAACGAAATATAGCTGACGAAGGTATTCAGCAAAAGGCTACATCGAACTGCTGTTAGAACAAGATAAGCCAAATAAATGTAAAAGTGGGTGGAGGACTTGCGTTAGATTTGTTGGAAGGTTTCAGGGAAAACGCATTGCATTCATAGAGGAAAACATATGTAACAAAATAGAGCGAGCAATTATGGAATACTGTTCCAGTGTTTGCAGTTGTTATCAATTAGAGGTGACAACAGGCATGGCCCGAATTCAGAGACGAGGTGCTAAGATCTTTTCAGAGTAGTATATCCCATACAGAAAATAGAAATGCTAGAGGAACTTAAATGTGGCAATATACGGCAATAGAAAATATAAGATTCTCATTTCTACGTATAATGACGACTGGTTCGCTTCAAAATTAGGACATCCTCAGATCTTTTTTAGCTACAGACTGCTACGGGACAGTTATAGGAAACAGCTCCATAACCTTTTCAATAAAGCATTTTTTCGGTGAGGAGACCCAATCCATTTAAATGATTAACGCTATATTAAAGTATGCACACAATTAAATTTAATACAAATGACTGCGCAGCGAAATAGTTACGATTCCTTTAATTCTGCATGATGACGGGTCCTCTTTGTCTCTTTCTGCATCTTGAGATGGTTAGCTGGCTATGAGGATGAACAAGAGCTCCGAGGGGAGCTCGGAATGCATAAAATAAAAGTGTTTCCGCTGAAAGCCAAGATTCAGTCGGATATGGGCTGGGAACAGACCACTGTGTTTTTCAACAAAAGCGAAAACTGCTGGCAGTCACCGTGAGGACGCCAAACCACGACAGGGTGCTCAGCGAGTCATGAACTGTCACTGTGCGAGGAACTAACAGGATGCTCTTCAGGAAAGATAAAGAGTTCTGAAGGAAGGAGGAAAACACGATGCTCTGAGCCCGCATCTCGTGGTCGTGCGGTAGCGTTCTCGCTTCCCACGCCCGGGTTCCCGGGTGCGATTCCCGGCAGGGTCAGGGATTTTCTCTGCCTCATGATGGCTGGGTGTTGTGTGATGTACTTAGGTTAATTAGGTTTAAGTAGTTCTAAGTTCTAGGGGACTGATGACCATAGATGTTAAGTCCCATAGTGCTCAGAGCCATTTGAACCACGATGCCCTGAAGGTGGGAGATAGCAGTTGAGGGCCAAAGAATGTCACAGGTGTAGATGTTTAAATTTAGTAGCGCGATGGAAAACCTTATAAATATCTCTATATGAGCTGTGGTACACATATTTCATGGTCAACTGGGCTACCCCAGTTTTAATTCAGTTATTCAATTAGTTATCCTCTGCGCGAATTTTCTTTTTCTTTTTTATTTCACATGATCTCATAGGAAGCGGTCAGTCCACTGAGCAGGTTACCGGGTTATGACCCCGTGTGGCACCACTGGGGATTCCAAGTGCTCAACAGACAGCTCACAAGAGCAATCTGTCGAGTATACGTGTTGACTTATTAACCACACTGAGGTGATGAAAGTGATACCTCTTAATATCGTGGCGGGCCTCCTTTTGGCCGGCGTAGTGCAGTAATTTGTGTAGAACGGACTCAACAAGCTGTTAGAAGTCCCGTGCTGAAGTGCTGAGGCGTGCTGCCTCTATAGTTGCCCATAATTGAAAAAGCGTTGCCGGTGCAGGATTGTACACACGAGCTGAGCTCTCCATCATGTCCCATCAATGATCGAAGGGATTCATGTCGGCCGGTCTGGTTGGCCAAATCATTTTCTCTAATTGTCCAGACTGCCCTTCCAACCAATTGCGAGGAATTGTGACCCAGTGAAATGTCTAACACACTCTTTTTACCGGGTTCTAGATAAAAAGGTTCGATTCATATACCCGTAGATGACAAGCGTGTGTTAAGTTTAATAAAATGCTTGGAGTGTGTACTTATCTTGTTGGTTTCGACAACTTTTCTCCACGAATTCAATGTTAATTGAGCGCCTAATATTAACTGCTTTATTCCAGAAATCTGAGGAGTCTATGTGAAAAGCTGATGATATTACACAATTTACACCAACACATAGTTTGCATTTTGTGTTAATGCTTACATTTTTCAAAAAAAAAAAAAAAATTGTACAACGCACAGCTCAAAGAAACTGGCTTTTACAGATCATGCACTCGAACTAACTGCAAACAACTGCCACCCTACTGCCACTCCCGAGCACTTAGGCTCACTTATTGCGTGCTTTCATAAAAATATAAGTTCTGTGAAAGTATTGTTCAGCAAAATCACACTGAGTAGATGACAAGTAAAATCGATTATTTCATAAGAAATTACAGTTACAGTTATGAAGGTAATAAACAACTGATTATAACAGATATAATATCAATTTTTTTCAGCTTTAGTATGGAAATTCTGTTTAAGAAATGTGATTAAATATACTTCATACAAAATAATTGGTATCTCGTTAATTACAACAGGAATCTGGAGGCTAACATATTTTGTAGAATTTTACATAGTGCAGAAATAGATTTTGTGTTTCAAATTTTACATAATAATCTCGTTTTGACAAAATGATCTCCTGGCGGAAGTTCGAGTCCTCCCTCGGGCATGGGTGTGTGTGCTTGTCCTTAGGATAATTTAGGTGAAGTAGTGTGTAAGCTTAGGGACTGATGACATTTCAACATTTTGAACAAAATGATCCAGAGAATATTTGTTTATGACAGAGAGTTGTAGAACTCGTAATTACAGAATTAATTACAATGACTGATTTGAGTCTTTGCGGAAACATAATCTCTTGAGAACCAACAAAACTTTCGGTGCATCAGTTAGCCAGAAAGTTACCCTAAATATTATTTTTCACTTTTTATGAAATAATCGAATTTTGACAATTAATTTCCTATTCAATGACTGAAGTGATTTTAACAGTATCATTTCTACATGATTATTGTCTGATATTAGACAAATCAAACAATTAGCTTTTTGTAAATTTCATAAAATTGATGATTGCAGTAAGATACTGTTCAACTAATAAAACAGTTCATGTACGATGCTAGTTGATATAATGAGGAGCACCAAAAGCTTTATTTTAACATTTTCTATACTGTTAAACGTGTAAAACGTAAAGTTACGGTACCTAATGCTTCATATAAGATACGGTACCTAATGCTTCATATAAGGGTCCCTATAACAAATGGTGCAGCGCCATTTACAAAAATTCCATCGTTGTTTGGGAACACTATGTCCATAAATGGCTGCAAGTGGTCTTCAAGTACTCGAAAATAACCGTTTACGCGTCAATGATATGTTCAGTTCCACGTAAACACAGTCCACACCATTATGGAGTCACCAGTAACTTGCACAGTGGCTTGTTGACAACCTCGTCCCATGGCTTTGTTGTGTCTGCGCCATACCGTAACCTTACTATCAGCTCTCAGTAACTGAAATCGAGACTCATCTGACCAGACCACGGTTTTCCAATCGTCTAGTGTCCAACCGACATGGTCGTGAGACCTGAAGACGCACTGCAGGCGATGTTGTGCTGCTAGCAAAGACACTCGCATCGGTCATCTGCTGCCATAGCTCACTAATGCCAAGTTTCGCCACATTGTCTTAACGGATACATCCGTCGTACCTCCTGCATTGATTTCTGCGGTTGTTTGAGGCAATGTTGCTTTACATTTAGCACTGACAACTCCACGCAAATGCAGCTGCCCTTGGTCGTTAAGTGAAGGCCGTGGGCCATTGTGCTGTCTGTGATGAGAGGTAATGCCTGAAATTTGGTATTTTCCAGGCACTCTTGAGACTGTGGATCTCTGAATCGTCAATTCCCTAACGATTTGTGAAATGGAATGTCCCATGGGTCTAGCTCCTCCAAGGTGTCAGGCAAATCCTACACCTTCCACGAAAACCCTGACATGATAGCAAATCCGGCAATATGTCGCATAGCTCTGAATAAATCGTGACATTAAATCAACCAAAGTAATACGATCAACGAGTGAGCAAATGGAATACCACAGACTAACACAAGAACGCCTAAATACATGTCATACCTTCCCACCGTGAAACAGACGCAGTTCCGAGGGAAGAAACGAGAACAGAAGCCGAGAGCAGAACCGTGTTAAGCTAGAAGGCCCTACAATAAGGGACGGACACCCACGTCGCCAGCCAACCACCAGGACCACCCCCCAGCCGATGTTAAAAGCTAGAGCCCTCCAGAAGAACAGTATAGATCTTACGATAACACAAAAAGGGCTACCTCAGCCGCAAGTTTTAGCGTGAGACTTTTTCGCGTCTCTGTTACGTCAGGACCACCACCCAGCCCATGTTAAAAGCTAGAGCCCTCCAGAAGAACAGTATAGATCTTACGATAACACTAAAAGGGCTACCCCAGCCTCAAGTTTTAGCGTGAGACTATATGCGTCTCTCTTACGTAGCAAACGTTAAAAACATTGCCCCACCATGAAAAGTATAACGTTTCTCATTGGATAGACAGAATTTTTGTAGGCGAAGCTGAAGGTTAACATTGAGATGCTGATTGGTCAGCTGAAAACACAGCCAGATACCTTTTTCTTAAACCAACTTCGATAAACAGTAGTAAGGAGAAGTTTGAGAGAGTTGTTACCGAGACGGCGAGGTGTGTGGAGCCCGCCACCCCTGACACTGTCTAACCACCGACAAGGTAATGAATGCACGCGATGCCACGTAAGAGTGCATAAGGTTTCACTCAGAACCGCAGAAGTCTCATTTGTTACGTCCCCTTTTTACGTAATAATAGTGTCGATCGTAAATTAAACTTCGTGGTATTCACATTTGCTATTTGAAGTTAAAAATCTGAAACGCGATGATTTTTCTGTTATGTAATTGTTGAGAAGCCACATCAGCCACTGTAATTTACGACAAGTTAAATAAGTAATTAAAGATAATTGAGGGTCACTGTAGACCATTTTTGATAGTTTTCTCTTTTATGAAACTTAATTTAAACCTAGATTATAGATGTGTCAGGAGGGTCGCAGTTCGTAGTAATAGACGGCGAGTCATCGAGTAAAACTGAAGTGATATCAGGTGTTCCCCAGGGAAGCGTCCTGGGACCTCTGCTGTTCCTGATCTATATAAATGACCTGGGTGACAATCTGAGCAGTTCTCTTAGGTTGTTCGCAGATGATGCTGTAATTTACCGTCTAGTAAGGTCATCCGAAGACCAGTATCAGTTGCAAAGCGATTTAGAAAATGTTGCTGTATGGTGTGGCAGGTGGCAGTTGACGCTAAATAACGAAAAGTGTGAGGTGATCCACACGAGTTCCAAAAGAAATACGTTGGAATTCGATTACTCGATAAATAGTACAATTCTCAAGGCTGTCAATTCAACTAAGTACCTGAGTGTTAAAATTACGAACAACTTCAGTTGGAAAGACCACACAGATAATATTGTGGGGAAGGCGAGCCAAAGGTTGCGTTTCATTGGCAGGACACTTAGAAGATGCGACAAGTCCACTAAAGAGAGACCTTACACTAAACTCGTTCGTCCTCTGTTAGGATATTGCTGCGCGGTGTGGGATCCTTACCAGGTGGGATTGACGGAGGTCATCGAAAGGGTGCAAAAAAGGGCAGCTCGTTTTGTATTATCACGTAATAGGGGAGAGAGTGAGGCAGATATGATACGCGAGTTGGGATGGAAGTCATTAAAGCAAAGACGTTTTTCGTCGCGGCGAGATCTATTTACGAAATTTCAGTCACCAACTTTCTCTTCCGAATGCGAAAATATTTTGTTGAGCCCAACCTACATAGGTAGGAATGATCTTCAAAATAAAATAAGAGAAATCAGAGCTCGAACAGAGAGGTTTAAGTGTTCGTTTTTCCCGCGCGCTGTTCGGGAGTGGAATGGTAGAGAGATAGTATGATTGTGGTTCGATGAACCCTCTGCCAAGCACTTAAATGTGAATTGCAGAGTAGTCATGTAGATGTAGGTCATCCTTTGATCCATTATAGAACTTGTAAACCCATTCAGGGAATATTCGTTCACATTTTTGTTGAATGCAGTTGGTTTTTATCATCCTGTATTAAAATATTTCATTTTATCAATAGTGCAATTTATAAACAATGTTATTTGAGCAGAATAAAAATTCCAATGGTAAACTTGACTGCTTTTTCGACGTTATTTTACCAACTAACTAAAAATAGGAAAGCCTTGAACCCTTTCCACTAAATTTAGTTAGTATTATGATTCTTTTACAGGGAGTGCAGTGGAGCGGACGCTGAAATCATTATTTGATTATATCATCGCTAGTCTCACTGAACTCTTCTGAACTGTACATGACATGTGTGGTCTGGCGTCTCCTTACCAGCAACAGGTCCCAGATCCAAAATAGTCAATTCCCTGAAAAACAGGCTCAGAGCGTCGTTGCGCGAAAGTGGTAGGGTTCAAATGGTTCAAATGGCTCTGAGCACTATGGGACTTAACATCGGTGGTCATCAGTCCCCTAGAACTTAGAACTACTTAAACCTAACTAACCTAAGGACAGCACGAACATCCATGCCCGAGGCAGGATTCGAACCTGCGACCGTAGCAAGTGGTAGGGAGACACGACTTAGAACAAACAGACACCACGCAGAATGTTTGACTCCAACTACC
Source organism: Schistocerca americana (assembly GCF_021461395.2). Taxonomy (NCBI): domain Eukaryota; kingdom Metazoa; phylum Arthropoda; class Insecta; order Orthoptera; family Acrididae; genus Schistocerca; species Schistocerca americana. The sequence goes on along the minus strand of NC_060122.1, from coordinate 829,558,309 downwards.
ATTCCTTGTTCAGAGTCTGCTAATTTCCTGCGTTTGGCCATAACAACGTCGGAAACCTTTTCATATGAATCTCCAGAGTACAAAGGACATATCCTTCCAATGCGCTGCCCTTTTATACCTCGTGTACTCGATGCTACCGCCATCTGTATATGTGCAATCGCTATCGTAAGACTTTCGCGCCACAGTGTATTTCTGTATGGTTACGTAAAAACGAGTCAAGTTACAGAGCCCAACTGAGGGCGTGTGTTCCGCCTACATACCAATACAGGCTCCTTGCGGCAGACGTGCTTTGGAACTGGAGGAGCGCGGCTTAATGCGCAACTTATTGAGTCATTCCCTTTCACGTCAGTGCTCGCCAGCGCCACATTCGGCAGCTAGCCTTTGTCCGGGGCCTCGATGTAAACAGTGCCTTAAGTACACGTGGCAATGGGCGGGGGCCGACGAGCACGTCCGAATGACGAGAGGCCGGCCGCGCCACGCCCGCGGGTCCTTGAGGGGTCTCGGCGAGGCCGCTGCCAGCGTTGGCGATTATTTCTGCCGACGGCGGACCGCGCGATGGCCATCTCGCACTAAGTTTAGCTGCAGGGGAGGGGGAGGGGCGGCGTGTGGGCGGCGGCGGCGGCGGCAGCGGACTGGACGGCTTTCTCTCCCCCTGTTGGACCCGCCACCCGCCGCTGTCACCAGAAATACCACTTGTAATTCAGTTTTAATTGAAGCCGCGGGTGTGTAATTTTAGCAGCGCGCCACGGGCCGTGGGCGTCCCTGTCCTAATTATAACGGCGCGGGGCGGCGTCGAGCGTCGCCCACTCACTCGGGGCGGCCGGAGGGCCATTCAGCCCGCGGCCCACGCGGGCGCTCGCCGGCCACTTCCAGTGTTCAGAGGCCCGCGAATGTGCCAAACGCAGGACGATCGCAGAAACGTTTTCGGAAATGATCGCCGAAAATACCCTTTCCTTTTTTTTCCCTCCTTCTTCTGCACATTACTTTCCTTCCACCAGATCAAATTGTTTCGGTCATTTTCTTTATGGTTCCGCACCACAATCGGTAAAAACCGAACTCTTGTAGAATCACTTCATTGTGTCTGTCTGTCCACTGACGAATGCGTAGACGTATCAAGTTGAAATTTATGTTAGACCTTAAGTTCAATGGTCCCTTGGCGATGTAAACAAGCGAAGCTTCAAAGTCAATGCAGTCAAAAGATACGGCTGTTTATGTCACATATTTTGGTACTCGTAACCCGCTCATCAAAATCTCCACGATACTTCTCTTTGATCTAGAAACACGAAATGTGCCAAAGTAAAAAAGTAAAAACTTGTTAATTTGTAATTTTTAGCACAAAAAAACCTTTTGTCAGTTGTTATCATACAGTAAGACTGCTCGTCCGTCTGTAAAAAGCCCTCTTTCTCAGAAATTTGTAGACGTATATACACGACTGGCCATTAAAATTACTACACCAAGAAGAAATGCAGATGATAAACGGGTATTTATTGGACAAATATATTGTACCAGAACTGACATGTGATTACATTTTCACATAATTTGGCTGCATAGATCCTGAGAAATCAGTACCCAGAACAACCACCTCTGGCGTAATAACAGCCTTGATACGCCTGCGCATTGAGTCAAACAGAGCTTGGATGGCCTGTACAGGTACAGCTGCCCATGCAGCTTCAACACGATACCACAGTTCATCAAGAGTAGTGACTGGCGTATTGTGACGAGCCAGTTGCTCGGCTACCATTGACCAGACTTTGCAGTTGGTGAGAGATCTGGAGAATGCGCTGGCCAGGGCAGCAGTCGAACATTTTCTGTATCCAGAGAGGCCCGTACACGACCTGCAACATACGGTCGTGCATTATCCTGCTGAAATGTAGTGTTTCGCAGGGATCGAATGAAGGGTAGAGCCACGGGTCGTAACACATCTGAAATGTAACGTCCACTGTTCAAAGTGCCGTCAATGCCAACAAGAGGTGTCCGAGACGTGTAACCAATGGCACTCCATACCATCGCGCAGGGTGATACGCCAGTATGGCGATGACGAATACAAGCTTCCAATGTGCGTTCACCGCGATGTCCCCAAACACGGATGACACTATCATGATGCTGTAAACAGAAACTGGAATCATCAGAAAAAATGACGTTTTGCCATTCGTGCACCCAAGTTCGTCGTTGAGCACACCATCGCAGGCGCTCCTGTCTGTGATGTCAAGGGTAACCGCAACCTTGGTCTCCGAGCTGATAGTCCATGCTACTGCAAACGTCGTCGAACTGTTCGTGTAGATGGTTATTGTCTTTCAAACGTCCCAATCAGGGATCGGGCCGTGGCTGCACGATCCGTTACAGCCATACGGATAAGATGCCTGTCGTTTCGACTGCTAGTGATACGAGACCGTTGGGATCCAGCACGGCGTTCCGTATTACCCTCCCGAACCCACCGATTCCATATTCTGGTAACAGTCATTGGATCTCGACCAAAGCGAGCAGCAATGTCGCGATACGATAAACCGTAATCGCGATAAGCTACAATCCGACTTTGATAAAAGTCGGAAACGTGATGGTACCCATTTCTCCTCCTTACACGAGGCATCACAACAACGTTTCACTAGGCAACGCCGGTCAACTGCTGTTGTATGAAAAATCGGTTGGAAACTTTCCTCATGTCAGCACGTTGTAGGTGTCGCCACCGGCGCCAACCTCGTGTGAATGCTCTGAAAAGCTAATCATTTGCATATCACAGCATCTTCTTCCTGTCGGTTAAATTTCGCGTCTGTAGCACGTCATCTTTCTGGTCTAGAAATTTTGATGGCCAGTAGTGTAGTTGAAATTTATGTCACATACTGAGACATATAGTTCTTTGGTGGTTCAAAAATATTAAAATTCTAAGTCACTGCTGCCAAAAGATACGACCATTTACGTCACATATTTTGATAATAGCAAATTCGCTCTTTAAAGCCTATAGAGTACTTCCCCTTAAGGTAAAATAATGAAATTTGGTAAGAAGAAAGATTCCACATTACAAGTAAAGGATAGAATCAGAGAATTGTTGTTTAGTAATTACATCACACGAAACAGTTTTTCCTTTGTGACATTCGCGAAAGTCTTAAAATCCCTGCGACCAACAACTTGCCAGTATCCATATGGATAACAAAAAAAAATTGTCGATATCCTGGATTCCCCGAATGGATGAACTGTCCCTCTACATAATTAAGATTGTGTGGAAACCCAAGTGCTCTAGCCCCATTCGCACGTGGCCAGTTTTTCAGTGTTTCTTCATGGTCAACATAGCTTTGCTTGACGATAGATTTCAAAAATGTCTGTTCCGATAGTCGTCTACTGTTCTTAAAACTTTTTCCGTTTTTAATCCATATACTTCTCGAAGTACGTAATTTCCTTCCCTGCGGTTTCATAGAACTTAATCGTTTATTTTGCTAGTCAGGTCGAAGCATTTCTTTTACATGTTGTAATATTTAAGTTCGAAATTTCGGGTGTCATGGTGTATGTTTAAATATTTCCTGATACTTCTATTCCACGTTTAGTATGACATTTGGATCTATGCAGGTTGCATGTTGGACACACAGATTTTCGTACAAATTTTTGTCCTTTTTTCTAGTTATTTCGGATATGAATCATTTAATGTCAGAATAGAAAAGAAGGCTACTCTGAATTGTCTTCTGTATGAAGACCGTCTCGAAACTGCGACCTGAAAAAATATTGCTTATGAAGAGTCTATATACAAAGAAATATAAAACCACAAGTCTCACAGGGAAAGATCCCATAATATGAAAACAATGATGAACTACATGGTAGCATACTAGGTCAGTCGTTTTAATAAACTGGAATGTGATATCACTCACAAGACTGACAGGGAATTTGAGATGATGCTGAAAAATATAGAAACGTGTGCTTGACAATCAACCGGTATTTAAAATAAACAAAATCAGGAAAGTAACAACAATGGAGTTCGATAAAGTAATTATCTTACCCACACTATACCATGCAACCGAGTCTTAGATCACTTACAAATGACAAGAAAAGAAGATCCAGAGAGATGAGGTGTGATTTCTTAGAGCTGTGAAAGGTTGTCCAGGTATGGATAGATTAATAAAAGATGACATTACGGAGGAACTAAAGATATTTAACAAAAGAAACAAAATCGGTGGTGTATCAAATTCTTGTCGGGTTTCCAGCCAGATCGAACTGTCATCTGAGCACAATATTTCAGCGGTTCACCTGGCCACCAGCATCAGGTGAGAAAAGCTACGCTGCTCTCGCAGTTATCAGCAAGCGTGTAGCTTTTCTCACCTGATGATGGCGGCCAGGTGGACCGCTGAAATATTGTGCTCAGATGACAGTTTGATTCGACTGGAAACCCGACAAGAATGGAAACCCGACAAGAATTTGATATACTAATACGCCGGGAAAGTCTACATAGTAACAAAATCGGTGGTAACTGCAGAAAATGCAACCAACATTGCGACAGAGTGAACTGCGACAGATTATCTCACAAAATAGGGAACTGTAATCCAGTAGCGAGAACAAGAGATGGGCGTTGTAGGAAGAGAAGATCAAGTACTTGAATTACAAAAGAAGAAGATAACATTTTTTTTAACCCAGCTAGACCTACAGAGACATTTATGACGTTGTTGGAATGGCTTTTTTTTGCTTGCGTAAAACAGTTCGCCCAACCATTTCGGTGACACATTTGAATAATTACAGTTGCTTCGCTTTTATGTAAGTTGTTGACATACAAATTGAGGTGGCAAAAGTCATGGGATACCTCTTAATACCGTACTGGATTTCTTTTTCCTCGGCGTAGAGCGACAGATCGACGTGGCATGGACTTATAGAAAGTCTTTGCATGTCCCTTGCAAGAACTATTGAGCCACGCTGCCTTTATCACAGTCTACAATTGCGAAAGTGTTACCGGTTCAAGGTTTTTTTGGACCAATTGACCTCTGGATTACGTCCCATTAATGGAGGGCTATCTGGGTGGTCGAATCATTTGACCTAACTGTCCAGAATATTCTTCAAATCAGTCGCTAACAACTGGGGTCCGTTGTCACGGCACGTTGTCATCGTTTATTGGCAACTTGAAGTCCATTAATGGCTGAAAATGATCTCGGAGCGGCCCAAAATAACCATTTCCAGTCAATGATCTGTTCAGCTGGACCAGAGAAAGTCCATTCCAAGCCCACACCTTCTTGGAATCACCACCAGCACGCACAGTGCCTTGTTGGCGACTTGGGTCCATGGCTTTGTGAGGTCTGCTCGAAACATAGTATCAGCTCTTACCAAGTCATCTGACCAGGCCGCTTTTCTCCAGTCGTCTAGGGTCCAACCGGTACGGTCACGAGCCCAGGAGACACGATGCAGGCGACGTCGCGCTCTCAGCAGAGACACTCGCGTCGGTCGTCTCCTGCCATAGCCCACTAACGCCAAATTTCACCGCACTGTCCTAACAATACGTTCGTCGTACGTCCCACATTGCTGCTGTTATTTCCTGCAGTGTTGCTCGTCTGTTAACAGTGAAAACCCGACGTAAGCGCCGCTGCTCTCGTTCGTTAACTAGTCCGCAGCTCGTGGTCATGCGGTAGCGTTCTCGCTTCCCGCGCCCGGGTTCCCGGGTTCGATTCCCGGCGGGGTTAGAGATTATCTCTACCTCTTGATGACTGGGTGTTGTGTGATGTCCTTAGGTTGGTTATGTTTAAGTAGTTTTTAGTTCTAGGGGACTGATGACCATAGATGTTAAGTCCCATAGTGCTCAGAGCCATTTGAACCATTTTTTTTTTCGTTCGTTAACTGAAGGCCGCCGGCCACTCCGTTGGCTGTGGTGAGAGGTAATGCCTGACACATCTTACTTTTGGCACATTTTTCACACTGTGGATCTCGAAATATTGAAGTCCGTAACGATTTCCAAAATGAAATGTTCCATGCGTCTAGCTCCAATTACACTATGTGATCAAAAGGATCTGGACACCCCCAAAAACATAGGTGCATTGTGCTGCCACCTACTGCCAGGTACTCCCTATCAGCGACCTCAGTAGTCATTAGCCATCGTGAAAGAGCAGAATGGGGCGCTCCGCGGATCTCACGGACTTCGAACGTGGTCAGGTGATAGGGTGTCACTTGTGTCATACGTCTGTACGCGAGATTTCCACACTCATAAACATCCCTAGGTCCATTATTTCCGACGTGATAATGAAGTGGAAACTTGAAAGGACAAAAAAAAAAATGGTTCAAATGGCTCTGAGTGCTATGGGACTCAACATGTGAGGTCATCAGTCCCCCAGAACTTCGAACCACTTAAATCTAACTAACCTAAGGACATCACACACATCCATGCCAGAGGTAGGATTCGAACAGAACACAGCATGTTGTTATCAATGGAGAGACGTCTACAGACGTTAAAGTAACCTCTGGCGTGCCACAGGGGAGTGTTATGGGACCATTGCTTTTCACAATATATATAAATGACCTAGTAGATAGTGTCGGAAGTTCCATACGGCTTTTCGCGGATGATGCTGTAGTATACAGAGAAGTTGCAGCATTAGAAAATTGTAGCGAAATGGCCAAGATAGACACGACCCTTAGCGGCTCGCCATCTTATCTTATTTACAACTCTTCATGATGTCGCCTTTCCGGCTTGGATTTTTTTGGAATGTGACTTGTTAAGTACTGCATCTCTTTCCAGTCAGTACACACTTTAGTTTATTATTGTCTTATATACCTATTATGTTTTAGAACAGTTAGTTTAATTCTGAAGACGAAGCTCATAGTAGCGTCGAAACCTGGTCAGTTTTGACTTAGTATTTGTGACCGAGGGCTTATTTGTTCTAATATAATTGTGACACGATCACTGAATCTTAGCAGCTATGTTCAAAGTCACACAGAAATGTTCCGGTCTGTCTTCGAACCCACAGTAGAGGTCGTTGATCCGAGTGACATATGGTTAGGTCTCCATGTTTACATTCCCAGAGGCGTTGTGCAGCAGGAGGCACATAGCGTGCAGTATGAATGGGCGGCCTCGTTCCCGGGCAGCCTTTTGTAACGGTAAACATTTGGACGGCAGCTGTCGCGGCTTGACACCGACAGTGCCGGCCACGCCCACCGCTGTGCACTGACCCCGGACGGGCTGCCGGCTTTACGAGGCGGACAGAGGCGCGCGTCACCCGCTGCTGGCTGGGCCACTGGAGCGCCCATTGTGGCCCGGCCTGCGCTGGAGCGGCGGCCATCTGCATACAGTAGCTGCGGAGACCCTACCTGCTGCCTGCTGCCTGCTACCTGTCAGTGGCGTGGGCGGCTGCAGGGGAGACGTCGCGCCTCGACAGCGATGCGCTCCGCATTCATAGGCGCACGTGGCACCGTCTCGTTGGGGACCTTAATGGTCGACCAGAAAGGAAATTCACTTCCTGGGACGCCACTGTTTCATGTTTCCAATTGAAACTACGCTCCGTGAATAAGAATTACAGAGACAAATCTGTCGCCCCTGACAGCAAAAAAAACATACAGGGTGTTTCAAAAATGACCGGTATATTTGAAACGGCAATAAAAACTAAACGAGCAGCGATAGAAATACACCGTTTGTTGCAATATGCTTGGGACAACAGTACATTTTCAGGCGGACAAACTTTCGAAATTACAGTAGTTACAATTTTCAACAACAGATGGCGCTGCAAGTGATGTGAAAGATATAGAAGACAACGCAGTCTGTGGGTGCGCCATTCTGTACGTCGTCTTTCTGCTGTAAGCGTGTGCTGTTCACAACGTGCAAGTGTGCTGTAGACAACATGGTTTATTCCTTAGAACAGACGATTTTTCTGGTGTTGGAATTCCACCGCCTAGAACACAGTGTTGTTGCAACAAGACGAAGTTTTCAACGGAGGTTTAATGTAACCAAAGACCCGAAAAGCGATACAATAAAGGATCTGTTTGAAAAATTTCAACGGACTGGGAACGTGACGGATGAACGTGCTGGAAAGGTAGGGCGACCGTGTACGGCAACCACAGAGGGCAACGCGCAGATAGTGCAGCAGGTGATACAACAGCGGCCTCGGGTTTCCGTTCGCCGTGTTGCAGCTGCGGTCCACATGACGCCAACGTCCACGTATCGTCTCATCCGCCAGAGTTTACACCTCTATCCATACAAAATTCAAACGCGACAACCCCTCAGCGCCGCTACCATTGCTGCACGAGAGACATTCGCTAACGATGTAGTGCACAGGATTGATGACGGCGATATGCATGTGGGCAGCATTTGGTTTACTGACGAAGCTTATTTTTACCTGGACGGCTTCGTCAATAAACAGAACTGGCGCATATGGGGAACCGAAAAGCCCCATGTTGCAGTCCCATCGTCCCTGCATCCTCAAAAAGTACTGGTCTGGGCCGCCATTTCTTCCAAAGGAATCATTGGCCCATTTTTCAGATCCGAAACGATTACTGCATCACGCTATCTGGACATTCTTCGTGAATTTGTGGCGGTACAAACTGCCTTAGACGACACTGCGAACACCTCTTGGTTTATGCAAGATGGTGCCCGGCCACATCGCACGGCCGACGTCTTTAATTTCCCGAATGAATATTTCGATGATCGTGTGATTGCTTTGGGCTATCCGAAACATACAGGAGGCGGCATGGATTGGCCTCCGTATTCGCCAGACATGAGCCCCCGTGACTTCTTTCTGTGGGGACACTTGAAAGACCAGGTGTACCGCCAGAATCCAGAAACAATGGAACAGCTGAAGCAGTGCATCTCATCTGCATGTGAAGCCATTCCGCCAGACACGTTGTCAAAGGTTTCGGGTAATTTCATTCAGTGACTACGCCATATTATTGCTACGCATGGTGGATATGCGGAAAATATCGTACTATAGAGTTTCCCAGACCGCAGCGCCATCTGTTGTTGAAAATTGTAACTACTGTAATTTCGAAAGTTTGTCTGCCTGAAAATGTACTGTTGTCCCAAGCATATTGCAACAAACGGTGTATTTCTATCGCTGCTCGTTTAGTTTTTATTGCCGTTTCAAATATACCGGTCATTTTTGAAACACCCTGTAAATACAAATGATATAGTTTATATGCTGTCTTTTGTGACTGTAATGTAAGTCTTATTCGTATCCTAAGTTTATACCTTATCACAAAGGGTCTTCAGTGATATCTGCAACAGTCTGTCTCTTCTTACCACCCGACCACGATATTACTGCACTCGCTACCCCTGGCTGACGTTACAGTAAACAGATATACTGGTGACTAAGTAAAACATATCGAGCTGTGAATGCATTCAGGTCATCTGTGCAAACACCATCAAGTGGTTCAGCGTGTCCTCGTGAAATATCACGATAAAAAATTAAGGCAAGCTCACCAAAGCGCCCACAGTCCAAGGTGCAATAATGCTGTTGTCCACTAATACAAATATGTTTGGAAACACCATTGATATTTTGCATCTTCATGTTTTCGCGGCCGCATACGCAGCGGTTCGGTCTTCAGGTTCAAAAGGACGGAGCAAGTGCTGGAGCATTAGTCAAAAACTGGTTCAAATGGCTCTGAGCAGTATGGGACTTAACATCTGAGGTCATCAGTCCCGGAGACTTAGAACTATTTAAACCTAACTAACCTAAGGACAACACACACATCCATGCCCGAGGCAGGATTCGAACCTCCGACCGTAGCGGTCGCGCGGTTCCAGACTGTGGCGCCTAGAACCACGCCGCCACTCCGGCCGGCAGCATTAGTCACATCGACTCACTCTCAAGATGGCTGGACGGCATTCAGACGAAATATTAGAAGAAGAAGCTGAATTTATGCGGCTGCACGCTGGAAATTCTATGAAACGGACCATTAATATTATTGTCCTACATCATTCTTAATGTGCCTTTATATATGTACGCGGTTGTAGTACACTGTGCTCCATGCCCAAAAGCATGTAAGGCTCTTTTCTTTGAAACTCCTGCTGTTTCGCCCATTGCGACGCAGAAGTTTGACAATTTGCTCGAAGGTGCCTACAACTTTCCTCTGTAATTTCCCAAAAGCGTGGCGGCCTGGTACGTCAACCTCGGGCTCGTCGACGGTTCAAACTGCAAGGTCTGGACACGAGCGAAAAAAATGCCAGATCTCAGAAGCTGATGTGAGCTTTAAGGTGGGTTCATCTTGACACACGGGCAACCACAGTCCTACCACCCTACTGAGGACGCGTCACACACTCCATAACCACGTCTCACCCCTTCTCCTGACGCCTCTGCATTGGAGCCCATAACAGCGGCGTCCAACATTGAAATCACGCAGTTTTCTTACGGGTGACTGAGATCCGAAATGGCAAAATGTGTTTATGCTTTTTTTAGACTCCTGTTTCGCGCCGTCCTGTGGCGTGATTACAGGGGGTCCGCCTCAGACGACGTTCAAATTTCGTCGAAAGGTTTTGAACGATCCATAGTGGTTGCAGCTTGTATACCACTGCCAAAATTGCAGTCGTGCTACACTCTAAACGGGTCATATCACGTTCAGTCGGGTTGCTTCCTCATCATGTCCTTACAGAAGGGTGGAATCGTACGCGATTGTCAGTAGCGTCAAAGGTTGCCAACAACGTCGATCTGTTTCACACTGCAGCCTGTCGAGCGTTTAATGTGTGGAAATAAACGCCGCACGGCATGGGGTCGTTTCATTGACGCCCTTGATGCCAACTCGTGTCGATTCTCCAAGCTGGGCGTTGCAGTTCAGACCTCCACCACACAGGTATCACGAAAAGTGGTTCAAATGTGGTTGAGGGTGGGAGGGGTGACGAAGCCACACCAACGGTGGTGTTTGGCAAAACTGTGATAAAATTTCGTGTGAATATAACATCATTCACCCAGCGTACACCTCTCCACAATTTTCCGAGCCTTTTGTAACGCGTGTAGACACTTTGCTCCATAGAGCGTCGTCTAACCCGAGAGTGACGCATTTGGGCAATAAGAGACGAAGGTCGTAGGAGCCTTTGAATAAAATTTCAAACTTTTGCCTCGCAGTGGGGGAAAAATCATGAGGTTTTGAAAAAGCGACACTTTAATTCAAGGATGAAGTAACCTTTGAACGCAACGCAATGGTGCAAAATAGCGGGGTATCAAAGAAGTGTGCCTTTAATTCTTTTGCTCAGTGTATTTTCACGTTGCTTGGATGCAGTTCCACCTCATGTAGTTCGTTTTAATGTGCCGTCTATTTATGGTCCTTGTCATGACTAGAGCAGCAGTCGCACGTCAGTCAATGATGCTGGCATCTGCATGTATTGTTAACGCTCCTGTCTGTGAGTCATAGATGTTATCCAATAGAGCACACAGAATGGAATTCGCGAAGTATAAATATGTTCCCCGTTCACAACAGTGGCGTAGCGTGAGGGGAGACTTTGAGACTTAGTCTCCCCTGTATTCCTACTTTAAAAAAAGATGCAATAGTAATTCATAACAAAAATACAAACAACTTTCTACTAAGAGCACTAAATGTGCGAAGACGTCATTTTTGTAGCCCGCGCCGCCGTTCCCTGAGCATTGGTGTGTCTGCCTGCTTGAGACTCGACTGCTCTCAGTCTCTGCCTCCCTTCCCTTACCTGGCTGTGTGCGCCTGAACGTTAGTGGTATTCTCGGCTCCCCTCCACTTACCCTCTTCCACGAAGGCCGGTGCGCTGCACTTGCTAGCAGGTATCGAGACTAGTCTCTGCCGCTTTTATGCTGGCTTTTAACACGGATGTGAACAGACGCGCGGTTTGTGTTTATAGTCATTCTTGTGTGATTTTTGTGCATATTTTCGTTGCGTCGCCTACGTGAGTGAGCCAGAAACTGAACACCTTATAGAATTTTTATTAAAAACGCCTTTTTCTACATTAACGTACGAAGAAAAGTACGAATTGAAGGACAAACGACCTACTCCTACAGTCAGTGTAGTTTTAAGTGAAGCCAAACAAAAAAGCACTTTTCAGACAGCCTGGTGCGAAAAGTATGCTTAGCTGACTGCGAATGCAGTTAATAACAAATTATATTGTTAAATATGTTTTCTGTTCGGTGGTGAAAAGGAATGATGCAATGAGGGCATTTGTACAATAAAGAACTTTGAGAGGAAAGCACAAAAGCATCGGATATCAAAACGTCATCCGCAGAACAAAGAATCATTTCAGTTATTGGGCAAAAGTAGAATTGAGCACTCCCTTTCTGAAGCCGCTCGTCTGACAGCAATAAAATACAACGAACAAGTTGTATCCAGCAGGAGAGTATTGGCTCGTCTTATTCAGGCAGATTGTATTTCTTTGTAAAGAAGAACTAGCCTTTCGCGGCCATCGAGAAGACGAATTCTCCAGCAACAAAGGTAACTATCTGGAATTGTTGGATTTACTAGCTCAAGGAGAGCAATTAATCCGAGACCATATGTCATCATCTTCAATCTTTAAAGGAACTTCTCCAGATATACAGAATGATGAAATAGAAATGATAACTCTGGTAGTTAATGAGAAAATAAAATTTGAAATTCAGAACTGCAATTTCATTTCGATTCAGGCTAATGAAACATTAGACGTGTCATGCAAGAGTCAAATGAGTATAATATTCAGGTACTGTATTGTAGACAAAATTAAGGAAAGATTCGTTGGATTTTATGATGTTTCTGGAGATAAAACTGCTGAAGGTTTGTCAAACATTATTCATGCAGTATTGAAAGAATGGAGTGAGAAAGGAAAAGTGGTTAATCAGACATATGATGGTGCTTCAGTAATGGCGGGCAGAGAAAGAGGACTACAACAATTGGTGAAGCAGTTCTGTCCCTATCCGCTGTTTATTCATTGTTACGCACACCAACTGAATTTGGTACTGTTAGACACCTCCAAAATCATACGACAAGTACGCATGTTTGTAAGTGATCTTACTGCATTCCATTCGTTTTTCACCAAATCATCAAAATGAACTGTATCGCTAACTGGGAAAGGATTTAAACTGCCACATGCAAGCAACACTAGCTGGAACTTTCCTTCCAGGGCAGTTTCAAGAACATCTGGTCATTTCTAAGGGCTGTATAGTGTTTTTAATTATATATTTGATGATACAGACACTCAGTGGGATACAGAATCTTTGAGCTGTGCTGTGGGAATGAAACGACGGGTGGATGATCCTACGTTGTCTACTTGCTATGGTTCTTCCGAGGGTGCTTTGATCATCTCTTTAATGTTCTTCAGTCAAAATCTGTCAGTATAACTGCTTGCCACGACGAAATAAGAACTGTTTTGAGAAACTTACGACAATTAAGAACGGAAACATTCGTTGATGAATGCATTAAATGCAGCTTGTGTTTCAATGGCAACTTATCATTCTGTGACAGTCAGAAGATACTGGATTGGCAAATTGTTCACATGGAAAGAAGGTTTCAAGACTTTCCCCATATTCAGTTTGTTGAACTTTTGAACGAAAACCGTTTGCCGAACTATCAAAGAGAATTCCCAAAGTTGAAACTGCTTCAATTATTAGAACTGTACCCCTTTTTCAAACAAGAACAACCTGAAAATGAACTGTGTAACATAAACACTGATGAGAAAAAACACTTATCTCCAAGAATCCTCTTAAAGTACATTGTCAACAATGATTTGGACTCCGTTTATGAAGAAACAACGAAGTTCCTGCGTTTGGTTTTGACCCTATCCGCAACTACAGCAAGCAGTGAACGAAACATGAGTGCTCTTAAACGAGTGAAGAATTATTTAAGGAATTCAATGTCCAACATCCGGCTGTCGTGTTTGAGCACGTTAGCAATAGAAAAGACACTACTTGGAGAGCTATCCAGTGATCAGATCTTTGTAGACCTAGTTACAGACTTATTAGTGCAAAGAAAAGACAGGTGCATTGCACTTGTGTACAAGAAAATATAAGTACTTCTTCTCTTGCTGCTGGAATTCTACAGATTTGTCAACGTTTCTTGAACAAGTTTACTATTATTATTATTATTATCATCAGTAGCGGTGGTAGTGGTAATAGTAGCTGTTGTTGTTGTTGTTTTATTTGATGCATTTTGTTTCATTTGTTTAAATGATTGTTTATTGTACTATTTTATCTCCCTATAATAACTGCAGAGTCTCCCCAACCTTTACAACCACGCTACGCCACTGGTTCACAGTCCCTGACAGCAGCGTGGTGAAATTGTGCTGCAGCGTCACAGACTCACCCATCGGCCGCCAGAGTTTACGATTTTGCGTTGTCCATCGATACCTATATAAATATCAGTTTGTGACCAATTTCCGTAATTCCGTATTCTACTTGTCTTGGAGTGTATTATTTACTGTGCGTATACAGGATAGTTGGAAACATACATTATTAAATTTGTAGGTGATTTGGAATTGTACAGGTACGACATTTAGTACACACAGCTGCCACTTCTGGCAGAAACTACGGCTTTAACACAGCTGAACACCGAATCGAACTGAGTTGCGATCACGTATAAGGGTATTTCATTCCATACAGCTTCAATTCTATTTCAGAATTAGTGGTTGGCACGTCGTTGGGAGCCAATATCTCTGCAGTCCATAACCAAATGTTGTGAGTGGGTGAGAGATGGTTCAAATGGTTCAAATGGCTCTGAGCACTATGGGACTTAACATCTTAGGTCATCAGTCCCCTAGAACTTAGAACTACTTAAACCTAACGAACCTAAGGACATCACACACATCCATGCCCGAGGCAGGAGGTGAAAGATGTAGAGAATGTGCCGCCCAGAGCAAGATCTCCATACACTCTGTATTTAGGTAGGTCAGGAAAGAATGACCCACATGTAGTCTTGTGCTGTCTTCTCGAAAGACAACGTCACAGAGACCTCAAATATAGGGCACAGCAACTGAATGTAGCATTTGCTGTCTTGATTACCTGTCACGCTAACCAGAGGCCATGGTGTTGTGCACCCAATGGAACACCAGGCCATCACACCAGCTGACGTCGGCGAATGCAATCCGGCAACGTTCGTTCACTTGGCGGCCTCCATACAACGTGACGCTGCACACAGGAGGGGAACTTGCCTGAGATGGCGGCATGGCGACGCACCTGCGTCCAGTGTTGTCGTTGCGCGCACCATAGACGGCGGGTCTCTGCGTGTTGCCGAGTCAAGGGAAACCTCAACAATACTAGCCTTGCTAGCAGCCTGTGTTCCTCCAGAGGCCAGCGCGCTGTCCGTGTGTTACTTGTCTTGCTGCAAACAACCAAATTCACTGATCTGTAGTACACGGTTATTCAAAAAGAAGGAACAGATTTCAAACATTTGTTGCTTGAAAGAATGAGATTTTCACTCTGCAGCGGAGTGTGCGCTGATATGAAACTTCCTGGCAGATTAAAACTGCGTGCCCGACCATGGTAGAGCACTTGCCCGCGAAAGGCAAAGGTCCCGAGTTCGAGTTTCGGTCAGGCACACAGTTTTAATCTGCCAGGAAGTTTCATATCAGCGCACACTCCGCTGCAGAGTGAAAATCTCATTCTGGAAACATCCCCCAGGCTGTGGCTAAGCCATGTCTCCGCAATATCCTTTCTTTCAGGAGTGCTAGTTCTGCAAGGTTCGCAGGAGAGCTTCTGTAAAGTTTGGAAGGTAGGAGACGAGGTACTGGCAGAAGTAAAGCTGTGAGTACCGGGCGTGAGTCGTGCTTCGGTAGCTCAGATGGTAGAGCACTTGCCCGCGAAAGGCAAAGATCCCGAGTTCGAGTCTCGGTCAGGCACACAGTTTTAATCTGCCAGGAAGTTTCATTTGTTGCTTCCAAACCATAAAAGATAGAAACACAATTCCAACGTTCCTGGAAAGAGAAAAGTTAAAATTTTTATGCATCCTATGTGATCACCATGTGTGTTACACGGAAAATGTCAAAGCGGTGGCTCATTTCCTGCGAAGCAGCTGGTCTCTCGTTATCCAGTTCTTAGCTTTAACAGCAGAGTTTCAAGAGTGTCAGCATAGAGGTATAAAACCACGGTCGTTTGCGTAACCTCACAGATAGAAGTCAGAAGGTGTCGGGTCTGCAGACCTGGGAGGCCACCGGCCATGAAATTCATCTTGTGCTCCTCTTCCAATCGAACTTCCTGGAATGGCAATGGCGTCATTCACGTAACGCCGGACGTGCTCAGAAAAAGTCCACGCAGCGGAAAACTTTAGAGATCACTTCGAGTTGCCTTAAGGCACTTTCAACATTAAATAAACATACCAAATCCTGCCGTGACAAATGATTAAACCATCAACTCTACTGGTGGCGGGCACGTACGCACCGCAGCCAGTCCCAAAGCTGGCAATATGAGCTAGAACAAGTTAAAATTTGCATGAAAACGACTTAAAGTACACGCTCCACGGATAAACAGCAACGGAATGTGGAACATAAGTCTCCTTAAAAATAGCCACTGTGGAACCAAGTTAAGAACCATCTCCGACAGCTACACATGCCACAATAAGTTTCAACAATCTTCTTAGCTGAACACAGAATATAAGTCATACGTAACTTGGAGCGTGCAAATTACGTTCTAGGAAGCTGCTCAGCGTGAGACGACGAACCCCCACCACAAGTTTTGCACGCCAAGGCGGCAAATGACCGGCACCGTACATCCGGCGCGCTCCGAAAGACGAGGGGCGGGCGAGCACGGCGAGAGGCCCACCGTGCGCCACGGTCAGGGGCGCGGGCTTGTCTCCAACACGAGTTGGCTCGTTGCACGCCGACCGGAGGCTCACTCGTCGGCCGGCCGTTGTGGCCGAGCGGTTCTAGGCGCTTCAGTCCGGAACCGCGCTGCTGCTACGGTCGAAGGCTCGAATCCTGCCTCGGGCATGGATGTGTGTGATGTCCTTAGGTTAGTTAGGTTTACGTAGTTTCTAAGTTCTAGGGGACTGATGACCTCAGATGTTTAGTGCTTGGAGCCATTTGAACTCACTCGTCACACGTTCACCCGGAAAATCGCCCGGGGGGGGGGGGGGGGGGCAGTCAAAGATAGCAGAACAGCGGAATGTCGATATCAGCGATGCAAGTGGAGCACCCTAGCGCGAGTCGCTACGGCTCAGGTATCTTAGATAACGAATACCTGCATCGTAATAAATTCTCTGCACGCGAGCAGTTAAAAAATGACATCAGTTCAAAACAGTCTCAAGTCACTTACGACGTTACGTCGAAACTTTGCAGTGGCTATCCCGTTTGATCGTTCGGACTTTGAAAGCCGAGTGGACGATAATTTGGCCCAAACCGGTTTCTGATGCGTCAGGGAGTTAAGTGTTAAACGGAGAAGCTGTTAATCAAAGAAACGAACTTGATTAGGTTTGTTAAGTACGCATTCTTTTGGCGGAATCTGAAGTGATTAATTTTGGTATGGCCGACTGACACTGATAAACACTGAAGAACCAAAGAAACTAATTGTTGTTGTTGTGGTCTTCAGTCCTGAGACTGGTTTGACGCAGCTCTCCATGCTACTCTATCCTGCGCAAGCTTCTTCATCTCCCAGTACCTACTGCAACCTACATCCTTCTGAATCTGCTTAGTGTATTCATCTCTTGGTCTCCCTCTACGATTTTTACCCTCCACGCTGCCCTCCAATGGTAAATTTGTAATCCCTTGATGCCTCAAAACATGTCCTACCAACCGATCCCTTCTTCTAGTCAAGTTGTGCCAGAAACTTCTCTTCTCCCCAATCCTATTCAACACCTACTCATTAGTTACGTGATCTACCCACCTTATATTCAGCACGCCTGCCTAATATCGTGTAGGACCCTAGCGAGCATGCAGAAGTGCCGCAACACGACGTGGCATGGACTCGACTAATGTCTGATGAAGTGCTGGAGGGAACTGACACCATGAATCCAGCAGGGCTGTCCACAAATACGTAAGACTCCGAGGGGTGGAGATCTCTTCTGAACAGTACGTTGTAAGGCATCCCAGATATGCCCAGTAATGTTCATGTCTCGGCAGTTTAGTGGCCAGCGGAACTTTCAAACGCGGAAGAGTGTTTCTGGAGCCACTCTGTAGCAATTTTGGACGTGTGTGGTGTCCCATTGTCCTGCTGGAATTGCCCAAGTCCGTCGGAATGCACAGTGGACATGAATGGATGCAAGTGGTCAGACAGGATGCTTACGTATGTGCCATCTGTCAGAGTGGTATCTACACGTACCAGTGGTCCCATATCACTGCACACGCCCGACACCATTACAGAGCCTCCACCAGCTAGAACAGTCACCTGCCATGCAGGGTCCACGTATTCATGAGGTTGTCCAATGTCGGTGTTGACGGGCCCAGGAGAAGCGTAAAGTTTTGTGTCGTGCAGTCATCATGTGTACACGTGTAGCCTTGGGCTCCGAAAGTCCATATCGATGATCTTTCGTTGAATGGTTCCCACGCTGACACTTGTTGATAGCTCAGCAATGAAATCTGCAGCCATTTGCGGAAGGTTGCACTCGTGTCACGTTGATTGTTTCTCTTCAGTTGTCGTTGGTCCCGTTCTTGTAGGATCTTCTGGCGGCCGTACCGATGTCGGAGATTTTACGTGTTACCGGATTCTTGGTATTCAGTGTACACTCGTGAAACTGTCGTACGGGAAAATCCCCACCTCATCGCTGCCTCGCAGATGCTGAGTGCCATTGCTCGTGCGCCGACTATAAGACCACGTTCAAACTCACTTAAATCTAACAACTGCTCCAGACACTTGTTGTCCTTTATAGGCATTATGCAGTATTCTGCCTGTTTATATATCTCTGTATTTGAATACCCAAGCCTATACGAATTTCTTTGGCGCTTCAGTGTATTTCACTGACTCTCCGTCGATTTTCACTGAGAATTTTGAGTAAATCGCAACTGACCAGTTTGAGGTTAAACGGAGACAGTGATGTACCTTTCTTGTACTGGCCTCAGATCTAGGAATTCCTCTGATGTAGTCGTATATGTAAGAAATAGTGATAAATGTTGTCAGAGTTTCCATTTTTTAACCTTGTGTCGAGGCTCGAAGCTATGCTAGTAACCGATATCATAAAGCTTTTCATCAACATAGTAGCCCAAAAGCCGATCTGTATCCGCCGATTATGATCAAACTTGTGATCTCTATATTGAATTTCGTTAACTATAGTGTCATAACACAACAGAAAGCCAAGTTACAGACCAATCGGAAAGCGAGAGCACTCTCTCTGGTCAATAAAAAAATGTATATTCATACAAGAAGAGCGGGTGCAATGCTCGTGTGATTCTCCATGTTTTTGCCTTATGTTTGTCAAGGCGCATAGCGAAAGCGAATTTATTACGAGATCAAGAGCTCAGCAATAAAGTAGGTTATATTTTGTACTACCCCGGTTTCCAGAACTCCTGAAGATAGACATTGACTGTGGATATTGTATCACAGACACAGTCCATCTGACTGTTCAGAGATGTCACTAAACCCGCACAAAGAGTAAACAACCACGCAGGAGCAGCGCCTATTAGACGGAGGGGGTCCGACAACCCATCAGTTCCAGTCATTCCACCAGGAAGGAGGTAAATGGCTCGTGTTGTGTGTAGTGCCTAGGCGGTCAATACCGTGGTTCGATCGTGGCGGCATTGTTACTTTGTAACAGGAAGGGTTCTGAACAGGGGAAAAGTGTCCAGGCGTCTCGGAGTGAACCAAAGCGATGTTGTTCGGACATGGGGGAGATACAGACAGACAGGAACTGTCGATGACGTGACTCTCTCAGGCCGCCCAAGGGCTACTACTGCAGTGGATGACCGCTGCCTACGGATTATGGCTCGGACGAACCCTCACAGCAAAGTGACCATGTTGAATTATGTTTTACGTGCAGCAACAGGACGTTGTGCGCAATAGGCTGCGTGATGCGCAACTTCACTCCCGGCGTCCATGGCGAGGTCCCCCTTTGCAATCCCGACACCATGCAGCGCGGTACAGATGGGCCCAACAACATGCCGATTGGACCGCTTAGGATTGGCATCACGTTTTCTTCACCGATGAGTCGCATATGCCTTCAACCAAACAATCGTGGGAGACGTGTTTGGAGGCAACCCGCTTAGGCTGAACGCGTTAGACACACTGTCCAACGAGTGCAGCAAGGTGGAGGTTCCCTGCTGTTTTGGGGTAGCATTAGGTGGTTCCGATGTACGCCGCTGGTAGTCATGGAAGGCGCCGTAACGGCTGTACGATACGTGAATGCCGTCCTCCGACCGATAGTGCAACCTTAATGGCAGCATATTGGTGAGCATTCGTGTCCATGTACTACAATCCGCGACACCATCGTGCACATCTTGTGAATGACTTCGTTCAGGATAACGACATTGCTCGACTAGAGTGGCCAACATGATCTCCAGACATGAACCCCATCGAACATGCCTGGGCTAGACTGAAAAGGGCTGTTTATGGACGACGTGATCCACCAAACACTGTGAGCGATCTACGCCGAATCGCCGTTGAGGAGTGGGACAATCTGGACCAACAGTGCCTTGATGAACTTGTGGATAGTATGCCACGACGAATACAGGCATGTATCAATGCAAGAGGACGTGCTACTTGGTATTAAAGGTGCTGGTGTGTACAGCAGTCTGGACCACCACCTCTGAAGTTCTCGCTGTATGGTGGTAAAACATGAAATGTGTGGTTTCCAAGAGCATTAAAAAGGGCGGAAATTATGTTTATATTGATCTCTATGCCAATTTTCTGTACAGGTCCCGGAACCCTCGGAACCGAGGTTGTGCAGAACATTTTTTTGATGTGTGTATTATCTTTGGGTCGCCTAACCGTGTAAAAGTTTGTAGGACGGTAGCGGATATTTAATTAACGCAAAAAATATTCTCTGAAGGCTCAAATGAAAGTACAATACGAGGCCAACACTGCTGGGAGGAACCAAATTACGAGGACGTGCTGAAAGCAATGCCTCCGAAATTTTTATGTGAAACCTCTTAAACCTTGAAAGTTGGAAGTTCATATACTTGTTTTGGAAACTTGATTCTTCTGTTGCGTGCATACACAAACTCTGAGTCTGTGATATTAATGTCGCTAGTGGTAGCGAGAGAACCGTTGTTGAGAGTGGTGGGACGCAACGTGCAGTGGAGAGGAATCGCGCTTCAGGAGGGGTCGCAGGCTGCCCTGGCTGTGCTTGTGGCGCCGGAGGAGATTTTGGTATTAATCGAGGATTTTTGGTTAATTTACCTTTCTGCTGCACTAGTTGTTGGTTGCTTCTGCAATGGAGGGTTTGTCAGATTTGTGTATGCATACATTGAGAGAAATATTCGTATTTTTGTTGTGACCAGATACGTGATTTTTGGTTATAGACATTGTGGAGTGACAAAAGTTTTTGGTAATCAAACCGTCCAAGGAAAGGTCTGAGTAAAGTTTCTCAGTGCATGAATCGCTACTTTCGGAACATAGTAAATTAAAAATTTTCATTAATTCCTTTCATTTTTTTTAACAGTGCTTACGGCTCTTTGACTAAGCCCTCCCTAATCGTTTCATTTCTATAAAAATAAAAAGAAAGGAATGGCTGCATCAGTAGCTGTGACCATGCATTGCACTCTGCATAAATCGCAGTATTTCCTTTGAATTATTTTAGCACGTTGCTGGATGCAGTTGCAGCGGCAAGACGAGGAAAGTTGCCTTTTGCGTGTAGGAGGATTGTCGTATAATTTTTAGGAGACGTTCGAGAACATTTTTAAACATGCAGTCAGATACTAGAGAACGGATTTTTTGTGATTTATAGGAAGATTGATTAATTTCTGTTTTTGTTGTCTTGACATGTCCGATAGTAGGAGGTTCTAAAAATGTTTTAATACTGACATGTCGAATTAAGAGTTCTCATGATACAAGTTGTACGGCTACATATAAGATTTCATGATAACGATACTAAAGTTTCACCAGACTGCCTTGCTACATTTTGATAGAAGTGTAGGTGACGATAATATTGTCAGAGATAGAGCATTACGCATTTCCGTACGTCTTTGACCAGGCTGATAATAATAGTAGCGAATTTGATGGTAAAGGATTTCAAGCTTTTTTTTTTTTTAAAAAAGGCTTTATGAATGCTCTACTTCTTTATTCTTCATGTCTTACATATTTATTGCTCAATATAGTCACCCTGGATCGAATACATTTCTCCCAACGACAGACCAGCTTTATTTTAATAAAGTCACTGTAGAATTTTTGACCAATTGGCGGACCACAACTTCACTTCGTCTTGCGCCGCTTCGTCATTACCAAAGTGAAGTCCTGGAAGGTCTTCTATAAGTTTTGGAAACACATGAAAATCAGATGGGGCAAAATCGAAACCGTGTGTAGGATGGTCGATGGCAGCGGTTAGTGCAGGCGTCGCAGCTTTCGTGTATGGCCTGACATAGTCATGCTGAAGTAGATGGTGTTCCACGTGTGGGCGAACTCTTTTAAATGGTGCTTTCAGTTTTCCGATGGTCTCACATACACCGACGTTATACACCACCATATTAAACGCTGCAGTACAAAACCCTCTTGCGGCAGAAGATTACCAGTTGCGCCATTGAAGTGGTAAAGTCTGTCGAGTAATATTCGTGACATGTAATACATCAACTGATGCTGAGAATAGAATAAAAATCGGAGGCATTTCGTTTCAGTACGACCTCTTATAGGAAGACTGTACAGAGAAAACACGAGATCTCATAATTTTTACGAATTCATAGTTAACGAGACAACAGGAGGCCACAGATTACAACAAACTGAACAACAGAAGTTGCACTACCGTTTAGGATAGGGACAGCTAGTTTTGTGCGTTATTTGCAGCACGAGTTACAGCAAGGTGCGGGCCGGAATGCAGTCAGCAGTTGCGAAGGCAAATGCCACAGGGGCGTAGAACTGCTGTAGAGGGCGCACACAGCAGTTTCCATGGCGCAAGTCACAGGCAGAAGAGGGCCACTGGTCAAAGTGGGTGTTACGCACACGTGACACAAAGCTGTGTGCTTGGCAAAACAGTGGTGCACAGCCGAGTATAAATAGGTACCATTTTCTAACGAGATTAATACAAGTGTGGCAGCTCTTTTGGACGGCGGGGCATATCACACTGCCGGGCTACACACAGCAACAGATGGGGCGACAGCGTCCCAGTCCACGGCGGGTCGTTGGTTCGACCCTCTGAGTCCGAAGGGCCAGCAGTGGGCCACTCTTCGGCTTGCTACTGCGGGCAGTCGTCTCGGCTCCTGACACACGCCGGAGACTTTCGAGGTGAGAGCCGCATATTCGCACGCCAGATAGTGGGTGGTCGTTGCGACAGCACTGCATTCCACAGGCCGCTGGGGTGCCTCCTCAGCATTGCGGGGCCCTGGGACATAGACCGAGGTGAATGGAGCACTGTAGTGGAAACAAATAAACCATTTAGAAAGTTCTCGCCGAGTTTTAATACGGCATCTGTTGGCAGTCACCCAATACATTTGGCGTCTTCCCGCTACATTTGTGGTCATCCTGATACATTCGGTGGTAGAAGCCGCCACAACGGTAAGTAGCGAGCTGCTGAGAATATCTGTCACACAAGCACAATTACGACACCCACATTCCACCAAAAATCATCTAGCGTGCACTGGTCAGCACCAGACAGAAACTGGGAGACAATTCGCTAGGAATCTTAGTCAAAACGAAACTCAAATGCTCGCTTAAAAAAAGAGAAAAATCCTCTCAGAGAAGGGGACGACTCAATGTTGTTACCAATTTAATGAACGATATTATCGCTTATTTTACTAAGAGACAAGGGAAATCAACAGAAACTTCTCATTCTTCGTGTACAAATGCACATTAAGAAACACAAGGTTGGTACTTCCCTGGTGCATTGTCCATTCTATTGTTCAGCCTTTACATGCCAACCACAATGGCGGGGCCATCTCGTTTGACTGGATATACCAGCTGGCTTTCTCACACTGGTCGAGCGGCACCACGGCGTTGATGTACGCACAGAAAAGACAAAAATGTCATGCTGAATTATTCTCTGGGGACGTCAACGGTAGCATGGCTCCTGTTCCGAGAGCAAGGGCAGGCGCCGGCTTTTCCGACAAAAGCATGGAGCAGGCTGCAGCTCGATTTCCGCGAAAAGTGCCCAACTGCTTGGGGATGCTCGCCCCTCCTAAGGAGAATCACTGACCGTCTGCTGCCAACAAACAGGAACTGGGACCACACTGCGAGCGCACCATCCTTGCGAGGAAAACGCAAAGCTTTCTTCCCACGCACCCACGTCCAGTACACTCAATAAAATAATAGTGAAATACTGGCAGGAAATGAAACAATACTGCATAGTAGTGTGAGTCAGTCACGTCACAACCTTCTCTGAAGGTTACCGAGACTGTGTGAGTAGTCTGGGCATAAGGATGGGTTAACCACTGTGCCGCAAACAACTCGACACTGTCTTGTTGAACAGTACATGGGCTGTTGCTTTCAGGTGGAATTGCGAATGTGGCTCCAGAGATGGATCAAGGTGGCCTGAAATCTTTGACGTGACTGTACCTTCCAGTGACCTTCGTCTGGTCAGCTCCTTTTCACCAGGACATCAATGTGTGGCTCACATGCCATCAAAGATCACTGGGCGAAAGACAAATTTATGTACCGACCGACAGCTGTCCCTACATGCATTACAACAGGTGTGAAGTATTGACTATTGGTCATGACTTAAGTCTGGAACTCCCTGCAAGGTACGGACTTAACACTAACAAGGGAACCTCCCCATCGCACCCCCCTCAGATTTAGTTATAAGTTGGCACAGTGGATAGGCCTTGAAAAACTGAACACAGAGCAATCGAGAAAACAAGAAGAAGTTGTATGGAACTATGAAAAAAGTAAGCAAAATATACAAACTGAGTAGTCCATGTCAACGATAGGCAACATCAAAGACAGCTTCAGTTTAGGAGCGCCGTGGTCCCGTGGTTAGCGTGAGTTGCTGTGGAACTAGAGGTCCTTGGTTCAAGTCTTCGCTCGAGTGAAAATTTTACTTTCTTTATTTTCGCAAAGTTATGATTTGTCCGTTCGTTCACTGACGTCTCTGTTCACTGTAATAAGTTTAGTGCCTGTGTTTTGCGACCGCACCGCAAAACCGTGCGATTGTTATTGAAGTCGCGAGCTATATTTGCTGGATTCATATTGCCCACGGAATACATCTCACGTATTTAATGCACTCTCGTCCAAAATAGTGAACAGTAAACTGCCAGCCAGGGAGCCTAGTTTGCAGAAATACTCTCTCTTCCGTGCGCTGTAGTCGACTGACTTGTGTTTCGATGTTTGTTTAGGTGTGGCGTCCCCATACTACGGCGCAGTTACCTCGCATCGGACTGACGGACGGACGGACAGATAATAATTGTCTGAAAACAAAAAATTAAAATTTCAGTCGATCGACGACTTGAACCAAGAACCTCTCGTTCCACAGCCGCTCACGCTAACCACGGGACCACAGCGCTCGTTTTTTTTTTTTTTTTTTTTTTTTTTTTTTTTTTTTTTTTTTTTTTGTGACCGTAGCGGTCTTGCGGTTCCAGACTGCAGCGCCTTTTTTTTTTTTTCATCAAAATTTAGGCAGTGGCGGGGATCGAACCCGGGACCGAAGACATTTTGATTTTTTTTTTTTTTAAATACTGGTTTCTCCTTCCAGTAAACAAAAATGAGTCTCCTTCGTCTGGTTGGCGAAGAAGCAATCTTTTGGAACAAAAAAAAGTTTCTCAAAGCCAAAATCAAATTTCTTTTTCCTTTAAGAACAAACTGTGAGGAAGAAATAAGGAAAAGCTTTTTAGGTCGTCATGCAACTTGTAGTTAAAGTCCAGTTCTTACAGGAGCTCCTGAAGTGTATCCGCCTGCAGCATGCCAGCTCGTCCAAACGTGTCTTCTCATGGCGTAGGCGTGAGTTCTGGGTAGCAGATCTATTTAGTTCGGTTCGTTTTATACAGTTTTCAGCTTCTCAGGGCTTGGACGTTCCAGCTACTAGGTGGGTCATCGAAAGCGCTCCGTAAGAAATTAGAAAAATATTGTTTATAGCGTGGGTTGCGTATCAGGACGCAGTGTCGTTCGTTGAGATAAGTCCAATATCCTAGCGTAGACTTGTCGCCTGAAGTAAAAAGATAGCGGATCGTGTGGCCACAGATCCAATTCACAGAGTTAGTTTTGGCGGAGGGGTAGAAAGTCTTATCGGGGTACAAAAGCATGTGGACGTCGATCTGAGCCGGTGTCTGGCGAGTAAGAAACGCCAAAATTCGCCGCGCAAGTGTCCAGACGTCTAGCGCTGTGCCACAGTGGAACCGGTGGACATCCGTGTCATCCACGCCACAGTGGGTGCAGAGGGATGAATCGGCGAGATGGATGCGGTGCAGACGATCTCGGTTAACTTGTTTGCCATTCACGGTGATGTACCACGCTGATTGAACGTCTGATTCGAGAAAACGCGCATGGATCGCCTTCCATATGTGTCGCGACACGTACTGTGGATACTTACGTTCGATGGGGTTGGACGGGCGGCACTGTTGTAACAATTCGGAGACTGTTTTCGTGAGGTACAAACGTGGAAGTGGTAAGGACCGGTAGATATAACTGAACTCCAGGAAAAATCGTTGGATGTAATAAAAGGGGGTTGGAATGGTCGATATCAGTACTAGGGCGCACAAGGAGGCCGGTGCAAAGTTGTGAAGCAGGAGGCTAGTAAGGCTCTGCGGGCAACGATGCCAAAGTTTGAGTTGGGAGCTGACGTATAGTGCCTTGACACGAGTCGGCACGTGGATGAATTCCACCCCGCCACGATCTCGTGGCAGTGCAAGGGATTCATACTGCACTTTGAATAACATCCCCGAGCTGACGAAGGAGCCGAAAGCCATCAACAGTCGTCGCGCCAGGAGATTTGGGACTGGTAGTACTTGAGCCACGTGTGGTATACGGGAAGCATGATACATGTTCACGTATTGCGCGCGTTGGATAACGTCGAGAGCTCGTAGCCGGTGATCTGCGAGATTTGCTCTGATTGTCTGTAGCAAGCGTCTACCATTGATAGCCGCTGAGCGGCGCAGGTCTGCTGTGAAATCAAGTCCAAGACACCGTATGGTGGCGGCGACACTAAGGGGGGCAGCGCATCTCTCCGGCAAGCCCTCACCAATGAGCAGGACCTTGGATTTTGACGCGTTGAGGCAGCTCCCCGACGCTTCGCCGTAAGTCGCCACCCATGTCAGTGCTGCTCGTACTTCATCTTCACTGCGCAGATATAGTACTATGTCGTCTGCGTAGGCTGTACAACAAAAACGGTGGCCTTGCACAGCCATGCCTTCCAAACGTTGGCGCATGCCCTGGAGCAGGGGTTCCAAGGCGAAAGCATACAAAATCGTGGAAAGAGGGCATCCTTGCCGTACAGATCGTGCGATGACCAGGGACGGTGTAAGACGACCATTGTACATGATTTTAGAGGTTGCACTACTCAACAGGCGCATAACCACTGTTACAATACCGCCAGGAAAACCCATATGCTGAAGAACTGTCCGTAAATAGAAGTGGTCAACACGGTCGAAAGCCTGGCTAAAGTCCAGTGAAGCCAAGGCGCCAGGGAGACGCTGATGATGCGCTAATGCTATCATGTCTCTGTAACGGCAAAGGGCCGTACGGATGTTGTTGTCGCCTCCTAGGGAAGTCTGGTCGCAGGATGTGACGTAACGTGCGACCTTCTTGAGTCGCGATGCCAGTAGCCGTGTGAATATTTTCATGTCGCTGTTGAGCAAAGTAATTGGTCGATAGTCTTGGACCCTCGATAACCCGCGCGGTTTATGTACGGGGATAATAATTCCTTCTAGAAAGGCGCTCGGGACCACTGTCCTCGGTGACATCAGCTCTTGTGCGATTGCCGTCCACGTGGAAGCCAACAAATACTGAAAACTTTTATAAAATTCGATGGGTATACCGTCAGGTCCAGGAGACCTGTTATCGGAACCCGCCTTGATAGCATCTACCACTTCATCTGTGGTTACGTCGTCTTGGAGGTCATGCACTGCATCCTCCGGAAGAGTGTTCGTAGTGAGCTGAGCGACTTCTGTGATCAGTGCTGCAGAATGCGGTACGGCTGCGTATAGCCCGGCAAAATGAGCATGGAGAGCACGACCGATGCTTTGTTGGGTGTCGTGCCGGCGCCCTTCCAGATCAGTGAGGACTTGGATCAGAGCTCGTCGTCGTCGTTGTCTTTCCTGAAGGAGGTGGTACATCGACGGACGTTCTTGAGGGATTCGATTAGAAGCTCGAGAACGGACTACAGTGCCTTCCAAGTTACGCCGCATGATCAAGGAGATCTGCGCCTTCGTGCGATGGACCATCGACTGCCGGGCTGGCGAGAAAGGCATCGTCGCACAGTCACGTAGAATGGTGTAGTAGAAGTGCAGGGTATTAGTTTGCCACGCCTTTAAATCCTTCCCAAAACTCATCAGAGTCTTCCTGAGGGTCGGCTTTGCACAGGAGAGCCACCATGATAAGGTGGAGTCATAGGCTTTTCGACGATGGTGGCAGCGTGCCCACGCTTCTTCGACCATACGGCGACAGTCTGAGGAGGTCAGGTGAGCGACATTGAGTTTCCACAGACCACGACTGTGCCACACTTGCTGTCGGGCGAGAGTGAGGTCACAGAGGTATGCATCATGGTCTGAAAAGGCCAAGGGCCAGACTTCCGCATGACGTGTGCCATCAGCAAGGGAGCGGGTAACGTAGATGCGATCTATGCGGCTTGACGAGTGAGAGGTGTAGAATGTATAGCCCGGTTGAATTCCGTGGAGCGTCTTCCATGTGTCAACAAGTCGGAGACGGTCGATGACCACTGAGAGAGATGCACAAGGGGAATGTCGCGGGAGTTGGTCCGCGGGCTCTTGTGTCGAGTTAAAATCCCCAGCGAGTACCAAATCGTCCTGCGGACCGGTGAAGAGGGGTGTGACGCTTTCGGCAAAAAAAGTTTGTCGGTCATGACGGCGGCCAGTGCCGGACGGAGCGTAGATATTAATAATACGCACGCCGAACAGTGTGAGGGCCATACCTCGCGCAGTGGGGAGGTAGATGACGTCCTCTGCAGGGAGTCCGTCGCGTAGCAGGATGGCGACGCCGCTACCGGTATCGGATGCGGGGGAAACATGGGCGTTGTATCCGGTGGGAACTAGGAAGTCAGCCACAAACACCTCTTGTAAGAGTGCTATATCCACATCCGCAGAGTAAATAGTGTCTCTGAACATGGCCAGTTCATGGGGGGCACGAATGGTGGCAAGATTCATCGTGGCGATACGATATTGCTGTGTGCGGCCATCCTCAGTATTTGCAGAACGTGCGGTAGAAGTAGCCGGCAGGTGGAGACCCGCCGGTGGTCCCGCAGTGGTGATAATTACTGGCGGGGCGCCAGCCCCAGTGTCGCCGAGGTGGACTCCTGTGCAGACACGCTGGCAGTCTGTTCCGCTTCTTCTTCAACGTCATCGGCCCAGGAAGCTGACGACGTGGACATGTGACAGTCACGTCACGGAACGGGTGTTGTGGATTCCGCAACATGAGTGACAGGGGGACCGCCGTCATCATTCGTTGACAACGGCGAGGACACGTCCCTGGCTGGGAGAGTAGGCGTCACAGGAGGGGCTCCTGTTGCTGCCACATCGCGTGACTGGACGCAATGTGGGAGATCACCGTCAGACATCAGGTCGACATCTTCTGGGGCCGTCTGAGAAAGGGCGTCATCGGAAGGCGTTCGTCGTCGTTTCCTGTGTTTGCGAGGCGACCGCTGTTTTCTGATGTGGCCTTCTGAATCAGAATGTGGTCGCCCGTCGTCTGACGCCGAACCCGTCTGGACAAAGGCAGACGTCGGCACGACACCGAGGTCGACGTCCATGGTTCCAACAGGAACATCGGTTTCGGTCTGCAAACCGGACGGTCCTGAAGCGAGCACTGGAGGCGACGCCGTGCTTGTGTCCTCGGCGCGTTGTGCTGCGGCGGGTGGCGTTGACGATGCTGCTGGCGCAATCGAGATTGGTACGACGGGGTCCTGTGCAACCTTGGCGTAGGTGATGGGTAAGGACGTGACCGTCGAAGCCTGGGTCTCTTCACGTAACGGCGTCTGTATTAAACGGCGGTGTAAGCATTCGAAACGTACATGTCCCTCCTGGCCACATCCTGCGCACGTTCGTGGCTGTCCATCATACATGACGATGGCCCTCACACCGCCAATCAGCAGGTACGATGGGACATGTTTCGTCAGCTCAATTTTTATTTGCCTGACGCCATTTAATACGGGGTAGGTCGTAAATGTTTGCCACTTCTCCGCGACGTGACCCAAGACGGTGCCATATGGTTGGCAAGCGGCAATGACTACATCCTGAGGCACCTCGAACGGGAGTTCAAACACCCGCAATGTCCGGAGACCGAATCCAGCATGGGCGACTGTCACAGCACCCATATGTCCATCAGAGTGTTTAAATTTCAGTCCGGTGGCATGACGGTGAATTACGTCATTGCAAATTTCCTCCGTCGACATCTTGATGTAGACAACACTTCCAGTGATGGAAAAATGTATGCCGATTACGTCCTGGGGGTTCAAACGTAGATCCTCACGTATGAACTGTTCGACTTCGAAAGCTCTGGGTCGTGGATGTTCGGCCTGAAACGTTACTTTGATCGTTGCTCGGCGGTACGAGTGCGCCATGGTGTACGTTAGTACTGGACTCGATAGACACAAACACCGCGAAGCGGAAGTAAACACCGCCAAGAGCGGAGCGTCACACGGCGCGCGGAGCAGCTCCGCACGCTAGCACGGCTGCGAGCCGACTGCGCTCTAGAGCTCATAACGTCCTTGATGTTGCCTATGTTCCGCATTGACTACTCAGTTTGTATATTTTGCTTATTTTTTCATAGTTCCATACAACTTCTTCCTGTTTTCTCGATTGATCTGGATTCAGTTTTTCAAGGCCTATCCACTGTGCCAACTTATAATTAAATCTGAGGGGGGTGCGATGGGGAGGTGCCCTTGTAAGAAGCTATTGATCGTTACTGGCAGCTCCACTGTCGGTGTCTGGCAGTGGATCCCCTATCAGTCAAGTCACAAAGGGAAGCCGGAGTCGACTCGGACTGTTGTTCGAGATGTGGGGGTACGCCGCCGTTAAGTGGTCTGTGCATTTGTGACTGCAAGTGCTGGTTCATGTTGACTCCTAAGAAGCTTGCGTCTTGGATTAACGTCGTCCTTGGTTGCATTCGGTGGCTGGTTGAAACGATGAAGATGGCTAACTTCACGTGCAATGTGCAAGTACAGTTCGTGATTTCTAGCGTCGTCCCCAAGAGAGTTACGCAAATATCAACGTGAGGGCGATAAGTAGCTAGGTGTAGTATATAACAGATCCAAGAAAGGTCACTTTAAATAGTCATAAACGTGAATATCCATCCCTGCAACCAATAAGTGTAAACATAATGTTAAACAATTGTAGACGAGCTCAGGCTAAGGAAGCAAGTTTACTCTCCCTGTTCTCTAATTAAAATTAGTTGGTATATGATTTTTCATGCCAGGCGTTTAGAAGGTGTTCCTGTAAGTACTGATTTCAGGCAGCTGTCATACCTCTCCTATCCCCAAAATATTTCTCACAAAACTGATGTAGAAAATCTTACATTCGTGTACAGTGTGTACCGGTGAACCAAAGCGTATTGACCACTGTCCACCGCGATACTAAAGGCCCCCAGTGGCACTGCGACCACGTCACGCAATAGCGGAAGTACGTAAGTGGGGCAGAGACGAACGAGGAATCGTCCTTGCGACGAAAGGAGCCGCATACGGGGAAATCCACAGACACAAGTGACTTTGACGAAGGGCAGATTCTTATGGCATGGTACCTGGCAACGAACATTTCGGAAATGGGAAACTAGTTAGCTTTTCACGTGCTACTGTTGTAAGTAGGCTGTTTAGGTTTTTATACTGGTAACGCCACGTAGCGCTCTGTATGAAAATCACTGGCTGTGCTGTGTGCAGCCTGTGGCTAGTTTGCATTGTTGTCTGCCATTGTAGTGTTAGGTAGCTGGATGCGAAAAGCGCGTAGCGTTGCGCAGTTGGAGGTGAGCCGCCAGCAGTGGTGGATGTGGGGAGAGAGATGGCGGAGTTTTGAAATTTGTCATGAACTGCTATATATATTATGACTATTAAGGTAAATACATTGTTTGTTCTCTATTAATATCTTTCATTTGCTAACTATCCCTATCAGTAGTTAGTGCCTTCCGTAGTCTGAATCTTTTATTTAGCTGGCAGTAGTGGTGCTCGCTGTATTGCAGTAGTTCGAGTAACCAAGACTTTTGGGAGGTAAGTGATTTGTGAAACGTATAGGTTAATGTTAGTCAGGGCCATTATTTTGTAGGGATTTCTGAAAGTCAGATTGCGTTGCGCTAAAAATATTATGTGTCAGGTTAAGCACAGTCCTGTACAATTTTTCAAAGGGGACGTTTCACTGTCGTGACCATCTATGGACAGTGAACGGCAGTGAAATCATGAGAAGACAACAACGTGTTGTACGGTCACAGAAAGTGGAGGTTTGGGGCTTGCACACTCTGTAACAAACGACAGACGTCGATCAGTGGCAGCTCTGACGGCAGAATACAATGCCGGCGCGGGCACAAGTACTTTGAAGCACACGAATCAGCACATTTTGTTCAACATGGGTCTCCACAGCACATGAACACTACGTGTACATACAGGAGATAGGCAAAATAATGTGAACGCTTGTAGTTACGATTGTACTGTCCTAGTTTCGATTGTACGATTGTTCTACTGACTGTACTATCCTGGCTGTGTAAATGGGTGCATTACCGTGCTGAAATATGGCATCATTGTTGGGGAATAACATGTGAACCATGCGGTGCACCAGACCGCCTAAAATGTTCGGTAGTAACACAGTTTTGAGAGTAATGACGGGACCAGCAGAATACCATGATATGGCTGACCACACCATCACGCTCCCACCTCCATGCTTAAAAGTTGGAATCAAGCAGTCAGGACTGTAGGCTTCTTTTGGTATTCTCCAGACGTACACCCGGCGCTATGTTGGAAATAACGAAAACATTGACTCGCTGGACCATATGACGTGTTTCCACTGATCAGCCGTTCAGGATTTATGCTGCTGACACCATGTTTTACGCATCTTTGCATTGGTTGTCGTCACTAATGGTTTCGGTATAGCAACTCGTCCATGGATATTCGCCTTATTTTCTCGGCGGACAGGGTCGATAGACAGGGGGTCTCGAAGATGGCTATTGATCTCTGCAGTCGCCGGCCGGTGTGGCTGAGCGGTTCTAGGCGCTTCAGTCTGGAACCGCGCGACCGCTACGGTGGCAGGTTCGAATCCTGCCTCGGGCATGGATGTGTGTGATGTCCTTAGGTTTAAGTAGTTCTAATTTCTAGGAGACTGATGACCTCAGATGTTAAGTCCCATAGTGCTCAAAGCCATTTGAACCATTTTTTTTTTTATTTCTGGCGTCCGCCCAGGTAGCTGAATGGTCAGCGTGACAGACTGTCATTCCTAAGCGCCCGGGTTCGGTTCCCGGCTAGGTCGGAAATTTTCTCCGCTCAGGGACTGGGTGTTGTGTTGTCCTAATCATCATCATTTCATCCCCATCGACGTGCAGGTCGCCGAAGTGGCGTCAAATCGAAAGACCTGCACCAGGCGACCGGTCTACCCGACGGGAGGCCCTAGCCACACGACATTTCCATTTTGATCTCTGCAGTCCTTTAGCCTCTGTAGTTTTGTGCTCTTTTTACACAATTCGTGTTAGCGGAGGACGATCTCTGTCATATAGTTTTGATTTGCGCCCACTGTTACCTTTACACAGTTCGGCGCTAGCGGCCGTGCGAAGCGGAGGTCCGATACTTCCGCCTGTGCGGCGCGTGCGAGTGTTTGTTTACTTGTGGACTTAGTCTGCGCGAGCTAGTAACAACGATCATGGCGAACAAGTACAGGAAAACTACATTACGGTTCAATTTCTGCAAAGACTACGAACGACCGAAGGCTTTAGCAGTGGAACGATTCATTCGAGAGGACGTCAAGATACCGCCAAACGATATTGTTGGAATTCACCTGTCCATCGTTAGTCCCATGGTGTATGTTAAGATGGTAAATGACGCGGCGTGTGAGAGAATTCTACAGGCAACCAAAGCAGGTCTCCGATTTTGCCATTGTGACGGGAATGTCGGCACGGTAACTGTAGAACATGCTGGTCTGGGTGTACGGACAATACGTGTGTTTGAGCTGCCATTTGAGCTCCCGGCTGACGAAGTTATCGAGGCTTTTAAGCCATACGGCACGGTACATGGTCACACAGCAGAACGCTGGACACAATTCGCCACGTACCCTGTTCTTAACGGAGTGCGACAGATCACTATTGATCTTCAGAAACATGTACCGTCCTATCTGACAATTGGTGGTTGTCGGGCGGTAGTGATTTACGATGGTCAACCACGTACATGTTCTGGCTGTGGCCAGGAGGGACACCTCAGGTCGAACTGTATGCAACGGCGGATTACGCAACTGCCTTCAGGTGTGCGGGAGCCGTCGCCAGCGATGACAGTACTACCGATCACCTATGCCAAAGCCCTCACTGCGTCCGCTGATGACCGAAAGGACACAGCCCCGGTGGAAGATCAAGATGGCACTCTCCGCAACCTTGTCGCAGACGTCGGGATGACAGAGGATGCTGCTCCATCGAGCTTACACTCTACGGCGACAACATCAGATGAGACCCAACTCCCACCCAGCGCACCGATAGTACAAGAAGCAGTTCCAGCCACTACGGATGCTGTTCCGTCTGGAACGCACTCTGAGACGACAGCATCAGTTTCGACCGAACTCCCGCCGAGTACAACGATGGGACTCGAAACACTTCCTGTTCCTACGGATGCTTTTCTGTCGGGCAGCCGTGATTCCTTACAATCTGAGGACACGGAAGGAAGATCACGCAAACAGCGTTCCCCGAAAAGGAGGAAACGGCGTCGTCGCACGACATCTCCTAGGGATGACTCCCCTTGCCCCGACGACGATGTGCCTGTGGACCAATACGACACAACAGCCTCTACGAAACAGGATGAGGCAATGGAAACTGTTCGATCAGACCCGCAGAGGTCTGTCACATTGCCGGTACCGGGACGTGGTGATGCTGAAGAGGAAGCACAGCCAGTTGGCGCTCCAGGCGCAGATGATGTGGCAATGGACACGAATATATCACTGCCTGCAAAGATGTGGTATGACGATATTGAGGAGGCGCCGGACGTCATACAGAGGCAGCCGGCACTCACAAAGACAGCCTAATAATTGCTGAAGGTGAAGGGAGAGGGGCGAGAGAACGTCTTCTAACTCAGCCCCCAGCGCCGATGCAGGGAGATGATGTTGCGCCTCGACAGAGTGGGATTCAACGCCATGCGAACCGTATTGCGACGTTAAATATCAATGACGTGCGTTCACCGGTCAAAATACACCTATTGAAGGAAACGGTTTGGGCATCTGATGTGGATATTGCTTTGCTGCAGGAAGTCCACATAGCTGCACTCCCATACATCGCAGGCTACCAATCCTATTCGTCACATGGAGATCACAATGGGAGTGGGGTGGCAGTTTACGTGCGAGATGGCTTCCCAGTGGAAAACGTGTGTTACCTTCCGTCGGCCAGGGGAATGGCTTTCACGACGTTTGGGACACGCATCATCAATCTTTATGCACCGTCGGGAAACAATCGGCGGCGAGAAAGGGCACGATTTTATGCAGAAGACATTGCCCCACTTTTCCATGGACGTTCTGAATGTGTAATAATTGGTGGAGATTTCAACTGTGTTCTCAGTCAGAAAGACCAATGGCCGCAAGCAAACATCAGCCAGGAGTTGCGAATCGTTGTCAACGACCTTGTACTTAGTGACACGTGGGAATTACGACATGGAGATGCACCGGGATACACCTATGTGACCAGTCATTCGGCGAGCAGGTTAGATCGCATTTATATCTCGCGGGCTCATGCAAATGATGTCCAGGACGCGGAACGCTGGCCATTGGCATTTTCAGATCACAGCGCTTACATCTGTACGGTGCTTCTTCCCCGTAGGGAGGTGTGGAACAGTAAGGCCCCGTGGAAATTAAACATTCAACATCTACATGATCCTGAATGCCGTCACCGGATCCTTGAGACATGGACGATGTGCGAGCGAAGGGTTGGAAGGTATGGGACGAAGCTTGATTGGTGGCTGACTTGTGCTAAACCGGCGCTTCGCCGTACGTTCATCTCATATAGCAGGGAGATGGCAGAATGGCGCCGCCGTACGACCGACTTTTATTTTGCAGCACTGCGCGACCTGGACGATGGTCCACCGGGACAGGACGTCTGGATCGAACGCAAAAGGATAAAAGCTAAACTAGTGGCTTTAGCTCGGAAACATCTTCAGGGAACCATGGTGCGCGCCAGATGTCACGATACGATAATGCACGAGAGTCCTTCCATGCACCACGTCGTGAATGAACGAAAACACCGACGACGCGTTTTGGTACAGGAATTAATTACCCGCGAAGACCGAAGAGTGACGCGTCAAGCGAACATTGTCTCTGCATTCGTCGACCATTACCAACACATCTATCGGGAAGAAGCAGCCCCTGTCGATGACCTCGACCGTATAGCCACGTACGTCTCCCGTACACTGACGGTGGAAGCCGCGGGAACCTTACTGGAAGCCATTAGCTGTGAGGAAGTACATGATGCGATCGCAAAGGGTGCGTTGAATCGGTCCCCAGGCATTGATGGACTTCCTGCTGAATTTTATCGAGAATTTCGCAACGAAATGGCACCGCGATGGACGGAAATGTACAACGAGATGTTAAATTCCGATGCGCCTATTCCACCGGCTTTTATGGAAGGCCTCTTGGTGCCGGTACATAAACCGAAGCTAGGAATTACGGTCACACATTATCGCCCCATCACCCTGCTTAATGCCGACTATAAGATCTTTGCACGGTTGCTAGCGTCCCGGTGTCGTATGTTAATTCGTAGCGTTCTGTCTCCAGAACAGACGACACCGGGTGGATCGGTGAATGTGCAAACAGCTACTGCCGAATGCCGTGATGTGATAGCGCTAGCGGAGGAGTGCCGGCTTAAAGCGGCGATGGTGGCGGTTGATTTTGACAGTGCTTTTGATAAGGTGCGCCACAACTATCTGTACGCTGTACTGGAACAAATGGGATTTCCAGACCGTTTTACTGGTCTCATTAGAAGGATTTATGGGGGCGCACAATCCTTGGTACAGGTTAATGGGCGTATAGCAGGGCCCATTCAAATTCGACGATCCATTCGCCAGGGCTGCCCTCTTTCGATGCTGCTGTTCGCGACAGCGTTGGAACCATTAATTGGGAGGCTAACAAATTCTCTTTCTGGGATGGAACTGCGGGGCTACACCTTCAAATGTCGTGCCTATGCGGACGACCTCCTGCTGCTCGTTCGTTCTGAGGAAGAGGTGAAGACGGTCCTTGAACTGTTGTTGGACCACAGTGTGACGGCGGGTAGTGCAGTGAACACGAACAAATCGGCAGCAATGCCGGTTGGAAGGGGCCTTACGCCGGAAGAAATCAGTCCGTTTCCTTATGTGCAACGATTCCGCTATCTCGGCATAGACTTTACCTCATCTGTAAAACATACTGCGGCAGTTAACTACCGACGTATTTTACAGACAACACGTACCATGGTCCGACAACATCTCCTACGGCGCCTTGATCCTTTGCAGCGAGTCGAATATCTGAACACTTATGTGGTTTCTCGAATGGTGCATATTTCGCAGATCCTGCCCCTACCACTCACGCTAGGACGTCGACTTCAATCAGCACTAGGCTATTTTGTGATGATTGGATCGCCCCTCAAGGTGCGATACGCAACGCTCACGCTCCCTACGGACAAGGGGGGACTCGGACTTACAAATGTTCACTGCCGAGCGACGGCGCTCCTTCTAGCTACGATGTACAAGCAATGGCGTAGCGGGCGTGATTCCCTTACATCCCGCCTACTGGATCTCCTAGTTCCAGCGTCCCTCACACCTCCGGTGGCGGTGGGTAACACTACGTCACATTTTGCGCATGTATCAACATTTATCGTGGAACTTAGTTATGTCAGAGACGAGCTTCCGCGCACGAGACTACCATGCGCGAAGGATTTTTATGTTTGGCTGCTACGACGGATAAGTCGTAATGTCATTGAACTCAAACACCCCAAGTTGCATTGGCCGAAGATTTGGAGACATGTGCACCAAAAATTCCTTCCTACCTTCGTTCGGGCACTGTGGTTCTCTGTCACCTGTGGAAAGTTCAACACCAACCAACGACTCCATGCAATTGGACTAGTGGACACTCCACTATGCCCGAAATGTCGCCAAGTGGATGACGACCATCACCGCTTAACTTGTATCGCGGTGGAGGAGGTATGGCTCCTAGGAAGACAGATGGTGGCTTGCTACCTCCGTGTGACCCCGCAACATATTACACCTGCTCCCTTCTTACATCCGTAGAGTGACTACTTTCCGGCGACTAAATCACACTCGATCATCTGGGTCAAAGGTTGGACGATCGCGTACCTCTATGGGGATGCTGCCAAGTCGCGACTCGACTTTTGGTATTTCTTGCAGCAAGCCCACAATGAGGTTCATAGATGGTCTCACTATCGGAAAACCTTATCAATTATCTTCAGGCAGTCTTCCTCGACCCCCCACGCAGTTGGGAGGTGCCGGGTGCAGTCGGTGTGCACATTTGACAGCTGATAATGAACCTCACGTTTCTCTCACCGCTCCATATATAATGCACAAACTATACCACGAAATGATCTACGTGTTCCTTTTAACAGAGTGATCTTTATGAAAAATAAATAAATAAATACATAAAAATAACATGCCTGTATCCCTGTTCCTTTACATTTGTGATTTGTTTTACAATGATTTTTTATTTATTTTCTGTTTTTGCAGAGGATGCATTTCATTTAGTGTTTGTAAAAAAAAAAAAAAAAAAAAACGGTCTGAGGCGCTGCAGTCAGGGCCTGTGCGGCTGCTCCCGCCGGAGGTTCGAGTCCTCCCTCGGGCTTGGGTGGGTGTGTTTGTCCTTAAAAAAAAAAAAAAAAAAAAAAAAAAAAAAAAAAAAAAAAAAAAAAAAAAAAAAAAAAAGGTCAGCGTGACAGACTGTCATTCCTAAGGCCCCGGGTTCGGTTCCCGGCTGGGTCGGAAATTTTCTCCGCTCAGGGACTGGGTGTTGTGTTGTCCTAATCATCATCATTTCATCCCCATCGACGTGCAGGTCGCCGAAGTGGCGTCAAATCGAAAGACCTGCACCAGGCGACCGGTCTACCCGACGGGAGGCCCTAGCCACACGACATTTCCATTTTGATCTCTGCAGTCCTTTAGCCTCTGTAGTTTTGTGCTCTTTTTACACAATTCGTGTTAGCGGAGGACGATCTCTGTCAATTAGTTTTGATTTGCGCCCACTGTTACCTTTACACGACGATGTCCGTCCATGTCATGTGTAAGTTGTCATGACTGTTGAAACAGTCGCTCTTGTAACAGTCAATAAGTTGGCTGCCTTGGTTACTAATGCTCCAGCTAAACGGGCCCCTACAATCTGCCCTCTTTGGAACTTTGTTCTTTAATTGCACGTCGACCTCGACCTCTGAATGCAGATGCAAAGTGTGCACTTCTCGTAAACAACCTGCACTGATGCCTAGTCCATACTGAACACGCACACTCCAGCGCGACAGGTGCCTTACCTGCGTTGTTGACCGTCAAACACAACCATCCCATTACTACCACTGCTCACACCATTTTGCCTATCCCATGTATATTGACCAAATGGCATAGTCTGTTACAGTTGCAATGTGCACGCAATTATCGAGAGTGGGCAATACATCAATGCATACGAGATGCCCGGTCGGATGATTACGGTTTTAGTTACACTAGGTCAGTTGTCGACTCCGGATACCCCAGCATCCAAGCCAACGGCTGCCGTAAACATGCACCTCAATATGGATGCAGGCCAGTGGGGGGAGGGTGGGTGGTAGTATTACGCTATTTGTCGCATTCATCTGGACTTCTATAGGACCAGCAGTAATCGAAGGCACCGTGATGGCGGTGGACCGAGCACTGACCACTTGCGTCCCTTCAAGCAGTGGAATCGCCGAGCAGGATAACTTTCCGTGTCACAGCACCAGAGTCTTGCTACAGTGGGTTGAAGAGCATGACAACGAAGTAACGCTGGAGATTTGGCCACAAAATTCACCTGATCAGAACCCGATGAAACACTTCTGGGACTTTGTAGGGCGCCAGCTCCGTCCTCACCAGCTGCCGACCCGCAATTTACGGTAACTGCATGACCCGCTAAATCCACCAAAAATTTGTCCAGTCCAGGTCAAGCAGATTCCAACAGTTGTTTTGGCTCATGAGAGTAGACCTCTGTAGTGTTTCTACATGCGTCAAAAATCTGTTCTTAATTTTAGCTAGGAACACAGTTAACGTTAAATGTTTTCAAAAGGTTGTAATATTCTCATGTGCGAAAAAAAGTTCTAATCTATCTCTCCTTATTCCAAAGACAACTGA
The DNA here is from genome assembly GCF_021461395.2 of Schistocerca americana. NCBI lineage: Eukaryota > Metazoa > Arthropoda > Insecta > Orthoptera > Acrididae > Schistocerca > Schistocerca americana. Next base: position 829,517,806 of record NC_060122.1, on the reverse strand, counting down.
ACTCATTAAAAAAATTAATTTTTCGTTATCAATTTACAGGTCAGAACACTGTTGCAGAAACAATGAAAAAAAGCATGCCAAATTTAAAAGAACACAGAATCTTCAAGATGTTCTACTGGGGCTCGATACTTAGAGCTTGCGATATGCTTTTAATAGTTTCCACAACGAAACGTGAATTAAATAACCACTATTTCGACAGATGTCCTTATACCTGTTGGTACACTGTTCAGCTTTCTGCATGAAACTGTTAGCCTTCTATCTACGCTGCCATAACAGCTTTATAATACTGTTACTGACACACTGTGACTCTTCCCAGACCCTAACTATCTTCGCCGGCCGGAGTGGCCTTGCGGTTCTAGCCGCTACAGTATGGAACCGAGCGACCGCTACGGTCGCAGGTTCGAATCCTGCCTCGGGCATGGATGTGTGCGATGTCCTTAGGTTAGTTATGTTTAATTAGTTCTAAGTTCTAGGCGACTGATGACCTCAGAAGTTAAGTCGAATAGTGCTCAGAGCCACTTGAACCTAACTATCTTCAACAACACAGACTCATCTGGTACGTGGGCGACAGTACATCTAAATCCGTGCCTTACATCGCTCCCATTCTCCTTCTCAAAGCTTAGTGTTTGCTGTTGACTAGCAGGGTAGTTTCTAATAATTCTCTTGTCCATTGTTCGAGACAACGTCCCCAGGAGGACTGCAAGACAAAAACAGAAGACAAAGCCGTACTTCCAGCAGTGGTGGAAATCATGTGGACAACTAACGAAGCTTACTGCAAGCGTTTATCACTAACAACCATCACATGGTCCAGAACAGACGCACGAAGTCAATATGAAGACGTTACCACGGCCAGGAATGATGTGGCCGCGCACAAACGCGTTGACCTCGAGCTCACTGATGTTCCTCACAAACTGTGCAAAAATATGTAATTTCCTCAATCTGACAAGGGGAGGCCGCCAATTGTGAAATTCAGATTCGATTCATACGGCGCATAATAAAAGCTCATGGCCAGAAGTGTAATGTGGCAAAGCACCAAGATGCGCTTCTCAGCCATTGTTGAGAAAATCGACAGTTAAAAGAAACCGTTGCGGTGAAATATCGCTACGATTAATAATTTTCAACAGTGTCGTGGCGCAGCGGTAAGCGCTCGGGTTCGTAATCCGAAGGTCGCCGGATCGAATCTCGCGCCATGCAACCATTTTTTTTTTTTTTAATTCAAATGTTTGTATATATATACACACACACACACACAGACACACACACACACACACACACACACACACACACACACACACATATATATACACTCCTGGAAATGGAAAAAAGAACACATTGACACCGGTGTGTCAGACCCACCATACTTGCTCCGGACACTGCGAGAGGGCTGTACAAGCAATGATCACACGCACGGCACAGCGGACACACCAGGAACCGCGGTGTTGGCCGTCGAATGGCGCTAGCTGCGCAGCATTTGTGCACCGCCGCCGTCAGTGTCAGCCAGTTTGCCGTGGCATACGGAGCTCCATCGCAGTCTTTAACACTGGTAGCATGCCGCGACAGCGTGGACGTGAACCGTATGTGCAGTTGACGGACTTTGAGCGAGGGCGTATAGTGGGCATGCGGGAGGCCGGGTGGACGTACCGCCGAATTGCTCAACACGTGGGGCGTGAGGTCTCCACAGTACATCGATGTTGTCGCCAGTGGTCGGCGGAAGGTGCACGTGCCCGTCGACCTGGGACCGGACCGCAGCGACGCACGGATGCACGCCAAGACCGTAGGATCCTACGCAGTGCCGTAGGGGACCGCACCGCCACTTCCCAGCAAATTAGGGACACTGTTGCTCCTGGGGTATCGGCGAGGACCATTCGCAACCGTCTCCATGAAGCTGGGCTACGGTCCCGCACACCGTTAGGCCGTCTTCCGCTCACGCCCCAACATCGTGCAGCCCGCCTCCAGTGGTGTCGCGACAGGCGTGAATGGAGGGACGAATGGAGACGTGTCGTCTTCAGCGATGAGAGTCGCTTCTGCCTTGGTGCCAATGATGGTCGTATGCGTGTTTGGCGCCGTGCAGGTGAGCGCCACAATCAGGACTGCATACGACCAAGGCACACAGGGCCAATACCCGGCATCATGGTGTGGGGAGCGATCTCCTACACTGGCCGTACACCACTGGTGATCGTCGAGGGGACACTGAATAGTGCACGGTACATCCAAACCGTCATCGAACCCATCGTTCTACCATTCCTAGACCGGCAAGGGAACTTGCTGTTCCAACAGGACAATGCACGTCCGCATGTATCCCGTGCCTCCCAACGTGCTCTAGAAGGTGTCAGTCAACTACCCTGGCCAGCAAGATCTCCGGATCTGTCCCCCATTGAGCATGTTTGGGACTGGATGAAGCGTCGTCTCACGCGGTCTGCACGTCCAGCACGAACGCTGGTCCAACTGAGGCGCCAGGTGGAAATGGCATGGCAAGCCGTTCCACAGGACTACATCCAGCATCTCTACGATCGTCTCCATGGGAGAATAGCAGCCTGCATTGCTGCGAAAGGTGGATATACACTGTACTAGTGCCGACATTGTGCATGCTCTGTTGCCTGTGTCTATGTGCCTGTGGTTCTGTCAGTGTGATCATGTGATGTATCTGACCCCAGGAATGTGTCAATAAAGTTTCCCCTTCCTGGGACAATGAATTCACGGTGTTCTTATTTCAATTTCCAGGAGTATATATATATATATATATATATATATATATATATATATATATATATATATAAATTACAAAAAACTAATAATAAAAAAAATGTTCCATGGCGCGAGATTCGATCCGGCAACCTTTGTATTACAAACCAGAGCGCTGTAGAATATTATCAATCGTAGAGAGTACTTCACGGCAACGGTTCCTTTTAACTGTCGATTTTCTCGGCAACGGCTGAGAAGTGCATCTTGGTGCTTTGCCAAATTACACCTCTGGCCATGAGCTTTTATTATGCGCAGTATGAATCGGGACTGAATTTCACAATTGGCGGCTTCCCCTTGTGAGTGTTCATTGCCTTCCAAGTACAATGACGTCTTTCGAGCTGCTTCGTGGGAAATGCGCCGAAGTAACCTTTTTGCAGTACAACCAAAACTTCCGGCTGTAGGGAGAGCACGATCAAAACCCGCGCATCGTCGTTCTCTGTATGCAACAGCAGAACACACGATCGAGCGGATAGCGCATGGCAATGCGAAAAGTAGCGACGGGCCACTGGACGGTAAATTTCTTCAAAGCTGCGTGGCCACCCAAGGCGCGCACGTACTGCAAAACAACCTGGAGAGCTGCTTCAAAAGAAGCTACTGCGGCAACGTGCCAAAGGCCGAGATGGTGTTTCTGAAGACATTCAAAATTCTGAGAACTGAGCTGAAAACAGAATTCTTGATGTGATTCAAATGCTGTGTCGATACCGATCGGTAACGGAGACAACACGTCAGCGTTCGAATGTTGGACGCTGCGCCTGTACAACACCTCATACTGATAATTAGGCAATATCAGAGCGGATAGATTTTTGGGCTGTCCAAGACGGGACACGCTTGGAAGTGCTGAAGAAGATGGCTATAGGCCGATGATCTGTAGTCAAATAGAAATTCCGACCGAAAAGTATTGGTGCGGCTTGATAGCGCCACTGACAATGGCGAATGCCTCTTTTTCAAGCTGACTGCAATTACACTGCGCTTTGTTGAGAGTTTTCGACGCAAAAGCAATAGGTCTACCAGAAGAAACAGTTCTACAGGAGAACAGATCTCCAGACCAGTAAGAAGATCCATCCTCAGCCAACACAACAGGCTTAGCTGGATCAAAATGAATCAAGCAACAACTTAATAACACGTCCTTTAATTGTTGCAATGTGTCCTTAAATTCTTAGGACCAGACAGAAGAAACATTTTACCGGCACAGCTGGTTGAGCGGTGTAGTAATTCGCTCAGTGTTACACACGAATTTGGTATAACTAACTGTAGGCCCTTAATGTTGCGGAGCGCCAGCTCTGAGTGAAGTGCGATGTAGTGGGATGTGTACACTTTGCATTAAGTGACCTAAATAGTCCAGTTCTTTTTGGAAGAAGGAGCACTTTTCTCTGTAGTACTTTAGGTCGGCGGCAGAAAGAACTTAAATGAAGCTAAATCTTCAGCAGGCATACGACTCATTACTACAGTATCGTCTAAATAGTTTGTCAAGAAGGTCCTTTTTCTGTCATCTATTCCAGTAACTATATCGAAATTTAGGAACTGAAACAGTTCCAAACTATATTCTTTGAAACTGAGGCAAACCTAGGTGAGCGTTTATCAAACAGTGTTGCTTGGACTGTTCGTCCAGCGAAAATTGTTTGTCTGACTCACGCAAATCTATCTTTGAAAAATATTTCCCCTGTCCCAGTCTGTCCATCAACTCTTCTGGATGTGGAAAAGAATCCACTACAGTCTGTGAGTTTACTGTTGCTTTAAAATCAGCACACAGACGTAAACTAGCTGAAGGTTTTCTGAAAATGACCAAGGATGATGCCCATTGGCTTCCATTAATTGGTTGGATAACCCCACTGCCTTTCCATCATTGCAGTTCCTGTACAACTTGTATTTTATTTCTTAATGGACTTTATTTCTGCTAGTATACATGACTTTTAAAAAAGCACTGAATAATTGGTAAGTACTGGTTGAGAACACTACTGAATGTCCTCGCTTTGCTGAAGGCAATACTACTGAAATGATGCAACATGGCACACAAAAATTTTGCTCCCTTTTCTAATTAAGCTGAATTCTGCCTTCCAGCATCGTCATTACGTCAGACCGGCGAGAGCGTTGCTAGACCACATTGTTTGCAGGCCAATGACAGATCTGATTATTACGCGGTTCGCGTAATAACATTGCCCGGATTCTGAGGAAAACACATAAGTAAAATTGATCTCGGAGTCGTACGAATTATAATCCGATGGATTAAACTGCGAAGGAACACTAGCAGTGTTCTGCCGTGACCATCAAACAATGCGCCAGCAGCTTCTCTTCGATGCAGCTTGAAACTGGACTAAAAAACTGCATAATAAAATGACATATAACATGAATAGCAAGGAAATCGATCTTCAAATGAAACACAACTAATTATCATCAAATTAACACAATTATTCAATAAATACGTACAACTGACACTTACATAGCTCATCTCGATAGCGAAGGACAAAAGAGACAGAGAGAGAGAGCGAACAAGTCGCGTTCCGCTTTCTTATAATGCTAGACTAACGAAGTTATTTACTACGTTTTGTTTCACGCAGTATTCTTTACACATTTTAACTCATAGATTATGTAGTGGGACGCGAAATTGAAGCGTCACCCATCCACCCGTGTCAGCCCACTTTGCAGGTGAATATAAACTTAATTTAGTGTTTTGTTTATGTATTTTTGTAATCTTTGTAATTGTTGTGAATTATCTAAAGTTTTGTATTTATTTTTTTATGTTTCATTTACGGAGAGGGTGGCGCAACGAACGGAGACAGCAGCTTCACTGCCGGGACCAGAGAGAAAATTGCTGGCCACTATACGTCGCGGGTCGACAGCCAAAGAGCAACGGAAGATCCTGAAACCGAGTTGTTGCGTCGTGCTTCTAAAAACTGGCAAAATAAGAATTTGTAATGTTTCTACAACAATGATGTCATAGAAAGTTTAATCATGTTGTGAATGGTCAGTCCTATCTTGTCAAGGCTCAGGTTCACGTCTATGTGGATACTGCTAAAGTTCAAATACGTGTTCCGAGAATTTATTTATGAAGAATTATGTGAATGAATTGATTATTAATTTTGACAATGTTCATCACGAGTTTGAATCTGGAAAGTTTATTCAATGTGGTTCTAATATTTGTTGAATCAGATAACTTGTATTAATATAATTTCTGAGAAGAAACAAAACGACATCTAAATTGAAAAGGTTTGCACAAACAAATTGGACTGAGTGACGAAATTCTGCGCATAAGACTCAAATGATGATTTTTACAGTTTCGTTCAAGAACCATTCAGAGACAATTTAAAAAGAATTTAAATAATTTTGAAGTGTGTTGTAACTGACGTAGGTGACTAAGTCTGCACATGGTCATAGGTCAAAAGAAAATCATTTATACAAAACTTGCGTCGTTACACTACAATACTTCTTTTACAAAATAATTCATGAATAATTAAAAATACATCATCTTATTAGTACATCATTTCTTTCAGTTAATACAAATTTTTTATATATACATGTAAAAGTATTTATAATATTTTCAGGCGTTAATTAAAATTGCGGCTACTTTTTATTCATTTATAAAATAACATTTCAGTCTGTCATACTTCTCTTTATTACTCAGGGAAACAGACGCGCCAGTGGCCAGCTGAAACTTAATTATCTTTTGTTCCAGTCGTAAGTGAACAAAAAGTTTGTTCACCTGCCTACTTCGCCATAACGACGCATTTGCAGTGTGGCAACTGTTTGCCGTGCCAGAGATGCCACATAAACACAGTATTTCAATGTGACCTTGTCGTCTGCAGTGGTAGCATGTTGCATCACGACAAGGATACGGTTTTCGGTTATGGGTCAAAAAGCACCGCGGACAAAACCTACTCATAGAATTTTGTAGTACACGTCGTGTACCACGAGACTGAAAGTTTTTACTCGCATGCTTACCGTTTGTCTGAGCTCTATTTTTAATCACAGTATCATGTACTTCAGGCTTAGCGTCTTGTGCACTACGAACGACAGAAATACAACGAGCCTCAAAATCAACCTCTGTTGAGTCCACAATACTTTGAGGTTCCACAATAGACGGAACAGTTTTTAAATCATTATCTGGCAGTTTTAGAACTGCAGCGCTAATGCGTGCATCTAATACATTCTTTGTGACTGAATCACGTGACCTCACCACAACTGATAGCACAAGAACACTTAAACTTGCAGTGGTTTTTTAGCTATCCACTGTTTTAGTGTTTGGACAGGCTGCTGAGTGAGAACAAAAAATTTAAACCTCCTGCTGTGACATGGAACAGACAATTACAACGTGCCTCGAGCAGTTTAACAGTTTTGTCGTGCTTGACTGATTTGGGACTAGTGTCTGGACGCAACTTTAACCGGAACTGGTAATCGTCGAGTGCCACCGACGACAAAAAGTAAGCAATGCGCACCATATCCGTTATGTTGTAAGTCGCAAACTGGGCCTCCAGTTGCCCCTGATATTCCGACTATTCTTCTTTTTGACTATGGAATGAGCTCAATTTATGTGCAGCAACCCATGGCGGTGCTGCTTGACGATTGAGTAGTGGCGTCAGTTGCTGCACACTGAGTCCAATCTGCTGCTGCGCTGGGTAGCCGCACGGTCTGAGGTGCCTTGCCACGGTCTATGCGGCTCCCCTCTCGGAGGTCCTAGTCCTCCCTCGGGCGTGGGTGTGTGTGTTGTCTGTCCATAGCGTAAGTTAGCTTAAGTTATATTAAGTAGTGTGTAGGCTTAGGGACCGATGGCCTCAGCAGTTTGGTCCCATAAGACCTTACCACAAATTTTCAAATTTTTCGAATCTGCTGCGCCTGAAATTGAACCGTTTCGGTTAGGGACATTTCTTGTAGTGGCTCAGATATGGTGAAACGCTAAATACGTCACAAAATTTAAATATAGCAAAAACCTAACAACATCAGGCAGTGAAAGGATGTGTACACCCGCACACGGAAACCATGCTGCAGGCGAACAAGGCATTAATACTCCTGGGCAGTTTGTTGTACCAGAGGAAAACATAATCGTCAGCAAATCCGTGGGTTCTTTTCTTCCTACAAGAGGAAAACGAGTGGAAACTAGAACACGTAACGTGTTAGTTCACTTTATTACAAGAATAATAATTGATTAACTGTATACAGTCCATCGCCACAGCGATGTGCCGAATATTTACAGTTGCCTTGGAATACTATGGCTCTGAGCACTATGGGACTTAACTTCTAAAGTCATCAGTCACGTAGAATTCAGAACTACTTAAACATAACAAACCAAAGGACGTCACACACATCCATGCCCGAGGCAGGCTTGGAACCTGCGACCGTAGCGGTCGCACGGTTCCAGACTGTAGCGCCTAGAACCGCTCGTCCATCCTGGCCAGCTTGGAATACTAAAGCATGACTTTGATGCACACGTTTAGGAACTCTTCCGTTGAAGTGCAAGTTCAGAATGACACTTCAGTCTAAGACATGGATAGCTAGTTGATGTCCGCTTGATCTGAGGTCACGAGCCGGGCTGAGCTTTGCTCTGTTCGGCTGTATCTCGGGTTCTCACTGGGGTGGTGCTGCGAAGCTGTGAGAGAGTGTGTATCGCTGTCTGTGCCAGTGCCTCAAACTGGTTGGTGCAGCACGCAGCGAGACATCGATATCTTCTGCGGTATCGATGCGAGGTGTCGACTTTGTTACAACACAGCGAAATTTAGACGATACCGCTTTCTACATGTGGAGAATGCACGATGGAGAATACATAGTTGACATTACGCCTTCCATTTTCGAAACTCCCTGTAGCCTACAATAGATCAGAGGAGAAACCCTGTGGTTTCATACGTAACACCCGTCTAGCTACAGAAGCAGGTAGTCCATCAAGTGACATCATCTTGATTTGCGTCTAATGGTGAGCGTCTTTCATCTTCTGCATGCGTTTCCAACAATCTGTTCTTGTACAGTGTGAACATCAACGGTGAAGAGCTAATTAAGTAACGATTTGGTTACTTGGCAAGGAAAACCATCCAGCAACTTGTTCATCTGAGCTCGCTCAGAAGGGTTGGCATATTCAGGTTGTTCTGCCACCGGTGTTTGGAGCTGTATCGTTCGCGTATTTCAAATTTCAATATAGCTAACTAACATATTGGTCTTGTCTGTTGATATTTAAGATAATTCTCATTTATTTTTCCGTCTCAGTTGCACATTTTTATTTAGATTACATGTTTCGATCATTCAGGATCATCTTCAGATCTAAGAAGCTGCATCAACTACCCGTCTTGTCTACTCAAAACCATTTCTGAGTGGACAAGACGGGTAGATGACTCAGCTATGAAGATGACCTTGAGTGATCGAAACATCTAAACAAATTAAAACTGTGCATCTGAGACTGAACAATGAATGAGAATTATGTTACGTATTTCACATTTGTCCTAACCGCCAACGCACCCTGGGCCGTTAGACTTCGCCTGGCTAGTAGGCTGCCTGCAGAGCCTGCCCAGGCGACCGGCGTGCGAGCCGAAAAGCGTGGGGCCCCGACGGTGGGACTCGCGCTGTCCAGCCGGACAATGGATGGGCGGGCAGCGGCTGCGTTCCGCCAGCGGCATCCCAATGCGGCGGCCGCGACGTGGCCGCATGCTCCAGGCACAAGTCCAGGCGACGTCTCGAAAAAGAGGTGGAGTGAGCCGAACTGCAGTCATTCCCCTCTCTGTCTTACAAGTGTTGTCCACCAAAGCTGTCCGGCGCAGATACTTCCCGAATCGTTTCGGATACGGTAATTCTGCTTTCGCTCAAATAAATTGTGAAAAACTCTTCACCATACGATGTTTACTGTGCAGCACTGTATTAATTACAGAGATACCAGTATTATATTCGCTTTCTCAATTTGAACTGTAGTTCCTGTTGCCAGCGTCTTAGCTCTAAAACAGAAAAATTCAATGGCCTTTTATTCTTCGGAATCCAAATACTAGTTCCGGAGAATCTGAAATATTTAGAAGTCAGGATTTATGTGTTTTGGATATGGAACCGATTCCTGGCATATGCGGAACTCCGTGTTATACGGAACTGCGCGTCACGCTGATGGGGCGCTCCAGCTTCGACATGGTGGACAGTGCAGGAAAGTTGTAAACTGAGCTGATACTCATCACACTAGGCTATATGTGCTTGCCATGACACATCAACTGGAAGAGCAATGGATGTGGTATCTAAGGATACTTCATCAGGTAACTACACCACCACTTCTGCTCTTGTTTTTTGCCAAAGCATTGAAAGAAAAGGTTCACTTCAAAAAATATTGGGTTTGTAAAACAAGGAGCTGAGGTATACAGATTTTTAAATAATAATAACTTTGTTTCAAAACTTTAATAATACACATTCACATTGCAAAATTACACCAGAAACAACAAAAAAGATGGAGAAATAGGAAAGAAGGTGGCCGTAAAAACTCCCTTAAAATTCCATTTATATCATCAAGTGTTCAAAAGAGCACAGCGTCTAGTGCAATGCCCTCATGCAGTGGCTGGTGTACGGAGTCCTAATGACGGCCGTCTCACAATTCATCTGGGTGTTCACAGCATTACGGCATTTCCAACGGCTCCGGAAATATTTGAAGGGATCATCTTGTAGGTGAAACTACCACATAAATATATCTGTGAGGACTGCTACTGCCCCTCTAAGATGTCTCTAAACAATCCTGGAGAACTGTAAAGAAAGTGTACTCTGCCACTGAGATGTGAAATCTTTTGATCACACGACCTGCAGTTTGTCACAGTACTCAGTCACAACTGCTATATAAGACGTAAATATTCTCAGTGACTGTATGTGACACTACCACTTAAAGACTGCTGTGTTTTAAAGGTTGCTTCACAATTCCCATAACAGTCTCCCACGAGCTGTAGACGGGACCCAGTACATAAAGGTTTGTGAGAAAACCATGTCCAGAAATGTACCCATTGGATATAACAAACCTGTCAAGATCTGATCACTTTCAAATCACCCGTTTCGCAGAACAGTAAATAATGCTACAACAGCACAATGCATGTATTGAGTACGTTTCCCAGACCGACTCAGTCCGTCACATGTAAGTCCAGCACATAGAAGTACACCTGTGGCAAGACACATTGAATACCTTCCTTGAGTGATGTCAATGGTAATTTTACTGACGGCAGTGCCACTAAAGCAGAGTTACCAAACACGATTTCCCGAACGTCCTTCGCCGGCCGCGGTGGCCGAGCGGTTATAGGCGCTTCAGTCCGGAACCGCGCGACTGCTACGGTCGCAGGTTCGAAGAATGGTTCAAATGGTTCTGAGCGCTATGGGACTTAACATCTGAGGTCATCAGTCCCCTAGAACTTAGAGCTACTTAAACCTAAGGACATCACCACACACATCCAGGCCCGAGGCAGGATTCGAACCTGCGACCGTACCGGACACGCGGTTCCAGACTGAAACGCCTAGAACCGCACGGCCACACCGGCCGGCCGCAGGTTCGAATCCTGCCTCGGGCATGGATGTGTGTGGTGATGTCCTTAGGTTAGTTAGGTTTAAGTAGTTCTAAGATCTAGAGAAATGATGACCTCAGATGTTAAGTCCCATAGTGCTCACAGCCTTTTTTTCCGAAAGTCCTTCACCAAAAGAGACGAAGTAAACATTCAAGAAGTCCAATCAAGAACAACTGCCAACATGAGTAACAGAGGCATAGATATCCTCGGTGTAGCCAAGCAGCTTACACCAATAAAGGTAATGCCTCTGGTCCAGATTACATTACACTTAGGTTCCTTTCAGAGTAGGCTGATACAATAGCTCCCTAGTTAGCAATCACGTACAACCCAGCGCTGGTCGAACGATGGACTGAGAAGTTGCACAAGTCAAACCAATACACAAAAAGGAAATAGGAGTAATCCGTTGAAACACAGACCCATACCACTAGCCTCGTTTTGCGGTAGGATTTTGGAGCATAAACTGTGTTCCAACGTTGTGAACAACCCGGAAGAAAACAGGTTATTGTCAAATAGCTAACACAGATTCAGAAAATATCGTTCTTGTGAAACCCAAATAGCTCTACATTAGCTTGAAGTAATGAGTGTTATCGACAGGGGATCTCAAATTGATTCCATATTTCTAGAATCCTAGAAGGCTTTTGACACCATTCCTCACAAGCGACCTGGGATCAAATTGTGTGCATATGGAATATCGTGTAAGTTGCGCTATTGGATTCGTGATTTCCTGCCAGAAAGGTCGTAATTCGCCGCAATCGATAGAAAATAGTCGGGTAAAATGGAAGTAGTATATAACATTAGCTCCCTTCACAAAAACACACACGTGCACACACACAGACACAAAGATATTTACACCACACAAAAAGAGAATTTGTACTCACACACACACACACACACACACACACACACACACACACATACACATACACACACACACACACACACACACAGCCTGACCGAAAAAAATGGATATTTCAACACGCACACACGCACATACACACTCTTTCTAGCTGGGAAATATACTCACAGAGCGATAGCAGACTCTTCCACCACCACCACCAAAACAAACAAAAGACGAAGACATCCCGCAGTAGGAAGACAACACAAAATGTCGAGATGACAATAGTTCTTTTAAACACAGAAATGTGAATATTGAGCGCAGTCAAAGTCCTGTATGCTGTATACCCAAAACACACACGTGGAAGAACAATAAGAATGAAGGAAATAACAAAAGAAAGTGAGTAACCATTAGAATTAAAACTGATTACAGTAGTAGATAAAGCAAGAGGACTGTTCATGATCCTATCAAATAAAATTGTAAGAGAAAAAGCCATATTGTTAAAGCGATCACTGAAGATGCCTTAGAATAAAGCAAGGTCTGATCTTAAGGCGAATTTCATTGCAGTTGCAGAAGACGGTAGTTGATCTACAAAATTTGTGTATCTACAAATGTGGAAAAAAGAGGCCGAAAAACAAAGAAAACAACATGGAAACTACACTCACGTTCAGAGAAACAGTAAATCTTCAACGACTATAGACAGGAAGTTCATATTCACGGGACATGAACATTAGCATGTTCTGCAGAAATGATTAGCATTTGAACCATGTCAGCCAGAAGGTTCAAGATCAACATCGATATCGCCGTGCAACACCACCTAGCTGTAAAACGTGCCTACGCCTCTCATTATCGCTATTAACGGAAGGTAATGGATCGGTGTGAATTGAGCAGATGTTCAATGTGCCTCGCAGAGGTATGCGCGAATCGTACAGTCAAATCAGTGAGTTTGAAAGAAGGCGCATTATTGGCTTGAGAGGGTCTGATACATCCACCCGGGAAATTGCTGCTTGTCTGGGGCGAAGTGTTTTGGCAGTGCAACGTGTGTGTGCAAAATGGTTCATGGAAGGTCGTTGAACACGAATAGATGGGTTAGGTCGCACAACCTGTAACGCCGGAAATGCACATCCTCCTATTTCCATCTATTGCACTGCAAATTTTTTTCCTTATTTTGTTACCTGAAGATATAACATTTCTGTGTCTTTTTATATTGTAATTGTTTTACTATTTGTATATATATGCATTGATGTCGATTTATAATTGGTTTGTTTTGTGAATATTATTTGTATTTATACGCTGGGTCTGGCCTAGGGAAAACTATGCTATCGAACGAATACATCGATAGGTCGTGTGGAGAACCAAAGTGTTTAGGATCTTTGGTAGTGTTAACTCTGTCGCGTGGAGCGCGGGCAGAGGGGGAGTCTGGCTGGGGTGGTGCAGTGGAGCAGGTGTTTTGTGTGACGCTCCCGCGAGTTGCCGCGCTTTCGGGGTTGGGCAGCATGTAATTGCACTCGACTTGCTATGATAGTTTCTGACACGGTGTCGCGGATGGGAAGCATTAGCTGGCGCACATCAAGAGCCCGTTTCGCCTGGTGACCGTGTCGAGAAGGAGGCGCGCCAACATCCAGCTTTTGCAACAGCGACGGCCGACAATGAGTGACTGTCGCCACCTCCTCGATCGACGGCTTCAAATCTTCAATCAACCAACAAGGAAGACTAAAAGCATGTAAAGTTTCAGAACTGTATGGCAGACCTCAGCTTTTCAAACAGTTCCATTTCATAACTAAATTACAGCAACGTAGCATGAACCTTTGTTGCTCATTGTCGCAATTGCATTACCAAGCAGGGTCCCTTCCTTTTCCGGAATGAACCCGAGTGTCGTTGAAATTCAAACGCCAGCATCATCGATTCCACTGCTTTAATTTCAAAGTTCAGTTAAGGTATTCATAGCTGGCTACAATATTTAGATTACACAAGCACAAATTAAGAGTGCGAGTTTTGTTACCGTATTTTAGCTTACCTGTGACTACAGCTCAGCTTGATACGTACTAAATTTTACTATTGTTAATTGTTCAGAATCATTTAATTTAAGTTCAAAGTTAAATCTCTTATTTTTAAATTGCGGTGATTCAAGTAGCTTTTGAAATGATTGTTGAGGTAGTCCAAAACTAACAGTATTTTACTGAATTTCGATGTGCTTCAGAAAGAAAGCTCACTATTAACTTCAGTCACTAAATTAACTTTCGATTTTCCGGTTTTATTAATTCTTTTGCTAAATTAAGTCAGAGTGTAGCGAAATTTATTACTTCTGACAAACTTTCAGTTTTCACACTACACGTGTCAACCTTCAGTTGCCACGCTTCTAGTGCTAATTACATGTGTAATAACCTTTCTTTTTCAGTTACTATAGTAATTGTCCTTAGGACTGGCGACCGTAATTTCCCCCAGATCTCAAATATCTAATTACCGCTAGTTAATTGTTAACGTAACGGCCGCAGATTTACTTTCTTTATTAACTTTACCCCTTTCCAAAATAAATTTCCACCAGTTTCATTTGCATTTTTCCTTTCATTTAGATGTAACCCTTTCCTCCCTCTTTACCGACAGATTAACTTCGGTGACGATTGCTTTTCCCAAATTTCCATTAGGTACACGCGGTTTAATTTTTCACTGTCATTAACGTTGATAAGTGAGGGGGAGGTTACGAACCCCCCGAAAATACCGATACCTCACCCACATGGCATTGCAGTACAGACATGCGTCCTCCTCGGCTCTGGCGCAGCAGTCGGATAGTGTAACACATCGTACACTATCAGGGGTGATGGTCCGTCTCTTTTTACTGCGGCATGGGTTACGTGCGTGTCGTCCATTTCTCCACCTACCTTTGACGAATATGCAGAGACATGTTATACGGCAATGATGTATGGACCGACGTCACTGTGTACAAGAGAGGCAGCAGGTAGTGTTTTCAGATGTATCCAGGTTCTGTTTGTTCGAAAATGATGGACGGATTTTGTTGCGCAGCAGAGACGGGCAGCGGCATCACAGTGACTGCATTCGCACAAGACATGCAGTGCCAACTCTAGGCCTTATGGTGTGGGACGCTATTGGGTACAACCACAAATCATAGTTGGTGTGTGTCCAGGGGACTATGACCAGCGTGACTTACGTGAATGACATCCTGAAACCCATAGCCATACCCTCTGCACAACAACAAAGACACAATTTTTCAGCAAGGCAGTGCACGATCACATGTTGCTGCACGAACACGTGCCTTCCTGGTGTCACAGGATGTCAGCCCTTTGCCATGGCCAGCCTTTTCATTTGGCCTGCCACCAACTGAAAATGCGTGGGATATGGTGAAATGATGGGTGGAGTGCTGTGGCCCAATGCCTACCGCCACAGATGAACTTTGGGGCCAGGTGAATGCAGCGTGTATGGCTATACCACAGGACGACATTCGCGCTTCATACGAGTCGATACCATCGCGCACGGAACAAGATATCAGGGCGTATGGCAGGCCCTGTGCTTACGAGGCAGTAGGGCACATTCTGAACCGATGTGACCGAAATGCTACTGCAGAACATACCATTGTACATGTCCTGTAAAAATTAACGTCCTATCTGGATACGTTCTAGGTGCTCTGTTTTTTTCTGAACATCAGTGTTCAAAAATGGTTCAAATGGCTCTGAGCATTATTGGACTCAACGTCTGTGGTCATCAGTCCCCTAGAACTTAGAACTACTTAAACCTAACTAACCTAAGGACATTACACACATCCATGCCCGAGGCAGGATTCGAACCTGCGACCGTAGCGGTCACGCGGTTACAAACTGACGCGCCTAGAACCGCACGGCCACACCGGCCGGCGAACATCAGTGTAATTACGTTGACAATTCAGTTCCTAATTAATACTTACAAGCACAGTATTCGTAGTCAGCAGACCTGACGAATACAACGATATGACTGTATATTTTATGCTGTTCAAGTTCACAAAATTATTACGCAAAATTTACAGAAACGTCTGTGCTACAATTTATAACTTGTTGCCTAAGCCGGTAGTGTAATAAGGCCAGTCAATAATGAAGACAAAAGGTCGAATCTGGGAAACAATTCGCACAGTCACATATATTAATTAGCAGGCTTACGGTGGTAGCCTGGAGTGCCATGAACAACGTACTAGAAATCCCGAACATTGGAGGATGAGTGTGAGTATGGGGGACCGTCTGAAGGTCACTTTTCTTGGATACCTCGGAAACAGTGGCGTCCAGCGAAAAATGTATCCCAGTACAAAATTTAACTACATTAAATTTCCTACAAAAAGGTAATGCTCATTTTTTAAATGTAGGACTAATAGTTTGCACTTAGCGAGCGAGATAATATAAACATCTCGTGGGTGGTTTATGAAGGCCAGCTATAACATTGCACTGGGAGCTGCATAAGGTGTCAGCGGTAGGGGTAGGTCAATCACCCTGCACAATAATTGTCTTTGAAGTGTATTTCGTAATTGTCCCCAAACAGCGATAGCCTAAAGAGCGTAATTAATTCAGGAAACTAGCTCTTAATACACAGTCAAATTATGTGCACACTTTTTAACGTTAGGTCGAAAGAAAACAGTTCGATGCTATCTCGAGTTTTTCTGTTCCGATCATTGATGGAGGCGGGCAACCATCTTATCTATGCTTTTCTGTTCTTTCTTAATTTCTTTTAAAGTACTAACATTATTACTTAACACCTTTCGTTTCATTTAACTAAATTGCAGTTTATTTTACAATTTTTTTTGTTAAATTATTATTACATTGAGTTTTAGGATCCCGTATCTGAATCAGGAAAAATGGAACTTTTATTGGATCGCTTGGTTGCTCGTGTATCTGACCATTTGTTATGACCCCTTTTGCTTAGGAACCGGTAGAGATACCAAGTTTAACAGTCCTACATATACAGTCCTAACATCTACAGTCCTTTCAGGGTGTGAAAATTTCAGCTCCTAAGGCCAAGTGATGAAAAGATACTGCCATTTATGTCACATACATTATTATTATAATTAAACTTACACTACTTGAAGGGCCTCCATGAAAAGCGAATGATCGTAGGACAATGAAATTTTGTGGGAACATTTGTAATTGCATGAGAAAGAAGAATAATGAATAAACCATTGAAAGAAACGCATTTTAATTCCTACACGAAAGGGTACTTGTTGAGAACATTTCGTCGTGGATTGCCGCAACACCAGCACGCCACCACTCGCCAGCCACGACGTTTAATGAGCTGGGTATCAAGCTGAAGCGTCTCAGTTCGATATTACAAAGGGTACTCTCGGGCGATGGCCCCTTACCTAGCTCGCATTTATCGTGAATCTCTCGCCCAGGATTAACTACCAGGCGACTGGAAAAAAGCGGAAGTGACTCCAGTATATAAGAAGGGTAAACGAACGGGCCCGCAAAATTACAGATCAAAATATTAGGTTTCTGTTTGTTGGAGAAACCTTGAACATCGTCTCAGTTCGAATAAAAAACTTTCTTTAGATTGAGAGGCTTATGTCCACGAATCAGCATGGTTGCGCTCCCTCGTGCGAAATTCAGCTTGCCCTCTTCCCACACAATACACTGCGAACCATGGATGAAGGGCAACAGGCAGATTCCGTGTTTCTAGATTTCCGGAAAGCTTTTGACACGGTGTCCCATTGTAAGCTGTTAACAGAGGTACGAGCATATGGAATAAGTTCAGAAACATGTGAGTGGCTCGAAGACTTCTTAAATAATATATCGCAGTATGTTGTCCTCGACAGCGAGTGTTCATCACGGACCAACGTATCGTCAGTAATGTCCTAAGAAAGTGTGATAGGACCGCTGTTGTTGGCAGACAGGGTAGACAGCAATCTGCGGTGGTTTGCAGATGATGCCGTGGTGTACGGTAAGGTCTCGCAGTTGAGTGACGGTAGGAAGATACAAGAGGACTCAGGCAAAATTTTCAGATGGTATGATGAATAGCAGTGAGCCCTAAATGTGTAAAATGTAAGTTAATGCTGATGAATAGGAAGATGAAACCTGTAATGCTCGGATACAGTATGGCCATTGTTCTGCTTGACACACTCAAGTCGTTTAACTATCGAGGTGTGAAATTGCAAAGCGATATGAGATGGATCGCGCACGTTAGGACTCCGGTAGGGAAGGCGAATGGTCGACTTCGGAATACTGAATTTTAGGAAAGAGTGGTTCACCATTAAAGGTGACCGCATCTAGGACTCTGGTGCGACATATTCTTGAGTAGTGTTCGAGTGTTTGGGATCCGTACCACGACGAATTGAAGAAAGACATCGGAGCAATTCAGAGGAGGACTGCTAGATTTGTTAGCGGTAGTTTCGAGCGACAAGTAAGCGTTACGGAGCTGGTCCGAATTCAAATGGGAATCCCTAGAAGGAAGGCGACGCACTTTTCGAGAAATACTATACGTAAAATTTAGAGAACCGGCATTTGAAGATGATTGCCGAACGGTTCTACTGCCGCCAACATACATTAAGCGTAAGGATCACGCAGATAAAATACGAGAAGGTATATATAGACGTTTTTACCCTGCTCTATTTGCGAGTGGTCTAGGGTTAGCGTCTTAATTCATAATCAAAACGTCTTCGGTCCCGGGTTCGAATCCAGCAGGTGCTCAATTTTTGATTAATAGCCAGCATTGGCCGCCGATGACTTCCGGCATAAGAAGTCATCCTCATTCTGCCAACGGCCTTGTCAAAGGGGGTCGGAGGAGCGGACGGAGGTTCAGGGCACTCTCTTGTCCTGGGGATGGGAAACTGCCCCTAAAGGCGGAAGAATCAGCAATGATCAACGACATGAGGATGCAGACGTCAATGGAAACCACTGCATTAAAAAGACGTAACGCGTATCCACAGCACATGCGGCCTGTAATTGAAGAAGTGTAATCATGAATCTCCATTGGCAAAAGATTCCGTAATAGTCCCCCATTCGGATCTCCGGGAGCAGACTGCGAAGGGGGAGGTTACTATGAGAAAATTAATTAACGAAAGGATAACGTCCTACGAGAAGCTTGAACGTGGTAGGGAAATTAGAAAATCTGAAAAGGGAAGTGCAAAGGCTTCTAACATTCTGCATGGTGTCTGTTGTTCTATATAGTGTCTCCCTACCACTTTCGCGCAACGACGCTCTGAGCGTGTTTTTTAGGGAATTTACTAGTTTGAACCTGGGACCTGTTGCTGGTAAGGAGACGTCAGACCACACATGACATGTAGAGTTCAGAAGATTTCAGTGAGACTAGCGATGATATAACCAAATACTTAATGATTTTAGCGTCAGCTCCACTGCACTCCCTGTAAAAAAATCTTAATACTAACTAAATTTAGTGGAAAGGGTTCAAGGCTTTCCTATTTTTAGTTAGCTGGTAAAATAACGTCGAAAAAGCAGTTGAGTTTACCATTGGAAATTTTATTCTACTCACAAAACATCGTTTATAAATTGCACTATTGATAAAAGGAAATGTTTTAATACAGGATGGTAAAAACCAACTGCATTCAACAAAAATGTGAACGAATATTCCCTGAATGGGTTTCCAAGTTCTACAATGGATCGAAGGATGACCTATGCCATATCACATCTATAATCTAGGTTTAAATTAAGTTTCACAAGAGAGAAAACTATCAAAATGGTCTTCAGTGACCCTCAATTATCTTTAATTACTTATCTAACATGTCGTAAATTACAGTGGCTGATGTGGCTTCTCAATAACTATATAACAGAAATATCATCACGTTTCAGATTTTTACTTCAAGTGGCAAATGCGAACACCATGAGCTTTAATTGACGATCGACACTAGTATTACGCAAAAAGGAGATGTAACAGATGAGACTTCTGCAGTTCTGAGTGACGCTTTATGCGCTATTATGCGGCATCGCGTGCGTTCATTACCTTGTCGGTGTTCGTCAGGGGGCGGCGGACAGCACAGCTATGCTCACCTCGCCGTCTCGGAAGCAACTCTCTCCTAACTTCTCCTTACTTCAATTTACCGAAGTTGGTTTAAAAAAACTATCTGGCTGTGTTTGCATCTGACCAATCAGGGTCTCAATGTTAACCTTAAGCTCCGCCTACAAAAATTCTGTCTATCCAATAAGAAACGTTATACTTTTCGTGGTGGGGCAATGTTTTTAAAGTTTGCAACATAACAGAGACGCGAAAAAGTCTCACGCTAAAACTTGCAGCTGGTGTGGTTCTTTTAGTGTTATCATAAGAACTATACTGTTCTTCTGGAGGGCTCTAGCTTTTAACATGGGCTCGGGGGGTGGTCCTAGCGGTTAGCTGACGACGTGGGTGTCCGTCCCTTATCGTAGGGCCTCCTAGCTTAATACGGTTCTGCTCTCGTCTTCTGTTCTAGTTTCTCCCCTCGGAACTGCGTCTGTCTCACGGTGGGAAGGTATGACATGCATTTAGGCATTCTTGTGTTAGTCTGTGGTATTCCATTTGCTCACTCGTTACTCGTATTACTTTGGTTAATTTAATGTCACGATTTATTCGGAGCTATGTGACATACTACTGGATTTGCTTATCATGTCAGGGTTTTCATGGAAGGTGTTGGATTTGCCTGACACCTTACAGGCTCAATCTAGATACAGTAGGGGTCAGTGAAGTAAAGTGGAAAGATGAGTATAGGGTAATATCAACAGCAGCAGAAAATGGTATAGCTGGAGTAGGATTCGTTATGAATAGGAAGGTAGGGCACAGATTGTGTTACTTTGAACAGCTCAGTGATAAGGTTGTTCTTATCAGAACTGACAGCAAACCAACACCGACTGCGATAGTTCCGGTATACATTCCGACGTCACAAGCTGTAGATGAAGATATAAGGAAAATATATGAGGATATTGGAAGGATATTACAGTATGTAAAGGGATATGAAAATCTAATAGACATGGGAGGCTGGAATTCAGTTGTGGGGGAAGGAGTAGAGGAAAATGTTACAGGGGAATATGGGCTTGGGACAAGGAATGAGATAGCAGAAAGACTAATTGAGTTCTGTAATAAATTTCAGCAAGCAATAGTGAATACTCTGTTCAAGAATCACAAGAGGACGAGCTGTACTTCGAAAATGTCGGATGATACGGGAAGATTTCAGTTAGATTACATCATGGTCAGATAGGGATTCCGAAATCAGATACTGGCTTGTAAGGCGTACCCAGGAGTAGATATAGACTCAGATCACAATACAGTAGTGATGAAGAGTAGGCTGAAGCTTAAGACATTAGCCAGGAAGAATCAATACGTGAAGAAGTGGGATACGGAGCCGGCCGCGGTGGTCTAGCGGTTCTGGCGCTGCAGTCCGGAACTGCGGGACTGCTACGGTCGCAGGTTCGAATCCTGCCTCGTGCATGGGTGTGTGTGATGTCTTTAGGTTAATTAGGTTTAAGTAGTTCTAAGTTCTAGGGGACTTATGACCTAAGATGATGAGTCCCATAGTGCTCAGAGCCATTTGAACCATTTTTTTGGGATACGGAAGTACTAAGGAATGTCGAGATACGGTTGAAATTCTTTAAGGATATGAGCAATAAGGAATAGCTTAGTAGTCAGTACAGCTGAAGAGGAATGGACATCTCTAAAAAGGTCCATCACTGAAGTTAGGAATGAAAACATAGGTACAAAGAAGGTAACTGCGAAGAAACCATGGGTAACAGAAGAAATATTTCAATTGATCGGTGAAAGGAAGAAGTACAAAAATGTTTCCGGAAACTCAGGACTACAGTAATACAAGTCGCTGAGGAATGAAACAAATAGGAAGTGCAGGGAAACTAAGACGAAATGGCTGCAGGAAAAATGTGAAGACATCGAAAAAGATATGATTGTCGGAAGGACAGACTCAGCATACACGAAAATCAAAACAAACTTCGGTGACATTAAAAGAAAGGGTGATAACATTATGAGTGCAACGGAGATACCACTGTTAAATGCAGAGGAGAGAGCGGATAGGTGGAAAGAATACATTGAAAGCCTCTATCTCATGAACCATGGACCTTGCCGTTGGTGGGGAGGCTTGCGTGCCTCAGCGATACAGATGGCCGTACCGTAGGTGCAACCACAACGGAGGGGTATCTGTTGAGAGGCCAGACAAACGTGTGGTTCCTGAAGAGGGGCAGCAGCCTTTTCAGTAGTTGCAGGGGCAACAGTCTGGATGATTGACTGTTATGGACTTTTAACATTAACCAAAACAGCCTTGGTACTCAGAACGGCTGAAAGCAAGGGGAAACTACAGCCGTCATTTTTCCCGAGGGCATGCAGCTTTACTGAGAGCTGCATCAAACCAGTCTCAGGACTGAAGACCACAACAAGAACAACAACGAGGGGGAAGGTTTGGCTGATAGAAGAAGAAACAGGAGTCGATTTAGAAGAGATAGGGGATTCACTATTAGAATCAGAATTTTAAAGAGCTTTGAAGGACTTAACATCAAATAAGGCAGAAGGGATGGATAACGTTGCTTTAGAACTTCTAAGAACATTGGGGGAAGTGGCAACAAAGCGACTATTGACGTCGGTGTCTAGAATGTATGAGTCTGGCAACATACTGACTATTGGAAAAGCATCATCCGCACAATTCCGAAGACGGCAAGAGCTGACAAGTGCGAGAATTATCGCACAATCAGCTTAACAGCTCATGCATCCAAGTTGCTTACAAGAATAATATACAGAAGAATGGAAAAGAAAATTGAGGATGCGCTAGGTGAAGATCAGTTTGGCTTTAGGAAAAGTAAAGGGAAGAGAGAGGCAATTCTGACATTGCGGTTAATAATGGAAGCAAGACTAAAGGAAAATCAAGACACGTTTATAGGAGTTTCCGACCTGGAAAAAGCGTTCGACAATATAAAATGGAGCAAGATGTTCGAAATTCTGAAAAAAGTAGGGGTAAGCTATAGGGAGAGACGGGTCATACACAATATGCACAACGGCCAAGAGGGAATAATAAGACGACCAAGAAGGTTCAATGGTTCAAATGGCTCTGAGCACTACGGGACTTAACATCTTTGGTCACCAGTCCCCTAGAACTTAGAACTACATAAACCTAACTAACCTAAGGATATTACACAACACTCAGTCATCACGAGGCATAAAAAATCCCTGACCCCGCCGGGAATCGAACCCGGGAACCTGGGCGTGGGAAGCGAGAACGCTACCGCACGACCACGCGCTGCGGACGACCAAGAAGGAGTGGTCGCATTAAAAAGTGTGTAAGACATGGATGTAGCCTTTCGCCCCTACAGTTCAATCTGTACATCGAGGAAGCAATGATGAAAATAAAAGAAAGGTTCAGGAGTGGAACTATAATTCAAGGTGAAAGGATATCAATGATACGATTGTCTGATGACATTCCTATCATGAGTGAAAGTGAAAATTACATGATCTGCTGAACGGAAAGAACAGTAATGACTACAGAGTATGGACTGAGAGTAAATCGAAGAAAGACGAAGGTAATGAGAAGCAGTAGAAATGAGAACAGTGAGAAACTTAACATTAGGATTGATGGTCACGAAGTAGAGGAAGTTAAGGAATTCTGCTACCTAGGCTGCAAAATAACCAATGACGGACGGAGCAAGGAGGACATTAAAAGTAGACTAGCAATGGGAAAAATGGCATTCCTGGCCAAGAGAAGTCTACTAGTATCAAATATCAGCCTTAATTTGAGGAAGAAATTTCTGAGAATGTACGTCTGGAAATTTTTTGAAATTTGTGGCAAGAGCATCGGTCCATAAGCTTACACACCACTTAATTTAACTTTAAGTAACTTACTTTAAGGACAACACACACACACACACACACACCAATGCCCGAGGGAGATCTCGAACCTCTGACGGGTGGAACCGAGCGAACCGTGACAGGACACCCGAGACCGCGCGGCTAGGTTCGTTTGGATGATGGTGAGGATGATGTTGGTTTGAGGGGCACTCAACTCCGCGGTTATCAGCGCCCGTACAAATTCCCAACCTTTTCTCAGCCCAATCTTCCACCTTCGTGAATGACGATGAAATGACGGGGCCAACACGAACACCCAGTCATCTCGAGGCAGGTGAAAATCGCTGACCCCGCCGGGAATCGAACCCAGGACCCCGTCGTCGGGACCACGAGCAGCAGACGTACGTCTGGAGCACAGCATTGTATGGTAGTGAATCGTGGACTGTGGGAAAACCGGAACAGAAGAGAATCGAAGCACTTGAGATGTGGTGCTACAGACGAATGCTGAAAATTGGGTTGACTGATAAGTTAAGGAATGAGGAGGTTCTTCGTAGAATGGGAGAGGAAAGGAATATGTGGAAAACACTGATAAGGAGAAGGGACAGGGTGATATGACGTCTGTTAAGACATGAGGGAACGACTTCTGTGGCACTAGAGGGCGCTGCAGAGGGCAAAGACTGTAGAGGAAGACAGAGATTGCTATACATCAAGCAAATAATTGAGGGCTTAGGTTGCAAGTGCTACTCTGAGATGAAGAGTTTAGCACAGGAGAGGAATTCGTGGCGAGCGCATCAAACCAGTCAGAAGACTGATGAGTCAACAAAAAAGAAAAAAAGATTTACGAGTGGAACAAGACAGAAAATGACACTGCGTGGGATTAGCTGAGCGGTCTAAGGCGCTGCAGTCATGGACTGTGCGGCTGGTCCTGGCGGAGGTTCGAGTCCTCCCTCGGGCATGGGTGTGTGTTGGTCCTTAGGATAATTTAGGTTAAGTACTGCGTAAGTTTAGGGACTGATGACCTTAGCAGTTTAGCCTCCTAAGATTTCACACACATTTGAACATTTTTTGAGAAAATTACACTAGTGCTATAGTGTACCCTCCGGTACGCACAATCAGTAGCTTGCGGAGTATCTATGTAGATGTACTAGTAGATGTAGGTGAAGCAGCATGGTGTGCCCGTATCTGCGATCCAGGCTCACTTCAATGAGGTGGCCAACCGGGATACACCCATTGATGCTGCCAGAGGTGGCAGTTCTGTGTGCTAAGTTTCACACCCTGTGTAGCCCAAAACCAACCTCAAATTTCATCATGTGTTCTTCGCGCTATACTGTACACACATACGCAATAAATAATATTTAGTTATTTGGTACTCTTCCCAATCTTGCAGTTTTAATGGCCAGCACTTTAGGTTAAGAACTGGGTATGACCCAGTTTCGATCCTTGCGTCAGTCTGTACATAATGTTCCTCCATTCTGAGGCTAGCCTCCTGCTTGTGACACAATGATGCTATTTCGTCTTAGTTCGCTACGTAAAATTTTTGGTCCAAACAGTCAAGGGGTTTGGCGTCATAGAAAAAATAACAGAATACTTGTTTTTATTTGTTTATTTTCTTAGCTCCACCGGAACCTCTTTTGAGAACTGCATGATGGTTCTCTGGTGGATGTGATGGCCTGATCAGTGCCAGTGGATCACCAGATGAAAACTAGGAAGCGCCGATCAGATGGTGCGAGCGTGGCCCCGCGTGCCGTTGCCTCTTCCGAATCACGTGGAAAGCGTGTTCCCAGGCGTGAGTAACGGTCCCCCCCTATCAGAGGACACGGGGCGTCCATATCTGTTGACGTTCCCCGCGGCTTTCCAAAGCCCCGCCCGAGGCGCCGCCCGAATTATGGTCGCCAGGCGGCGTAACTCGCGCCGCTGACGAAGACGTCACTGGAGGCAGCCGGGGTCACAATGGCCCAATTACCGGCGAGGACCGATAAGGCGGGAGGCCGGCCGGCCACCCACGCGGCTCGCGGAGCAGGTGGCGCGCGCACCTGCGGAGGAGTCCACGGTGACGGACGCACCGGTAGGGCGTTGTCTCTCTGAAGCATCTGCGGCCACCGGCACAGACGCCGGACCCCTCTCTGTGGCATGAGCCGCCCCTGATTATCCACCCGGTTTATCTTTATAAATGTTCGCTGTCGCAGCACAAATCTCTTCATGGCTGTACCTATCATTCACTACTGTTAATCACTGCTTCATTCTCCAGCTGCAGAAGAACACCAGCCTATATTACACATTACGACGTTACGTTAATCACTGGTTTGTTCTAGAGCTGTTGTTTAACAAGAACACCAGCAGAAAGTATACTAAACTTTGTCAAAAAATTGACAGTTTTTGGAGCCAATAAGTGGAAAAATGAAACACACACACACACAAACAAAGACGGCATAACCCCTATGTCCACCAATAAAACGGAATGGAAACAACATAAACTGGAACGAGGAATTAAATCTTGGAGCCGGGGTGGCCGAGCGGTTCTAGGCGTTTCACTCTGGAACCGCGCGACCACTACGGTCGCAGGTTCGAATCCTGCCTCGGGAATGGATGTGTGTGTTATCCTTAGGTTAGTTAGGTTTAAGTAGTTCTAAGTTCTAGGGGACTGATGACCTTAGAAGTTGAGTCCCATAGTGCTCAGAGCCATTTGAACCAAACTTTCGGGAAAACAAGAGCAGTATTCCATGCTCTTTTCTTTAAATGTTCAGAAATGCAAACCTCTGTGATTCACGAATCTCTTAAACGAATTATCCTGTCACTATAATATCTACGATACGCAGATTTAATCGATCAATTTATATGAAAACCTCGTTGCAACACTTTGTTGGAATACTAATGGAATGGCCACATAGACTGAGTGGTAGGTAAAGCAGGTGATGGACTTCCGTTCATAATAGTAAAATGCAGTCAGTCTACAAACGAGACACTCCTGGCACCCATTTCTGAATATTGTTCGAGGCACGTATACCAAATTGGACTAACAGGCGATATTGGAAGTATGCAGAAAATAGGGCAGCACGAGTAGTCACAGGGTAAACCATCCATTGAAAGCCTATTTACTGCACTCCAAGAAACTAACTTTAAGTATTGAAACAAGGAATGTACTACAATCCCCTACCTGGCCGGTGTGGCCGTGCGGTTTTAGACGCTTCAGTCTGGAACCGCGTGATCGCTACGGTCGCAGGTTCGAATCCTGCCTCGGACATGGATGTGTGTGATGTCCTTAGGTTAGTTAGGTTTAAGTAGTTCTAAGTTGTAGGGGACTGATGACCTCAGATGTTAAGTTCCATAGTGCTCAGAGCCAGCCACAACCCCCTACATATAGTTCTCGTACGGACTACGAAGACGAGGTTAGACTAGAATGAGATCAGCGGAGTGTGCACTGATATGAAAATTCCCGGCAGATTAAAACTGTGAGGACGGGGCGTAAGTCGTGCTTGGGTAGCTCAGTTGGTAGAGCACTTGCCAGCAAGGCAAAGGTCCCGAGTTCGAGTCTCGGTCGGACACACAGTTTTAATCTTCCAGGAAGTTTCAAGGTTAGACTATGAAACTTCCTGGCAGATTAAAACTGTTTGCCCGACCGAGAGTCGAACTCGGGACCTTTGCCTTTCGCGGGCAATTGCTCTACCATCTGAGCTACCGAAGCACGACTCACGCCCGGTACTCACAGCTTTACTTCTGCCAGTACCTCGTCTCCTACGTTCCAAATTTTACAGAAGCTCTCCTGCGAACCTTGCAGAACTAGCACTCCTTCTGGAAGGTTAGACTAGTTACAGCGCGCATGGAGTCGTTTATCTCATCGTTCTTCCCGCGCTTTGTATGAGTAGAATGAGAGAAAACCCAAATCATAGCTGCACTGGGAAGTACCGTCTACCATGCACTTTACAGTGGTTTACAGAGTATGGGGCTATAGATGTACATTTATACACTCCGTCACGAAAAAATGACGCTCTACGAAGGAATTATACCAAAGGAACGGAAATCGGTAGAAGTGATGTATGTTAACAAAAAAACATGTGATTACAGTTTTAGAAAAACTGGAAGATTTATTCAAGAGAAAGAACTTCACAAACTGAGAACGTGAATAATACGTTGGTCCACGTCTGGCCCTTATGAAAGCAGTTATTCGGCTTGGCATTGATTGATGAAGTTCTTCGATATCCTCCAGAAAGATATCGCACCAAATTCTGTCCAATTGGCGCTGCAGATCGTCAAAATACCGAGCTGGTTGGACGCCCCTGCCCATAATGCTCCAAACGTTCTCAGTTGGGTAGAGAAGCGGCGATGTTTCTGGCTAAGATAGGTTTTGACAGGCAAGGGGACAAGCAGTGGAAACTCTAGCCGTGCTCGGGCGAGCATTATCTTGCTGAAATGTAAGCCCAGGATGCCTTGTCGTGAAGGACTACAAAATGGCGTGTATCATATCTTCGACATATCGCTACGCTGGTGGGATACCGCGGATGACATCCAAATGGGTCCTGCTATGAAAAGAGATGTCCACCCGGACCATCGGTCGTGGGCGACGGGCCGTATGACGCGCGACAGACAGGCTGGTATCCCACCACTATCCAGGACGTCTCCAGACACGTCTTCCCTGGTCATCGGGGCTCAGTTCGAAGCGGGACTCATTACAGAAGACAATTCCACTCCTGTCAGTGAGATGCCCAGACAAGGACGTGTCTGGAGAGCGCCCTGACAGCGGTGTGATACCAACTAGACTGTCACCCGTGGTACGCCACGAAAACAAGAAACGATGGTCTGCAGGACGACTTTGGTTGTCATCCGCGGTACCCTTACAGCACAGCGGTGTGTTGAGGATACTCTACGCCTCGTTTTGTTGCCCTTCGTGGCAAGCCGTCATGGGCTTACATTTTTGTATGACAACGCATGCTCGTATTCGAAGACAACTTCTACTGTTTCCCTTCTTGCTTGCCAACCCCAGCTTGGTCACCATGGTGGCCGGGTCTCTGCCAAATTGACAACATTTGTAGCTTTATGGGCAGGGTTCTCCAACAGTCTCGTGATTGAGACGATATAACGCGCCAATCAGACAGAATGTGATACTATATCCCTTAGGAGGCCAACCAACTCTTCTGACAGTGGATGCCAAGCAGAAAAAAATTTTGCATAAGGGGCAGAGCTGGACCAACGGATTATTGATAGCTTAGTTTGTGAAGCTCTTTCACTTGAATAAATCATCAAATTTTTCTATCATTTTAATCATTTGTTTTTGTTCACTGGCGACTCCATGGAGTGCTGTGTGCGCAACGACCATGTAAGTTAAATTAAAAGGAAGGTCAGCGTTGGTCGTAATAGTGATGTTTTATTAATAGCAGAATCGATTTTCGATCACATAGTGATCATCTTCGGTGCTGTACACATTAAACTCAGTCACTTTTTGTGTACATCTATATCAGATTTACCGATATCTGTTCCGTTCGGATAATTCCTTCGCGATGCATCTTTTTTTAGAAAACCGCGATGGCCGAGCTATTCTAGGCGCTTCAGTCCGGAACCGCGCGACCGCTACGGTCGCAGGTTCGAATCAAGCCTCGGGCATGGATGCGTGTGATGTCCTTAGGTTAGTTAGGTTTAAGGAGTTCTAAGTCTAGGGGACTGATGACCTCAGATGTTAAGTCCCATAGTGCTCAGAGCCATTTGAACCATTTTTTATCTTAAAGTGGATTACTACACCAGGAAGGACAGACAAGGCGATAGTTGCTTTTGTGGATAGGCACAGTAAAGCGAAAAGCAACAAATGCGATAATGCAGCAGAACATTGTGTCGAGCTGAAGCTGGATAGACACTTTTACGGTTTTGTGGTGCCGTGCAGCTCCAAGTCGACAACTAAGTTGATCAGTTGTAATGCCTGATGAGTGGTGGGGTGCCAGTCACTCAAACCTTGGAGAATATGCTGGCCGCAGAGCAGTCTAACCCCCTACTCGTCCAGGTGGGTGAGGAGAGGACTGGCTGTACGAGGTCTTGCGTTATCTGGTTGAAAGATTACATCACGGAGACATGGGAGTCAGCACACAGCCACCTGCCCTAACACGTCAGAAATTCAACAGTTGCTGTCCAAATCACTAGGTACGTGATCTCGGGGTTATCGAGTTGTGAATTATATCGCACCAGATGCTGGGCCCCTTATGACGATGACGACTCCAAGCCTCAAAGCCACCGCACATTTAAGTGTCCACCAAAGACGGTCTCCAGTGAAGGTATTTGCTGCACCGCTGCTGGCGCGCAGGCCGGTGTGGCCGAGCGGTTCTAGGCGCTTCAATCTGGAACCGCGTGACCGCTACGGTCGCAGGTTCGAATCCTGCCTCGGGCATGGATGTGTGTAATATCCTTAGGTTAGTTAGGTTTAATTAGTTCTAAGTTCTAGGCGACTGATGACCTCAGAAGTTATGTCGCATAGTGCTCACAGCCATTTGAACCATTTTTTGAATCTGCTGGCGCGCCTCCGTGCCGCCTAATCAGCGGAAGCTGCAGCAAAGCGCCCATTGTTCACAGCCCGGATGTCGTCTCACGGCCGGTATGGAAACTTGTCTCGCTGCAGAACGGCCCGTTATTTGGCTCAAAGCGTGTGGGGTGGCTGTACGATGCTGCTCGTCCGAGCGAACAACAATCGTGTCCTCTCGGGTGCTAGTTGCGTGGTGCTACTGACATCCTGCATGGCGTTGACTAGCGATTTACTGAACGTATCGCTTCCGTATTAGCATGCCAGTCGCGGTACCTCGAGCAACGGAAACAGCAATATCGGGTCACGATAAACTGCGGTCTCTGTATGTCACGATCTTGACGCCGTGAAATAGCAACACGTTCCAGCAGATGTTTCCCATTCCTACACGAGAGGTAACGTCATTTTCTTGAAGCCCCTGCCCTACGGTCGGACAAATTAGTGGAATGATGCTGAACAGCTGTTTGCATATGTCATTCGCCATATTTCTCTACAGTATTCCATTCAACAAAACCCGTGTGGCCTTTTTTTACATGGAAATATCTTTAGATTTGAAACGAGACATTGCAAACTGATGAAGATAAAGGATAGTGGGTACTACGAGGTGCATTCAAGTTCTAAGCCCACCGATTTTTTTTCTAATTAACTACTCACCCGAAATCGATGAAACTGGCGTTACTTCTCGACGTAATCGCCCTGCAGACGTACACATTTTTCACAACGCTGACGCCATGATTCCATGGCAGCGGCGAAGGCTTCTTTAGGAGTCTGTTTTGACCACTGGAAAATCGCTGAGGCAATAGCAGCAAGGCTGGTGAATGTGCGGCCACGGAGAGTGCCTTTCATTGTTGGAAAAAGCCAAAAGTCACTAGGAGCCAGGTCAGGTGAGTAGGGAGCATGAGGAATCACTCCAAAGTTGTTATCACGAAGAAACTGTTGCGTAACGTTAGCTCGATGTGCGGGTGCGTTGTCTTGGTGAAACAGCACACGCGCAGCCCTTCCCGGACGTTTTGGTTGCAGTGCAGGAAGGAATTTGTTCTTCAAAACATTTTCGTAGGATGCACCTGTTACCGTAGTGCCCTTTGGAACGCAATGGGTAAGGATTACGCCCTCGCTGTCCCAGAACATGGACACCATCATTTTTTCAGCACTGGCGATTACCCGAAATTTTTTTGGTGGCGGTGAATCTGTGTGCTTCCATTGAGCTGACTGGCGCTTTGTTTCTGAATTGAAAAATGGCACCCACGTCTCATCCATTGTCACAACTGACGAAAAGAAAGACCCATTCGTGCTGTCGTTGCGCGTCAACATTGCTTGGCAACATGCCACACGGGCAGCCATGTGGTCGTCCGTCAGCATTCGTGGCACCCACCTGGATGACACTTTTCGCATTTTCAGGTCGTCATACAGGACTGTGTGCACAGAACCCACAGAAATGCCAACTCTGGAGGCGATCTGTTCAACAGTCATTCGGCGATCCCCCAAAACAATTCTCTCCACTTTCTCGATCATGTCGTCAGACCGGCTTGTGCGAGCCTGAGGTTGTTTCGGTTTGTCGTCACACGATGTTCTGCCTTCATTAAACTGTCGCACCCACGAACGCACTTTCGACACATCCATAACTCCGTCACCACATGTCTCCTTCAGCTGTCGATGAATTTCAATTGGTTTCACACCACGCAAATTCAGAAAACGAATGATTGCACGCTGTTCAAGTAAGGAAAACGTCGCCATTTTAAGTATTTAAAACAGTTCTCATTCTCGCCGCTGTCGGTAAAATTCCATCTGCCGTACGGTGCTGCCATCTCTGGGACGTATTGACAATGAACGCGGCCTCATTTTAAAACAATGCTCATGTTTCTATCTCTTTCCAGTCCGGAGAAAAAAAATCGGAGGCCTTAGAACTTGAATGCACCTCGTAGTGAAACATGAATTGCTCCCCAAATATTTAACGTCAAAATTTTAGTTTACGAAGAAAAAGGCTGCACCGATCTGCCCTCAGACGGGGCAATCGGGACCCCCTACCGCTGAGTCACCCTCGACCAGTGTCGCCATTACGATGCGGTACAGAGCGGTATGCGATCAACACACCCCTCTCCCGGCCGTTGTCGGTTCTGTGGGCGCCGTTCCTTCTCACTCAGGTGGCTCCACAAATCCCATCACGACACTCCGCTCCAGTCCTCGCACTAAGGAAAAATCCCTCGCGATACGACAGCAACACTGGTTGAAACCGGGTCCTCCGTCTCGCGTTCAGGTGCGCTGACCACTGAGGGAGGCGGATTGACAGACGGAAGAGGGTTCTACACTCAGCACTTTGCAGGGATGAACATTTAGTCTTATGTTGACATAAACAAGTTACATGTTACGGTAACAATTTAGGCTCATAGTAAACTGTTCAGGGTGATGCTGAACTAGGTAGATACCTCCTAATTAATATTTATTTATTTATTTATGCATTTATTTTACCTGGCAAGATTAGGGCCTTCAGGCCCTCTCTTACACCTAACCAGGCATACTCACAAGGGAACCTCCCCATCGCACCCCCCTCAGATTTAGTTATAAGTTGGCCAGTGGATAGGCCTTGAAAAACTGAACACAGATCAATCGAGAAAACAGGAAGAAGTTGTGTGGAACTATGAAAAAATAAGCAAAATATACAAACTGAGTAGTCCATGCGCAAGATTTGCAATATCAAGCAGAGTGTCAGCTCAGGAGCGTCGTGGTCTCGTGGTTAGCGTGAGCAACTGCGAAACGAGAGGTCCTTGGTTCAAGTCCTCCCTCGAGTGAAATGTTTAATTTTTTATTTTCAGACAATTATTATCTGTCCGTTCACTTTCTTTATTTTCGCTTACTATATTATCTGGATTGATATTGCCCACGGAATACATCTCACGTATTTAATGCACTCTAGTCCAAAGTAACGAACAGTCAACTGCTAGACAGGGAGCCTCGTTGATGTTGGATATCTTGCGCATGGACTACTCAGTTTGTACATTTTGCTTATTTTTTCATAGTTCCACACAACTTCTTCCTGTTTTCTCGATTTATTTGTGCTCCGTTTTTGATAATTATAATAATCAAAAAATAATTATAACAATCAAGAATAATAATAATAATAGTAATAACTATGTATATGAAAGTAAACATAATTTTCTTTTATGAATGTCAGTCCTATTGCTAGTTGGAAATTTTCTCGTTATATTCTTGCAGCTTGTGAGTTATTCTCATCAAGCAGAGACATAAGGCGATAGAATGGGGTGAAAGAGATATAGAAGAGGTAGATAGGTTAGAGGAAGAGAAATAGAGTGGTAAAATTCGAAGCTATGATGGAGAGGAGAAAGAAAGAGATGAGAGGGGAACAACAATGGTGGCTATAACGTCCCTAATATGTAAGTCTTGAATTAATCTTCTCCAAAACAGTTCAACATGAAGTAAATTATACATCTGATGGTTATCCATGTTCGCAGCTGCGAATACATTTCACGTATTTAATAATGACTGTAATTACGGCCGGCCGGTGTGTCCTAGCGGTTCTAGGCACTTCAGTCTGGAGCTACGGTCGCAGGTTCGAATCCTGCCTCGGGCACGGATGTGTGTGATGTCCTTAGGTTAGTTAGGTTTAAGTAATTCTAAGTTCTAGGGGACTGATGACCTCATATGTTAAGTCTCATAGTTCTCAGAGCCATTTGAATCATTTTGTAATCACCACATGCCTGTTCCTTCGGACATGCGTGCATGTCTGAAGGAGCTTTGCATCGTATATCTGAATAACACAGACACTGCACTATCGTATTTGTCCACCAACACCGCACAAGCTACTTTCAAGTAAAATGTCTCCCGTGTACGGGAATCTACATACTGGATGTATGAGTATAGGTTGTACACACGTGACTGATGACGTATGGAAGTTTGGATCCGGCCATGAGTCGCCCTCGGACAGCCAAATGGTAATGCGAACGCTCGGGATAGTTGGAAAATACTGTTTCGAGTCTGGACACATATTTTAATTGTGGCCATTCCATTATACAGCTGATGGCTGTCAGTATTCGCAACTGTAAATACATTTCATTTATTTCATAACGGCCGTAGTCGCCACAGTGCATGATCCTTCGGCACTGTAACATCGTACTCATCTATTAAAATTCCACTGTGCCGGCAGTTCTTTGTCCAGTACACTGACCAGCTCCTTTTGCTTCGACAGCCCAGTTTCTCGCACATTTCCACCCAAGCCTGTAAACTGATTACACTGAGGTTGTCACCTGTTGTGAAAGATCTCTACAAACATTCTTTCGGCTTACCTGGCGTTGCATCCAGCTGTGCCAAACATTTCAGCAATACGTAAACCTCCATCTTCGACCACCAATCACGAACTGTAAACAGAAGCAGACAATGAAAAGTTTCTGTTGTTTCTTCAAAATGCGGTTTTACGTCATTGCTCAGAAAAATGTATTTCGCGGTATTTCTTGGCCAACGTTTTTTAAAAAACAATCTGCACTCAGCTGGTGCTGTCGGCGAGTCGTCGACGTCCGCGTCCCTAGCCCGTGATCCTCGCGCGTACAATCCAATAATTGGTGCCATATTGCTGGTCTCCTTGATCGTGAGCGTCTGTTGCGAATCTAACAGAAACGCTCGATATTTGTAGAATTAATACGCTTTGCGTATCTGCATGCAACGACAAACACAGGACACGCTTCTTTCCATTAACGTGTGACCTACTCCGACGTCATAATGTACATTAGTCGTTATAGCCATAGTTTCCTCACCCAGGCTTAACTATTCGTCCACGGTTCGGTATAGTTCACGGCATGCGCCAACACTACGAAAGTATATTAATTTGATTGTACAGTGAATCAAGAGTCCTCGGTTCATACCAAACGATCTGTCCCATGCACAATTGAAGGGCTTATTTCAATAGTGGTACAAGTCCATTTGCCTTCATTTTGAGATACAGAGTCCTAAAGTTAAATGAACGCTGAAAAATCTACAGTTAAGATACCAGAAATATTCAAGCATATGGCTTCTTGCTAGAGATGAACCTTTCTTTCTGTTTGTTTGGATCATTAATTTCAGAAGCATTATAGGCAGAATAGTGGAGATAGACTTGAACCACTATTGAAATAAGCTCTTCAATTGTCTCTGTAGCCACTCGACGCATAATAAGAAAAGAAAATGTGTTACCATATATTCTGCATAATTTCACAGTCTGCGGTACGCACTAAACAATCTGTGCTGCCTACGATCGAAACCGGTATATTTACAACTTTGACGCAGCTTACCGGTCTGCATATCAGAGATTTGCGCGTAATGAGCCAAACTGCAGTTCCATGTAATGAGTAAAGTTGGTAATTCCTTACTCGAGGCACACACCGAAGTCACAAATGTATCACTGTTCAAACACCGGTATTTTTCGCCGTCCACAGACTCAATACGGAGCAGTACACGCACGGCACGACGATCAGCCATATTCTGTTCCTCTTGCTCGAGATTCCTTGTTGGTGGTTTTCCCTGTCGACCTTTGGGTATGTTTCGCAACCCCTCAAACCATATCGTTTCACATTACACTTTCAAAAATTCCAAATACGTCGATTTATATTTTCATTCAAAATTACATCACATTACGCAGTTCATGGAGAAACAGTTTAAGAAGAGGTTTACTATTTTTTGGATAAAAAAAACGATTTTTTAAAATTGGATTTTTGGATCCATAAAAGTCTTAAGAATCCACACCTGAAACAGTTTTGCCGAATGCAGAACGGAAATGTTTGTTATTCGCGGTTGAACAAACAAATGCACCTGCCTGAAATCGGACTTTTTCACCAACCAGTTTTTTTTTCGGGAATTTCGACTTCGTAGCAGCAAAAACTATTCTATGTGCTTGCCCAACGATCAAGTGATCAAGGAGCTTACGACGTACTACGTCTTGGTAATCCGACAGCATTGCAATTCGGTGGGACAGATGAAGAAGGCAATTTGGGCAACGTATTTCCACAGGTGTTCGACGTATGACCACCCACAACACCAAAATTGTCCGGCTGGGAAAACTAGTTGGAGCAAGTGGCGCATTGAAGAGGCTACAGGACATCCGGACGAATATCAGCACGACCGGCCTTTCTCCAAAGAAGTTCAAAAAGTGGTTCATCCGATCTACGAGGCCCTTTCGGAGGACGTTACTGTACCGGTGCTTGGGAGGAAACACACAAAATTCAAATAAAAATTGGAACGCGTGTGTTCGGAAGTTAGCCATCAAGCATTTGCATTCTGCTGCGAAGACTGTGGAGACTGCGACTTTCCTGGCAGTGAGCAGCTTCAACGGAGGGTATTCAGCAATTCTGAAGACCATGACAACGATGCACGTCACCCTGGGACTCTCTTCGACGCAGTTCGCCAAGCATTCGGACGACTACCGGATTCAAGCGGCCGAAAACCGCTTGTCACCGGACGTACGATCGGCTCTGGAGCAGCGCAGGATGGCCCAGATCGAGCAGAACGCCATCTGTGAGGAAGAGGAAGGACTAGTTTAAGGACCCAAAATAGCAGATTGAACGTAAGTTGAATAATATTGCATTTATATGTAGTCAAAACTTCAAAAGCGTTTTTTCCCGAAATGACTTTTGTTTTATCGCGCGGTATGGTAGCTTTAAATCTACTGAACCGATTGGCGTGATTATTTGTTTCCGACGAAGCTAAATAAACTGTCTAGGAGTTGTATCACTTTTATTCCAACCCATCAACTATAAATATTTTTACTTGGCCGAAGAAGTCGAAATATCGATGAAAAATCCTAATTTGTTTTAAATGGCCGCCATTTTGTTTCCTATGGTCCAAGTAACTTCAGCGGGGTACAACTCCTAAAGAATCTTATATAGTTCGCTAACGTCAACTCAATTTTGATTTCAGATGACCCGGCTGACCTGTGACATACCGCGCGTGGAGGTCTACGTGGAAATTTTGTTTCGTTCGACGGCACTTCCGCCTTTGTTCTTCAACATTTCCGGTCGAAAAAAATCCAGTTTCTACAAACTGGAATCAATAAACATTTTAAACAAATTTGATATTGGTATCTATAACAGATCCCGAGAAAAAAAATTCTCAAAGAACATGCTTTTTTCGGGCCAAATGTAGTAAATAGCCGGCCGCGGTGGCCGAGCGGTTCTAGGCACTTCATTCCGGAACCACGCGATTGCTACGGTCGCAGTTTCGAATCCTGCCTCGGGCATCGATGTGTGTGATGTCTTTAGGTTAGTTAGGTTTAAGTAGTTCTAAGTTCTAGGGGACTGATGACCTCAGATGTTAAGTCCCATAGAGCTCAGAGCCGTTTGATAGTAAACCTCCCCTTAAACAACACGTTACTAAAGGAGGAAATGTACAGCACCAGGCCGAAATGAAATGCCGATTACATTCGTGCCAACTACCCTGACGTAAACAAAAACGTAGTGGTGCAAAGAAACAGCTCTACAAAACATATCCAGAAATAGTTCTTACAGTATATCACGAAAATAAAGGAGAATACAAGTAAAAAATGTATAGGAGAAAAGGAAAAAAATTATATCGTTCTGTAGTGTAATGTTCACAAGTTGCACATAAAGGAAGAAAGACAGACATCTGCAACGGAAACTGCTGACCTCTGATACGAAACTGAGAGTTTTGGAAGAACTGAATCTCGGTCCAACAAAAGAGAGGAGTTGTTATTCTAAGATAACAGCCAATAGGCTGTCTCCTATAAATTATGCGGCAGTATTACATAACACCTAAAGGAAGAAAGAGGAATTTGGAAAGTCAACTGTGCATTGGTATTATCAGAGTGAGGGAAGCGGTATAGCAAATTAAGTATATGAACACTGCAGGATAAGACGACTGTGCAGAACAAATCAGTCAACATAGACAAATTTAGCTTTCGCTTTCATCTTAGTTCTCAGGTAATCCCGAAAGAGTGGCAGAGATTGGTATACTTTTAGTTGTCGATTCCAACGAAAAATTTGTATGATCACACCACGTACAATTCTTTTGTTTCAACTAAACAAACATCTTTTTTAAAATACATTAACACTACCACTGAAGCAACACTAATTCCGAGGCAAGCGTGCTTAAGATCCGGAATGTCATTCGCAGAGAAGATCTGGAGTCTTTAACAGCATATGGAGTTAGAATTTACGAGAAACTATTAACGGGAGTTATCTCTGGAAACACGAGCATAATGTCAACACATACAACGACTGCAATTTTCTGTGGAATTAACGTACTCGGGACACAAAATGGGTTCCACGCCACAAATCAGAGCGCTCGTATAACTCCTGTGACGACAAGTTGCACGCTCTCTCTGAAGATCACAGAACTCTTCAGCTGATGACGACTTGCACGACACAGCGTCCACTCGCATATACTCGTATGTTTCATCCGCACAGACGTCATGTTCTCGTCAGTATACGACCCAACGTACATTCTGTCTGCGAGCACCGTTTGAGGCCAGTTGATACGGGTCCTGCGTTGGCGAATTCTCAACTAGTGTATGCGAGTAAGTTTGCAATGTTGGTAAAGTCGTCCCACATTACCCATGAAGTCCTGAACGCGTGTGATGTAGGGATGTAACAACAGAGACAAAAAAGTTGGGCGCTTTCTTTCTTTTACTTTTTTTCACATTTTCCCGGTTTTATTATACTTCCTTACACAAAATATTTATTATCCTATGTAATTTGACAAATTTCTTAAAGCCAGGAAATAACTGCTGAGACAGGCATGTCTTCGGCTAAATTGATGGGAGGAAATTGAGGAGCCATTACATTTAGAGAGTATCTTTCGTTGACGCATAGCTAGATGTCCTGTCAGTTTACTGAGTATATCTTCCTTGTCTTTGCGCAACATCTGAGTTGTAAATAGTGGTATACATTTCAGTTCCTCTCCGATGGTGGACTATCGGATAATTAGAAAATGTGCTCCTCGTACTTGTTACATTATTAACCGAGGATCTGTGCAATGTTCCCACGCTGATTAGAAGAACGACTGACACATCAGTTGGCATTTCTATGACTCGAGTGTCAATCAAATATGATAGACATTTCAGGTGGAC
Organism: Schistocerca americana; assembly: GCF_021461395.2. NCBI lineage: Eukaryota > Metazoa > Arthropoda > Insecta > Orthoptera > Acrididae > Schistocerca > Schistocerca americana. Next base: position 829,478,453 of record NC_060122.1, on the reverse strand, counting down.
GAACAGACATTGTTTGATTGTAGTTGCAGAGCAACATCATTTACAAAGTACTTCATCTCGTCAGAATTTCACAATGAATCATAATCTTTAACTTAACAGCGCCACTGAAAGTTGAACGCTGTTGTTCCACCAAATTCATTGTCAACTAGTCACTGCCTAGAGTAGAACACACTCGTCCTTACCACAGAGGTCATTTCGATAAGATTTCGGCAACTATATCTTTCTGCTTGTGCACTATCACTGCATTTGTTTACTGAGCAATTCGCCCAACCAGTCAAGTTTATTATTTCATATTTTTCTTTAAAAACATTACATTTGGCTGTCGCTTCATAATTCATCGCTGCCTTCGTATGAAGTAAGGCCTTACCCTCAGCAGGGTGTAGGGAAGCAGCCTACTCACGCCGTATAAAATTCATATCAGTCTTTCCATTGTGTGCCAGCCAGTCCGCTGTAACTAGCTCTGACGTCATAAATGTTGCGCAATACTTTAAAAATCAAGTAAATAGCCTGAAACGTTTCTAGCATGTCAGGAGCAATACTAAATCAATATGTGTTGAATATCAGTTCAATAACTTTAACCATTTTCGAAATTTGGATGTTTTTCTGTAAAAATCATTGGCGCAACAGAAAAGAGCTAGAAACTTAAAAATTTATATTTAGATTCCTTTTTCATAATAATTTAGTAGAAACAGTATTCTGGATCTCACAAATTAAAATTTTAGTTGAAATTCATGATTTTCTGGTTTTTGTCTTAAAAATTAAGGAAGCAAGATAGATTAAGTAGGCGAATAAATAACGCTAGGATGTTTAAATTTAAGTAGAAGGGAGATCCGCTATAATCATAAAGATATGAGAAGTTTCAACTGAATAACTATAAAACTATAGCGATAGCGTGTCTCAAAAGGGCAAGTTCAGAGCTCGTCTACTGTGTGTGGTGTAATTAAATTAATTCTCTCGCCTAAAATATTAGACTTAGCTACGTCAGACTTTTATTATGATTACTTACCTGTGTGCTGATTGCACATTTAAACTGAGAGCTTCATCGGCCATCAGCAAAGGAAGCAATGATTTATTCGATAACAAAGTGGTGCATTACTTGCCCAGCGGCTAGTCGGGAGAGCCGATTTGATCAGGCGTTCCCTCAGCCGTCCGCACCGCAGCTTTATATATAAGAACGCTGCGCGAGGAAAAAAGGCCCCAGTTCTCTCCAGACGCTGATTAGCGCACCATCTGTGCCGGGAGTCGCGTCGCATCGCTATCATTACTATAAAGAGCCTCGGATGCCGTAATAAGTTTCTCGGGATACGCGTAACCATGAAATCGTTTTCGAGTGAAGTGTCAATTCTGGGATGACTTTAATGATCTATCTTCAGTTTGCATATGTCGTACTTTCACGTGCCGCCGCGGGACAGACATTCTACCATTATTTAGCGTGGTGTTTGATGATCATTATCATCAAATTATGACGAGCATTCACTTAAACGTTTAATTTGAACAGTTATAGTTGCATCAGCGCATTAGACTCTGAACTGCTCTGGTAGTTGGATTGTGTGGATTCTTTTTGGTCTGTGACTTTCAGAATATAGTGAACATTTTAGAGAGAATCGTTTTTGATTATGAATCCTAGACAATCTCCTAATTCCTCAGAGCTATAAGCTGTAGCTATAAGTGTATTTCTGAGATGAAGTGGGCACTAGGAATTCTAATTACAGTCTTCACGTTTTGCTAATCACTTTCTGGTTGCCAGTATTGTAGTTAGAGAGCCAGTGTTGAGAATGGCAAACAACAGCATTAAATAAATACAAAACATTTATTCTATTATTCCATCCGCCGCCCCACATATGTTGCTAATCGGCCGGGAAATGCATCTTTTCTACATTACATTCTACATTTTATTCAACATTTATTCCACCCGCCGCCCTGTGCACAGCAAGCAGCGAACGTCGCTGAGATATCCTCTACCGACTGATCATCACCGCCGAAGAGCTTTGCTCAAAAACCTCAACTTCTCTCTTGGACCGGCAACGAGCTAGCAAGACCGTGTTTCCATGCCGGCCTTTTGTAATGTGCGGGCGTCACTCGGCACAATACAAAAGGATGTTTTTACACAAAGATCGAAGTTATAGTATCTCACAAATTTTCCTGAGCTTCTCGGTAATATTATCGCGATATCTCGTCTTTGTAATAGACAAAGTCGTTCAGTTGAGAGCTGCCGTTTTTGGCACATCGTATACTTGAAATAACAGGGTCTGGCGCAGTGGAAAGTGTCATACATTCTTGCGTAGTATTCAGATGCGTGTCGGCATAGAAAGGTGTCAGCGTCACCGAAAGGCTCTTCGCGAGGGCAACCGTGTCCCATTACCGCATGTCCATCAGCAAATGATTATCTAACGCCGTATGTGGTAAGTATTAACACGCAGTTATCATATGCACAACTATCCTTAAGCTACCTGTATCGAAGTACCCCGATCTCAGTGGGGGGCCTTGACAGAAGGCCAAGCTATCGCAGGGGAAGCATACTCTGAAGTAACATATTTTGGGAAGACAGGTCAGACAAATCTAAGACTCGACTGCGTCGTTGGGAATTCCATGAAGTTTCGAGACTTTTTTATTAAAAAAAGGAGAAATCTTAAGATGTTCGTTTTAATGCTTGAGGTGTTCCATGCAGTTCACCCACCACCCACCCACCGTCGAGCCCCACTTGAGTACAACGCACAGAACGTCTGTACAGCAATGAGAAACTTCGTAATTTTGAGTGTTGTCCAACTCGAGCGTCACAATGGCTTCAATGTCGATTATGACCTTCAAGCGTCGACCCTTCAACATTAAGATTCGAAAATCTGTTTTACGCATCTTGATTGAATGGCACGAATCTCACCAGTCAAGAGGCAGACATGTTGCAGTGATACATTCGAGCTCGTGCCCGAGATGGAAAGGAAGTTGGTTGAGGCAGATAAACTTAACAAATAACATTCGCTTTAGTAATCGCTATGAGTGTGTGAGTCAAGGAAACAGTCACATTATATGAGACTTGTAAATTTTGGAAATTGAGATTAAGCAACGGTGATCCCGAACTGAACCTTTTAGGACTGTTATTCTAAAAACATCAAAAACCCAAGATAGATAGTAGGGGATACTTATTGCAAGGCGTTGCTACTTGAGAACCATTTAGTACTGATTTTCTCCTATGTTGAGCAATCCTGAAAGAAAGCATGTTGCGGAAACATGGGATAGCCACAAAAAAATGGTTCAAATGGCTCTGAGCACTATGGGACTCAACTGCTGAGGTCATTAGTCCCCTAGAACTTAGAACTAGTTAAACCTAACTAACCTAAGGACATCACAAACATCCATGCCCGAGGCACGATTCGAACCTACGACGGTAGCGGTCTTGCGGTTCCAGACTGCAGCGCCTTTAACCGCACGGCCACTTCGGCCGGCTGATAGCCACAACCTGAGGGATTTTCTAGAATGGAATTTTCGCTCTGCAGCGGAGTGTCCGCTGATACGAAACTTCCTGGCAGATTATTACTGGTTGCTGGTTCGAGACTCGAATCAAGACTTTTGCCTTTCACGGGTAAGCGCTTTACCAACTAAGCTAAAGAACAGCTTTCCTTCCACCAGTACCTCATCTTCAAACTTAATAGCTTCACAGTTGTCCTATGAAAGTTGCAGTACTGCCGGAAGTACAGCCTTAAGTTGGGATTGTGAGTCGTGCTTGGGCAGGTCAGTGGGTTGTGCATTCCCGCTCCACGTGTCAAGCTAGCAGATTCTGACTGTTCTCGCCCATACTGGAGAGCTTCCTTGTTTCCAGTCAGTGTCGTGTGAGCCCTTGCGTGCGGCGCATCGTTGTCTGTCTCTCAGAGTGCCGTGTTTGTGACTCAGTTTGCCATGGTGTTGGCTTGTGCCATGATGTCGTCCATGGCTCCCAGGAACATTCCACGTACAGGTACCATCACTGAAGTTAAAATAGTCGGGTTTATTAGGTCGCGTCATGTTTCTTCTAAAATGTTCGACGTTTCGACCCCTCTGCTGGGATCTTCCCCAGGATATTTTGGTGCCCACTACTGCTAGTGATCTAGCAGTAGTGGACACCAAACGATCCTGAGGAAGACCCCAGCAGAGGGGTCGAAACGTCGAACATTTTAGAAGAAACATGACGCGACCTAATAACCCAGACGATTTTAACTTGAGTGACAACGTCCACGAGAGCCTGAAGACTTACATAGGTACCATTACTTTTAGATTTGGCAAGTCCACGTGACATGTGCAGCCAGGTTCGTTAGAAATTTATGACTGGCTTGTAGACACAGTCATGGTAATTTCATAACAGGTTCACACATTTTCCCTCAATTCTATCTCGTATGTGTTTTACGTAAAATTTCTAGACCCTCTTCAGGTTGGTAGGCTCCTTTTGCTGCACGGACAACTTTACTCATTGTGATGACTCTAATAGTATGGCTACTTTGGTGAACACGGAGATGGAATGTACGAAGGCTGAGCTGTTTAACCTTCCGCCCGAAGTTAATGACAGTTTCCTCAAGACCACCCTGCTTCCGTTTGGGTACATACGCAATGTACGGAGGGAATTCTGGTCCGCCCAACATCGTTTACAATTACATGCGTGTGTTCGACGTTTATGCATGGTGGTAGATCGGAGTATCCTCTCTAGTTTGCAGGTGCTTGCAGGTGCAGGTACAAATAATAATGTTGTGGTGTTGCAGTTCTTATGTCCGTGCTTGCTATGAAAATAGGACGAGGAACTCCGCCTTATGCAGGACACCCTTTCTACACTGCAACATCAAAGCCGTACGTTGCACACAAAAAAACGTGATATATACTCATTTCCGTTCGTAAATGCATAATAAACAGAAAATGTTTGAAAATGATAAGTTGTAGATTGTGTAGCAGACTAGCTACCAACATAAATACCGAATAGCTTGGTTGGTTATAATGGCTCTAACCACTATGGGACTTGAGGTCATCAGTCCCCTAGACTTAGAACTACTTAAACCTAACTTCACCTAAGGACATCACACACATCATGCCCGAGGCAGGATTCGAAACTGCGACCGTAGCAGCAGCGCGGTTCCGGACTGAATCGCCTAGCACCGCTCGGCCACAGCAGCCGGCCGAATAGCTTGATGAAAGGTATGTTAACTAATGCATACATCCACTCCTTTGCCAATTAAGCTATAACTAGAACTTTAGACATAATGTAATAAACAACACACAGTGCATCAGGTCGTTAATACATACACTATGTGATCAAAAGTATCCAGACACCCCCAAAAACCTACGTTTTCCGTATTTGGAGCATTGTTCTACCACCTACTGCCAGGTACTCCATACCACCGACATTAGTAGTCATTAGACATCGTGAGAGAGCAGAATGGGAGTCTCCGCGGAACTCATGGACCTACAACGTGGTCACGTGACTGGGTGTCACTTGTGTCATACGTCTATACGCGAGAATTACACGCTCCTAAACATCCCTAGGTCCATTGTTTCCGATGTGACAGTTAATTGGAAACGTGAAGGGACACATACAGCACAAAAGAGTACAGACTGACCTCGTCTGTTGATTGACAGAGACCCCCGACAGTTGAAGAGGGTCGTAATGTCTAATAGACAGACATCTATCCAGACCATCACACAGGAATTCCAAACTGCATCAGGATCCACTGCAAGTGCTATAACAGTTAGGCGGGAGGTGAGAAAACTTGGATTTCATGGTCGAGCGGTTGATCATAAGCCACACATTACGCCCGTAAATGCCAAACGACGCCTCGCTTGGTGTAAGGAGCGTAAACACTGGACGATTGAACGGTGGGAAAACGTTATGTGGAGTGACGAATCACGGTACACAATGTGGCGATCCGATGCCAGGGTGTGGGTATGGCGAATGCCCGGTGAACGTCATCTGCCAGCGTGTGTAGTGCCAACAGTGAAATTCGGAGGCAGTAGTGTTATGGTGCGATCATGTTTCTCATGGAGGGGGCTTGCACCACTTGTTGTTTTGGGTGGCATTATCACAGCACAGCCTACATTGATGTTTTAAGCACCATCTTGCTTCCCACTGTTGAAGAGCAATTCGAGGATGGCGATTGGATCTATCAACACGGTCGATCACCTGTTCGTAATTCTCGGCTTGTGGTGGAGTGGTTACAGGACAATAACATCACTGTAATGGACTAGCCTGCACAGAGTCTCGACCTGAATACTATAGAACATCTTTGGAATGTTTTCGAACGCCGACTTCGTACCAGGCCTCACCGACCGTCTTCGATACCTCTCCTCAGTGCAGCACTCCTTGAAAAATGGGCTCTCATTCCCAAGAAACGTTCCAGCACCTGATTGAACGTATGCCTGCGAGAGTGGAAGTTGTCATCAAGGCTAAGGATGGGCCAATACCATACTGAATTCCAGCAATACCGATGGAGGGCACCACTAAGTCATTTTCAGCCAGGTGTCCGGGTACTTTTGATCACATAGTGTATGATATCGACGTATTTGCAGGGCATCCTTGAGTCTTCTTCTTCTGCGCCCCCGTATAGGGAAAGCATGCCAGAGGCCTCTGCTGAACAGGCCCAGATCGACACAAGTGTACCAGCGGAACATGTACCACCAGTTTTCTTTTCTGTTGCTTCTCAGGAGCCGCACGGCCGATCTGTGGAAGAATATGGGTCTGTCCTCTTCATCTGATACTTAATTTGCGCAAGCGCCCCCCCCCCCCCACACACACACATCATCCTCAAACTGTGCGCAAATTCACTCCCGACGTCCATGTCGAGGTCCATCTTTGCAACCACGACACCATGCAGCGCGGTGCAGATGGGCCCAACAACATGTCGAATGGATCGCTCAGGATCGGCATCACGTTCTCTTCACTGATGGGTCGGAGACATGTATGGAGGCAACCGGGTCAGGTTAAGCGCCTTAGACACACTGTCCAGCAAGTGCAGCAAGGTGGAGGTTCCCTGCTGTTTTGGGGTGGCATTATGATATGCCGACGTACGCCGCTGGTGGTCGTGGAAGGTGCCCTAACGGCAGTACGAAACGTGAATGCCATCTTCCGAGCGGTAGTGCACCCATATCGGCAGCATATTGGCGAGGAATTCTTCTTCATGGACGACAATTCGCGCCCCCACCGTACACATCTTGTGAATGACTTCGTTCAGGATAACGACATCGCTCGACTATAGTGGCCAGCATGTTCTCCAGACACGAACCCTATCGACCATGCCTGGGATAGATTGAAAAGGGCTGTTTATGGACGACGTGACCCACTAACCTGTCCGAGGGATCAACGCCGAATCGCCGTTGAGGAGTGGAACATTCTGGACCAACAGTGCCTCGATGAACTTGTGGATAGTACGGCACGACATATACAGACATGCATCAATGCAAGAGGACGTGCTACAGGGTATTAGAGGTACCGGCGTGTGCAGCAATCTGAACCACCTTTTGTAGGGAGCACATTATGCTCATGTGGGAGCGATCTAGATGCTTGTAAAACAATAAACAGGTAGCCACCATCGCAGGAATTATTTTTAATCAATGATTATCGGTTTCGGCGAAACTGAAGCCGCCATCATCGGATCTTAGGACACATACAGGTTGTTTCCCTTGATGTAACCTGTATGTGTCCTAAGATCCGATGATGGATGCTTTAGTTTCGCCTAAACCGGTAATCATGGAATAAAAAGAATTCCTGCGATCTTGGCTACCAGTTTATTGTTTTACAATCTGAACCACCACGTCTGAAGGTCTTGCTGTATAGTGGTACGACGTGAAATGTGTGGTTTTCTCGAGCAATGGAAAAGGCGGAAATGATGTTTGTGTTGATCTCTATTCCAATTTTCTGTACAGGTTCCGGAATTTTCTGTACAGGTTCCGGAATTTTCGGAACCAAGGGGACGCAAAACTTTTTTTGATATGTGTACTTTGCTTCTGGACAAAAAGTTGTTCGGGATGGTCAAGATAAATCGGACAACCTGCACGTTAATGCATTACCAGGATTTATGAGAGTGTTCGCTCGCCTTGTACCAGTTCTACTGGTACACCGTCTTCAGCGCTCCGGCGCTGCTTTTTCACGGCACTGACTAATAGTTTGCCCGGAGAGCTTATAAACACGACTGAGTCGAGTCGAGCGTCAGTCCATTGTGTCGGGTCGCGTGGATTACAACTGGCTGGAGCAAGCAGGCCGGCGTGTTCCCGCGCGAGTGCTGTGCTGTGCCCCACTGCACAGGTCGGCGCTTTCCCCCGGCACCGGCCGTGAGCGCCGGCCGGGGATCCGCCCGTGACGGGGCGTCGCTTCCGCAGCTCCCACGCGCCGACGCCGTCCGGCTAGGCCCATAGCGCTCCTCGCCCTGTACTATGTTAATGCTGCACGTAAATTATGTAACTGTACCATTATGAAAACAAACGAGTATTTACGGCGGAAATAATCCTGTTAATAACACGGCCGGAGCGGGCCCGCCGTTTATTATTTTGGAAGCGCCGCAGCGCACCCACCGGGCGACATTCCTGGACGTGCACGTGTCGCCGCCGCCGCCACGTGCGGGCCCCGTCCCGTCCAGTATTTATACGCCGCCAGACTGCTCGGCTCCAGCGGCGACGCTGGACGGCGCGGTGCTGCTCAGCAGCGTCCAACAGGTGCCGCGCGAGGTCACCCCTGCCTCCGAGACGCTCTCGTGCTTGTAAACACTGACTGAAACACAGCACGATGTCGGCACGATGAATGAAACAGTTGGAGGGTTCGTGTAAATGGTATCATGTTGGATCCACAGTATCCGAAGTCGTGTAGGCACTAGTGAACCGTGGATCTAATTTCAAAGAATATTCTTAAAAATTTTATTTTATTTACTAGCGATTCATCAAGAACATTAACACATTTAATCACACTATGTGAGCGTGGAAGTAGTTGCCAGGGAGTAGCTGATGAAATCATAAACAGAAAGCACCCTCTAAATACCAAGTTACAATTTATTCAGAGGCAGAAAGAGACATGTTTTTCAGTGTATGAGCTTTCGGGCTGAGAACCCTGCCGCTCCCTTTTGACGCGACCGCTCACAACAACCTCTGAAAGACTACACTGGTGCAAATCTGCAACACACCAGATTACTTTAAACTAAAAGTTTTAACAATTCACACAAGCACACAAACTATGTACCCCCGTAGGAGGGATGGAAAAGGTACAAAACACTAAAAATTAAAATATTAACTTTGCCACCGAAGGTGCAACTTAATTTTAACTTCTAAGAAAGTCTTACAGTGAAAGGGTGGCAATTTTATATACTAAAATGACCGTTTAAATAAAAGCCCATGAAATGTAATCTTATATAAAATTATACAAGGTTGGCCAAACGAGTTAACATGGTATACAGTACACATATACCGCCTCTCAAGATGATAGGCAAGATAAAAACACATTTGAGGAATTAGGCCGTCACACTCCAAACAATAAATTCGTTAACACACCTAACCTGACAAACATGACAGAGGCAGCTACTAACGTACGGCAGATTGATAGGGAGATTACCGAACAACCCGAACCGCAGGTTGATCTAACCCACCCCTACTCCAAAAGGGAAAAACGGACCACCCACTTCATAAATAACCACCTTCCCGCGGGTGGGCAAACGGAGAAGAATGGTTTGACGACCCCAAAACAAAGCGGCTGGTGACCTCACCAAGAAAACAAGTAGAATTTAACAAGTAAGGGAAACAACACATTACCAATCACTTAACTTCTAATAAACTGCGATTTCTGGAGAGGACCAGGAGCAGCACCCCCAAATCGCTCTCCCGAACCGTCCGCTTCCAGCCGCTTCAGCGGACGCAGGAAGGCGCGCCGATCTCCCGTCTCACGGCGTCGTAGCTCGCACCGGCCAGACCGATGTCGTAGGTTGACTCCTGTTGCTCTCGTGTCGGCCGCGAAGTCACTACCCCTCGCTATACGGCGCAGCCCACTGGACTCACGTCGCGACCTCACATGCGCCGACGCTCAAGGCAGACAAGTCATCTTGTGTCTCAGTGCGCGACCAACCAACCGATCGATCCAACCGCCAATGACCATTGCCTGAGCAACTCGAGCAGACTGGCGGCCTAACGAGCAGACTCAGATGCAGGAACTAAGCCCCGACCGGGCGACCACTCTCTGAGTTCTCTTACTGGCGGAGTGGAAAGACTCATTTATCCGGCTTTAAAGATTGATCCGAACGAAAGACATACTAACACTCCGGACGACAGACGCACATTAACTGCCCCACAAATTCGGACGAGAGACAGATTAGCAAGCTGGGACCGAGAGACAGACCCCAGACTGACTCCAGACTCCCCCAGACTGACCAACTGGCGACCTCATAGCACCCCTTAAATGCACGTGAACAGGCAACTTATCCCCTTTCCCACCAGAGGGAGACACTAAAGCAGCGACTGCCACAGCGGCTCCACCGCCAGAAACGGAGGGCGACTGCTTCCCACTACGCGCTGCGGCGCGCTCTTCAAAACAGCAATTTTTACCACGGCACAACTGGGCTTTACACATGCTACCATGAAAGTACGCACCCTGGGAAAAACAACATGATAGTAAAGTTATAGCATGGTATCGTCGAATCGAGCAAAATTTTGCAACCAACTATAGCCCGGAACTTCGAGAGTCAATCAACAACGAGCGTGAGAAAAGGCGGGCGCATCACGACATACACTGGTGTGCAAACCTTAGCGACGAAACTACCTTTCAACAGATGTGTCACTGCAAAGTAATATAGCGCGACGAAAATTGGACCATAAATAGAAAGACCTGCTACAGTGTAGTACAGAGTGTCACTGAAAGAAAAACGAAATGAAGCGAACAGAAGTGACACAATTTTCCTGGGACCATTACCTGTTCCACCTGTCGCCATATGATGATACTTCGAGCATTGTCGCCGCGTGCGGAAGTCTCGCGGTCTTAGGTGCCTTGACACGGTTAGCGCGGCTTCCCCCATCGGAGGTTCGAGTCCTCCCTCGGGCACGGGTATGTGTGTGTTGTCCTTAGCGTAAGTTCAAGTTGGATTAAGTAGTATGTACAAACCAGATGGCAGTTATAAGAGTCAAGGGACATGAAAGGGAAGCAGTTTTTTGGAGGGGAGTGAGACAGGGTTGTAGCCTCTCCCCGATGTTATTCAATCTGTATATTGAGCAATCAGTAAAGGTAACAAAAGAGAAATTCGGAGTAGGTATTAAAAGAAGAAATAAAAACTTTGAGGTTCGCCGATGACACTGTAATTCTGTCAGAGACAGCAAAGGACTTGGAAGAGCAGTTGAACGGAATGAACAGTGTCTTGAAAGGAGGATATAAGATGAACATCAACAAAAGCAAAACAAGGATAATGGAATGTAGTCGAATTAAGTCGGGTGATGCTGAGGGAATTAGATTAGGAAATGAGACACTTAAAGTAGTGAAGGAGTTTTGCCATTTGGGGAGCAAAATAACTGATGATGGTCGAAGTAGAGAGGATATAAAATGTAGACTGGCAATGGCAAGGAAAGAGTTTCTGAAGAAGAGAAATTTGTTAACATCGAGTATAGATTTAAGTGTCAGGAAGTCGATTCTGAAAGTATTTGTATGGAGCGTAGCCATGTATGGAAGTGAAACATGGACGATAACCAGTTTGGACAAGAAGAGAATAGAAGCCCTCGAAACGTGGTGCTACAGAAGAATGCTGAAGATAAGGTGAGTAGATCACGTAACTAATGAGGAGGTATTGAAAAGGATTGGGGAGAAGGGAAGTTTGTGGCACAACTTGACTAGAAGAAGGGATCGGTTGGTAGGACATGTTCTGAGGCATCAAGGGATCGCCAATTTAGTATTGGAGGGCAGCGTGGAGGGTAAAAATCATAGTGGGAGGCCAAGAGATGAATAACCAAATTCAGAAGGATGTAGGCTGCAGTAGGTACTGGGAGATGAAGAAGCTTGCACTGGATAGAGTAGCATGGAGAGCTGCATCAAGACTGTCTCAGGATTGAAGGCCACAACAACAACAACAGTAAGTAGTGTGTAGGCCTAGGGACCAATGACCTCAGCAGTTTGGTCCCATAGGAACTTACCACCAAGTTACCACCGGAATTGTCGGGCACGATCATTTTGATGGCCCAGGTGTGTGGGGAACCTTAATGTTACATGGGCGTTCTGACGTCCAATTCTTTGAACACAGCACAGTCCTTCCCCACAAGCGTATTTTCAGCGATGAACTCGGTGTTGACTTCATTTCTGTAGATGATGATACATGATCGCATCAAACTCTTGGAAGAGCGCTTGAAAGGAGCGGATATTCGGTGAATCGACCAGCCTGGCCATTTCGCTGACGTAAATCCCATAGTGCTCGTGGAGGACGCGTTTGCGAAGACGTTTCAGCACGTCCACACCCACCAATAGCCGTCCGTCACTTGTCAACCGCACTCGTGGAGGAATGGACGTCCCTACCGCAAGAAATCCTATCGAACCTTGTGGCTAGCGTGGGAGTACGTCACAGAGAATGCATCACCGTCCGAGGAGATCACACACCCTATTAACAACCACCTTCAGCCTGCTGTAATGTGCAGGGGACGATCATAAATCTCGGTGATTTCAATGTAACTATTGTCTTCGAATAAAAGTTCATTTCTGTGCGTCTCATTGCGTATTTCTCTGAGATACTTTCGGTAGTATACAGTAGCAGATCTTGCTACGTATGGTCCAAGTCTCATCGAGCTATGAGGTTTGGCAGTAACACACCGTGAGATGCATAATTTCGTCCTCAAGTTTTACACACCAGTGTATTATACATTAAAGTTCCCCGCCGCTGTTTTATGTTTATCTGCTACAGCTAGTCTCAGGAACTACTGTAGGGATTTTGATATAGTTTTCACAAGTATAGAGACTGACTCATAAGGTACATTCGTGTATACACTGTTTTACCGTTTTTCTGGACAAGTAACTTACTTACTCATTTTCACTTTGCTTATTGCCACAAAGAGAGTAAGAACATTAAAACAGTGAAATTTGACTGGGAACATTGAAAGGATACTCTGGTTGGACTGTAAGTTTATTGAGAATGTAGGCAAAATTTATTGTACTAACGACATTTACTTTCCCAAAATAGACATAAATTATGCTAAACAAATTATTGATTGAATACCGTAAAAAACTAGCAGGTTATTTAAGACTGCACTGGGTGGATCCTGGGTGCAGAGACAGTTTAACTAGGTGAACACTGAGTCAAGTATTCTGGCCCTAAAAATGTGGATAACGCAAGCTGAATTGATCTGACTCTGATCAGACTTTGATTGATCAAATCTACTGAAGTTTCTTTACATAGGTGGAGCTGAGAGCAAGTGGCGATTGAAGTCTGTACGCCCTGACAATGCCGGAGCGACAGTGAGTTGCCCTGTTTACTTCGTGCGGCGATGTAACTTGCAGCTGGCGAGAACTTCACCACAGGCTCCCCAGTAGAAACTACTCGCAAGTGAAGTCACTTAGGCCAGAAGTGCTTACCAGGCCAAAGTCCTGGGCACCTCTCGAGAAAAAAAAATCCGTTTTCCCGCAAAGTGCATGAACGACCCCGCCTTCACACCATCTTGAGCCAATCACAGAACTCTAGAGGCGCTAAATCTCCCCTCCCACATGACTGCACAAACTCATGTCGAACCAGGGCAAGAAACCTGCGTCTCTGAAAAAAAGAAACCACCAGTTACTGGATTTTTTTAATTTTTCCCAGAGGGGGAAAGGATGATTTTTTTTTTCGAAGTCATGTCTCTACCCACGGCAACAAGCGAACGATCTGATAGATCTTTATCTAAATCGCCTGTGCCTTGGAGCTTGTTAGTCCTAACTATGATGTGTAATAAGGATTCTAACTCTAAACGTTTCTCAGACGCCAGAGTCTTCTTATACAACCGAGGTGGCTGTGGGAAGTGGTTCACTGGCCTATTTGCACTATCGGAAAACACGAAAAGATGTGAATTTTTATTACACGTGGATCTGCCTGCACACAATGCTCAGTTTACGACTCCACTGTGTAGTTGCGTTCCTTCAGACCGTCGCCCCAGCCCGGGCTTGTTTTGGCGCCGCGGCAGGTAGCTCGGCACTGTTTTGCTGGAGCCCTCGACAAGGGGCTAACCCGTCTGCTCTGTATCGCTCTGGGCCTGTTCGGCAACATTTACTAAATGATGCCGGCCGAAGTGGCCGTGCGGTTAAAGGCGCTGCAGTCTGGAGCCGCAGGACCGCTACGGTCGCAGGTTCGAATCCTGCCTCGGGCATGGATGTTTGTGATGTCCTTAGGTTAGTTAGGTTTAACTAGTTCTAAGTTCTAGGGGACTAATGACCTCAGCAGTTGAGTCCCATAGTGCTCAGAGCCACTTGAACCATACTAAATGATGGGCTCGCCGCCAATTACTTTCAACTCCCAACAAGCTATTTATACAAGCTAAGAATCATAAAAATACCTCATGTTTTTAGCGCCCTACCAGGCTCCATCAACATCTGCTCAGGCTGGTAACTTTCTAGAGTCCCGCTCCAGATGTGTCAGGTTGTAAAAAAATCTTTAATAATTTTCCGTATGTGAAAAATAGTTGAGAGAGTAACTTGTCCTCTCTCAACATCTACTTCACAACTTCAGCAAAATTTCACTCCAGCACTTCTATCATGTAAATTATACAGTACATTTACCTTTACTTCAAAAGTTAGTTCATGACAATTATTTTCAAACATTTATTCAAAGATGAAAATTAGTGCTTGGAGATACTAAATAAAGCATTTCAGATGTTTTAATAACAGATTTGTTTTTTTAATCATATGGTGAGGGTCCCCCATCGGGCAGACCATTCGGCGGGTGCCGGTATTTTAATTTGACGCCACTTGTTCGACCTGCAGTGGATGAGGATGATAGGATGATGATGAGGACAGTACAGCACAACACCGAGTCCCTGGGCGGAAAATATTCCCGGACCGAGCTGGGAATCGAACCCGGGCCCAGAGGAGTGACAGTCAGTCATACTGACCATTCAGCTACCGGGGACGGACAATAACAGATTTACTTCGAATAATCAAACACCAGGAATGAAGAGGGTGGAACAAATTTTATATTTAACAAAAGAAGTTAATTTTGTATTAGTGGTTCACACTTCTACAATTCTAATTATACAGTTCGTAGCCCGTTAGCTGTTGGCGTTGGCTGTGACGGAAAGTAATTGCGGTCACACTAACGGTCGTATGGTGTTCAAGTTTCTCGAAGTATGGACTAATTAATTTTTCTTGGCGTCGTTTTACCGCCCGTAACGTAGCCCAACAGGTTGTATCAAATCCGTAATAACTCAGCAGTCGTCATCCGAGCCTATCGTGCAACAATTTCCAGGCAAGACATCGCCTGCTGCCTACAGACCGTGTCCTCTCGTTCCTGCTTGCTCTACAGGTGGCGCGCCAAAGACCCAAGCCACCTTTTACGCCTCCCACAGTAATTTCCGTACAGTGCAGAAACACTCCATCTTTTACATAACACATATCCAACACATCATCCCTCAGCATGTAGCATTTTATACAAACGACAACTTGACCAAATATATAATATTACATACACGGATATTTTAATTTTATTAATCCTTAGTAAATTATTATTTACTAAATTGTATGTTAAGTTATAAATATACATTAGCAAAGACTCTAAGACCACATATCTCACATTTTTGAAATAGTCTTTGCACACCAGAGGCCAATGGCCTAGCCGCAGTGGTAACACCGGTTCCCGTCAGTTCACCGAAATTGAGCGCAGTCGGGGTGGGCCAGCACTTGGATGGGTACTATCCCGTCTACCGAGCGCTGTTTGCAAGCGGGGTGCACTCAGCCCTTGTGAGGCAAATTGAGGAGGTACTTGACTGAGAAGTAGCGGCTCCGGTCTCGTAAACTGAAATACGGCCGGGAGAGCGGTGTGCTGACCACATGCCCCTCCATATCCGCATTCAGTGACGCCTGTGGTGTGAGGATGACACGGCGGCCGGTCGGTACCGTTGGGCCTCCCAAGGCCTGTTCGGACGGAGTTTAGTCTGGTCTGCATATCACAGTTACATCAGAACGAATTTTAAATACAAAAAACATTATAAACTAGATGATTCGTTGATTAATAGTGTTATAAGCGATGGCGTAATCCTTGTTAATCGGGTTCCAAAAGGCACTGCAAAGTACCAAGTTGCTTTGAAGAAGAGGCTCCTTGCAGCACTACATGAAAAAATCACCGGAAAATGCTGCCCTTTGCTCTTTCACCGAGACAACGTACCACCGAATGGGTCCAACATGACGCTGCAGTGATTTCTCATGTTCCCCAGTGACCTGACCTGGCTCCTAGCGACTTTCGTCTGTTTCCGACGATGAAAGACACTCTCTGTGAACACACATTCACTATCCGTGCCGTTACTGCATCGAAGATTATCCAGCGGTCTAACCAGATTCCTAAAGAAGCGTTAGAAGCGACGTTGTAAAAAATGCGTATGGCTGCAGTGGGAAAACAACTGAAAATGACAGAAGTTGCATAGTTTACGTGTTATTAGCTTGTGAGGAAAGTTGTCGGAAGTGCTTTAACTCGGATGCGTCTGCGTTCCTTAACTTTCTCGTATCATCTCTCGGCCACCCTCACAACACACGTATAAAACTGTGTTGCAAATTTCCAAATGTATTTCGAAACGAAAACTGCTTAAACACATTGATTGTATGCTTACCTTTACAGACAGACACGTTGAAAATTTGCTTTTGAGAAAGCTACTTAGTTTTCCAAGTATTCTCCATGCTGCTTTTACTCCTACACTTGTTTCCTTTGTTGTACATCCAGTCAGTCTTCAGCTGCCCAAAATACAAAAATTCGTCAGAGGATTCTTCGATTTCTTTGTAGTTATCAGTGAAAGTTTTCTACATTTTGGAGATTCATTTGCATACAAGGCGTCTTCTTTTGGTTTATGACTTTGATTAGAGAGCTACTACACATCTTTTTTTTAATAAATAATATATTTCAAAAATCATTGTACTTTTTCGCGACTGTACCTGCCACTCACTTAAGTGCTGTAATTGGTTGATTAATCAAGTTGCTACAACAACAAACAGAATAAAAGCCTTGAACGGAAAACCCAACACTTCCGCACTAGTGCGACCAATGTCCCCATATGCAAGAGATTTTCCTTGCGTCGTGATGACATTTGCACATCTCATCTGCGTATCTAAAACAATTCACTGTATTACGAGAAAAGACTCATCAACTCTCAGTAGTTTTAGGAGATACGATAGTGTTTTCAAGAATGTACTTAGACAATTTGCCATTATAGTAAGGCCCAAGCCAACAGTAGAAGACTACGAAAAACGTGCAAGCGGCTCATAACACATCTGGAGACGTTCTATGACCAGGAAGGAAAAAATTTTTCCTACGATACCTATAAAGGAACACACAGGGTGGCTAATTTTGTTGTTCCCAGAATGAGATTTTCACTCTGCAGCGGAGTGTGCACTAATATGAAACTTCCTGGCAGATTAAAACTGTGTGCCCGACCGAGACTCGAACTCGGGACCTTTGCCTTTCGCGGGCAAGTGCTCTACCATCTTTTTTTTATTAGAATAACAGTAAATACAACAAAATATAACACATCCTGTTCTCTGTTTTTTTTTTAATAATTTGTATTGAACAAACTAAAAGTACATATATATTTACTATGCAAGAGTTCTTCAAGGTACCATTTAAACATATACAAATGACAGTTAAACAAAAAAAATATTAAAAAGAAAAACAATAAATACAACAAAATATAACATATTCTGTCTTCTCCATTTCTTTTTTTTTTTTTTCTCGATGCATGAGAACGTGGAACGTGGATAAGGGTGTTGCATCATGTGACAGGTAGGCATGGTACACCCCAACTTTGAGGGGGGTCAAGGAAGACGCTGCGGAGATAACCGGCAAAAGTTTGTCGGTAAGATGGTTTTCGGGTGAGGGTGCTATGCGCGGTCACAACTTTGTACCAGAAGTCAAGGACTGTATGCGGACCACTCTGAAAGAGGTATTCTAAAGCCTGTCCTCGAAACCAGATTAGGGTATGGTGCTTAGCAAGAGGGTAGTGAAATGTCTGGGGCAACAACAGTAAATCCGGGGTTACCGTCGTTGGCGGGGCACGGAGGTAAAAGCCCAGGATGCGTTGGATGAGGAGCCGTACGTTTCGTTTGAGGGGGCACGTAAGGCGGTGCTCGTCGGTGTCTTCGAGCTGACAGTCAGGGCAGAGTGGGGAGGTGGCCAGTCCTATGCGATAAAGTCGACTATTAGTCGGGAATTTTCCATAGACTAAAACATACCAGAGTGCAGACACAGACGACGGTAAAAAGGAGGCATGCACACACCCCTAAACCGTGCGCCAGTTAATGTCAGGATGCTGTAGCACCATGGGGTCGCAAGGGTTGGACAGCATAAACAAACGATAATAATCTTTTGTACGGGGAGGACGGGTGACTGGAAGATCGGCCCGAACGTAGCTGAGTTCTATGAAACAATTGGCGACGTGGTACAATAATGGAGAAATAGGTGCCACATTGATCGGTGGATCGAGAGAAGCTGGTCGTAGGATATCTAAGAGACTGCGTGTTAAGGACGGGACCGGCCCCTGCCAGTGCCGCAACAGAGTGTGGACAAAGAGTGCAGAAGATCGTGCCCGCACGTTAACGAGTCCGAGGCCACCTTTTGCAGGAGGCAGTGTTAGAGTGTTGTAGCGGACTTTGAAAAGTGCCCCTGCTGACACGAAATATCCAAAGGCTGATTGGATGCGGCGGCCAAGGGTTAACGGCATTGGGAGGATCTGGGCGACGTGTACCAGTTTAGGGGCGACATACATGTTGACATAGGACACACGTTGGAGTTGATTGAAGTTGCGGTGCACTTGACCGCGGACAAGGTGCCGAATCGACTGCAAAAGCCGCCGGTAAGCCAGGGCCACTGTGCGGTGTGTGGAGCTCGTAAATTCGATACCCAAGTAACGAAGGGTGGCACTGACTGGGAGTGGGGTCGGCACCATAGCCGGGAGGCCGCGACCAATGTGCAGCATAGTCGATTTACGGACATTAAGAATGCTACCAGAAAGACGTCCGTACTGGTGGATCCATTGGATGGCGTCATTGAGTTCCGTGGAGGAGCAGGTGAGAAAGAGGAGATCGTCCGCGTAAGCCCTACAGTGAACGGTGTAGTCACGCAAAGTGGGGCCCTGCAGTCTAGAGGTAAGTCCAGTGATGAGGGGCTCAAGTGCAATGGCATATAGTAAAGTAGACATAGGGCATCCTTGACGCACAGAGCGGCGTATAGGAATAGGTCCTACAAGCCTCCCATTGACTTGTACCATCGAGACCGCGGGAAGTAGTAACCGGCGAATGGCATCGACAAAGAGCAATGGGAATCCCATACGTGTCGCCACCATGAGGAGGAATGGGTGTCGAACGCGATCAAAGGCACTCGTGAAATCGACGGATACCAGTGCTGCACGAAGGCGACAAACCGACGCCACTGCAATGAGGTCACGGCATTCTCCTAGGGCTGTTTGTAAGGTGGCCCCACAACCACGTGCAGTCTGCTCAGGTGAAAGGACCGTAGGTAAGACGGTGCGTATGCGCGCTGCTAAGAGGCGTGCATAGATTTTATAGTCTGCACTCAGTAGTGTAAGGGGGCGATATGCAGAGACATGAGACCCTCCCTTCGGCTTAGGCACAGGTAGAAGAATGCCAGTGACGAATTCAGGTGGAATTGGGAAGGACGGAGTAAAGAGTTCCTGAATCACTTCCGTCCAGCGAGGAAGCATTAACGTGGTGAACGCCCGGTAAAACTCCACTGGGAGACCATCTGGTCCGGGTGATTTGTTCTTGGCCCCTTTGTTGATCGCATCTACCACCTCTTCTGCGGTGATTGCAGACATCATGGACGTTGACTCCGCTACGGTGAGGGTCCGATCAGGGGAAGGACGGAGATCATCAGGAATGGGCGTCGCCATCGGTTCATCGTCATAAAATTGGCGATAATGCTCAGCAAAGGCAGACACCACTGCCGCCTGTTTTGTGTGATGAACACCGTCGGAGGTCGTGATGTTGGGGACGAAAAGCCGATGTCGACGACTATGGTCGGATGCGGCATGGATTGTGGATGGGGTTTCGTCGTGGAGGAGGTCTTGTCGTCGGGAACGCACCACGACACCATGCAGTCGTGCACGTTGAAGAGAGAGGAGACGAGCTTTAGTACGTTGTCGTTCCCTGTGGGTGTCAGGTGATGGAGGGAGCGCATCGAGCTCACGGAGGACGGCGTAGCGAAAATTTGTGGTGTCTCGATGCCATGCTGCTGCTTCCTTGCCACATTGTATGAAGGCCTTTCTGATTGCAGGTTTGGCACATTTGAGCCACCAATGGAACGTGGATGTGTACTGCGGCAATGCATTGTCGGCAGTGTGGATCATTAAGGAGAGAGGCAGTAACCTCTGCCGCGCCACACTGACTGAGGTGGCAGAGCCAGGGAGCAAATGACTGCGCAGTGGTCCGAAAATGCAAGGGGCCATCGTCCAGCTTGGGCGACTTCATTGAAAAGGTGGGCAGAGACATAAAACCGGTCCAGTCTGCTCGCAAAATGTGCTGTACAATGGGTAAAACCGGGGGTATTGCCATGAATTTTCTCCCAAACGTCCACTAGATGAAAATTGTCGATTAAGGTGAGCAGCGCCAGGCATGGCGAATAACCAGGCATTTGGTCCTGCGGATGGAGGACACAGTTGAAATCGCCTCCCATGATAAGGCGATCATAGCGTCCAGAAAACAAGGGCGCCACCTCATGTCCGAAGAAAGTGGACCGCTGCCGACGGTTCATGGAGCCAGACGGAGAGTAGATATTGATGACGCGCGTGTCGAAGATGGTAACAGCCATGCCTCTTCCACAGGGAAGGATTGTCGTGTCCTTGAGTGGGATTCCTTCGCGTATGTAGAAAGCCACTCCACGCCCTGATTGATCACGTGTGGACATGTATGAGTCGTAGCCGTAGACTGGTGGTAACGTGGCAACGCGTACTTCCTGAAGAAGGGCGACGTCGACGTCAAAGGCCCGAAGCATGTCACATAGGAGTTGCAGCTTGGGTGCAGTGCCGATCATGTTGATGTTCAGTGTGGCAAACCGGTACGTTTGTTTCAGTGGTGGTAGACGCGCATCTACCATCACCAAGGGAAGTAAGAGGAGGGCACCGACAGGAGGTCCCGTCCCATCAGCTGCAGTGGCTCGCTTTTGATGTTAACAGGCAGCCTTGTCCGGCGGAGGCAACTCATCCGGACGAGGGGGCGTATCTTCCTCAGTGTCGTCGGCCCATGCTCCTGTGCCGTGGGTCTGTCCAATGTCCACGGGAATTGCGTCGTGGTGAGAGAGATCTGGAGTTGTCGGCGGGGAGACAGGCGTCTCAACCGGCGCACCGATCGTTTCATTGTGCGTGGCGACCTCCATGGTGGTCCCGTCCTGCGAAACGTCTTGTTCATCGTGAAAGTTGTCCGCCGACCTCTGTGTGGAAATGTCGGCTGGTTGGGTGTCGTCTTCGTCGTCGTGGGTGGCGACGCTCTGAGAGCCCGTGGGTGAACGGCGACGGCGTTTGCGCCTACGTGGCGAGCGTTGTTTGCGCACGTGTTCCTCAGTGTCGGACGGCGGCAAGGAGGAGCGTCGATCTGGTTCGAAGGCGCTGGTGGGTACAATGAAATTGTCAAACAGGTGTTGTGAAGAAGTACTGTTCCCCTCAGCGTCCGGTGCGGGAGCCTGTTCGGCGGCAAGGTTGTCAGGTGGGACGTCCGCACCGTCCATAGGTGACTGGGACGGTGGGACGTGCCGATCGGAAGGACCGGGCGACGGACTGGACGAAACTGTAGACGTGGCGAGAGCCGCTGCGTAAGTGACCGGTAGGGCGGTCATCGTGGGTGTGACGGACGCTTCCGACAACGGGAGCTGCGCGACACGTCGTTGAATGCATTCAGACCGTAGGTGACCTTCTTTCCCGCAACCGGAACAGGTCCGAGGTTGGCCGTCGTACATTATAATGGCACGGCAGCTTCCGATACGTAGATAGGAAGGTACGTGATTCTACAACTCGATGCGGACCTGTCTGACACCGTTTAAAACGGGATAGGTTTGAAATTGGACCCATCGTTCGGCAACATGTTCCAGAACGTTGCCATAGGGACGGAGCGCCTCGATGACGACGTCTGCAGGTAGTTCGAACGGCAGTTCGAAGATCCTTATCGTCCGTGTGCCGAGACCTGCGTGATCGACGGTAACGGGTCCGACGTTGCCGTCGGAATGACAGAAGCGCAGTCCACGTTTTGCCTCTTGAAGCACCTTGTCGCACGCCGCATCGTTTATCATTTTGACGTAGACGGTACTGCTAACTATGGACAAGTGGATACCAAGTAGATCCGTTGGTGGTATTTTAACTTCATCGCGAATAAATCGTTCTACCACCAGGGCCTTGGGTCGGGCGAAGTCGGAACAAAAGTTAAAACGTAATGTCGTCGTCCGATAGTTGTGCGCCATGGTCTAGAAGGGAAAACGGCACTTACAGCGGCCGAAGTAAACACAAACACACCGTGCGCGCCTCGCCCGCAGCGCTCTGGCGCGTGACCGCCTCGCAGCACTGCCGGCGGCAGACACCATCTGAGCTACCGAAGCACGACTCATGCCCGGTCCTCACAGCTTCTGCAGTATCTCGTCTCCTACCTTCCAAACTTTACAGAAGCTCTCCTGCGAACCAAGCAGAACTAGCACTCCTGAAAGAAAGGATACTGCGGAGACCGGGCTTAGCCACAGCCTGGGGGATGTTTCCAGAACGAGATTTTCACTCTGCAGCGGAGTGTGCGCTGATATGAAACTTCCTGGCACATTAAAACTGTGTGCCCGAGCGAGACTCGAACTCGGGACCTTTGCCTTTCGCGGGCAAGTGCTCTACCATCTGAGCTACCGAAGCACGACTCACGCGGGAGAGCTTCTGTAATGTTTGGAAGGTAGGAGACGAGATACTGGCAGAAGTAAAGCTGTGAGGACCGGGCGTGAGTCGTGCTTCGGTAGCTCAGATGGTAGAGCACTTGCCCGCGAAAGGCAAAGGTCCCGAGTTCGAGTCTCGGTCGTGCACACAGTTTTAATCGGCCAGGAAGTTTCAATTTTGTTGTTTTTCGAGAAGAACATTCTCGTATGCCTGAAATCGGCATTCGAAAGGTAGCGAGCGAGAAATTGCTACTCTGCCGCTCCTCGATGTTTGTGACTGGAGTCTAGAAATAGCTGGAGGGTCCTCTCCAGCGCACCTGTTCGCGCCTCCACGTGCCGTCGACGGCCGCCCCGACCGGTGACCGCCAGGTCTGTTGCCAGCAGTGGAGAGCAGAGAGACGTAGCTTTTCCGGAATTGGTATTTCCAGCACAGCTCTGGCGTCGCGCTGTCTGGCGTGTGCTGCGACAGATGGACGGGACGGAAATACTGGCCACGCCCAGGCCATCCGTAGCGACCGAGCCGTGTCCAGCGGCCGGGGGCCGGAGGCGGCGCGCTGTCTGCAGGGCACCTGCTGGCCACTGGGAGGGTGGCAGAGGGGGGGGGGGGGGCGGGGGGCGGGAGAGCACTCTCATTAACGCGCTGACTGCTGACTGCCAGAGAGGGCGGCAGCCTTCTGCCTTCTGGCAGCGGCCTCAGTGGTCACGTACTGCGAGACTATCGATCACCCTCCAAAACACACACACAGACGTCCTCGTTTGAAGGCACAGTTTTAGCATCCACTCGGTTGATGGGGTTCGAGTATTTTGGAAGTGTCAGATCATTAGTCACGGGACCAGGTGGGAGCTAATGCGACCAGGTGTCCGCTCTGAAAATATTTGCGGTTTCCGTAAACACGTGTGTTTACAACACTTGAAAAAAAAAAGAAAAGGTCTGGCTCTGAGGGTCAGTGTGTGTGCCATGTCGAGGACCCTTCACCGACAGAGAATTTTTTTCCCAGTGGGACGACTTGAAACGTTAACATTCATCCTGTGGAGGACAACCGAGAAGTTACACGAAGGGTGAGCGGCGGTCACAGAGACGAATGATTCCACTTGCCATCATCGCTGCCGCCCCCGAACGTGCATTGCAGCCTGAAGGAGCCGATGGACAGCGGAATTTCTAAACGAGGATAATTCCACAGAGATAGGCAACCATCTCATCTCCTACAATAAAATTGTTCAAATGGCTCTGACAACTATGGGACTTAACACTTGAGGTCATCAGTCCCCTAGAACTTAGAACTACATAAACCTAACTGACCTAAGGGCATCACACACATCCATGCCCGAGGCACGATTCGAACCTGCGACCGTAGCGGTCGTGCGGTTCCAGACTGTAGCGCCTAGAACCGCTCTGCCACAGCGGCCGGCTCTCCTACAATAGTACAGGGATATAGGAAGAGCAGTAAGGGCGGAACATCAAGAATAAAAATTTAATGTTCACAGAAGACTAAGAAAATGTTTTAGTTTATTGTATAAGGTATTAGCAGTGTTTTTGCGTTTGTAAGCATGGAGTGGTAAACTAATGATCTTTATCTGCATTTATGGCTGAAAACAGGCACACGTGTGACAGTAATACCCTTAATTACTGATTGCTGTTGTTACGTTAACACATGCACTGATGGTGTTGTGCCCCGTAAGTGCAATGGCCACACTGTGATTAACCAAATGTAGGAGGACTTTCTGCCTTGCTCCGGTCGCAAGTTTGAATCCTGCCTCGGGCATGGTTGTGTGTGATGTCCGTAGATTAGTTAGGTTTAATTAGTTCTAAGTTCTAGGGGACTGATGACCTCAGAAGTTAAGTCGCATAGTGCTCAGAGCCATTTGAACCAACGAATTTCTGCCTTGAAAAGAAGTAAAACAATTTCTTTCACCAACGCAACAAGCAACAGTATGGTCTTATACAGGGTGTTACAAAAAGGTGCGGCCAAACTTTCAGGAAACATTCCTCACACACAAAGAAAGAAAATATGTTATGTGGACATGTGTCCGGAAACGCTTTCTTTCCATGCTAGAGCTCATTTTATTACTTCTCTTCAAATCCCATTAATCATGGAATGGAAACACACAGCGACAGAACGTACCAGCGTGACTTCAAACAGTTTGTTACAGGAAATGTTCAAAATGTCCTCCGTTAGCGAGGATACGTTCCTCCACCCTCTATCACATGGAATCCCTGATGCGCTGATGCAGCCCTGGAGAATGGCGTATTGTATCACAGCCGTCCACAATACGAGCACGAAGAGTCTCTACATTTGGTACCGGGATTGCGTAGACAAGAGCTTTAAAATGCCCCCATAAATGCAAGTCAAGAGGGTTGAGGTCAGGAGAGCGTGGGGGCCAAGGAATTGGTCCGCCTCTACCAATCCATCGGTCACCGAATCTGTTGTTGAGAAGCGTACGAACACTTCGGCTGAAATGTGCAGGAGCTCCATTGTGCATGAACCACATGTTGTGTCGTACTTGTAGAGGCACATGTTCTAGCAGCACAGGTAGAGTATCCCGTATGAAATCATGGCGGTGAATCGAGGAAGTACGGTACATACTGACGAAACTAAAATGAGCTCTAACATGGAAATTAAGCGTTTCCGGACACATGTCCACATAACATCTTTTCTTTATTTGTGTGTGAGGAATGTTTCCTGAAAGTTCGGCCGTACCTTTTTGTAACACCCTGTAGAGACAATCACAGTGTTTAGCCGTACCTATTATGTTTCTTAATCTATTGCCTGACGCATCTGAAAATGACATGGGGTGATAGAGTGGTTGATGTAAGAGATTGAACTGAAATCTTCGGATTTATTAACAATTATTTTTACGTGAAGCAAATCTGAATTGTGTAACAAGCAATGTTCTGAAATGTTACTGTCTCTTACGAAACGAAGACTTGACAATAACTTAGCAGACAAAATGATCAGCAGGAGGGGGGGAAGGAGGGGTGGGGGTGCCTCGATGGGAAAGAAGGAAAGGATTTTATAAGCATGATCCAACACTCTGCATCAGAGATAAGCGTCGCTGTGGGTAAACAGCTAGAGATAAAGTTGCTACTACTCGTTCACAGAGATTCGCGGGGCTGATAAACTAGAAAATTTCGTTTAACCAGTGTGCACGGGACAACAGCAGAGCGAGTGAGAAATGAATGTTAGTCATAGTTATTCAAGCAAGAGAGCGAACTTAACGGTCGATCTAAAATGCGATGTAAAGAATTTAGCTTACGACACACATGGTATTGGTTTCAACAAGTCGGAAAGATTTTGATGCAGAGAATTGTGACAAGGAACGAGCTCTGATCGTGACCTATCGGCATGCCAGCAAGCAGCTGACGTCTCGCCGTCGTTGCCTCGTGGTTCAGTTGCACACCGAGTCTCCTTTGGCCAACAGCCCCTCCAGCGTGTCCAGACTGCAACTCGCCCTGTCTTCAATTGCCTTTGCCTACCCTTCGCTCCTCAACTCCCCCCCCCCCCCCTCCCCCCCCCCCCCCCCGAGAGGACAAACTTCTTGGGGCACATTCCCGCCAATTTCGGACCTAGCTGCTGGGAGCAACCAAAGGCCCAATCGACTTGCACCAAGAGCGCGCGATACTGATCCCTTGTTCGTCCGTTTTAACTGACAGATACTCTAGAAAGAGGCTTCTACCGAAAACTTAACAAATAGAAACATTCGTCCACGAATGTTCCACCTGCGCAGTCCAAGTCAAGTGCCCCAACACAATAGCAAATGCCCTTGCTATTGTCCTGTGCATTTCAACGGTTCAATAGTCAAATCATTCCATGTAGGCTTTCACGGGCGGCGTCTTCATCAATAAACACTTCCGGGCTAAGTTGCTGTGGTCGATCTGTAGAACTTCTTCTCCCTGACGTTTCGTTCTCAACTACGGAGAACATCTTCGGAGGTGAGTCAACGACTGACTCACCTCCGAAGATGTTCTCCGTAGTTGAGAACGAAACGTCAGGGAGAAGAAGTTCTACAGATCGACCACGGCAACTTAGCCCGGAAGTGTTTATTGATGGGGTTCAATAGTCAGTTTGTAAGTTCGGAGAGAGCACAATATTCCTCTTAGTCAACAGCCAGAGTAACAGAGTAGATTTCATGCAAGACAGGGAGTGTTCATGAAACAGAGGTTGCAGATCATGAAGTCAGAACAAATAAAACACGCACCCCATAGATCACTCCCCTTCAGTCTTTGATCCGAGTAGGAAATGATATAGATGGCATTCACTGAAGAGACAAATTACATTGGTACACCTGCCTAATATTGTATAGGCCCCCGGGAGCACGCAGAAGTGCCGCAACACGACGTGACATGGATTCGACTAATGTCTGAAGTAGTGCTGGAGGGAACTGACACCATGAATCCTTCAGGGCTGCCGATAAATCCGTAAAAGTACGAGGGGGTGGAGATGTCTTCTGAACAGCACGTTGCAAGGCATCCCAGATATGCTCAAAAATGTTCATGTCTGGGGGGGAGTTTGGCGTCCAGCGAAAGTCTTTAAACTCAGAAGAGTGTTTCTGAAGCTACTCAGCTGTAACTGGACGTTTCAGGTGTCACATTTTCCTTCTGGATTTGCCCAAGTCCGTCGGACTGCATAATGGACATCTAGACGTGTCAGGGGTCCCATACCACTCCAACCGCACATAGAGAATCCACCAGCTTGAACAGTCCCTTGCTGACATGCAGGGGATTCATAGGTTGTCTCCATACCCGTACACTTACATCCGCTCTATACAATTTGAAACGTCTGACCAAGAAATATGTTTCCAGTCATCAACAGCCCAACGTCAGTGTTGACGGACCCAGGCAGGCGCAAAGTTTTGTGTCGTACAGTCATTAAGGGTACCCGAGTGGGCCTTCGGCTCCGAAACACATAACTGTTGTGAATTGGCAGGAGCCAATTCACGGTGTTTGGAGGAAGCCGAAAGCCACGCGTTAAGCTCACGCAGACTGGCGTGAGGTCTGGAACAGTTAAGGGAATATTTAGTAGCAAATAAAGTACGTAGTTGATGTAATACGTAACTTTAATCCATAATCGTAGAACATCGGTCTGACGGTACAAGCATCCCAAGATAAATAACAATCTCAATATAAACTGTTAATGGCGCCTTGCTAGGTCGTAGCAAATGACGTAGCTGAAGGCTATGCTAACTATCGTCTCGGCAAATGAAAGCGTATTTGTCAGTGAACCATGGCTAGCAACGTCGGCTGTACAACTGGGGCGAGTGCTAGGCCGTCTCTCTAGACCTGCCGTGTGGCGGCGCTCGGTCTGCTATCACTGACAGTGGCGACACGCGGGTCCGACGTATACTAATGGACCGCGGCCGATTTAAAGGCTACCACCTAGCAAGTGTGGTGTCTGGCGGTGACACCACAATAACTATGATGTTTTGTTGAACGTAATTGCTATAGTGCTGAGCAAAACTTGCTCGAATTGCAGAAACTGTGTCCTATGTTTCGAGAAGTTCGATTTTTGGAACAGTTGTAGTTACTTACGGAACCGGATTGTTAATTGTAATTCGTGATTATTCTGGATCGCTCAAGACATTGATAATCATTGTGGCTTATTTGTTATATTTAAGGTACGCACGCTCTAAGGCAACTGAGTGCTTGCGACAATTTTGTGGTTGGTGTAGGGGGCACACTCTCAGGTAACTGAGTGTTTTGCGCTTGTTTTTGTTCATGTTTTAACACGCACTGCTGGGTTACGCCATTAACCCAGCAGTCCGTTGAAAAGAGTTCCAATCGGTAATTGATTATAGCCAGGAACCAGAATTTGCACAGTGTATACGTTGAGAGAATACAGCTATTGTTACCCCGTGCATGTGTGACTGTAAATTGTGTGTATAGTTTAGTATCCTAGCGGAACCGATAAACCCAAAAGCCGACGATATTCCGCCGTAGCTAGTTAGGGTGACGAGTGACATTTTAAATGGGGAGTGTAAGTGGGAACGCGTGAGGCGACACTTGAAGACATTACTGTAAATGTATTTGCACTTGCGAATGCCGGTCGCCTTACCATTTGGCTATCCGAGCACGACTCATGGCTAGAACCCATCTTCCATACTTCGTCAACCATGTGTCCGCAACCCGTATTCGTACATCCATTATGTGTATTCCCGTACAGGGGAGACATTTTACTTGAAAGCAGCTTGCTCTGTTTCTGCGGATAAATAAGATATTGCATTGGCTGTGTTATTCCGAGTTCGGAGTAACACAGGCCCTGCTATATCGTATCACCTGAAGAGGCTGAGTGTTGCTAATAATTTAATTTAATTCAGGATACAAGTGATAGTGGCGGGTAGTTTTTTTGTTTTCAGTTTTTTGTGTTTCCCATTTCCGTTCGTGTGGGATTAGTTTTGAGTCACTTGTTCACCATAAAATTTCAAACTTATCTTGAATTTATTGAACTAAAAGTAAATAAACAAGGCAAAAATAAACTTCGCGTTACGGACATTCGTTTAGTGGAAACTATAGTATCCACACTGAAGTTATTTACGTAAGTAGTTTTGAAAGGAAAACATAACATTTTGATTGGCAAGGTACTCAAAAGCGACAATTACAAAGATAAATCATTGGTCAGTACTGTCAGAGATAACACGCAAAGAAAATTTATTTGTGGTAACTTAAATTCTCTCAGTTATAAATGAACTTCAGTGATGTACAAAGATTGATCACAAAATAGAAAATTGCTTATGTGGCTCAGTGACAGTGAAGTAGGGTTGCATAAATGTACTGAATGACAATATAGAGTGACCGCACAATACCTTTGTCTTCTGACAGATCATTTACTAAGAGAAGGATCTAAACGAAGTGTCTTAATAAATTCAGTTGCGTGTATTATGCTTTAGAATATTGAAACATTTAATTTGTTCGTTATACAAAATCCAAAGATAGAAGTCCCCCGCTGTCCATTTTTTTATTACTTAGTGATGACTGAAAATTCGTGACCTTTCTTAGATCAGAACTGTATACTGATGTGGGTGTAATACCTAAGAGGTTCCAGTGTCTTTCACAGAACCATATCCTGTAAAGTTATATTTATTTTATTTGTGAAGTTATATTACGGAACAGTAGGAAAACAGACAAAATTTGCTTCTTCTGCTTTTCTGAAACTTAACCATTTCTTTGCTTAGTTAGTTTCTCGACCGTAAATCCATTACGCAAACCACTTAAAGACCTTGGTACAGAAAGGTCCTAGCTTAAGTGTTATTCCCTTTTTACTGAATTTCTTTCTAACAGCTAGAAAACTCTTGCGAAAAGGAACTAATAGTCTGATTTCCATATCCATTAGTCATACATTACGCTCAGATCGTTATACGACAGGTGTGTAATATATGCACAATTCCATGTATTATGACGTGGCTTTTCCCATAGCAAGACTATTTGTTCTGTTGACCTACAGTGTTATACGCTGCCCTCCGAAATTTTATTGTGGCAGTGAATGTGTATTCTTCCACTCGGCCGACTGGTGATTCACTTCAGGTTTGAAAACCGGCACCCATGTCTGATCCATCGTCATAATCGATGAAATATTACCTGGTGACATGTCACATGCACAACTTTGTGGTCCTTGTCACAGTTCGTAGCAAGCACCTGGAGGACACTTTTCCCATTTTCTGGTCTTTGTGCAGGATTGCGTGCACAGATGCCACGGTGGACGATGTGTTCCACACTCATTCGCCAAGGCCGGCCGGGATGGACGAGCGGGTCTAGGCGCTACAGTCTGGAACCGCGCGACCGTTACGGTCGCAGGTTCGAATCCTGCCTCGGGCATGGATGTGTGTGATGTCCTTAGGTTAGTTAGGTTTAAGTAGTTCTAAGTTCTAGGGGACTGATGACCTCAGAAGTTAAGTCCCACAGTGCTCAGAGCAATTTGAACCCAATCATTTGCCAGTCCTCCAAAACAACTTTCTCCAGTCGCTTGATCATGTCGTCAGAAGGGCTGATATTTGGCCGAATTTGTCTAGGTTTGCTGTCACATAACATTCTACCTTCTATGAAACGTTGCACCTATGAGCTCACATTAGTCACGTCCATGACACCATCATCAGATGTCTCACTAAATTGGAGATGAATTTCAATCAGTGTCACACCACGGAAATGGAGAAAATGGATGATTGCGCCCTGTTCTTGTAATGTAAACATCGCCACTTTAAGTTTGAAAAACAGTTCTCGGTCTTGCCACTGATGCTAGAGTTCTGCATGTCATACAGTGCTGCCATCTCTGTAACATATCTACAAGAAGAACACCCATACTGTAAAAGAAACCCATGTTTCTATCTGTTTCCAGGGCCAATAAAATAATCGTTGATGTTATAACCTAAATGTACCTTCTGTTAATCCGTTAGACGCAATTTACAGTTTCATTCAAAAATTTATGAAGAATACAGTGGCAGATGTAGCTCGCGCCAGCGTGACGCGGCTGTCAGCATAATACATTTAATACCAGTAAACCCCAGATTCTTTAAAGAATAGAACTCCCATGAGTAGATCAGCTTAAAATGTTTGGTTAACTCATTTGTAAAGTAATATGTTAAATGTTTGACATTAAACATATAAGCGATAAAAACTTTAGTAAAGGTTAGAAATTATGCTTAAGGTTTGTTGTAATTCACTAAACGCTGTCAGTATGAAACACTCGATTAATATGTCCTGGTAATTTGCACTCCATTTTAAGCAAGAGCAAGTTTCTCACAAATTTCAATGTTTATGACGTCATAGGCCCTGAACTATGTGTCTTACAATGTGTTGTGGCGACTTTCGCCACCGAATGTATCAGGATGACCAAATGTAGTAGGAAGGCACCAAACGTAGTGGGTGGGTGCCAGGAGTTACCGTATTAAAACTCAGTGAGAACATTGCTCTGTTCACCTCACTCTGCGTCACATGGCCCCGCAATGCTGAGGAAGCACCACAGCAGCCCGTGCAATGGAACTCTGTGTCTTGCCGGCCTTGGCCGGCCCACTGAGTTCCGATGATGTCAGGATGGCTGCGCCACCAGCCGACTCAGCGGCCACCATCCCCCTTGACTCTGCATTGCTCTGCTGGGTGCCATAGGCCAGCCCTGCTTCTGCTTCTTCCTTGCTGGTGTAGCTGAGAACGCAGCGGATATGACCACCTGTGATGCGGCATCCAAATCCACGGCCCCCACCTTGGAAGTATCTGGCATGTGTCAGGAGCTGAGACGACTGCCTGCAGTAGTGAGCCAAAGAGTGGCCCACCCCGGCTGGCTGTGGACCCCGTGTCAGCCTCATAGGGTCGAACCAATGACCTGCCATGAACTGGGACACTATCGCCTCATCTGTTACTGCGTGTACCCCAGTGGTGTGATACGCCCCACCGTCCAGGAGAGCTGCCACACTTGAATGAATCTCGTTGGAAAATGGCACCTATTTATACTTGGCTGTGCGCCTCTGTTTTGCCAAGTACGTCACTTCGCATCACGTATGCATAACGCCTAGGTTGGCCAGTGGCCCTCTTCTGCCTGTGACTTGCGCCATGGAAACTGCTGTGCGTGCCCTCTCTGGCAGTTCTACGCCCCTGTGGCCTGCATTTGCCTTTGCAATGGCTGGTATGCGTAACTTGCTGCAATCCGGCCCACACCTGGCTGTAACTTGTGCTCCAAATATCGCACAAAACTAACTTTCCCTATCCTAAACGGTGGTGCCGCTACAGATGATACATCTTGTATCTTAATTCAGTAACATATGTAGGTAATGTCTACAAAGTGTGTTACAGATAGAGTCATAGTAAAGAAGAAATCTTTGGAGTTTTTCTAATAATCATATATTTGGTTTTTATTAAAATCCTTTTTTCAGGGAAAAAACGTTGATGGCGTTATTAATTTTTCCAAATAGTGTCTGTAGCTACCAGTACCAATGTCTCGTCACCATAAGGTAACTTATTTCATTAACCACTTTTCCATCGACTTTTATAACCTACTTATGTGTTTGACATAGCTTGCCCGGGGATTGCCTTCGAATAATAGGTTAACAGGGATCTGGACAGAACACGATCTTGTTTTCTTAATATCTTGTGACATTTCTCCGTCGCAGTTGACAACTGCGGTCTCTTACCAGAATATTTTTTTTTTAATTATTGCAATAGCCTGCTGGTCAGTTTCACTTCATTCAAAAAAATGGTTCAAATGGCTCTGAGCACTATGGGACTTAACTTCTAAGGTCATCAGTCCCCTACAACGTAGAACTACTTAAACCTAACTAACTTAAGGACATCACAAACATCCATGCCCGAGGCAGGATTCGAACCTGCGACCGTAGCAGTCGCGCGGTTCCGGACTGAGCGCTTAGAACCGCTAGACCACCGCGGCCGGCTCACTTCATTCCAATAGGCTCACCAGTTTATGATGTCTCACTTTGTCAAAATCCCTTTCGTAATCAGTGAACCCCAGCACTAGATCCTGAATCATATCACCGCATTTTCGGATCAAAACAATCACTGCAAGTAAGGATTCTTTGGTACTCATACCATTACGGAACCTTATATTCTAGGTTTTTTGTACAATCGACTGTGAATAATTTTGAGGAAAACGTTTGGACTGTGCGACATCAAGCATATCCTTCTATGCTCAGAAAATTATGTAGTATTAACCTTTCTTGGTATAAAAGTAGATTTTGGACATTCTGTTCCCATCTCGAAAACCATAAGCTCTTCAGAAATGCTTTCTGGTCCCTTCCCTACCGCAATGGAACAGTATGGTATCCCAGCATTATCGTGACTTAAGCTGTTCAGACTAAAAACCTGAACGTTTCTGTGTAGAATTATTTTTACCGTACTGGGTACGAAAAACACGACCAGTTTCTGAATCTGAAGCTGGTCTGTAATTTTAAATTGCAAGATTCCTGATGACATTACTTTCTGAAAATGCTTTCTACAACTTGAATCAAATCGAGGGGCATCATCCATCGAAAGGCAGTCGCGAATCATTATGAGCAAAGAAAACGTTCTTTTGCAGCCTCTTGTTATTAATTTATTGCTCGCTTCTCATAATGGATACAATCAAAGTTTGAGAGAAATTACAAACACATTCGTCATTATCGAAAATATTGGAGCTTGTGAAAGTTGTGCTTTAATTTCACCGAATATCTTCTGTTTAATCTTCTGAACTTATAACATATTATTCTTCAACAGGTTAAATAATCGTGGTAGGATAAATTGTAAAATCCAAGAAATGCATTTGCCTGCCTCTTATATATCGGCACCGACAAATTTTGGGCTGCTTTCTTCTTCATCGAATCGAGTTAAGTGCCTTCTGTTACAATTTAACTTACTTCCAGCTAATAAATTATTTATTAAAATTTACGGTAATTCTGAGCTTTTGAAATGCTTGCAAAACTTCATGCTGTTCGCATGACGCTGAACAGAATGTCACCGACGTGTGAATCAGCGCTTTTCAGTAAGTTATCTCCCAGAGCATAATTCAATGTATAAACCTACCACTACCATTTTAATTTAGTATGCTTTTACCTAAATCACAGAAACCCAGTCTCTATGTTGCCATATATCACCCTCTTACTAAAAATTAGTTTAGTTTCCAAATAAAGTACACCATGGGAAGATAGTGCTGTTGATAGGAAAAGCTAATCAATAGAGTTACTCTCTCTACAGGATTTGACCGTGTGTTGTGTGTAATGGATCAGTAAATGAGACTATTCAGTTCTTTTCCTGAGGTCTTATCCTGCGGTTTGAAAGAAACGCAGTAAGAATAGTATTATATGAAGGCCTTATTTCAATAGCGGTACAAGCCCATTTTTGTTCATTCTGAGATACAGAGTCATAAAGTTAAATGAGCGCTGAAAAATCTGCAGTTGAAATATTGAAGTATATACACTTGAATATTTGTGGTATCTCAACTGCAGTTGAAATATTCAAGTATATATACTTGAATATTTCTGGTATCTCACCTGCAGATTTCTCAGCGCTCATTTAACTTTAGGACTCTGTATCTCAGAATGAGCAAAAATGGACTTGTACCACTATTGAATAAGCCCTTAATATTGAAGCTAGGACAACGCACTTCCAAGTTCATTTAGTGGTTTAAAATTTGTACTAAGTGTCGCCAGCCTATCCAGGCAATGAAACGATGAACTATTGGAAAAGCAAAAGTATGAATTTTGCCTACTTTCTTGCTACCGTTTATGTTGCTTCTTTAAATAAATATTGCTCCACGTAAACAATGTTGGACTACACCCTTATACATTACGTTTTTAAAAGAGAAAAAGCTCAGTAGATAACTTCAAGGAAGGTAAAATATTTGGCCAGGGGGACCTTCAGAAAAGCACTTTCCATAATCAACAAACTTAAATACTAAAATACTTAGATACTAAAGGGCACACTTTTCATACTGAACATTTCACTTCAAGAAAACCTCTTTCTTACGGGAGTTTACTTTCAAAAGCTGTTTTTCTTTGAACTAACTCCGTATAGTCATTTAACAGATTCTAGTAACTTGGCTTCACTCTGATTGAATTTTACGTAAGCAAACGTTTACTATAACACTTTGCAACAGTTAAGAAATTTTTGTCATTATTTACACAGAAACAATTTAAATGGTGTCTCTTTATATTAACTTATCACTTCATAAGCCTGTAAAACAGGATACTCGCATTAATCAAACACCAGGAAGGAACCCAATATAGGTGTGTGATTAGGATGAAATTACAGGGTGAAACAGTTTCTTTAAAGTTCTTGAATGATTATTAAAACACAGTTTAAAATAACGGTTCACGCTGCACAAAAGTAGATTACAAAAAAAGTTTATCTGGTGGCTGTAGGCTTGGGTGTGGCGAACATTTATAGCGGATACGTTACCCAAAGCACGGACTGCAAGTATCTCGCTGTATGGGCTCAATTTCTCTTCTTGGCGTCTTTCAATTTTATATACAGTAGCCCAAGAACTCGCAGCTATGCCATAATCCGTTTGCAGTCTCCATCCGAAGCATTTTTGTGCAAATCTGCAGACAAAGCTTCTCCTGTTCCTCGAAAGTGTTGCCTCAATCGCTGCTCCCTACAGACTGTGTGACTTACTTCTCGCGCTTCGTCTAGGTAGCGCGCCAATTCGCCTTTGTCACCTTTTTCCACTCCCCAGAGTCACTTCCGTTTCAAACAAAAGCACACTGGCTTTTACATAACATCTATTTCTTACATTGCTCCTAAGCGCTACCATTACTTACAATTGTCAAATTTATATCAATATATAACAGTTTACACACACAAATAATTTTAAATACAAAATGTCATAAGAAAATTATTTAATGTAATAAACAATTTACATGGTATTTTACATACATTACTCACATACAATTCAAAGAACTTCAACTTCCAGTATATACAGTTTACTTTACATATACAGAAAATATAGTACCAGTATGCGAAAATCTTAAGGGAAAAAATTATAAAAAAATATAGATGAACCATAAACAAATAATGTTATAAATGCACTCATAAATGCTACTAACAAAACTTTTACTTAGTGAAGCCTTCTCTTGAGTTGATAATATCTATCATTTTCGCGAAGGCTGTGTATTTTCTGCTTTCCTGGTGCAATTTCAAGTGCCGATACTAAACATTTACAGCCTTTGAATTTGGGCAAAGAACCCTCTACATTTTGCCAAAGAGAACAGGTATGTTCTCTTTGGGAAAATACGTCATTATAATATGGTTTACAATTTATGAACCAGAAACAGTTCTGACAGATTCATCCTTCTTTATCTACTATCGGGATCGGACTACGGCGTCCGTCCCCGGTAGCTGAGTGGTCAGCGCGACAGAATATCAATCCTAATGGCGCGGGTTCGATTCCCGGCTGAGTTGGAGATTTCCTCCGCTCAGGGACTGGGTGTTGTGTTGTCTTAATCATCATTTCATCCCCATTGACACAAGTCGCCGAAGTGGCGTCAAATAGAAAGAGTTGCACCCGGCGAACGGTCTAGCCGACGAGAGGTCCTAGTGACAGGACATTTTTATCGGATTACGGCATTCGCTAACATTCCACTCTACACCGAAGTGACACAAATCGTGGCATACCTCCTGACATCGTATCGGACCTTCTCTTGCCAGGCGTAATGCTGCAACTCCACCTGGCATGGACTCAACAAGTAGCTGGAAGTCCCCTCCAGAAATATTGAGCCATGCTGGCTCTATAGCCGTTCATAACTGCGAAAGCGATTTGGATGGTCAAACCACTCCATAAAGTTCTTCAAACCGATAACGAGCAATTGTGGTCTGGTGACATGGAGCATTATCACCCACAAAAATTCCATCGTTGTTTGGAATAATGAAGTCCATGAACGGCTGCAGATGGTCTCCAAGTGGCCAAACGTAACCATTTCCAGTCAATGATCGGTTCAGTTGGAGCAGAGGACCCAGTCCATTCCATGTAAACACTCCCCACACCATTATGGAGCCACCACCAGCTTCCACAGTGCCTTGTTTGCAACTTGGGTCCATAGCTTCGTGGGGTCTGCGCCACACTCGAACCCTACCATCCGTTCTTACCACCTGAAATCGGGAAACATCCGACCAGGCCACGTTTTTCCAGTCGTCTGGGGTCCAACCGATATGGTCATCAATCCAAGAGAGGCGCTGCAGCCGATGTCGTTCTTTTAGCAAAGACACTCGTGTCGGCTGTCTGCTGCCACAGCCCATTAACGCCAAATTTCGCGGCACTGTCCTAACGGATACCTTCGTCGTTCGTCCCCGTTTTCTGCGGTTATTTCACGCAACGTTGCTTGTCTGTTAGCACTCGGAACTCTACGCAAACGCCAAAGCTCTCTTTCATTAAGTGAAAGCCGTCAGCCACTGAGTTGTCCGTCGTGAGAGGTATTGCCTGAAATGTGGTACTCTCATCACACTCTTGATCCTATGGATCTCATAATATTCAGTTCCCTAACGCTTTCCCAAATGGAATGTCGCATGCGACTAGCTCCAACTACAATCCCGCGTTCAAAGGCCGTTAGTGACCGTCATGCGCTCACAATCAAGTCGCAAACCCTTTCACATGAGTCACCCGAGTGAAAACGACAGCTCCGCCAATGCACTACCCTTTCACGCCTTCCGTACGCGATATATACTACGTATATCTGCATATCGCTCTCCCATAACCTCACTGCAGAACGTCATTAACTAGCATACGTCGATCTCATCATCAACTGTTTCTCTTTTAGGTGACGAAATAGGATTTCTTTCTCTGATGAAAGTGCCACACTCTTTTGAGTTTTACATGATACACGCATCCTTAAATTAGACATCCTCCTCTTAGGAAAAAAAAGTATCAATAATACTGTAACATCTCATGATGTACCTCTATTTTTGCAACAAGCGATCCTACCAAGTCTTTAATCCTAAAACAAATCCCATCAATAGTGTATTTAGCATAATCTTCCTTTTAATACTCACCTGCGTTCTCAGGATAGTCAAATTTGCTCCCTCAAAGTGCACACTGTCATCCTTGTATTCTTTAAACCAATTCTTATCTTTGCTATTCAAGTTATTTTCACTTCTGTCGAACAGACGGTTACTAAAATCAGTCCTACAATCAACAGATATTACAGTCAACATGCTCTTCATGTACTTACGTTAGAGTTTTTACTTCAGTGATATAAGTCTTCCGAATACCTTGCTTTTATTACCAACCGCCAACCACACGAATGCCATTCACAGGAAAAATTGAGACTTCTCTAACTGTTCCAATTGCAAGAACAGACCGTCTGAAACTGCGCTCTAGTTTGAG
Organism: Schistocerca americana; assembly: GCF_021461395.2. Classification (NCBI taxonomy): domain Eukaryota; kingdom Metazoa; phylum Arthropoda; class Insecta; order Orthoptera; family Acrididae; genus Schistocerca; species Schistocerca americana. The sequence goes on along the minus strand of NC_060122.1, from coordinate 829,439,644 downwards.
CCAGTCTCAAGCAATACTGCAACAAGCATCATGGAATCGTTCTTTTCTATGAATGGCATCAATCTCCATGTTGTTGTTGTTGTGGTCTTCAGTCCTGAGACTGGTTTGATGCAGCTCTCCATGCTACTCTATCCTGTGCAAGCTTCTTCATCTCCCAGTACTTACTGCAACCTACATCCTTCTGAATCTGCTTAGTGTATTCATCTCTTGGTCTCCCTCTACGATTTTTACCCTCCACGCTCCCCTCCAATGCTAAATTTGTAATCCCTTGATGCCTCAAAACATGTCCTACCAACCGATCCCTTTTTCTAGTCAAGTTGTGCCACAAACTTCTCTTCTCAATCCTATTCAATACCTCTTCATTAGTTACGTGATCTACCCACCTTATCTTCAGCATTCTTCTGTAGCACCACATTTCGAAAGCTTCTATGCTCTTCTTGTCCAAACTAGTTATCGTCCATGTTTCACTTCCATACATGGCTACACTCCATACAAATACTTTCAGAAACGACCTCCTGACATTTAAATCTATACTCGATGTTAACAAATTTCTCTTCTTCAGAAACGCTTTCCTTGCCATTGCCAGTCTACATTTTATATCCTCTCTACTTCGACCATCATCAGTTATTTTGCTCCCCAAATAGCAAAACTCCTTTACTACTTTAAGTGTCTCATTTCCTAATTTAATTCCCTCAGCATCACCCGATTTAATTTGACTACATTCTATTATCCTCGTTTTTCTTTTGTTGATGTTCATCTTATATCCTCCTTTCAAGACACTGTCCATTCCGTTCAACTGCTCTTCCAAGTCCTTTGCTGTCTCTGACAGAATTACAATGTCATCGGAGAACCTAACTTTTACTTCTTCTCCATCAATTTTAATACCTACTCCGAATTTTTCTTTTGTTTCCTTTACTGCTTGCTCAATATACAGATTGAATAACATCGGGGAGAGGCTACAACCCTGTCTCACTGCTTTCACAACCACTGCTTCCCTTTCATGCCCCTCGACTCTTATAACTGCCATCTGGTTTCTGTACAAATTGTAAATAGCCTTTCGCTCCCTGTATTTTACCCCTGCCACCTTCAGAATTTGAAAGAGAGTATTCCAGTTAACATCGTCAAAAGCTTTCTCTAAGTCTACAAATGCTAGAAACGTAGATTTGCCTTTCCTTAATCTTTTTTCTAAGATAAGTCGTAAGGCCAGTATTGCCTCACGTGTTCCAACATTTCTACGGAATCCAAACTGATATTCCCCGAGGTCGGCTTCTACCAGTTTTTCCATTCGTCTGTAAAGAATTCGCGTTAGGATTTTTGCATCTGTGACTTATTAAACTGATAGTTCGGTAATTTTGACATCTGTCAACACCTGCTTTCTTTGGGATTTGAATTATTATATTCTTCTTGAAGTCTGAGGGTATTTCGCCTGTCTCATACATCTTGCTCACCAGATGGTAGAGTTTTGTCAGGACTGGCTCTCCCAAGGCCATCAGTAGTTCTAATGGAATGTTGTCTACTCCCGGGGTCTTGTTTCGACTCCGGTCGTCCAGTGCTCTGTCAAACTCTTCACGCAGTATCGTATCTCCCATTTCGTCTTCATCTACATCCTCTTCTATTTCCATAATATTGTCCTCAAGTACATCGCCCTTGTATAAACTCTCTATATACTCCTTCCACCTTTCTGCCTTCCCTTCTTTGCTTAGAACTGGGTTTCCTTCTGAGCTCTTGATATTCATACAAGTGGCTCTCTTTTCTCCAAAGGTCTCTTTAATTTTCCTGTAGGCAGTATCTATCTTACCCCTAGTGAGACAAGCCTCTACATCCTTACATTTGTCCTCTAGCCATCCTTGCTTAGCCATTTTGCACTTCCTGTCGATCTCATTTTTGAGACGTTTGTATTCCTTTTTGCCTGCTTCATTTAGTGCATTTTTATATTTTCTCCTTTCATCAATTAAATTCAATATTTCTTCTGTTACCCAAGGATTTCTATTAGCCCTCGTCTTTTTACCCACTTGATCGTCTGCCGCCTTCACTACTTCATCCCTCAGAGCTACCCATTCTTCTTCTACTGTATTTCTTTCCCCCATTCCTGTCAATTTTTCCCTTGTGCTCTTCCTGAAACTCTCTACAACCTCTGGTTCTTTCAGTTTATCCAGGTCCCATCTCCTTAAATTCCCACCTTTTTGCAGTTTCTTCAGTTTCAATCTGCAGTTCATAACCGATAGATTGTAGTCAGAATCCACATCTGCCCCTGGAAATGTCTTACAATTTAAAACCTGGTTCCTAAATCTCTGTCTTACCATTATATAATCTATCTGATACCTTTTAGTATCTCCAGGATTCTTCCAGGTATATAACCTTCTTTTATGATTCTTGAACCAAGTGTTAGCTATGATTAAGTTATGCTCTGTGCAAAATTCTACAAGGCGGCTTCCTCTTTCATTTCTTCCCCTTAATCCATATTCACCTACTACGTTTCCTTCTCTCCCTTTTCCTACTGACGAATTCCAGTCACCCATGACTATTAAATTTTCGTCTCCCTTCACTACCTGAATAATTTCTTTTATCTCGTCATACATTTCATCAATTTCTTCATTATCTGGAGAGCTAGTTGGCATATAAACTTGTACTACTGTAGTAGGCATGGGCTTTGTGTCTATCTTGGCCACAATAATGCGTTCACTATGCTGTTTGTAGTAGCTAACCCGCACTCCTATTTTTTTATTCATTATTAAACCTTCTCCTGCATTACCCCTATTTGATTTTGTATTTATAACCCTGTAATCACCTGACCAAAAGTCTTGTTCCTCCTGCCACCGAACTTCACTAATTCCCACTATATCTAACTTTAACCTATCCATTTCCCTTTCTAAATTTTCTAACCTACCTGCCCGATTAAGGGATCTGACATTCCACGCTCCGATCCGTAGAACGCCAGTTTTCTTTCTCCTGATAACGACGTCCTCCTGAGTAGTCCCCGCCCGGAGATCCGAATGGGGGACTATTTTACCTCCGGAATATTTTACCCAAGAGGACGCCATCATCATTTAATCATACAGTAAAGCTACATGTCCTCGGGAAAAATTACGGCTGTAGTTTCCCCTTGCTTTCAGCCGTTAGCAGTACCAGCACAGCAAGGCCGTTTTGGTTAATGTTACAAGGCCAGATCAGTCAATCATCCAGACTGTTGCCCCTGCAACTACTGAAAAGTCTGCTGCCCCTCTTCAGGAACCACATGTTTACCAGTTACTGACCACTAATTGGCTTGGTTCTTTGCCATCAGGACCCTCTGGACCAAAGACACGTATTAGAACATACTTAAATGTTCCTTCTGGGTCGATATCCACATCAGGAACAGCGGAAAGCTTCTCTGCTGCTGTCATTAGTGTCTTAGATAAACACAGCACCGGATTTCGTACGCCTCCAAACAAACTGCTCCATAGCTGTCTTATTTTTGTGTAATGAATCTCTTTTGACGTCATAGTCCGCTTCATATTGGATGACATTAAGCTATAGGACTAGCGATCCATTTCATTGTTTATTAATTTTCGAGCGTGTTTTTCTGATCGTTCGAAATTTTAGAATTGGTCCTTTATGTGCACTGTGTGAAACACGAATGGCTTCTGTCTGATACAGAATTAAACATTGAACAGAATCTCATGGATAGATGGAAGTACTGGGTTCATAGTTCATACGGGATATAAAGGAGACTGTGAAATACACATTACTAATGTACTGTACCTTATTAATGCATAAAAATGATGGGACCATATACCAGAAACTATTATTAAATTTATTGAATGTGAATATCACAAGTAGGGAAAAGCTTTCCAGAGGGGCTAGCACTAATTACACCAATATGTTTATATATTGCGTGTGTGTGTCTGTGTATGCGTGTAAGTGTTTGTAGGAGCTGTTATAAGTCGAGGTGTGTTAATGAAAACAGATTCTATCTTTTTCACAACGAACTACATCGCGACTTGATCGGCTTCAGCACATCCATATTCCTGGAAAAAAAACAGAAAAAAATAACTATTCACTAGGAAAATCTGATATCCGAATCACTCTCATGTTTGAGGAATAGAAGCTAGTGATGTGCTGCAAAATTTATAGTCAATCACACAACGGTATATCATGGCTGAAAACATTCAAAACCAAATAATTAATTACCAGTCTAGAGACATAACTCGGTCACGAATTTGGAAGTAACAAGAAACACCTGCAGTAACTGACACAACAGGAAAAAACGAAACGTTGCTTGCTCATTGACACTCACAGCCTGTTCCAAGAGACGGACTAGCGAGAAAAATGTGAGTTTGGGCGCAATATAGACGCAGAAAACTGGGCCAGACGTTAACTCGCAACATCATGACAAGATCTTTGCAGATACAGTCGCTAAACACATAAACCAATGCAGCTGAGAGAGATAAACTGGGCCAGACGTTAACTCGCAACATCATGACAAGATCTTTGCAGATACAGTCGCTAAACACATAAACGAATGCAGCTGAGAGAGAGAGAGAAGAGAGAGAGAGAGAAGAGAGAGAGAGAGGGAACAAATTTTCTAAAATTTGAAATTTATGTGTAGGTGATGAAAGGAAATGAAACAGAATCTTTTCAGATAGATTCTATCTCATAAGTGCCATTCTGAAAAGTCAGGTAATTCTCAGTCCACAGCTGCCATAACGTCTACGTTGAATTCTAAACGTTTTCTAATCAGAGGTTTCTTTAGACGCTGAAGTGGATGGAAGGTGGCAGGTCTGGTGAACAATATGGACATAGCAACAATTCATACTTCGAATCTCGTTCCCAAAACTCTTTCTGGGCGGGTCTATTGGCCTGACATAAGGCGATTTTTTTCCCTTTGCTATCCAAACCTGCCTCTCACGCATCTTTTCAACCAGCTGATCCACAAGACTTGCGTGGTATTCTTCAGCTATTTCTTCCCCCTTTACAATATAATTAGTAAGAAGAATGTTCACTCAATAAAACACCACCCGTAATTTACCCAGCAGATGAAGTGTACTTGACTTCAGCATGAGATTTTCACTATGCAGCGGAGTGTGCGCTGATATGAAACTTCCTGGCAGATTAAAACTGTGTGCCCGACCGAGACTCGAACTCGGGACCTTTGCCTTTCGCGGGCAAGTGCTTGACTTCTTTCACACTACTTTCATTTCCAATAAGTTTCTAGGGCTGCAATGACGAAGCTGTACCTTATCCACACCGCGAAATCGTCGCACAAAACCTGCAGAATTCTTTCCCACAGAGCCACACAGTCGTGAGAAACTGGTTTTTGCAATTACTTTTGCCAGTATTCACCAAACTCGTACACTACACCCATGACGCACAAAGCTTTCGCATAATTTAAGCTTCACGGATGAGCCGCGTTCAAGTTTTAAGGGCTTGGATTTTCTATCTAATGGCTGGGCACAGATAGGAACACTTTGTTCCGTTTAAAATACGCCAGCCCTTTTTGTGCTATCGTTGCACGGATGGCAGCACCGTAACGTACACAAAGGTCTAGAGGATGCGACAAGACTGAGGACTCACACTCATTGAAATTAATCACCAGTTAAATTAGACGTTTTCTGGTGGTGTCATGAATGTGACGAATGTGAGTTGGAACGTGTGACACGTCAAAGAAGGCCGAACGTCCTGTGGCTACGAACAACAACAGCCTCATCCTCGCACCGGCCTACCTGATTACATTTTCATGTTAGTCGAGACGATTGTTTTCCAGGATCTCTGATTGATTGTGAAAAATTATGTGTGCACACGATACTGCACGATGAGCTGGAAGTGTGTGGAGAGCGTCCTCCAGGTGCCAACAGTGGTGACGGGCTGCGCACGTGGCAGTTTGCCAGGCGATGAAGCCACGTGACAAAGGCATGAATGGGACTTCCTTTTCAACAGTTTTGACAGTAAACGAGACCTATCTGCCGTCTTTCAGCTCGGAAACGAAACGCCCCTTAACTCAATGGAAGTACGCAGACTCACGGGTACCAAAAATATACTGGAGTCCAAAGAACTGCAACACGCATGACGTTAGACAACACATTCCGACAACTGATTATTTTCAGTATGGAGCGTGACCACCTCTGTCAGCAACAGAGGCCTGACAACGCCGGGGTATGCTGTGAATGACGTCATCAATTTGAGACAATAACGCCCATTCTTCTTGCAGAGCAGCTCGCAAGTCTTGGAGAGTGGTCGGTGGATGCTGATGTTTTGCGACCCGCGTCCCTAGTGCATGCCAGACATGCTCTAAGGGATTCAGATCGGAAGAGTGAGCAGGTCACGCCAGGCGTTGAATATCTTTCCACAGAACATCGACCACCCGTGCTCTATGAGGTCGAGCACTATCGTTCTTCAGTACGAAGCCTGGGCCGACAGCATCTCGCAACAACCGCACATGTGGTTCCAACATCTCGTCACGGTACCTGACACAACAGTTAAACAACCTTACAATTTCATAAGTCTCATAAAGAGGCGTTCCAGTGGTCAACATAATCCGTGCTCACACCATTATCGATCCTCCTCGATATCGGACTCTTTCCACAATGTTTCCACTCTTACGGGTTTATGGACAGCCCCGCAGGATTCATGGTGTCAGTTCCCTCCAGCACTACTTCAGACGTTAGTCGAGTCCATGTCACGTCGCGTTGGGGGCACTTCTGCGTGCTCGCCGGGGGGGGGGGGGGGGGGGGGGGGGAGCTACATGATATTAGGCAGATGTACCAGTTTCTTTGGCTCCTCAGTGTGTCATATCCTGGTGCGACTGCACATAGTCCTATAGAAACATGGGACTTAGGGAACGACAGGATTCGGTGTGGACTAGACCGTAGTTACCGTTGGTTGCTCAGTTTTTTTTTTTTTTTAAATCGCATACCCTTTATTTGGAACCAATTGCAAATGAGGTTGACAATAAGGAACAGTTGTCAAATTTTACTTTTAAGACACAATGTCTAATAAAAAATTTCTTCAGCAAGTTGCACTCACAGCTTATTGAGCAGAACTTCAAATTATTTGTCTGCTGAACTCCCCAATAGTAATAACGCAAAAACAATTTAACGGCTGAAGGCCTGGGTAGAAAATTCTTAAAAACAGTTAAACTTCTCCAAGAGATATTAAAATATTTTTTAAAGAAAAATTTTACTGTTAAGAAACAATATCTAATCAAAGTTCTTAAGACAAATTGCATTCACGGCTGAAGGCCTTATTGACCAGAAATTCAAATTATTTGTCAGCTGAAGACCCCAATAGTAATAACTCAAAAAACAATTTGACGGATGAAGGCCTTGATAGCAAATTCATAAGAACCAGTTAACCTTCTCCAAGACATACTACAATACTTTAAAAAAGGACAATCATAAAAATTTCACTATTAAGAGACAATATCTAATTAAAAATTCTTAAGATCAATTACGTTCACGGCTGAAAGCCTTACTGACAATAAATTAAAATTATTTGTTGTCTGAACGTCCCAATAGTAATAACTCAAAAAAACAGCTGGACAGCTGAAGGCCTGGATAGCAAATTACTGAAAAGCGATTACACTTCTTCGAGAGACATTTAAAGAACAATAATCAACATTTCAGCGTTAAGATATTTTGTCTAATTAAAATTTCTTAAGTTACACTCACAGCTGAAGGCCTTATTAATAATAAATTCAAACTCTTTGTTGGCTGAAGGCCCAAACAGTAATAATTCAAAATTAAAATATTTAAAGAAACAGTCATTACAATCTGACCAAATCAAGAGAGAAGTGGGCCTCAGATAGTGCTCCAAGGATCGATCTGGGAAAGTCGCTCAACTTCGTAAAGGATGAGGCAGGCAGCCAAGACTTGTATTCACGTAACCGGATTGCAACTCAAACCAGTGACAGTTTAAACGCAAACTAACACTCATGCAAATTCTACCTAACGTCTGATAACCAATAAATACAACGATGGAATAACCCAGGCAAGGCGGAACCGGCGGACAGCACTGCGTCTTCAGAATCTGGTGTTTAGAACATCCAGAAGCAGAAGGAACCACTACGACCAAGGTAGTCCAAAAGAACAAAATGTCCTAACCACAATCAAGGAGGCTGTCGAACTACATGCCTTACCAGACAGCAGCAGCAAGGCAAGGAAAAGTCCACTGCCGCGAAAATACGCTAACCTCCAGGGCAGGTAACTGGGGCATTAGCGGCCACTTGGCAGAAAAATAGCGCTGGTTGAACTTCACCAATAATAACATAAGAAATTCAATGATAAATAATAAGAAGTGGAGGACGGCTACTTAATTTTGCCAACTCCAAACCACTCGTTGCTCTTTTTCTCAGCGACCCTGAGAGGCAGCAACGCACGAACAAACGGCGTGATCTCAAAATAGTGGAGGTTTCACTACTGCGCTAATGTTCACTCAGCTGATACGTCCTGGGTGGACAACGGACAACGAGCCTGCGGCCCTCGCAACTGCAGCCCCTCGATCCAGCAATGCCCGCGTGCCGCCAGCAGTCCCGGCATGTTCGCGAGCTGCTGGACCTCCCTCGATCTCTGTACTAACCGAACTACCGACACACTCTATCCGAAAAACACCTGACGTCCTATCAAAGGTAGTACCACGGTACTAGATATCGATAAACGCTCCTGCTGCCACTCATGGACAGGCAATGCTAGCAAACGTAGTGGCACCAGTAAACATAAGAAGAAAACGAGACTCCACTATCCCTAATACACGATGCCAACCTACCAACGGCTCACCTTTTTCGGAGATAAACTTGACAAATGATCAATGTTATCGCTCTAAATTGTAGAAAAACGTAAAGAAAAAAACGTTTAATACGTCATTGACACCAACAGCAGCCCTGCGCTAGGCCGAGATCCTTCAACCTCGCCCTCGTTAACCTTTACCTCAAGGGAGAAAATTTTCCTCCAGACCCAGTTTTAAAAACCCAAATAAATGTTTCCTCGAATTACTGAATCTGTAACAGATAATATTACGAAATAGCGTGGGAGTAGCCCACGAAATTAAGGGAATCTAAAATATTGCCAGACTGTTTGCGGTAGAAAGTCCGTTAATTGGATCCGCTCCATACTCTCTCAGACGACAGAGGTGACCTGACGGGTCAAACAGAACATTACAGCTCTAAAATTAATATGTAAGTTTTTTCTTACGAGCGACCAGATGCTGGCGGAAGGTGCACCTGGTCGCAAGGGACACCGGATAGCAGGCGGCAGCTATTCCTGGTGCTGGTGCGGGGACGGTTATAGCGCGGCCCGCGGCGGCGTTGACGGACGTCCGCGAGGGACAGGTGTCCAGCTGCGAGGTCCAGGCGCGGCGGACGTCACCCAATAACTGTCACTCGGCGCTTCTGCCGGCTCGTATTTCACCCGCAGGCATTAGCGACTCGCTGGCACGGCTGGCCAGAGTTACTGAGCAGAGCTGCACGCAAGCACAGGAACTCGCGTCCGTTCTTGCCCCGAGTACCCTCGTCTACTTCAGTTTGGTATTGTTGAATTTTGGGGAAGGAGACCAGACAGCGAGGTCATTTTTCCCCGAGTACCCGGGTCTACTTCAGTTTGGTATTGTAATTTTTGGGGAAGGAGACCAGACAGCGAGGTCATCGGTCTCATCGGATTAGGGAAGGATGGGCAAGGAAGTTGGAGGTGCCCTTTCAGAGGCACCATCCCGGCATTTGCCTGGAGTGAATTAGGGAAATCACGGAAAACCTCAATCAGGATGGCCGGACGCGGGATGGAACCGTCGTCCTCCCGATCAGTTTGGTATGTCCTTCCACTGTGCGGTATTCTGCAGTGTCTGCTCAAGGTAACTTAACTACGAGCCACGCTGAGTTCTTTGTCACAGCAGCTCGGTGTCGTCTATCAGATGAAATGAAACGAAATTTCGTGTAGTTGGGGCCTCCCGTCGGGAAGACCTTTCACCTGGTGCAAGTCGCCTCAGATGACGCCACTTCGCCGACTTGTGTTTCTATGAGGATGATATGACAATAAAGAAAACACAACACCCAGTGTCCGAGCGGAGAAAATCTCTGATCCAGCGGGGAATCGAACCCGGATCGCTTGCATAGCAGCCTGCCTCGCTGACCACTCAGCTATGGAGTCAGACGTCTGCCAAATAGAAAGCTTACAAAGTTTCAAGTACCAGCTCCAAAAACTAGTCTCACATATGAGGGGCTCTTGAAAAGTCCGTGCAAACAATAAAACTACGTAAGTGTTTGGGGTAAACCTTTTTTTATTGTTCGACATAGTCTCCTTTTAGACTTATACATTTCGCCCAACGCTGTTCTAATTTTTGATCCCTTCCGAATAATACGAATTGTCCAAGTCTGCAAAATAGCTATTAGTTGCTGCAATCACCTCCTCGTATGAATAAAATCTTTATCCCGCCAGCCATTTCTTCAAATTGGGGAAATAACAGTAGTCCGAAGGAACCAAGTCTGGAGAATAGGGGGGATGTGAAAAGACCTAGGATCCTATTTCCATTAATTTTGCGACCACAACTGCTGAGGTGTGTGCTGGTGCATTGTCGTGATGGAGTAGGACTTTTTTGCGGTCCAATTTCCGGCGTTTTTCTTGCAGCTCTGTTTTTAGAAGGTCTAGTAGCGGTGAATAATATTCACCTGTAATAGTTTTACACTTCTCCAGATAGTCGATGAGGATTATTATCCCTTTCGAATTGCAGAAGACAGTCACCATAACGTTTCCGGCCGAAGGACTGATCTTCGCCTTTTTTGACGCAGATTCTCCCTTGGTAACCCATTGTTTAGAGTGTTGTTTGGTCTCACGAGTATAGCTATGTATCCGTGTTTCAACCACAGTGACGAAACGACGATTTGAGTCCTGCAGATTCTTCCTGAACAGCTGCAAACCACCCTTGCAACACTTCACACGATTTCGGTTTTGGTCAAGCGTGAGCAATCGCGGAACCCATCTTGCGGATAGCTTTCTCATGTCCAAATGCTTATGCAAAATATTATGTACCCGTTCATTCGAGATGCCCACAACACTAGCAATCTCACGCACCTTAACTCTTCTATCATCCATCACCATATCACGGATTTTATCAATCATTTCTGGAGTCGTAACCTCCACAGGGCGTCCAGAACGTTCAGCATCACTTGTGCCCATACGGCCACACCGAAAATCTTGAAACCACTTGTAAACTGTTCTAATCGAAGGTACAGAGTCACCGTAATGTTTATCAAGCTTCTATTTAGTCTCCTGAGGCGTTTTGCCTTTCATAAAGTAATGTTTAATCACCACACGAAATTCTTCTTCGTCCATTTTTTGACAATCACTCGACTTCCTTGATTCACACGAATGCCAAACCCAAAGAAATAGACCAATATGGCTGAAACTTGGTGTGCGTTCTTTCCAAAGATGCTACTAACTAAACATGACCTCGATACGCGCCGGTGGTGCCATCTCTCGGACTTTGCACGGAGTTTTCAAACTCACCTCGTACCTTATTTTTTGTTTGTATGTAGCTACAGGGTAACAATTATCGAACTACATGAAATAAAATCGTGATTAATTCTGAACGGTGTGCGTTAGGACGTTCAAACTGCACTGTTGGCAGCGGGTCATGACGGAGATTAAGTATGGCATGTGGGGTTTGGTTTAGTGGCGAAGCCCACTTTCATTTGGGTGGGTTCGTCAATAAGCAAAATTTGCGCATTTTGGGGACTGAGAATCCGCATTTCGCGATCGACAAGTGTGGTATGCAACGTCCAGTCCCGGAATAATGGGTGCGATATCCCTTGATGGTACGGTACGTGAAGATTTTGGGAGATGATTTCATCCCCACTATCCAAAGTGACCCTGATTTCGAAAAGATGTGGTTCACGCAAGACGAAGCTCCAGCCCATCGAAGCAGGAGAGTGTTTGATGTCCTGAAGGAGCACTCTGGGGACCACATTCTGGCTCTGGGGTACCCCGAGGCCACTGGCATGGGCCTTCATTGGCCGCCATACTCTCCGGATCTGAACACATGCAACTCCTTTATGTGAGGCTATATTAAATACAATATGTACAGTAATAACCCCAAATCCATTCTGAGACGAAAACAGCCATTCAGGAAGTCATCGATAACTTTGAAATTCCGACACTTCAGCGGGTCATACAGAATGTTATTGTCTGCACACATCATCGCCAGAGATGGCAGGCATATCGAACATGTCATAGCGTAAATCCGAAGATCTATAGTGACGTTTACATGTTAAATAAAGTTTGTGCACGCCGTAATTTGTAACTAATTTACTTTTTTAGAATGAGATTTTCACTCTGCAGCGGAGTGTGCGCTGATATGAAAGTTCCTGGTAGATTAAAATTGTGTGCCGGAACGAGACTCGAACTCGGGACGTTTGCCTTTCGCGGGCAAGTTCTCTACGTTCTGAACTACCCAAGCACGACTCACAGCCTTACTTCTACCAGTATCTCGTCTCCTACCTTCCATACTTCAGAGAAGCTCTTCTGCGAATCATGCAGAACTAGCACTCCTGGAAGAAAGGTTATTGCGAATAAATGGCTTAGCCACAGCCTGGGGGATGTTTCGAGAATGAGATTTTCACTCTGCAGCGGAGTGTGCGCTGATATGAAACTTCCCGGCAGATTAAAACTGTGTGTGTCGGACCGATACACGAACTCGGGACCTTTGCCTTTCGCGGGCAAGTGCTCTACCATCGTTTTTCACGTAATTCAATAATTTCCACTCTGTACATGCCTTCAGTCCACATATACACTGATATCTCGGCGCCACAGTTCCATAGCAAGCCTCTAGTGAAGCGAAAGCAAAACGGCGCACTCCACTAACTGTTGTGTATGACTCTGCAGACAACGGCAAGGAGAGGTGAGGTGGGCCACAGAGTGATACCGCTATTGTCGTCATAGGAAAGCTGGACAGGAGCGGAAACGATTAGTGAACAAGTTAACACAGTAAACAGAAGCTGTACTTGTATTCCTCCAGGCGTAAGAAGACTCATTAAAAATAATGCAGCAATAAAAAGAGTCCAGTTTATACATCAGCAACTAGGACGAGGCTCACTGTACTAAGCACGAACGATGGTATCGTAACGGAGAGTGTCCAAGTGCAAGTGGATGTCAGGTTGTCACCTGTTGTCCTGTATCACGGCAGCAGGTGGCTGGTGGCTCAGCAGGCAAGCGCCATTGGCTCCACCAGATCCTGTGCGACCGCTATTGGCGCCACAAGGGAACCTGCAATTCCGTTGCTATGATACCCGTTGGGTGGTATCAGTATGCGACACAACATTAGAGTTTTCTACATTAGAGGCGGCAAAACGCTGAAATAACGGTCAGTAACCGACAATCGTTCAATTCCCCATCCAACCGGAATATAGATGTGGAGGAAACGTCAGAGACGTTCAGACAGCGTACCAGGGCTGCAGCTTGCTGCCACAGATGTTGCCAACACTGCCGCAGGCACGCCATGTGTGCACGTCCACTGATGCTACAGCCTGTGTACACACTACACACTTGTCTGGCAGTTCTCACTATTCTGTGAAGCCATCGATATATACCGTAGATAGTACTGTGACTTACCTTGCGTGTGTTTACGTTTTTCGATTTGGATCACTCCCTGGACTATTTGCGCTTGCTTCCGACAAGTTTCGCTACACTGTGGAGTTTGCTTATGACTGACTAGCAGTTCACTTTGTGAACTACATCATCATCGAGCACAGGAACAACCTGTCTGTACCAGCAATTGCTACATCAGTGCTACTGTGAGAGATCACAGACTGTGTTGTACCTACACCGAGTACGATAGAAAAATGTGGAAAGTGGCAAGCCCTTACTCTCGTCTCCTTTCATTTATTCATATTTCTTAATTCAAATGGGTGGGAGTTGAGATACTTCAAAGGGATTAATCAGATTACATTGATTATATGAGCTGATCTGATTTGCTCTTCTTGTCATTCTGTGATGTAACGTGATCCTAGCTCAATCAATTTCCTCTTATGGCTGATATTTGTAAGTGAGCAGTGCTGTGGATATAAGACAGGTAACTTATTGCAAGGATCTGAAAATGATCCCCTAGGGAACTGAGGGCACACAGACCTTACCAGAGTTAAAGGGGTGGAGAGCAGCTGCCAAAGGCACCTCATCTCGTTCAGGGGAAAGTCGCTTTGCCGAGCAGTGACTGGCAAGGGGCTATTTTTCAGTTTATAGCATGGGACTGCTACGGACGGCCGAGATAAAAGCATTCGTTCTGGAGGACCGAACTCTCTCAGCAGGAGAGAGGTACCTCGAGGACTCATCCAAAGAATCCTCAGTTGTGTTAATTAATTGAGGACTTGCTAATTACCAGAGCCACACAGGAGCAGCACATGCTAAATCTGTAGATATTGTTTGAGCAGCATCAAGCTCGTGGCCTTTGTTGTTGCCATGTAGCTTCTTTGAACCAAGTGAACCTAGAATATACGAGGCGTGTTCAATAAGTAAATGCAACGTATTTTTTCTAGACCAATTCCGATTGAAAAAATTCGGAAGTTTTTGTGGAACGTCGTGGAATACTCCCGCTCTAGCCCCTACAGATTCGTGAAGTTCTGATAAGTGGCGCCACTGTACATAACCTTCAAAATGGTGCCTGTAACACAGGTGCTTTCCAACCAAAGAGCTGTCACTGAGTTTCTTTGGTGGAAAAAAATGGTTCAAATGGCTCTGAGCACTATGGGACTCAACATCTTAGGTCATAAGTCCCCTAGAACTTAGAACTACTTAAACCTAACTAACCTAAGGACATCACACACACCCATGTCCGAGGCAGGATTCGAACCTGCGACCGTAGCAGTCCCGCGGTTCCAGACTGCAGCGCCAGATTGGTGGGAAACAGGAGCATCGTAGATACCCAGAGGCGCTTGCAGAATGTCTACGGAGGCCTGGCAGTGAACAAAAGTACGGTGAATCGTAGGGCGAAGTACCTGCCATCATCGCAACAAGTTCGCACAAACCTGTGTAATCTCCGGTGTGCCAGCTGGCCACACACAGCTGTGACTCCTGTAGTTTTCGAACGTGCAGACACTCTCATTCTAGTTGATCGATGCATCACAATCGAACACCTCGCTGCCCAATTGGACGTCTCTGTTGGTAGTGCTGACACACACGTCCAGCAGTTGGGGTACTCTTAGGTGTGTGCCCGCTGAGTTCCTCCTTGCCTGACAGAAGTCCATCAAGAGCAACGGCTGACCATCTGCGCAGAACTGCTTGCACGCTGTGAAGCTGATCCCTACAACTGAAACAAAACGGCAATCCATGCAACGGCGCCACACCAACTCTCCTCCGAATAAAATGCGCAAAGCCGCACCCTCAGACAGTAAAGTTGTAAGGTGTCAGGCAAATCCAACACCTTCCATGAAAACCCTGACATGATAAGCAAATCCAGTAGTATGTCACATAGCTCCGAATAAATCGTGACATTAAATTAACCAAAGTAATACGAGTAACGAGTGAGAAAATGGAATACCACACACTGTCTCATCTACTGCCTTATAAATGTACACTGTCTCTCATATCTCTCCTCGTCCCTAACGCTCATGTCGGAACAACATGACAGAAACACACGTTCCCATTATAATAAAATCCTCTCCGTTCCACTGCATCGCTCAGTCACCTTCTCCAAGTCCTTTACAGTAGCGGGAACCCGACTCTGGAATAACCTCCCTCGTTATGTTAGAGAACTTAAAAACATGTCCGGCTTCAAAAAACAGTTAATGACGTATCTGCTTAAGCAACAGTAATGCCTTCCTCTGTACATGAATGCACTTCACCTCATTACTTCCCTCTTTCCCCCTCCTTAAATCTCCCTTCCCCAAAATTCGCTATACTAGTAAACATCTACTTTACAAACCAAGATATTATGTACATCTGCGCAAACCTTCATTACTATTGCCAATCCTTCTCATGTTTGTCATTATTATTTGATTTTTTTTACTGTTATTATTATTGCTCTTATCATAATCTGTATGTCTAGCACCTGTTGTAAAAATACTGCTAGCATTTTACTTTATTAGGTCTTAGTGATGTTTATCATTATTATTTGATTTTTTTACTGTTATTATTAATGCTTTTATCATAATCTGTATCTATAGCACCTGTTGTAAAAATGCTGATGCATTTACTTTATTAGGTCTTAGTCACTACTCTTTATTCATATTGTCACTAGAGTAAGAAATTTTCTCATTTAAACTATGGTTATGATGTAACTCTGATGTGTGAAATGCTGCATGTGTGGAACACTAGTCTAATGTAAGAGAGGGCCTGATGGCCCTAATCTGATCAGGTTAAATAAATAAATAAATAAAATAAAATAAATAAAATAACACAAGAATGCCTAAATGCATGTCACGCCTTCCCACCGTGAGACAGACGCAGTTCCGAAGGGAGAAACGAGAACAGAAGCCGAGAGCAGAACCGTGTTAAGCAAGAAGGCCCTACGATAAGGGACGGACACCCACGTAGCCAGCTAACCACCAGGACCACCCCCCCCCCCCAGCCAATGTTAAAAGCTAGAGCCCTCCAGAAGAACTGTATAGATCTTACGATAAAACTAAAAGGGCCACACCAGCTGCAAGTTTTAGCGTGAGACTTTTTCGCGTCTCTGTTACGTTGCAAACTTTAAAAACATTGCACCACCACAGAAAGTATAACGTTTCTCATTGGATAGACAGAATTTTTGTAGGCGGAGCTTAAGGTTACATTGAGACCCTGATTGGTCAGATGAAAACACAGCCAGATAGTTTTTTTTTAAACCAACTTCGGTAAATTGTAGTAAGGAGAAGTTAGGAGAGAGCTGCCTCCGAGATGGCGAGCTGTATGGAGCTGAGCCGGCCGCCGCCCCCTGACGAACACCGACAAGGTAATGAACGCACGCGATGCCGCATAACAGCGCATAAAGTTTCACTCAGAACTGCAGAAGTCTCATCTGTTACAGCCCCGTTTTGCGTAATATTAGTGTCGATCGTCAATTAAAGCTCATGGTATTCACATTTGCTACGTAAGTGAAAATCTGAAACACGATGATTTTTCTGTTATACAATTATTGAGAAGCCACATCAGCCACTGTAATTTGCGACAAGTTAGATAAGTAATTAAAGATAATTGAGGGTCACTATAGACCATTTTAATAGTTTTCTCTTTTGTGAAACTTAATTTAAACCTAGATCATAGATGTGATATGGCATAGGTCATCCTTCGATCCATTGTAGAACTTGGAAACCCATTCAGGGAATATTCGTTCACATTTTTGTTGAACGCACTTGGTTTTTATCATCCTGTATTAAAACATTTCCTTTTACCAATAGTGAAATTTATAAACAATGTTTTGTGAGTAGAATAAAATTTCCAATGGTAAACTTAACTGCTTTCTCAACGTTATTTTACCAGCTAACTAAGAATAGGAAAGCCTTGAACCCCTTCCATTAAATTTAGTTAGTATTAAGACTCTTTTACAGGGAGTGCAGTGGAGCTGACGCTGAAATCATTAAGTATTTGGTTATATCATCGCTAGTCTCACTGAACTCTTCTGAACTCTACATGTCATGTGTGGTCTGGCGTCGCCTTACCAGCAACAGGTCCCAGGTTCAAACTAGTCAATTCCCTAAAAAACACGCCCAGAGCGTCGTTGCGCGAAAGTGGTAGGGAGACAAGACATAGAACAACAGAAACCACGCAGAATGTTAGGAAGTCATGGCGGTCTTCTGGGACTCTGAAGAGTTATTCTGCTTGATTTCGTCCCTCACGGTGCAACTATCAACTCTGAAGTGTATTGTGCACCATCAGGAAAGTGAAGAGACGACTTCAGCATGTTAGTCACCACACAGAATGCAAACGGACGTTCCCCTCTCCACGACAACGCAACGCCTCCCACAGATCTGCGTCCGGAAATGAGCTCGCAAAACTTCATGGAGCTGTACTTCCTCATCCATCCTGTAGCCTAGATCTGGCATCTTCCGAATTCCATCTGTTTGGCCCAACGAAGGATGCACTCCGCGGAAGCAGTACGTGGACGATAGGGAGGTTGTTTGATGTATCAAGACGTCGGCTTCGACGTCGACCAGTGAGCCGATCCATCCGGGCATACAGACTCTTCAAGAAAGGCGGCGTAAGGCCGTCGAGGATTATATTGAAAAATAGGACTTTTTAGCCAAAAGAATGGGGAATAACTTCGTGTTTCGAATGTGGATAAAACCAACATGCTTTCAGAAAAAACTACACTACCGGCCATTAAAATTGCTACACCACGAAGATGACGTGCTACAGACGCGAAATTTAACCGACAGGAAGAAAATGCTGTGATATGCAAATGATTAGCTTTTCAGAGCATTTACACAAGGATGGCGCCGGTGGCGACACCTACAACGTGCTGACATGAGGAAAGTTACCAACCTATTTCTCATACACGAACAGCAGTTGATCGGCGTTGCCTGGTGTAACGTTGTTGTGATGCCTCGTGTAAGGAGGAGAAATGCGTACCATCACGTTTCCGACTTTGATAAAGGTCGGATTGTAGCATATCGCGATTGCCGTTTATCGTATTGCGTTGGTCGAGATCCAATGACTGTTAGCAGAATATGGAATCGGTGGGTTCAGGAGGGTAATACGGAACGCCGTGCTCGATTCCAACGGCCTCGTATCACTAGCAGTCGAGATGACAGGCATCTTATCCGCCGGGCTGTAACGGATCGTGCAGCCACGTCTCGATCCCTGAGTCAACAGATGGGGACGTTTGCAAGACAACAACCATCTGCACGAACAGTTCGATGACGTTTGCAGCAGCATGGACTATCAGCTCGGAGACCGTGGCTGCCGTTACTCTTGACGCTGCCTCACAGACAGGAGCGTCTGCGATGGTGTACTCAACGACGAACCTGGGTGCACGAATGGCAATACGTCATTTTTTCGGATGAATCCAAGTTCTGTTTACAGCATCATGATTGTCGTATCCGTGTTTGGCGACATCGCGCTGAACGCACATTGGAACCGTGTATTCGTCATCGCCATACTGGCGTATCACCCGGCGTGATGGTATGGGGTGCCATTGGTTACATGTCTCGGTCACATCTTGTTCGCATTGACGGCACTTTGAACAGTGGACGTTACATTTCAGATGTGTTACTACCCGTGGCTCTACACTTCATTCGATCCCTGCGAAACCCTACATTTCAGCAGGATAATGCACGACCGCATGTTGCAGGTCCTGTACGGGCCTTTCAGGATACAGAAAATGTTCGACTGCTGCCCGGGCGAGCACATTCTCCAGATCTCTTAGCAATTGAAATCGTCTGGTCGATGGTGGCCGAGCAACTGGCTCGTCACAATACGCCAGTCACTTCTCTTGATCAACTGTGGTATCGTGTTGAAGCTGCATGGGCAGCTGTACCTGTGCACGCCATTCAAGCTCTGTTTGACTCAATGTCCAGGCGTATCAAGGCCGTTATTACGGCCAGAGGTGGTTGTTCTAGGTACTGATTTCTCAGGATCTATGCACCCAAATTGAGTGCAAATGTAATCACATTTCAGTTCTAGTAGAATATATTTGTGCAATGAATACCCGTTTATCATCTGCGTCTCTTCTTTGTGCAGCAATTTTAATGGCCAGTAGTGTAAGATGCTTATAAACGGAGTTGAATTCGTGCCACAGGGGAGTACCAGAAAGATTTCTTGTGAGTTTAAAGGTGCGTTACGTCAGTCCAGTATTTAATAATGTCCAGTGCATACATACGTTTAATGTTTGCCACCAATATGTCAAATGATGGCATTGTTGAACTTCTCTCCCTGATAAACGCTGACGGCACAGGACAGCCCATTGCGTCTAAAACACTGAATGTCTCACAGTGAAATTACATGCAAATAGAGATAGATACTTTGCTTATGACATACGGCACTAGGACGCTTCACTTATATCGCCATGGTAATATTGTAAGTTTCCCATTACCATCGAATTTCGCTATTGAGTCTCCGCTCGAAACTTCCTGATAAGACGACGATGCAGCTGCAGAGGTGGGTGCTGTTCCTTAGTAACTACGACTGCGAGATCTGCCCATCATCCAGAAGCGTACGTTCTTCTGCTAACAGTGTCGGTAAAGTGCAGAATACTTTGGGCATGAATTGCTGTTTGTAGCCTTAGACGCCAATCACTGACACACCCACGAAATGTCAATTACTGCCCACGAAGTACAACAGGAACAGTCTGTGATCTGTTACTCCTCAGCGTGTAGCCTACTGTGCAACTGGAGTACACGCCTAAGGCACCGGCTTAGCGCGAATAATGTTATCTTGTTATTAACCACGGATGAATCTGAATGCCATGTGGTAATTCCACGCATGCTCCACACCACGTACTGAAGCTACTCTTTACTTTGGGAAATTTTCAGAAGGAAGGCAATAGCACGACACAACGTGTACAGAAGAGGTTTTGATGATGCCGCAGAGCATACCATCCCGAAACTGCCAGGCATTTGGTCACAGTCAGTCAGTGCCGGTTTCAGCGTTTCAGCCCTTGGCGGTCTCCCTGACCATCACTGGCAAAGAGTAGATGCTGCTTTCGCCAGACGATTTCGAGGAGCCATGAAGTCATCAGTTGTTGAAGCCCTCTCTAGCATTTCATATATCCCATGAATGGCTACCCTTACCATAGGAACTACTACTTGTGCCCTCTCCATCATATTTGCAGTGGACCGGGCACCTTCCAACTCAGCTTTCGATAAGACACTTCATTTCACAGCATCTTGTTATAGGATTTTTGTAAACACAGGTCCAATTTGGAAGACGACTCATACAACCATGCATATAAAATGCCTGTGCAATAACCTGCCTACCACTGCTGCAACTCCGCCCTCATTTCAGATGCCAACAGGAGGGGGACAGCTATCAACGATGAGATCTGATGGATGTAAAACAACGTGCAGCCTGCAAGCCACTTCAGGATCGAAGCAATCTGCGGAGGCTGAGCATTCTTGGACACAGGTGCCAATGGAACCGAAAACGTAGTCCCCACCTGAACGCCAGGACGCAATACTCTGCCGGCAGGACCAAGCAGTGTCCCAGAAATCATCGACCAACCAGGAAGTCTACACAGACAATGCCAACAGCCTGTCCCGCTTAACACAATGAAGAAATACTGCGACAGCCTTTCCTGGGATTCCAGCACCACTGTCGCCCCCTCCTTGACAAAGCTAGCACAAGATGAGACTTTTCTGACCCTATGTGCTGATTAAATGGCAAAGAAGTTTAGCATCTGACAGTGACCTGGAGTATCGAATATCGATATCGATAAAAGGCCACAGAGATACTCGGGATTATTAGCGCATCTGTAGCTTGTTCTCACAGAAAGCGCAGCTGCTACCATCATGGGCTTGTCATACGAGCCCATCCTCTGACGTGACAATGCCCCGGACGTGTCCAACAATTCTCGATATTTGCTGAGGCCTTAGTTACCTTGGCTACTTTTCTGTTTTACGATTCGCTTACGCACACTTAGGATGGCTTTCACTACACTATGGACTTAAATTAGAATACTGTCGTCGTCGACCACAGACCTTCGTACAATTGAAGCCTGTGTCAAGGTCACTAATGTGCGGAAAGACAGTGTCTTGCACTTCTCGGACGTAATAAATATAATGAGTTCTTACGCATCACTAGGTTGACATAATTGATTATACAGGGTGATTCAAAAAGAATACCACAACTTTAAAAATGTGTATTTAATGAAAGAAACATAATATAACCTTCTGTTATACATCATTACAAAGAGTATTTAAAAAGGTTTTTTTCACTCAAAAACAAGTTCAGAGATGTTCAATATGGCCCCCTCCAGACACACGAGCAATATCAACCCGATAATCCAACTCGTTCCACACTCTCTGTAGCATATCAGGCGTAACAGTTTGGATAGCTGCTTTATTTCTCGTTTCAAATCATCAATGGTGGCTGGGAGAGGTGGCCGAAACACCATATCCTTAACATACCACCATAAGAAAAAATCGCAGGGGATAAGATCAGGGCTTCTTGGAGGCTACATTTTCATCACTCGTTCTCGGCCGTCCAGAACTTTTCCCTTTGCACAAACACCCATTCTCTGTAAACTGTTTATACCAGCGTTTAATACACCACCTATCGGGAGGTTTAACACCATACTTCGTTCGAAATGCACGATGAACAACTGTCGTCGATTCACTTCTGCCGTACTCAATAACACAAAAAGCTTTCTGTTGAGCGGTCGCCATCTTAGCATCAACTGACGCTGA
The DNA here is from genome assembly GCF_021461395.2 of Schistocerca americana. Classification (NCBI taxonomy): domain Eukaryota; kingdom Metazoa; phylum Arthropoda; class Insecta; order Orthoptera; family Acrididae; genus Schistocerca; species Schistocerca americana. The sequence goes on along the minus strand of NC_060122.1, from coordinate 829,417,374 downwards.
CGCCAAGTCAACAGCGCCACAAGCGAACAAATGTACAACTAAATGAAACTTTGTAGCTCCCTTAATTCGCCGACAGATAGTGCTTAGCTCTGCCTTTTGTCGTTGCAGAGTTTTAAATTCCTAAGGTTGTGGTATTCTTTTTGAATCACCCTGTATGATATCAAGGAGCAGATAAACTGAGAGTGTTCATAAAAGACCTTGCTAATCCAACTCGTATTAAGTCTACCAAGAAAGTGCAGAAAGACAGCGTTTTACATTTCTTAGACGCCTTAAATATAAAGAGTTCTTCAGCACTGTTGGTCACACACTATGTGATCAAAAGTATCCGGACACTCCAGTAAACATACATTTTTCATATTAGGTGCATTGTGTTGCCACCTTCTGCCAGGTACTCCCTATCAGCGACATCAATAGTCATTAGACATCGTGAGAAAACACAATGGGACGGTCCGCGGAACTCATGGATTTCGAACGTGGTCAGGTAATTGGGTGTCACTTATGTCATACGCGACATTTCCACCTTCCTAAACATCCCTAGGTCCACTTTTTCCGAAGTGATAGTGAAGTGGAAACGTGAAGGCACACATACAGCACAAAAGCGTACAGACCGACCACGTCGGTAAATGCCAAACGACGCCTCGCTTGGAGCAAGGAACGTAAACATTGGACGATTGAACAGTGGAAAAACATTGTGTGGAGTGACGAATCACGGTACACAATGTGGCGATCTGACGGTACTGGGTGGGTATGGCGAATGTCCGGTGAACGTCGTCTGCCAGCATGTGTAAAAGTAAAATTCGGAGGCGGTGGTGTTATGGTGTGGTCGTGTTTTTCATGGAGGGGCTTGCATTCCTCGTTGTTTTGCGTGGCACTATCACAACACAGTTTTAAGCACCTTCTTGCTTCCCACAGTTGAAGAGCAATTCAAGGATGGCGACTGCATATTTCAACACGATACAACACCTGTTCATAATGCACGGCCTGTGGCTGAGTGGTTACACGACAATAACATCCCTGTAATGGACTGACCGCACAGACTCTTGACCTGAATCTTATAGAACACCTTTGGGATGTTTTGGAACACCGACTTTGTGCCAGGCCTCACCGACCGACATCGATACCTCTCCTCAGTCCAGCACACCGTGAAGAATGGGCTGCCGTTCCCCAAGAAACATTCCAGCATCTGACTGAAAGTATGCCTGCGAGAGTGGAAGCTGTCATCAAGGATAAGGGTGGGCCAACACCTCATTGAATTCCAGCATTGCCGATGGAGGGCGCCACGAACTTGTAAGTCATTTTCAGCTAGGTGTCCGGATACTTTTCATCACATAATGTATGATACTCAAGAATATAAACCTTCATTTCACTGTATTTTCTGGAACCATTCGCCATTGAAATGTACTAATTTGGAGAACTGTATTGTATTCACTAAATACCGCCAATCAGATGAAGGCTAAACTTCAGCGAATTGGTTGCAAAACTCTGCAACATCCCTCCCCCCCCCCCCCCCCCCCAGCCCAAATCTTCCACTGTGATTCTCACATCTTTGGTGACCTCAATAAAGACATGCGTGAACGTTGGTTTCAGTCGGATGAGAAAGTACGGGAGTGGTTGCCGTTGTAAATCATTTAGTGGCCGGCAGCGTTCTACGAGACAGGAATTGATCGTCTCTTCTCCCGGTGGAATAAATGTCTTTAACGCGTGTGGTGATTACTTTTGAATGGAACAATTCCACTGTTTCGTTATGGCTGGTGTTAGGTTTTCATTTGACTGGCCATTAGATGTACAGCACTGTCACGTGGACAAATAGGTTCGAGCAAACGAGGGCAAAAATGAAGATAACGAAGGTTAGCAGCACTTTACAATAGTTTACTAAGCGTAAGTATGCATTACGTGTCTTCATTGTGAAGATGATACGTGATAATGTATTTAAATGTTCACTTGCAGTGATCTGTCTAAAAAGCATGGTCTAGTCCTGGGTCCAGTGAACGACGATTAATGTAGCTAGTGCTATGCCAATTTGGGCCCTTCTGGGCGGTGACTGTAGGCAAAGGGTTGATACTGTCGCACGAACTGTTCACACACTCTATGAGTAGTTTACGTCCGTCTGCTTATTTCCGCATTTGGCGGATGGACTTTCACTTGGGAACTATTTGTGTGGCGTTACGCGGAAGCATAACACAGTGTGTCCTCTTGGGCGTGTGATCGTGACTGCGTTGCGCCCCTCTGGAGGCAAACCTTGCTGTGTGGCGCCCTCTATGTGTGTGGTGGTGTCTCGTGTCTCCTGGAGGACACAGGAAACAGTAACAATGCTCTGTAACGTTATCAGATGCCGGAAACATGTGTTAAAAGCTAAGATTCCCGACGGAAGGTGCTGCGAAATATGACTTTACTAGTTTGCAGAGAAACTGTTTCAGAATGTAACAGCAAGAGCAACACACAACCGATGAGCAGAGCAATAAGATGGTATATTAGCCATTTTGCGGCTCAGTTAGAAAGTAGATGAGCCAGTGAAAGAGTAAAAAATACACTAATAAAGTATTTTGTCATTCATGAAAAATGAGGTAACTCCTGAGGTTTTTGATGTCAGTGTGTCACCCGAAATAGTCAGCGAGTAAGGAATGGTGAGTGAGTGTGGTCACTAGCAAATCGGTCACTAGCAAATCGGGCAAGGGGTAGTGTGCACTTGTTGTTGTTGTTGTGGTCTTCAGTCCTGAGACTGGTTTGATGCAGCTCTCCCTGCTACTCTATCCTGTGCAAGCTGCTTCATCTCCCAGTACCTACTGCAACCTACATCCTTCTGAATCTGCTTAGTGTATTCATCTCTTGGTCTCCCTCTACGATTTTTACCCTCCACGCTGCCCTCCAATGCTAAATTTGCGATCCCTTGATGCCTCAAAACATGTCCTACCAACCGATCCCTTCTTCTAGTCAAGTTGTGCCACAAACTTCTCTTCTCCCCAATCCTTTTCAATACCTCCTCATTAGTTACGTGATCTACCCACCTTATCTTCAGCATTCTTCTGTAGCACCACATTTCGAAGGCTTCTATTCTCTTCTTGTCCAAACTATTTATCGTCCATGTTTCACTTCCATACATGGCTACACTCCATACGAATACTTTCAGAAATGACTTCCTGACACTTAAATCAATACTGGATGTTAACAAATTTGTCTTCTTCAGAAACGCTTTCCTTGCCATTGCCAGCCTACATTTTATATCCTCTCTACTTCGACCATCATCAGTTATTTTACTCCCTAAATAGCAAAACTCCTTTACAACTTTAAGTGTCTCATTTCCTAATCTAATCCCCTCAGCATCACCCGATTTAATTTGACTACATTCCATTATCCTCGTTTTGCTTTTGATGATGTTCATCTTATATCCTCCTTTCAAGACACTGTCCATTCCGTTCAACTGCTCTTCCAAGTCCTTTGCTGTCTCTGACAGAATTACAATGTCATCGGCGAACCTCAAAGATTTTACTTCTTCACCATGAATTTTAATACCTACTCCGAATTTTTCTTTTGTTTCCTTTACTGCTTGCTCAATATACAGATTAAATAACATCGGGGAGAGGCTACAACCCTGTCTCACTCCTTTCCCAACCACTGCTTCCCTTTCATGCCCCTCGACTCTTATAACTGCCATCTGGTTTCTGTACAAATTGTAAATAGCCTTTTGCTCCCTGTATTTTACCCCTGCCTCCTTCAGAATTTGAAAGAGAGTATTCCAGTTAACGTTGTCAAAAGCTTTCTCTAAGTCTACAAATGCTAGAAACGTAGGTTTGCCTTTTCTTAATCTTTCTTCTAAGATAAGTCGTAAGGTTACTATTGCCTCACGTGTTCCAACGTTTCTACGGAATCCAAACTGATCTTCCCCGAGGTCCGCTTCTACTAGTTTTTCCATTCGCCTGTAAAGAATTCGCGTTAGTATTTTGCAGCTGTGACTTATTAAACTGATGTGTGCACTTAGGACAACAATAAGACATCTCATCGGGATGTTTCTTTGAAAATGGTTGAAATGTCTCTGAGCATTATGGGACTTAACTTCTGAGGTCATCAGTCCCCTAGAACGTAGAACTACTTAAACCTAACTAACCTAAGGACATCACACACATCCATGCCCGAGACAGGATTCGAACCTGCGACCGTAGCACCAGCGCGGTTCCAGACTGTAGCGCATAGAAACGCTCGGCCACTCCGGCCGGCGATGTTTCTTTCACGCGCGTAAAATCTATTGCGAGTAAATTACAGCACAGCTTGTGTGGAGTCACTGTTCTTACGTTTAGTGAAGTTTGTTTTTATCTTCCCACATTGTCTACAATTGCTGCTTGTTCAGATTCGAGCGGCAGTTACTATACAAATGCCACAACGACGCCGCGAATTTCTGTCCCCGTCTTTCCATTCTCATAATGAGTATAATTCAATACATTGCGACCGTGTAGTCACCACATGAAGCTGATTTGGTTCAAAATCTCAGTATTGGCTGCTGTCGAGACAGTGACATTCATCAACTCAAAAATATTACATATGCTGTGTGATTTCGATACGCCAGCAGGAATTTCCGCTTTAGAGAGCAGTTCTTCACACCTCTTTCATTGTCCTTTCCTAAGACAAGAATCAAATTATTGGAGCTTTGTGTACTTTTTATCATCGTAATAGCATTAACTGCGTTTTGGAACATGTTTCAAACCGTGAATTAAAAGTATAACATAGATCTATCTGTTAAATTGTAGAGCAACAGTAGTCCAGAAACTGAGTGCGTAACAGTAAAATTAACAATACCTTTGTACTCATGAGTTTATTAACACCAAAAATGAATTCCTTATATGTGGGGTTCTAATTAGGAAATAATCCGTTGTGTCATAGCATCTGTATTGCAAAAAAGGGAAATAACGAAATTTTTACTTTATATGCGTGACTTGAAATTCACGTAGACGTAAAAGTGAAGGTATCTCACAATGACGGGTGTACCCTAGAATTTCGATGATACACCCGGCGCGTAAGTTCTTATTCGTAAGACATTGTAGACTCCTCCTTTTGTGGACAGTTACACTTTACTGTGACGTCAGCGACATGTTGACGTCCCTCTGCAGCTACCGCACTGACGCCCTGTTAACACTGGCAGGTCCCTCTCACAGGGTCGCTGTCTGTATCAAAAGAGGGTGGTCCTGTATCGTGTTTGTGGCTCTCCAAAGTGTCATCCTCTCAGTGTTGTTATTCTACGACGCTGGATTCCAGCCGCGCTTTCTCCTGTCCTGAGAAACAGCTCTTTCTCTGGTTCCTCCATCACAGACGTTCCTGTGTCTCGTTAATCTCTGAATCCGTTTTTGTTTGTTTCTTTTTCTGCTCTTTTGTCCACTTCCGACGCTCTCTGGATTGCCATTGTCTCTCGTGACATACGACACCCAGCTGTTGGCTTTGAGCCATAAGTGCTCCTTCTCCGTTCCACACACCTCGCTCTAATTTGTCTTCCCGCCGACGTGTCTGTTTCATATCGTCCATACCTTTCAATGCAATTGGCGTCTGTCATCCTAAATTTCTGGTGCGGTAAACAATAGCAGTGACAGGCGTACACACAGTTTAAAGTAAACTCGCTAACCGTTACTGTCTTATTACAGTAGCCTCGTCATTACGGAAACCGATAAACCAATGACGCTGTCGTGAGGTCTGTTTTGTCAGCGATAATTACCTATCTATGGATTACTCTGCCGAACGAAGTTAAGGAATTAGAGGAGCGCTGGTTCATATCTTCTTCCGGTCACACAGATTCTCTAAATCGCTTCAGGTAAATGGTTGGATGGTATCTTTGAAGAGGTCGTCACCTTCCTTGTGATACCGGTGCCGAAAATTCATCGAACCCTAACTTTTCTACACGAGATAAAATGCAGACACGAAAAATTTAGAATTCTTGGTGAAAACAGAATTGCTTCCCACATTACGCTAAGTCACTTCAGTGTCAACATGTGTATCTACATCCATGGAAGAGAAACGGCAGTTTTACGACAATACGAGTATAACCAGAATTAGTGTCCCAACTACTTGTTCTATACTAGATAACATAGTTGAAGTCACTTAAGAACAACGCTCGTTACTGTAGCTTCCTTTTTTTCTTCAGGTAAACGGCACTAGGAATGGAAAGAGCTTTCACCCGTTTGTCATCCGTTATTACGTGAAACTTATTTCCGTAAAAATATATACATGATATTTTATCACTGCATGTATGATACCGAGAACCTCATTTCGGCTTTTGAATAACTTGTTTGTGCTGCCATAAGCGTTTTCGATTTAGACGTTATAGTCTCAACTGGGCTGTTTTGTGTTGGGGCGGAGGTGAAGTATTTTCGTGGTGAGAAAGACAGACTAATGGCCGTTTTTAGACATACATCAAGAATACTTTGTAACACTATCCCACCCAGTCATATTTAACACATTTTGTACTTAATGTACATAAGGGTTACCAATTGTCGAGTCATTTTTTTAATTAATTTTCCGTGATTTCCAACATTCTCTTGAAAATATTACGATCTTCTAAAATCAGCTAGAGAAGGTAATTTTTCTGCAACATCAGTGTACTGTTTTGTAAGCTACAGACGTTTACTCCTAAAGATGTGACCTAAACATTAGTCACAGTACTGCAAAAAGTAGCATTCTCATTCTGTTGGCGATAGAGAAAAAAACTGTTTAAAGTTTTCGAATGTTAGTACCACTTCATGAGTGACTGGATGATACCAGTTGGACAATTTACGCATTTAGAAATGCTTTGTTACTCTACATATACTGTGAAACCGAACTCCAATCACAAAATTTTGGAGTTTGTTCAGGGATATTTTCTGAACATTTTCATATCACAGCCCTCCTTCTCTCTAATGGCTCTATACAGACTAACGGTATTCTGTTTGATTTTTTACCAACATTTATCTTTTTTTCTGTATGACAATGAAAATATCTGCACAAAATCGCTAATGTCGACGGCATTTTGTTTGGAAACTACCTTGTTTCACTCACTCGGCGTAGTTACTCTTGACAACAGTACGGACCACTTAACTCTTAGGACTGAAGCTAAAGTTCAGCACGGTTCGGTTCCGTCTCAAGCCTGTTATTCGGAAGAGTCAGATATGTATTAACGTTGAGACACAGCACTATGGATGGGTTTGCTAATAAAGAGTTGGCCGATATGCGCCTCGTGTAATGGTTCATTGAATGCAGTGGAAGGCCAGCTGAACGATGCTACGCTAAGCCGTTACGTAGCGACACCAACCAGGTTATAGTAGTTTTGCACCTGTATGTAGGCACCTACAAGAAACTGCATCCTTCCATGTAAAGTATACCAGAAAATCCGATCTAGAAGAAAATATGTCACTTGGAAATGGTGACAGCGGCGCCACCAGTATTACAATTACATAATTACTCTTTCAGGAGCTACCAAGATATTCAGAAAATATCCCTGAAGAATCTCTGAAATTTTATCTTTGAAATTCGGATTCACTTAAAAAACTATTGGGCCGCTAGCTATCACTATGACAGTACAATTATATTCTGCTCAACAGAATTAAGGGAACATGAATTTGGGCGTCTGCCATACTCTATTGAGAGAGAATTTTACCAAATTACTGATTTATTTTCCACAAATTAAATATACAACGAAGCATCATTACAACCTCGACCGTTTAGTTAAAAAGAACCGAAATGTCCGACAGGTGTCGCAAAGAAAATGGAAACAGTCATTCACCTCATCATCCTGCGTGCATTCATTGGACTTTGACAGTTTCAACTACGCTAATGCCCTGCGTTGAGTGTTCATCCCTGGAACCTACGTGGCATGCTCCGTACAAATCAACGGATATCATCCTGTGGTATACATTTCCATTCTTCAATCAGACAATATGAGAGTTCTTGAAGGGTGTGATGGAACAGGAGGACCAATAACACGTCTATGAACATGTCCCACATATGCACGATGGCGTTTAGGTCGGGACTCAGCGCCAACCATTCCATTACTTCAATGTCCAGGCTTTGCAAGACACTCCTGGTGACACCTGACACGTGGGCCCTGGCATCAGAAGCTATTCAGGGCCACCACCACATGCAACAGCCACCACATGGTCCAACAACATCTGTTCGATTGAAACTTCCTGGCAGATTAAAACTGTGTGCCCGACCGAGACTCGAACTCGGGACCTTTGCCTTTCGCGGGAAAGTGCTCTACCAAATGAGCTACCGAAGCACGACTCACGCCCGGTACTCACAGCTTTACTTCTGCCAGTATCTCGTCTCCTACCTTCCAAACTTTACAGAAGCTCTCGCAGGAGAGCTTCTGTAAAGTTTGGAAGGTAGGAGACGAGGTACTGGCAGAAGTAAAGCTGTGAGTACGGGGCGTGAGTCGTGCTTCGGTAGTTCAGATGGTAGAGCACTTTCCCGCGAAAGGCAAAGGTCCCGAGTTCGAGTCTCGGTCGGGCACACAGTTTTAATCTGCCAGGAAGTTTCATATCAGCGCCCACTCCGCTGCAGAGTGAAAATCTCATTCTGGATCTGTTCGATTTATTGTGTGGTGGTAAGGCGACCACGGTAAGATCCATGTGGCTCTCAACACTGATGGCTCTGCACAACATCACAGAACCTTGGAAATCTGTCGATTTCCTGGACAACATCTGGGAGGTACCGGTCACCACGGGTCTCCACACATGAACACGACCATCACCTTCCATCACAGGGTATCTGGACTCGTAGGTGAATAACACGTTTTTCCAGTGACGAAGTTGCCAGTTTACATGGGAACGGCAGAACTGACTGCGAGCTTCAAGACGCTTTCGTATTAAGAGGGGTACTAGAACAGCATGCCTGGTCGCACGGTCCTTTCTCATAACCGGCTCGTTATAGTCTGGTCGGACGCAGCTGCTCCAGTGGCCCTTCTGAGATCATGCTGCAGTTCTCTGGGGGTAACTGTACGACGCTGCACCTCAGAGATGGCTGCATACCGGTCTTCACGTGTGGTTGTAATGCGCTGGCACGTTTGTCCAGCCACCTTATGTACAGACCTGTCTCCCTGTAGCGTGTCCACATCCTGTGAATGACACAGGAAGAGACATTGGCATCAGCACCTACATGACGGAAAGTCCATCCTTTTTTTGATCAAACAGAAGTCCCCTTTCAACTGTCTCTGCATTAAGATGTCACACTGCATGTGTTTGGTTGAATACAACGTCCACAAATGACAAGTGCTACCTGCGTACCTCACTAGAAAACATTACGAACGTGGCACTCACTTCCATCTGAAGAGTAACCTGACACTGTAATGCATAACACCCCCGATAGATGGCGAGCCATTTTCCTTATTCCCTACATTAAAAGGCAAAAGCACATGGTTTTTTTTTTTTTTTTTTTAGGGTACGCGGTAGTGCGAGGTGTCCTGATGAACACTCACCAGTCGACGTACAGGCAGGGAAATCAGGACGCGCTCAGTGTAAAGACACTTCAGCTATCAAGGTATTAGCACTAAATTTTCAGTGTGTTCGGAATAAAGTTATTGAAATTACTGCCCTCTAGGAAGCATGTGGCGCGCAAATTATTCTCGGGACTGATACCTGGCTGAACCCTGAGATAGGAAGTTCTGAAATATTTAGTGAGGGTTGGAACGTGTATCGGAAAGACAGATTAGACACCGTAGGAGGTGGTGTCTTCATTGCAGTTGACAAAAATATTGTGTCTACTGAGGTGAAGTAGAGTGTGATTGTGAAGTTATCTGGACACGTTTAACAGGGCTGGGGGAAATAAAGGTAATTGTGGCGTGTTATTACTGGCCACCAGGTTCCACAGTGACAGTTCTACAATCATTCAAAGGGAGTCTACATTTTGTATCGCAGAAGTACCCGAATCATGCTATATTAGTCGGAGGCGACTTCAACCTGTCTAGTATAAACTGGGATGTCTATGGATTCATTACAGGTGGTAAAGACAAGCCGTTGTGTGAATTACTTTTGAACACATTGTCCGAAAACTGTCTTGAGCAGCTAAATCGACAGCCAACGCGTAATGGAAATATTTTAGATCTGGTAGCCACGAACAGACCAGACCTCATCGACGGTATCAGTGTTCAAACAGGCATTAGTGATCATGATGTTGACATTACGACTATGGTTACGAAAGTTAAAAAGTCGGTCAAGAAGGCTAGGAGAGTATTCTTACTAGAAAGAGCAGATAAGCAGTTGTTAGCGTCCCACCTAGTAAATGAATCAACTTCATTTACTTCCGGTACGATGGACGTGGAAGAGTTATGGGCATATTTTAAACACATTGTAAATCACGGATTGGACAAGTATGTGCCGAAAAAGTGCGTTACGAACGGAAAAACCCACTGTGGTTTAACAGCGCAATTCGGAGAATGCTCAGGAAGCAAAGACAGTTGCACTCGCGGTACAAGAAAGATCGGGAGATTGAGGACAGGCAAAAGTTAGTAGAGATTCGTGCTGCTGTAAAAACAGCGATGCGCGAAGCATTCAAGCACTAACACCGTCATACTTTAGCAAAATATCTTGCTGAAAACCCAAGGAAATTCTGGTCTTACGTAAAATCGGTAAGCGGATCGAAGGCTTCCATCCAGTCACTCACTGATCAGTCTGGCCTGGCAACGGAAGACAGCAAAACGAAAGCTGAAATTTTAAATTTAGCATTTGAGAAATCTTTCACGCAGGAGGTTAGTACAAACATACCGCCGTTTGAGTCTCGTACAGATTCCCGTATGGAGGACATAGTGATAGACATCCCTGGAGTTGTGAAGCAGCTGAATGGGTTGAAAATAAATAAATCGCCAGGTCCTGATGGGATTCCAATTCGGTTTTACAGAGAGTACTCTACTGCATTGGCTGCTTACTTAGCTTGCATTTATCGCGAATCTCTTGCCCAACGTAACGTCCCGAGCGACTGGAAAAAAGCGCAGGTGACGCCTGTATATAAGAAGGGTACAAGAACGGATCTTCAAAATTACAGACCAATATCCTTAACATCGGTTTGTTGCAGGATTCTCGAACGTATTCTCAGTTCGAATATAATGAATATCCTTGATACAAAGAAGTTGCTGTCCATGCATCAGCACGGCTTTAGAAAGCATCGCTCCTGCAAAACGCAACTCACCCTTTTTTCATATGATATCTTGCGAACCATGGATGAAGGGTATCACACGGATGCCATATTCCTTGACTTCCGGAAACCGTTTGACTCGGTACCCCACTGTAGACTCCTAACTAAGGTACGAGCATATGGGATTGGTTCCCAAGTATGTGAGTGGCTCGAAGACAAGTAATAGAACTCAGTACGTTGTCCTCGATGGTGAGTGTTCATCGGAGGTGAGGGTATCATATGGAGTGCCCCAGGGAAGTGTGGTAGGTCCGCTGTTGTTTTCTATCTACATAAATGATCTTTTGGATAGGGTGGATAGCAAAGTGCGGCTGTTTGCTGATGATGCTGTAGTGTACGGGAAGGTGTCGTCGTTGAGTGACTGTAGGAGGATACAAGATGACTTGGAGAGGATTTGTGATTGGTGTAAAGAATGGCAGCTAACTCTAAATATAGATAAATGTAAATTAATGCAGTGGAATGGGAAAAAGAATCCTGTAATGTTTGAATACTCCGTTAGTAGTGTAGCGCTAGACACAGTCACATCGATTAAATATTTGGGTATAACACTGCAGAGTGATATGAAGTGGGACAAGCATGTAATGGCAGTTGTGGGGAAGGCGGATAGTCGTCTTCGGTTCATTGGCAGAATTTTGGGAAGATGTGGTTCATCTGCAAAGGAGACCGCTTATAGAACGCTGGTGCGAGCTATTCTTGATTACTGCTCGAGCGTTTGGGATCCCTGTCCGGTCGGATTGAGGGAGGACATAGAAGCAATTCAGAGGCGGACTGCTAGATTTGTTACTGGTAGATTTGATCATCACGCGAGTGTTACGGAAATGCTTCAGGAACTCGGGTGGGAGTCTGTAGAGGAAAGGAGGCTTTCTTTTCGTGAATTGCTACTGAGGAAATTTAGAGAACCGGCATTTGAGGCTGACTGAGGTACAATTTTACTGCCGCCAACTTACATTTCGCGGAAAGACCACAAAGATAAGATAAGAGAGATTAGGGCTCGTACAGAGGCATATAGGCAGTCATTTTTCCCTCGTTCTGTTTGGGGGTGGAACAGGGAGAGAAGATGGTAGTTGTGGTACGAGGTACCCTCCGCCACGCACCGTATGGTGGACTGCGGAGTATGTATGTAGATATGTAGATGTAGATCCTCGTTTTGCTTTTGTTGATGCTCATCTTATATCCTCTTTTTCAAGACATTGTCCATTACGTTCAAATGTTCTTCCAAGTCCTTTGCTGTCTCTGGCAGATTGCAATGTCATCGGCAAATCTCAAGGTTTTTATTTTAATTTCTACTCCAAAGTTTTCTTTGGTTTCCTTTACTGCTTGTTCAATGTTCAGATTTAATAACATCGAGGATAGGCTACAACCCTGTCTCAATTCCTTCTCAACCATTGCTTCCCTTTTGTGCCCTAGACTCTTATAACTGCCTTCTGGTTGTTGTACAACTCCCTGCATTTTACCCCAGCCACCTTCAGAATTTTAAAGAGAATATCCCACTCAACATCGTCAAAAGCTTTTCTAAGTTTACGAATGCTATTAACGTAGGTTTTCCTCTTATTAACCTTGCTTCTAAGATGTCGTAGGGTCAGTATTTCCTCACGTGTTCCGACATTTCTCCAGAATCCAAACTGATCTTCTCCGAGATCGGCTTCTACTAGTTTCTCCATTCGTCTGTAAAGAATTCGTGTTACGATTTTGCAACCGCAAAGATCTCAAGCTCTTCAATGGAAATGGAAATGTCGTGTGGCTAGGGCCTCCCGTCGGGTAGACCGTTCGCCTAACACAGGTACCGCCGTAGATAGATTTAATATAGATAGATTAATGTATATAGATTTAACATACCAGATATTGATTCACGTGTTCCCCTAATTCTTTTGAACAGTGTATTTGTGGAGCCGAAAAAGCATGAATAACAGAATCCTCGTCCAGTTTGAGTTGCAAATACTGATGTGATACTAATATTTTTGAAGAATACGGCCCTCGCAGATTATTTTGGCGTTAAGTCCTCAGATCTTCTAGTCATAGTAAGAGGAGGAAGAGGAGGATATTAGTGTTTAACGTCCCGTCGACAACGAGGTCATTAGAGACGGAGCGCAAGCTCGGGTGAAGAAAGGATGGGGAAGGAAATCGGCCGTGCCCTTTCAAAGGAACCGTCCCAGCATTTGCCTGAAGCGATTTAGGGAAATCACGGAAAACCTAAATCAGGATGGCCGGAGACGGGATTGAACCGTCGTCCTCCCGAATGCGAGTCCAGTGTGCTAACCACTGCGCCACCTCGCTCGGCCATAGTAAGAGGTGGCACGCAACTATACTTTAAAAACATCGTGAGTCAGATTAACATTCATATTTTATGGCATGATCTCCGTCTTCCCCAGAGCTACATTTGCTATGCGTGGTTAATGTCTTTTTCTACCTAAGGAAACTGTGGGCAGAATGTTGCTGTAACTGCAGATATAACCTGCAGAGAGATTGTACCTGGGGGCCACAGAAGGGGCGACCAAGAACAGGGAGCAAGATGAACTGTGTGCCATAAAAGCTGAGCGCAGAGACCTGGCGATGCAAGTGATTCCGGGGAACAGTGTCCTGTGGTTCTTACTTGCAGAGGGACATCTGGCTGAAGCTACGTCCTCCATCTGCTTAGGATCGGACAGAAGGGCACCGGTTTTCAAAACATGTTACCTGGGCCAGGAGCCAGTCCATTGTGGAAGACAGCCTGGTGGCTGAAAGTGGGTCCAGGAAGCCATTTAAGAGAGACTGCTGCAAACTGTGCTTTCTTGTAGATGGGAAGGTCATAAAACTCCATGCATTCTCATGTTAAAAAGCTGGCACTATATGGACAGAGCAGTTGATGTACGTGTCTAGTGGAGGTATGACAGTAAACACTCCACCCCCCCCCCCCCCCCCCATGCACCCGCCATGGTGCCAGAAAGTCGCCAGGCTCTTCTAGTGAGCAGTAAAACCACATATTTCATGGGAATGACTGTCTGGGAAGCTTACTAGCCTTCTTTCAGAAAATGGAAACGGTCGGCTGAAAAAGATTAAATCATAAATGAGGGACTATGGTACCGTCTAGATAGATGTTTTTCGCCAAAACATGGCCATGCTTACCGTAAGAACGACGCCCTCCTAGTCTAAAATCTTGTTCAGGTAAGAGAGATTTGGTGTCGCTGATTGGCTCCTCTCAGGATTGGCTGCCAGGCCAGCAGAACATGCAAGTGGGACGATTCAGTGAGTAGAGGATAGTTGGATTGGTTTGTGCAATGTGGGGGCGGTTTCGTTTCTGCTGATTTAGCTCCCATACGAGGCTTGATGGAAGGTGGTTGTGATTATTCAGGGGATTTAACCTTCTGGTCCTCCTCTCCTGAAGAACTTCAGGTCTTTCCTAGTGGGTGAGACTAGCGGTCTGTATCTCCTGGTGAACTAAGAGCCTGTGGCAGTTTCCAAATGTACCGACAGTGGAACTGCTTATCATCTCGGAGATATCGTGCGTCACGAAGGTTAACTTATTCGTCCTGAGTCGACCACCTGGCGTTTGACAATTCCATCACTCACTGTCATGCCTGGGAGTCAAACTGGTTGGCCAGACCAGTAAGTGGGTGCACCTCACACTGAAACCTGCCGGTATTTCAGCACTCTGATAGGAAAGTTTCCAGCGTTCTGATAATCAGAACACCAGACCTCGTAGCTTGCATATTTTCGTGGATGCGTCAGAACATCACAGCTGTCACAGAGACAGCTCCTCGCCGACAGCGCACCGCTTTCTGCTGCCGCCAGAATCAAGGTGAAAGCGTATGAAGTACTGCTCCACTGAGGTGTGGTTATTAAATGATATTCATAGCTTCCTGTTCTCAGGCGAATCATAGTTTGTAATATAGTTGATCGTAGTTGATTTCATTTGACTACAGTAGATTCATGTAAACCAAGTCATACTGCTTTGTAAATTCAGAGAGAATTTGTGTAACTTTCACCCAAATGTAGGATGCGCCTACCAAAGATAATTCCTTAACGGATTTGTGTTTGTCACTTTTCTGTGCTAGATTTATCAGCTGGTTCTGCAGAAAGTTGTAGTTAGAGAAAGTTTAATAAAACTCGTCATTATTTTGTAAACTTAAATACGCCACTGTTCACATTCATGCTCCCTCTGCTATTCACTGTTTTTATTTTATTGTTGAAGTACATGAGTACACTATCAATTTAAAATTCATTATTATTAAATTACTTAATTGAGTTATTAATTTTGTAAGATGGCAAGAACTATGCCCCTTACAAGAAGTCATTAAAGGTCACCTAACTCACGTTGAGCATACAGTAGGGCTGAACAAAAATGACTGACAAGGCACAATGCATCTTGTAGAGGATATAGTGTGGACGTATTGGAATAATTACTGTCGGGTGATGGTTTTAAAGTAATTCACACGACTCGAAAACTTTGCGGGAACACGTCGATTTACTGGAAGCTAGTATATTCCAGGGAAGTATTCGAGTTGACCGTGGCCGGCTGGGGAGCGCCGATGGGAAGCGACAATAAGCAGCTTAGGGCGGCTCAAGCTCTTAGAAACTGGTAACGGGGCGCGGCCTCCAGCTGCCTTAAGATCAGTGACAGTGAGTGGGTGGTTGACCCCATGCTGGTGTACCGCGAAGCAGACGGAGAACTTGTATGCCTTTTGATAAATGTCCGTCGTCCGGTTTTCAGTGAAACATGCGAGTAAGCCACGCAAAGTTATGGTGGAGCTGTAAACAGACGCCAAACTATGCGTGTTTGTGACTATAGCAACTTCACGCTGAATTCACGGTCTGCAGAGTCTGAAGTAAATCAGGTGAAGAGCGACAGAATGAAATACGGTGGCCTCCGATGGAAACATAGGACCAAGGAATTTGAAGTACTCTCCTAGGAGTCAGAACACCGGAAAAACTGGTGTATTGTGCAGATGCTAACCTTGATGGGTGGCCTGGGAGGAGCTAAATAGCAGAAGTTGAGAGGAAGGGAAATTTTGTGGGAATTTGTACACTTCCCAGAGCAGGCATTGGTTGGCGCTGGGAAGCGACGCATAATTAACGTGACTTGCGCTGCAATTGGTGTAAGTGATTTTGCTGGAGGGGAAACGGAGGCGAAGAGCGGACTGGGAGAAGTCCCCGTGGTGGTCGTCCGTTCCCAGCTTGCCTAGAGTGCGGATGTGGCTTTACTCAGCTTTACTCAGCTTGCCTGAGAAAGAGTGAGCATCTCTGCAGTTTAGGACTTAGCAAATGGAACGATTGAGCTTGGAGATAGGAAGTTTTGGTTCAGCTATGTACTGAGCAAGATAGCTAGGGGTGAATAGATGAGCACAGCCTTGCAGCACCATGAGGTCGGCCGACGTCTGCACAACGACACCGCTCCGCCATGATGAATTCGGTGATATTGCGCCCGCTCTGGGCACTGATTAATTTGTTAGATCACGTCCGCAAGGTTTCCTCGAGGGTTTCATGGGCCGTGTACTGTAGAATTCTTCTTGCACTTCGCATTATGCCTGGGTCAGTCGATAGGAATTATTTTTGAGTTATCGCGCCTTACTCCACGCAAACGCAATTTATTACCACTGCCTGATAGGAGAGTCTTGTAATGTGATGATTGAAGGTTGGGAGTTAAAATAAATTTGTGCTAATCGACTGCATCTGTTTTCAATCAAGTAGTTGAAATCCCAAGTCACTTTCTTAATTAATTTTATGTTCAACATTTGCATCTGATGTTCAATAGCTGAATATAACATAAATGTGCCCCCTTTTTAATTAAAAGTGATCAATTGTGAATCAATTAATGTCAACACTGCCACCGCAGTTCAGTCAGGAGTCACAGGGCCATATTACTTTTTTTTGTGTTATCCGATATTGCGGCAGTTTTGCACTCTCTGTTGATCTGTTAGTCAATTAGCTGGGGCAAACACATGCCAAAACCAGATAAGTGATGGGTGGGGTGTTACAATTTGACTTCTAAAAATGGTTCAAATGGCTCTGAGCACTATGGGACTTAACATCTATAGTCATCAGTCCCCTAGAACTTAGAACTACTTAAACCTAACTAACCTAAGGACATCACACAACACCTAGTCATCACGAGGCAGAGAAAATCCCTGACCCCACCGGGAATCGAACCCGGGAACCCGGGCGTGGGAAGCGAGAACGCTACCGCACGACCACGAGCTGTGGACAATTTGATTTCTGAAAGTGATTACATGCTTAGGGCAGAAAAGTGCCATGAGTATATTCACTAATTCATATAGAAGACTCTTGTGAGTAGCACATGATTTGGAGGCTATTGACAAGACAAGGCTTTTGTTTATGTAAAGACAATAACATTGATCTTCACGCAGAAATGTATTTACGATTTACGCGAGCGACGGCTTGCAATATATATGTCTGCTTCATATTGTTCCCTGCAGATGACCTTAAAATGTTCACTAAATGAAGTGACCATCTAGTTTTTTTAATTATTATCATTATTAGCAATTGTCATTTTCACTCGAGTTTCGAGTAAATGCTATTCGACTTTTAATCTCTCGCTGAAGGTGATTATATGGTTCTAGAGATGAAAAATCGGGCTGACCTTTCTTACATTATTTTAGCTGTGTAACCACATCTTTGTTTAGCAGGTACTCCAGAGACTATGTTGGTCAAGTACTGTGTTTTAAATCAGAAATTAAATAAAATGTTCTACAGTTTCCAGTGCTTAAAGTGAGGACTGCACTATCTATTGAAACGGTACAGGAGTCTCCGCTCCATAAGCAGCAGGTTTCGCTGCTGGCTCGCACCGGGAAATACAAACGTAGGCGGCTCCACCGCCAATTTTATTGCACGACGTGGCCAGAAGCTGGTGCAACAGAACCCATGTGGACGGGTGGAAAGAAATGTGTCAGGCTTCGTAATACATATTTATATGTGTCGTGTATTATGCATTTCTTGTACGTGAATGTGAATCTGCACATGAATTTTCCTAATCCTCCTCACACCTTTCCATAAAGCGTGACCAAATCTTAGTTGGGAAGTAGTTCTGTAGTATAGTAGTGCCAACCTCACTGCTGGGTAGGGGATCAGAGAGACATGACAGGCAAGTACAACTCAAAGACGTTCCAGTGTAACAAGATTTGGGGTGGAGAGGTTGGTGACGGCCAAGTGGTTCGACCATCCCCTCCACTGGGGCCGAGGAAGATCTCCGGGTGCCCGCCATATTCTGGGAGTGTTACAGAAGACGGGTAAGTAAGCACACGTGCCCTCAGTGCGTCTGTCTCGATGTTCACTCTTGGAAGAGAGGTATTTGAATAATTGCACTAATTCTTTTATTTCCAGCTTCGGATTGTGTAAGGAAATGGATGTTCTCGTTCAATTTCAGAAATTTTACCCCCTGTGTTAATGTATCTGGTCCCCAGTTTGCCCTTTATCCTCCTCACATAGTGGATGTTCCATGTAAAATATTGGGAGACTTTGGTGGTATACATTTGGCCAATGCAATTCCGTCTTGCCTGTAGAAATGTGTGTGCAGATTAGTATACAATATACCCGAGCCATAAGTTGTAAAACTGTAATATCTGCAAACTGTAACAATTGCTGCAATCGCTGTAAAATCGAGTGATAGTGTTTGAAATAAACAGGTAATCAATTGTCATCAATCTTTAATATACCCTAAAAATCACAAAGGAATCAAGTTAAAGGAATTCATTTAAAATAAAAGATATAGAATGCAGGGACCCACACATCAGCTTGTGAGCCCTCTAGCCCCTTGTCTAGTATCGTACAGGAAGGACACGTTCTCTAGGTAGCGCTCTGAAGCTCCCCTCCCCAGTTATCCGTTGCGGAATTTTCATTCAGGGCTGAATAGCTGGTACACCTGCCTAATATCGTGTAGGGCCCCCGCGAGCACACGGAAGTGCCGCAACACGACGTGGCATGGACTCGACTAATGTCTGAAGTAGTGGTGGAGGCAACTACACCATGGTACAGGACTGTTCATAAATCCGTAAACGTACGAGGGGATGGTGATCTCTTCTGAACAGCACGCTGAAGGGCATCTTAAATATGCAGAATGATGTTCATGTCTGGGGAGTCTGGTGGCCAGCGGAATTGTTTAAACTCAGAAGAGTGTTCCTGGAGCCACTCTGCAGCAGTTCTATGTTTGGGGCGTTGCATTGTCCTTCTGGAACTGCGCAAGTCCGTCGGAATGCACAATGGATATGAATGGATGCAGGTGATCAGACAGGATGCTTACGTACGTGTCACCTGTCAGAGTCGAATCTAGGCGTATCTCGGGTTCCATGTCTCTCCAACTGCACTCGCCCCACTCCATTACAGAGCCTCTACCATCTTGAACAGTCCCCTGCTGACATGCAGAGTCCATGGATTCATACCCGTACACGTACATCCGCTCGATACAATTTGAAATGTGACTCTAATGACCAGGCAACATGTTTCCAGTCATCAACAATTCAGTGTCGGTGTTGACATTGGGCCCAGGAGAGGCGTGAAGCTTTGTGTCATGCAGTCATCAAGGGTACACGAATGGGCCTTCGGCTCCGAAAGTCCATATCGACGTTGTTTCGTTCAATGGTTCGCATGCTAGAATTTGTTCATGACCCAGCATTGAAATCTTGAGCAATTTGCGGAAGGGTTGCACTTTTGTCACCTTTAACGATTCTCTTTAGTCGTCGTCGGTCCCGTTATTGCACGATCTTTTTCCGGCCGCAGCGATGTCGGAGATTTGATGTTTTACCGGAATCCTGATGTTCACGGTACACTCGTGAAATGGTCGTACGGGAAAATCCGCACTTTAACGCTACCTCCGAGATGATGTGTCCCATCGCTAGTGCGCCGACTGTAACACCACGTTCCAGTACTGTATTGTGCCTGTTGACGTAACTCTGTATTTCAGTACGCATGCCTATGCCAGTTTCTTCAGTGTATATATATATATATATATATATATATATATATATATATATATATATATATATATATATATATATGTGTGTGTGTGTGTGTGTGTGTATATATATATATATGTACACTCCTGGAAATGGAAAAAAGAACACATTGACACCGGTGTGTCAGACCCACCGTACTTGCTCCGGACACTGCGAGAGGGCTGTACAAGCAACGATCACACGCACGGCACAGCGGACACACCAGGAACCGCGGTGTTGGCCGTCGAATGGCGCTAGCTGCGCAGCATTTGTGCACCGCCGCCGTCAGTGTCAGCCAGTTTGCCGTGGCATACGGAGCTCCATCGCAGTCTTTAACACTGGTAGCATGCCGCGACAGCGTGGACGTGAACCGTATGTGCAGTTGACGGACTTTGAGCGAGGGCGTATAGTGGGCATGCGGGAGGCCGGGTGGACGTACCGCCGAATTGCTCAACACATGGGGCATGAGGTCTCCACAGTACACCGATGTTGTCGCCAGTGGTCGGCGGAAGGTGCACGTGCCCGTCGACCTGGGACCGGACCGCAGCGACGCACGGATGCACGCCAAGACCGTAGGATCCTACGCAGTGCCGTAGGGGACCGCACCGCCACTTCCCAGCAAATTAGGGACACTGTTGCTCCTGGGGTATCGGCGAGGACCATTCGCAACCGTCTCCATGAAGCTGGGCTACGGTCCCGCACACCGTTAGGCCGTCTTCCGCTCACGCCCCAACATCGTGCAGCCCGCCTCCAGTGGTGTCGCGACAGGCGTGAATGGAGGGACGAATGGAGACGTGTCGTCTTCAGCGATGAGAGTCGCTTCTGCTTTGGTGCCATGATGGTCGTATGCGTGTTTGGCGCCGTGCAGGTGAGCGCCACAATCAGGACTGCATACGACCGAGGCACACAGGGCCAACACCCGGCATCATGGTGTGGGGAGCGATCTCCTACACTGGCCGTACACCACTGGTGATCGTCGAGGGGACACTGAATAGTGCACGGTACATCCAAACCGTCATCGAACCCATCGTTCTACCATTCCTAGACCGGCAAGGGAACTTGCTGTTCCAACAGGACAATGCACGTCCGCATGTATCCCTTGCCACCCAACGTGCTCTAGAAGGTGTAAGTCAACTATCCTGGCCAGCAAGATCTCCGGATCTGTCCCCCATTGAGCATGTTTGGGACTGGATGAAGCGTCGTCTCACGCGGTCTGCACGTCCAGCACGAACGCTGGTCCAACTGAGGCGCCAGGTGGAAATGGCATGGCAAGCCGTTCCACAGGACTACATCCAGCATCTCTACGATCGTCTCCATGGGAGAATAGCAGCCTGCATTGCTGCGAAAGGTGGATATACACTGTACTAGTGCCGACATTGTGCATGCTCTGTTGCCTGTGTCTATGTGCCTGTGGTTCTGTCAGTGTGATCATGTGATGTATCTGACCCCAGGAATGTGTCAATAAAGTTTCCCCTTCCTGGGACAATGAATTCACGGTGTTCTTATTTCAATTTCCAGGAGTGTATATTCATTCTGGATATATTTTGGGGTGACCTGTCTTAGCTGCCTCACACTGTACATAAGAGCTTAAGAGGCCACATTTTTATGTCGTTTGATCGTTACATTTGGAATAGTGTGAGCAGTGCTGGTCTAGTTTAACGCTCGCTATAACTATTACACGACGTAATTACTATCAAACGTAAATTCTCTAGGTCTTGGTGCACTTCTGCAAGTCCTTTGTTCATTTTCTGTAATTTCATTTCGATAAAAGACAGTGATGACGTCGAATCCGCAGTGGTGATTGTCGCATTAGATTTTCGTATCTATTTTTGTACAGTGGATTTTGATTAATAAGGACTTTAATTAATCTAACTAACATGACTTTGGTAATTTTTAAGAACTATAAATAACTATTCAATATTGCTGCGCTATTGATTGTAAAAACTACAGTGAAGATGGCTTGAAGTTAACTTGGCTTGTACAAACCGACAAACTATTTCTTCCTGTGTGAACTGCGTACTTTGTGCTGTGATATGCTATTAGTAATAACTAACCAATAACATCTGACATTAACTGAAACTCCGGTAGGTGCTTACCGTTTTAATACTTACAATACCATTTGGTAGTATCTACTATTGTTTCAAGACTGTTCAATGTTGCAGTGTACAGTGTAGAGTCTGTATCTTGTTAGGACAGAAACAAATACGCCGTTCCATTCACATTAAGGTGACCACCTGTCAAAAGTCTGAATAAGCACCTATTGCAATACGGGCGTGCAGCAAGAGAGCCAGTGAGGTCCTGGAAGCTTATGACACCTGTGGAAGCCGGCCAGCTGCGCTAGGTTTCTTCGTTGAGGATCCACGGCGCGAACAGCCCGATGAGGTGGTCCCATAGATTTTCGATTAGGTTACAGTCCGGCAAGTCTGGTGGTCCAAGGGAGTACAGTAAACTCATCCTGGAACTCTTGGAACCACACACGTACACTGCGGACTGTGTGACACGTTGCGTTGTCCTGCTGGTAGATGCCATCGTGCTGGGGAAGAGCAAAGTGCATGTAGGTGTCTACGTGGTCCCGAAGGACAGATGCGTACTTGCATTGATCCACTGTGCCTTCCAGAATGACGAGACCACCTAGCGAATGCCATGCAAACACTCACCAGATGACGCTCCCCCCTCCGACCATCTCCAATGAACAGCAGTCAGCGTGGCTGCACGAACCAAGTGCCTGCTACGGAGGCACGTACGTAGCAACATTCGCTGAAAGCTCGTTGAGGAGTCACTGTTGGTCGCCCCCTGGTTAATTTCAGCGGTTGCTCAAGAGTTGCCCCTCTATTCGCCAGTACACGTCTCTGCGTCATCTATGACCAGTGACGCACGACAGTTGCGTTGGCGCTCTTGGCCCGAAAGCCAATTATCATACTCTTTTGGAAGTGAGATAACTCGTTCCATTTCCGCATTATGACAACGACTGCATGATTTCCGCGTCTCCCGGCAGGCTTTAAATTCCCTCCACTGCTAGGTCCAGCATCTGCCTTCTGTGAGCGATCATTGCACGTTGACGTCCAACATGGGCGGTGGTCACATTATTGTGACAGCACTCTGCGTAAAGCCACATTTATCTACGAAAGAGTTCCCCTACTATATTTTGGTAGTTGGCCTTAAAACATTGAAATTATTAATTTGTGCATAGCACTCTCGTAAGTGATTAATGTCACATCCAAGCATCACAAAGAAACTGAAAGTGCTTTAGATCACCTTAAATAAAACTTAAAACTTAACATGATCGACCTTCAGTACTTCCAGAACGTGAAGAAAACTGCAATAAATGACCAGCATTTCACTATTCTTGGCATACGTCCGATGAATACATCGGTTCACCCCAGAGTGTTTAGTACACGGCAGATTAACTGTGAACTGTGTAATAATATAGGAATGGAACTCGCTTTAGCCACGTACCAAATGATAAGCTAAAAGGGGAGTTCTGCAGTCATCTGTCAGACTGATTTCTTACTTCGACCGACAGGTGACTGCATTTCACGTTGCGACGCTCCCTGGTTGCACATTTCGCGTAAAGTCTGGAAAAAAGACATGGCGGCCACCGAGGATAGTTCACTCTCTCTCTGTATAGGCTGCCTGCTGGTAAACTCTATTCTGTGTACATCCTAACAGACTGTGCATCGTATTTTCTAAGGCGGACCTTGGGGAACAGCCCAGCATTGCCTGAACGGGCGTGGAAAAACGCCTGTAAACCACAGTCAGACTGAAACTTCCTGGCAGATTAAAACTGTGTGCCGGACCGAGACTCCAACTCGGGACCTTTGCCTCTCGCGGGCAAGTGCTCTATCAACTAAGCTACTCAAGCACGACTCACGCCCCGTCCTCGCAGCTTTCCTCCCGCCAGTACCTCATCTTCCAAACTTTACAGAAGCTCTCCTGCGAACCATGCAGGACTAGCACTCCTGAAACAAAGGCTATTCCGGAGACATGTCTTAGCCACAGCCTAGGGGATGTTTCCAGAATGGCACAGTCAGACTGACCAATGTACCAGATCAACATTCGTTAATCCACCGCACACAATGCGATCCGTGGCCCTTTCACTTCCATGTCACGCGAGGTAGTGCATTACGCATTAAGCTGTATGAACAGGTCATTTATATGCAGTCGAGTCACACTAACGAGATCACCATCTAAGGTCGAGGTCAACGTGCAGTAAGCACTCAGAGACACCAGGTGGCATCACTAGCAGTGGAGGGTATACAAAGCGTGTTGGGAGAGACGCGGGGAACAGTGCAGTTGTTGTGGTTATGCGGAGGCGCAGCGATATATCTGACACCCAAAAGTGCATCATTGGCTGTCAGATCAAGGCCGGAAGGATTCTCAAAACGGCCAAGTTTGTAAACTGTTCGCATCCACTGTGCACGGCCAAATGTCGCTATCCAAACTAGGGGCTGAGGCAACTTTGGTGCAACACAGGCCATAGGCGGCACAGGTGAACGACGACTGCGGAGATAGGTACACGACAATAGACGTGGAACTTCGGAGTAACTGATCACGTAGATGAAGGGTACTAACAGTGTCTCCTCAACGACCATTCACTGAACTTTGCTGCGTACGGATATCCACAGCAGGCGCCTGGTTCATATACCCTGCTGACTGCAGTTCATCGGCGACGAAGGCTGGAAGTTGGTTGCTAATACCACACTTGGACGTTCACTGATTGGCAACAGGTGCCCTTTTCAGATGGAAAACGTTTTATGCGCCATCGAACAGATGGCCGTTTGCGTGTACGTTGTGGAACGTCTAATCAAACACCCTCCAATAGTCATCAGAAGGACCCAGGCTGGAGGACATTGCCTGGATGTTCCCGTCATTTTCGTAGCCAGAATTGATCAACACAAGTATCGCTCTATCCTTGGGAATCTTGTCCACCCCTACATGCAATTTGTTCTTCCTCAGTGCCATGGTAACTACAAGCTAGCAGTGTGCGCGCGTGGTTCAGAGAGCGCCAGGATGACTTCACCGTACTCCCCTGGCTCTCAAACTCCTCAAATTTAAACCGAATAGAGAAGCTGTGGGACCACCTCGATCGGGCTGTTCGCGCCGTGGATCCTCGAAGAGAAACCTGGCGCAGCTGGACACAGCACTGGAGTGGCCACGGATCCGCATTCCAGTCGGTACGTTCCAGAACCTCACTGACCCTCTCGTTGCATATCTCGCAGCAAAGATGGCCATTCAGGCTTTAGGCACGTGGTCCCATTAATGTTATTGGGCAGTGTACTATCTTATATCACAGGACATAAATGTAAATTTGTACACGAAATACTCTCTGCCATCTAATGTTGGCTTCAGGCCTTAAAATCGTTGCTAAGAAAAGCTAGGGACTCTCTTCTGTTAGTCTGGTATTTTTTCTGGTTCTACGGACTTGGTCTTACGTGTAACTCTCTCTTTCCGGATTGTTATTTAGGCTGGAATGATTCTACTGTACTAGACTTCATACTGTTTGCATCCATCTGTGCTGAACCGCAGCTACCACCAGAGAGCTTAGATGATGTACAATCATGCTCATACATTAAGTATAATGCTGATACATGGTGAAACAACGCTCTGGTGAGCGGTTTGCGGGTTTAAATCACCTCGGGGTATGACCATGCGGTGCATTTGACCTGTGGTCGTCGCACGGTGACGCTGGCAGCAGTCCACATACGCAGAGGTGTGTTTGGTGCATGTCAGAGTACGGTGCAGCGAGTAAGTGTGCAGACGCTTTCAGACGTGTTAATGGAGACTGTGTGTTCAAAATGGCTCGAAGAACACAAAATGATGACGGTATGAGAGGTAGAATACTAGGGCGACTGGAGGCTGGTCCAACACAGCAGGTCGTAGCAAGGGCCCTCCGTGTGCCACAAAGTGTGATCTCAAGATTATGGCAACGATTCCAGCAGACAGGAAATGTGTCCAGGCGCTACAGTACGGGACGTCCACAGTGTACAACACCACAAGAAGGCCGATATCTCACTATCAGTGCTTGCAGGTAGCCTTGCTCGGGACCTTACCGCAGCCACTGGAACAGTTGTCTCCAGACATACAGTATACAGAACAGACATGGTTTATTCGTCCGGAGATCTGCAAGGTGCATTCTCGTGACCCCTGGTCACAGGAGATCCCGTAAAGCCTGGTGTCAAGAACACAGTACATGGCAATTGGAACAGTGGTCCCAGGTTGTGTTGACGGACGAGTTCAGGTACAGTCTGAACAGTGATTTTCGCCGGGATTTTCATCTGGCGCGAACCAGGAACCGCCGGCCGGAGTGGCCGAGCGGTTCTAGGCACTACAGTCTCGACCCACGCGACCGCTACGGTTGCAGGTTCGAATTCCCACTCTGGCATGGATGTGTGTGATGTCCTTAGGTTAGTTAGGTTTAGGTAGTTCTAAGTTCTAGGGGACTGATGACCTCAGAAGTTAAGTCCCAGAGTGCTCAGAGCCATTTTGAACCAGGAACCAGATACCAACTCCTTAACATCCTTAAAAGAGACCTCTATGGACGTCGTGGTTTGATGGTGTCGGGTGGGATTATGATTGGTGCCCGTACACCCCTGCATGTCTTTGACAGAGGAACTGTAAGAGGTCATGTGTATCGGGACGTCATTTTGCACCAGTATGCCCGCCTTTTCATGGGTGCAGTAGGTCCCACCTTCCTGCTGATGGATGATAACGCACGGCTCCACCGAGCTGCCATCGTGCAGGAGTACCTTGAAACAGAATGGAGTGGCTTGCCTGTTCTCCAGACCTAAACCCCATAGAGCACGTCTGGGATGCTCTCGGTCGACGTATCGCTGCACGTCTTCAAACCTCTACGACACTTCAGGAGCTCCGACAGGCACTGGTGCAAGAATGGGAGGCTATAACCCAGCAGCCTCTCGACCATCTCATCCAGAGTATGCCAACTCGTTGTGCGGCCTGTGTACGTGTGTATGGTGATCATATCCCCTATTAATGTCGGGGTACATGCGCCGGAAACAGTGGTGTTTTGTAGCACATGTATCTCGGAACGGTTTTCTCAACTTATTACCAATACCGTGGACTTACAGATCTGTGTCGTATGTGTTACCTATGTGCCTATGCTATTAGCGCCAGTTCTGTGTAGTGCCACGTTGTGTGGCATCACATTCTGCAGTTATACTTAATTTATGAGCGTGA
Source organism: Schistocerca americana (assembly GCF_021461395.2). Lineage (NCBI taxonomy): Eukaryota > Metazoa > Arthropoda > Insecta > Orthoptera > Acrididae > Schistocerca > Schistocerca americana. Next base: position 829,390,123 of record NC_060122.1, on the reverse strand, counting down.
GTGTAGTATAGAACAGTCACAAAACAAGCAGCTGTTAGAGGAGGGGAAGTGAGATGCTTGGAGAACAGTTTTGGCTGATACTTGTAACGCCGGAAATGCATATCCTCGTATTTCCGTCTATTGTACTATAATTTTTTTTCCTTGTTTTGTTACCTCAAGATATGACATTTCTGTGTCTTTATATATTCTAATTGTTTTACTATTTGTATATACAGGGTGTTTCAAAAATGACCGGTATATTTGAAACGACAATAAAAACTAAACGAGCAGCGATAGAAATACACCGTTTGTTGCAATATGCTTGGGACAACAGTACATTTTCAGGCGGACAAACTTTCGAAACTACAGTAGTTACAATTTTCAACAACAGATGGCTTCAAGTGATGTGAAAGATATAGAAGACAACGCAGTCTGTGGGTGCGCCTTTCTGTACGTCGTCTTTCTGCTGTAAGCGTGTGCTGTTCACAACGTGCAAGTGTGCTGTAGACAACATGGTTTATTCCTTCGAACAGAGGATTTTTCTGGTGTTGGAATTCCACCGCCTCAGTGTTGTTGCAACAAGAAGAAATTTTCAACGGAGATTTAATGTAACCAAAGGACCGAAAAGCGATACAATAAAGGATCTGTTTGAAAAATTTCAACGGACTGGGAACGTGACGGATGAACGTGCTGGAAAGGTAGGGCGACCGCGTATGGCAACCACAGAGGGCAACGCGCAGCTAGTGCAGCAGTTGATCCAACAGCGGCCTCGGGTTTCCGTTCGCCGTGTTGCAGCTGTGGTCCAAATGACGCCAACGTCCACTTATCGTCTCATGCGCCAGAGTTTACACCTCTATCCATACAAAATTCAAACGCGGCAACCCCTCAGCGCCACTACCATTGCTGCACGAGAGACATTCGCTAACGATATAGTGCACAGGATTGATGACGGCGATATGCATGTGGGCAGCATTTGGTTTACTGACGAAGCTTATTTTTACCTGGACGGCTTCGTCAACAAACAGAACTGGCGCATATGGGAAACCGAAAAGCCCCATATTGCAGTCCCATCGCCCCTGCATCCTCAAAAAGTACTGGTCTGGGCCGCCATTTCTTCCAAAGGAATCATTGGCCCATTTTTCAGATCCGAAACGATTACTGCATCACGCTATCTGGACATTCTTCGTGAATTTGTGGCGGTACAAACTGCCTTAGACGACACTGCGAACACCTCGTGGTTTATGCAAGATGGTGCCCGGCCACATCGCATGGCCGACGTCTTTAATTTCCTGAATGAATATTTCGATGGTCGTGTGATTGCTTTGGGCTATCCAAAACATACAGGGGGCGGCGTGGATTGGCCTCCCTATTCGCCAGACATGAACCCCTGTGACTTCTTTCTGTGGGGACACTTGAAAGACCAGGTGTACCGCCAGAATCCAGAAACAATTGAACAGCTGAAGCAGTACATCTCATCTGCATGTGAAGCCATTCCGCCAGACACGTTGTCAAAGGTTTCGGGTAATTTCATTCAGAGACTACGCCATATTATTGCTACGCATGGTGGATATGTGGAAAATATCGTACTATAGAGTTTCCCAGACCGCAGCGCCATCTGTTGTTGAAAATTGTAACTACTGTAATTTCGAAAGTTTGTCTGCCTGAAAATGTACTGTTGTCCAAGCATATTGCAACAAACGGTGTATTTCTATCGCTGCTCGTTTAGTTTTTATTGCCGTTTCAAATATACCGGTCATTTTTGAAACACCCTGTATATATATTTATGCATTTATGTCGATTTATAATTGGTTTATGTTGTGAATATTATTTGTATTTATACGCTGGGTCTGGCCTAGGGAAAACTATGCTATCGAACGAATACATCGATAGGTCGTGTGAAGAACGAAAGTGTGTAGGATCTTTGGTAGTGTGAACTCGGCCGCGTGGAGCGCGGGCAGAGCAGAAGGAGTCTCGCTGGAGTAGCGAGTGGAGGAGGTGTTGTGTGACGCTCCCGCGAGTTGCCGCGCTTTCCGGGTTCAGCAGCATGTAATTGCGCTCGACTTGCGATGATAGTTTCTGACATGGTGTCGCGGACGGGAAGCATTAGCTGGCGGACATCAAGAGCCCGTTTCGCCTGGTGACCGTGTCGAGAAGAAGGCGCGCCAACATCCAGCTTCTGCAACAGCGACGGCCGACAGTGAGTGATTGTCGCCACCTCCTCGATCGACGACTTCAAATCTTCAATCAACCAACAAGGAAGACTAAAAGCACGTAAAGTTTCAGAACTGTATGGCAGACCTCAGCTTTTCAAACTGTTCAAATAGCAAAATTACAGCAACTTAGCATGAACCTTTGTTGCTCAGTGTCCCAATTGCATTACCAAGCAGGGTCCCTTCCTTTTCCGAAATGAACCCGAGTGTCGTTGAAATTCAAACGCCAGCATTAAAGCAGCATCATTCAATTTCACTGCTTTAATGTCAAAGTTCAGTTCAAGTATTCATAGCTGGCTACAATATTTAGATTACACGAGCACAAATTAAGAGTGCGAGTTTTGTTACCGTATTTTAGCTTACCTGTGACTGCAGCTCAGCTTGGTACGTACAACATTTTACTATTGTTAATTGTTCAGAATCATTTAATTCAAGTTCAAAGTTAAATCTCTTATTTCTAAATTGCGTATAGTCAAGTTGCTTTTGAAATGATTGTTGAGGTAGTCCAAGACTAACCGTATTTTACTGAATTTCGATGTGCTTCAGAAAGAAAGCTCACTATTAACTTCAGTCACTAAATTAACTTTCGATTTTCCGGTTTTATTAATTCTTTTGCTAAAGTAAGTCAGAGTGTAGCGAAATTTATTACTTCTGACAAACTTTCAGTTTTCACACTACACGTGTCAACCTTCAGTTGCCACGCTTCTAGTGCTAATTATACGAGGGGCGTTCAGAAAGTAAGCTCCGATCGGTCGCGAAATGGAAACGACTATGAAAATCCGATAAAGCTTTGCACAGATGTGTTGGGTAGCGTCTCTAGTATAACCCCAGTTAGCATCACGTCGCTCTTCTCATTTCTGAGCTCGCAGTGAGTGCGTAAAGATGTCTAGAAAATAGTGTCTGCCGCCAAGTACGAGGGCCTGGTGAGAAATTTCGCCTGAAGCTATGCAGCTAACATTGCATAACTGCCGTGCTGTTTCTTCTTCAAGCCAATTCTCAGCCGCATTCTGCAGGGGCAATGAAGATGCTCCTGCATCGTTTTCAAATGGAAATGTGAGATTACCCACAATACAGTCCGCAATTGTCTCCCCCTGAGTTTCATCTCTGGTCACATGAACCGCTGTCTTTGAAGACAACATTTTGACACAGACAACGAGGTGTAGGCCAGCGTGGAGAATTGGCGGAAAGCACTGGCGGCTGCCTTCTATGATGAGGCTATTGAAAAGTTGGTACAACGCTATGACAAAAGTCTAAGTCAGAACGGCGACTACGTAGAGAAGTAGCTGAAAGGTGTAGCTAATTGTTACAAGTAAAACATTTCTGATGTTCACTGTGGTTTCAATTTGGCAATCAATCGGAGCTTACTTTCTGAACAGGCCTCGTATGTGTAATAACCTTTCTTTTTCAGTTATTATAGTAATTGTCCTTAGGACTGGCGACCGTAATTTTCCCCAAATCTCAAACATCTAATTACCACTAGTTAATTGTTAACGTAACGGCCGCACATTTACTTTCTTTATTAACTTTACCCCTTTTCAAAATTAATTTCCGCCAGTTTCATTTGCATTTTTCCTTTCATTTAGATATAACCCTTTCCTCCCTCTTTACCGACAGATTAACTTCGGTGACGATTGCTTTTCCCAAATTTCCATTAGGTACACCCGGTTTAATTTTTCACTGTCATTAAGGTCGATAAGTGAGCGGGAGGTTACAAACTTTACCTCTTAGCTCTGACATAGATGGAAAACTTCCGCTGCCAAATGTAATCTCGATCATTACAAGCGAATGCGTCAGCTCATTAGTGGCTATTGTTTCCTGGTCTAAAGCCAGTAAAACCATTTTTATGTAAGCGGTGTGTTGAGGAAATGGTGCAGCTGATAGTTAGAAATGCCTGCTGTAAGATGGTGTCCTCACTTACTACAGTGACAGTTGCATGTGCCGATACGTGCGTCTACTGACCACAGAAGTTCTCCCGTGAAAATCTAATGATATGTTGAAAGTCTAATGTAGATATGCTAGCATCTGGATTTAGACCACTGTTTCTCGATATCCATGTCTACTTCGATACTCATGATCTGATACATTACTTACTTTGCTGCCGTAGTACGCCGGTGGAAAAATCGATTCTGGTCGACGTCGTTTGATGGTTGATGTAATGATACTGTGGGGTGGGACGTCATATGTATGTAAATAATGAGAATACACAGCGCTGACAGTATTTATTTTTCTCGAGATGACTTTTTTAGCCCTCTTGATTGGCTTGACACAGCAGTAACATGTCGGCTGTTGCCGAAAACGAACTCCTGCATGGTACTGGACTTGCGCCATTATGAGTTGGTGCCACTAGCGGCTGCTACCGAGTGGCACAGGATTCAAAGCCTACCAGGACTGCAGAGTTATATCAGTAAAGAAACAAAAAAATACATGAATTCCGGGTGACTATTCTTTCGGACACCACACATTCATATAATTGATACGTCTTGATGGGGCTAAGAATCCTCGAGCATCATTACACTTGTGCATTTAAGTTCGACCTCCAGGGGGAATCTAAAAACAGCAAGCATGGAGAACATGGACAGTGGCTCCAGATAAGCGGTGGAGCTGGGTGGGAATGTAGGTCGGCCGAGAGGCGTGCGGAAGTAGTCCGCGCATTTGCCCTTAAGACTTTGTCCCGGTGGCGCAGTGCTTATCGCAACTGCCAAGTAAACAAAAGATCCCAGGTTCGAGTCCCTGCAGAACACACATTTCATCAGGTCATCAGGTCCTTCGCTTCCTTTTACTTTACCCCTCATTGTCTTCAGTTTACGTAAAAAGTCACGTAGTTTTATCTCTTTCGATGCCATAATTAAACTTGTTTACTACCTCTCGTATGTACTTCATGACTTCGCACTTGACTACCACAGTCTTTTTTGTTGCGATGAGGGTGCGACGTATTTTGAGTTAAACTCTTGGGTAAAAAGTTCTCGTTTAAGGTGTTGTGCCAAATTGGATAAAATGTTAGGCTTTCGATGACTGCCTCCATCATCATCGCCAGGGACTGAGTCTGATCGTCAGAAACTGGCGAGACTTATACTTTTGTGTGAGAAAGTGGCCTCTAATTGACTACATTATGTCGTGGTGACATCACAGAGATGGCGTGTGGTGAGATGGCATCCTCTACCTACACAGACTGCGTTTTACTTTCTGTGCAGCGCTACAACTCGCGTTGAGATGATAAACTACGACAAATCTTCCTCCGTGCTCTTTCTTTATCAAGTGCACGCCTCCATGTGTTGTTACGTTCATCGATACTAACAGAAAAAATGAACTAGAGTCAATATTTAGACGTTTCAGTCTGATTTCAATAGTCAGTTATCCAACTCGTGTGTAGGAAGATAGTAGGACACTGACTGCCAAACTTTTTATAGACAATGCTCAGGCTGAAACGGTAATGTGTATCCAGTTATTAGTGGACTATCCGATCACGATGCACGCTCAACGGAAATAAACAGTATAGTACCCTGAGGAACGTTCTTATCAAGCAGTGAGGCTTAGTAATGAAAACAGGATACAATGTTTGAAGAGTAAGTTAAAGGAGACTGTAAGGGATGAAACATGTAGAGAAAGAGAAAATAATGTCATATTCACTTTATTCCATAGTTAATTTGTGTCTATATTTGAGAATTGATTTCCTAGAAAGTTACCGAGAAGATCCTTTAATAAATTTTAAAAAATAAAAGGACAAGGAAACCTTTGGTAACTACGGGAATTAAAATCTCATATAAAAGAGGGAAATTTACGTAAAGGACAGAGTAAACCAACATCCGACATTACTTAAATTCTACAAAAAGTGCTGTAGTATTTTAGGGAAAGTCATTAAAATGTCCAGAAGTATGCACTTCCTGCCAGAAATAAGTAATGCAGATAATAAGATTAAAACTATACGAGATATTTCCAAACGGAAGACAGGACAGTGGGTCATTGGAAAGATACCATGACAATTAAACTAAATGATAATGTCATGACTGATTATTCACAAGCTGTGAGTACCTTTTACCAATCAATTTCTAGAAGTAGCAGCAAAAGTAGGATTAAATTTTCCAGTTGACCAAGCAAGAGAATGTATTAAAAACGTTATTCCACAAAACTTTAAACAACTAAAAGTAGTACCAACATCCTTCGCTAACATCAACGGAGTTAAAAATTGAACTTTCATATAGCGTTGATGGAGTTTCAGATTGAATTCTGAAAGTTGTTCCAATGTAGCTGATGTCTCAATTGAAGTTTTGTAAGTAGGCTGTTTAGGTTTTTTTATTGGTAACGCCACCTCTGTATGAGAATCACTGGCTGTGCTGTGTGCAGTCTGTGGCTAGTTTGCATTGTTGTCTGCCATTGTAGTGTTGGGCAGCGGCAGCTGGATGTGAACAGCGCGTAGCGTTGCGCAGTTGGAGGTGAGCCGCCAGCAGTGGTGGATGTGGGGAGAGAGATGGCGCAGTTTTGTAATTTGTCATGAACTGCTATATATATTATGATGATATTAAGGTAAATACATTGTTTGTTCTCTATTAATATCTTTCATTTGCTAACTATCCCTATCAGTAGTTAGTGCCTTCCATAGTTTGAATCTTTTATTTAGCTGGCAGTAGTGTATTGCAGTAGTGGGAGTAACCAAGATTTTTGTGAGGTAAGTGATTTGTGAAACGTATAGGTTAATGTTAGTCAGGGCCATTCTTTTGTAGGGATTATTGAAAGTCAGATTGCGTTGCGCTAACAAAATACTGTGTGTCAGTTTAAGCACAGTCCTGTATAAATTGTTCAAAGGGGACGTTTCATATGGCGACTCTTAGCCGAGGATACCTCACGGGAATCTTCTGATTTTTTCTTGTAGTTTGTGTAATTAGTGTAGATTTTGTTTATTGCTGGCGCGTAATTGTAGAGAGAATCTCCTTTGTAGTTGCAGTCTTTCATTGTTGTACAGTAAAACAGTTGTGGCATGCATGTAGATTTGCACCAAGTATTTCGCAGCTGCAATTAACTAGATATTATTTTCAGTGTTATGTTAATGTGTTCTCTTATTTTTGTTCTTCAAATTGTGCTTTTCCGTGTTATCGTGTGAAATATTGTGACAATAATGGCGTGTGAAAAACGTAATACTAGGCTCCAAAGTAAACTGAGAAATAATAGTGACGACGAGCGTAGCTTATCAGCACCGCTGTGTAATGAAGTAACAGACATTCAAAGTAGTAATTTGGTAATAGTGCATAGGGAAATGGAGCGGGCGGCAAACAATGGCGTAGACAGTGAAACAATTAGTGAACAGGGAAGCATTATCGATCGATCGCTCGGCAACATCTCGTCTCAGGAATCCGAAATGACAGGACACAATTTTGCAAATACTGTAGATTCAGGTTTTGGGTCCTCACCGTTTTCGCAAATAAGTCAAGACACATTTTCTGCTTGTCAAAATGTAAATGTTGCCGGTGCAACTTCACTGCCGAAAAGCACTGAGGAACATGTTTCAGACACCAGTGCATTGTTATTACAGTTAATGCAACAAATGGGACAAAAGCTACAAAAGTTAGACACAACACTTGAACAAAATCAGAAACAAATGGGACAAAATCTTCAGAAGTTAGACACGATGGAACAAAATCAGAGACAAACACAGCAACAGCTTCAAAAGTTAGACTCATTGTAACAAACTCTTGAACAAACACGTGAAGACTTAACTACTGAGTTACATAACATCGAATCGAAATGTCAAAAAGTCTGTAATGACGTAAAAACACAAATTTGTGAGCATTTCCAACCTATTTTTTCGCGACATGAAAATGCATTACAGAATCACGAAGCAGCCATAAAAGAACTGCAAATTATTGTTCATGAAAATCATGAGACCTTGCAAGCTAAATTTGACTCAGTTGCATCTACCAATTCGGTGACACAACTTGCAAAAACTCAGGAAAACTTAAAGGACACAGTAGATACTTTGAAACTTGGTTCAGAAAAACACACTGAGGAAATAAGTACACTATCGGAGAAAGTAGCCGAACTTTCGGATCAGGTCACTAACTTATCTGCAAAGGTAGATGATGATCTGAATGACACAAGACCTGTAGCCATCACTGACACAGGAGAGTATGAACAAATTAAGAAATTCAAACAAAATCCGAATCAAATTAATACGCAACACCAAAGAGAAATCCGCGAAGTACAAGATCAGCTGACACAGGTAATACAAGAATTACGTATTTCAGAGGACACTCGCGCCCCAATACGGGAAGAGGGACATAGAAATACGGAACAGCAACAAAATAATAACACAGCGCATTTTGGAAATTATGAAAGAAATTGGCAAGGTGCACCGAATTTTGAAATGGAACCGCCGACACGACGTAACAATGACCGATATGCTACTCGCCGACACGATGATTTTGACTATAAGCTGTTCATTACTACACACAAATTCAAAACATTTAAGAATTCTGACAACGACATTAATCCACAAGTATGGCTGCATCAATTCTCTCATTGTTTTCCTCCCAACTGGTCGTTAGAACAGAGATTAGAATTTATGTGTGGCTACTTAGAGAATGAACCAGCTGTAAGAATGCGATCAGTCATTCACGACTGTCACAGTGAAGGAGAATTTTATCATGCCTTCCTCTCAGCATATTGGTCTCCAGCTACACAAGACCGATTAAAACATAGCATAATAATGATGAAACATTTCGAACAATCTGAATTCTCCAGTCTTGTGAAATATTTTGAAGACATGTTGCACAAGAATCAGTACCAGACAAACCCATACAGCCCCTCAGAACTCATCCGCATTTGCTTAATCAAATTACCTGAACATTTACGACATATTATTTTAGCAGGACGTTGCAAAGAAGACATTGAGGCTTTTCAGGGACTGTTACAAGAACTGGAAATTGACACTGACATTCGCGGAACGTGGAAGCAGGAGCACAACAATTACAGGTCACATCTGTCACAATTCCGTGATGAAAGAAATAACAACTGGACACGACAAGGCTATTCTCACAACACATATCGTGACCAAAACAGATACCACCCGTATGACAACTGTTGGCAGAGTAGTAATAATTACAGGGAAAGATCACCTCTCCGCGGTAGTGACTATCACAGAGACAATCAGAGAAACAGACAATATGGGAACCAAAATAATTATTATCAAGGGAGACAAAATAACTTCAGATGCAACGGTCCAGCGCACAGTTACGATTCAGGGAGAAATTCTCCACCACGTGACCGACAAGAAAGAAACTATGGAATCTACCGACATGACGACAGACGATATGATCGTAACGACAGACCTGAATTGCATCAGAACTGGCGGGATTCAAACAGGGCAGGGCCCTCTCGTCAGAGTGAATTTGTAGAAGCTAGGTCTCCTAATCCCAATAACGGCGCGCGCCAACAAAGAGACAGACAATGACTCGCACCGCAGGCAGCCACCTGCGCCGGCTGACTCAGAGAAAAATAACATAGACGCTAACCTTGAGAAAAGATTTAGCATTCCTTACCGGCGTATAAAACATGACAATTGTTTTTCAGTTGAAACTCTGCGTACTAGGAAGAGTAAAGGTTTACACCACATTTCACATGTAAAACCGTTTATTGAAAGATAATCTGCTTTTTAACTTTGTCTGTGCCATATAACTTTTCACTTTACATTACTAGTACGCTTTGTCAGACTTAAGAAACTGTTAACACGCAACAATGTTTGAAGTTAAATATCCAATCAAGAACCAAGAGAACTTATTTAAACAGAAATTATGAATGCATTGTTATAGTGAACAGATGTCACAGTGTTATTGTGTGTGTACATTCTTGCTTGTTAGTTGCACGATTATGTAACGACTATAAGGCTTACATACTTAGAACATTTACCAGTACTGCTAATGAGATTTTAATGCAACATTTTGGTTTACTTGAAAATACATTCTGGATTTAAAGTACTTTCTGTGAGATACCAGATGACACAGTGGTTAGTTTATGTGACAGCTACACGATTTTATCACGACACTACTAATGAGTGACAATTTACAATGTTGCTTTTGCGGTGTTTCTGTTTTATGTCTGCACAGTTTTATGTATTATTCTGGAAAGTAAAACATGTTTTAGTACTAACTTTTGTGGTATAGCTGCAATGAGACAGCCTTTTCCGTAGCACAACAATACGTTACATTATAGTACTTTCTTGATTACGGTAAGGTACGTAATAACTACGATATTTATACACAAAACATTTCACTTTTGTTTATCATGAGGTAGGTACATTGACTTCTGCAGAACTTAGCTTTTGGAGGACGATAACTACGACACTTCCACAGAGATTATCTTACAACAAGACGCACAGTTTAGCGCTACAGTACACGTATTTGAGTGATTAATTTTGTACTTAAAACATTTATTTTTTTAAAGATATTTGAAGTACAATGATACAAAGGTTTTCTGTGATACATTTCATTCCATTGCTGTACTTTGTAACACCTGAGGGTATAATTACATTAATCCTCAGGGGGGTACACGCTTACTTTGTGTATCATGTGTTTGGCAAGCACAAGGAGCACTAGCTAGTATGGTATTTGCTTATACAACTTTACACATCGGTACCATATTTCTCTAACACAGAATTACACAGCTATCTGATCATTTAACTGAGAGATAAACTTTTTTTTACTACATCAGTGACAGATGTTTACGTAATTACACAGTTGGATAACTTCACACTTACGAAATTGTATTTTGTCTGTACTTTGAGAAATGCTCATATTTTTCGGAACCATTGTGATACTACGAGAGCTTTGAATGATGTATTTGGTATGAGATCATGATTTTTAAAGTACGTTTGAGGTAGATGACACTATTGAAATGAGCAGAGAATATTTTTAGGATTTGAAATTATTGCAGAAAGCTACAACGTTTTTGAGATTTGACTGAGGTGTTATGATATTATTACAATGACGATGTGTATTATGTTGTTGAGGAATGTTTATTATGCTACGTATTTCTCATGATGAAATATTGAAGAAGTGTCGATGAATATGTATATGTATAATGAGGTAAGGAATAATGAGTAGTGGTTAGGGACTCTGATTTGTGGAACAGGATGTTGGAAACCAAGAATCGTACTTTAAGAGTTATGAATTGTGTGTAAATGCTTGAATGTACCACAATGCCGACGAAAATTTTTTGGTCACTGTTATATTTACAGGATTTTGTTTCTACACATTTGTAACGTAAATTTTCGACCTGTGAAATTTTCATATGAGACTGTCACTGTAGCGGAAACTGGTGTCGTAAATATTTCGGTAAGAAAGTTAAGTGACCACCTGCACCTGATGCGTCGTGGGCACCCAGCTGGGCGACAGTCGCCTTGAAAAAAGCCATTAGCGTGTGCTTTCCAGAGGCACAGGTGGAAAAAAAAAGGGAGGCCATTATCCTCACTATTGACGTTCCTTTGTAGAAAGCATCAGAAAAACGACACGGTCGAACTTGATAACATATGATTACACTGTGGAGCTCTTAATTTATGATTTACTGAAATGCCTAATGAAATGACGAGAAATATTTTTATGTCTATACACCTGATTATGACTACTGTCTCTCTAGTTGAGAGATTTTTCTACTAACTTATGAAATGCCTAATGACTACTGAATGATGTTCTTATGCTTTACTTTGTACATAGTTGCTTATTTCATTTGATATCTAGTTTCTAGCTGCACTGCAGCATTGGTTAAAATAAAATTTTATAGATGTACTAATATAAAGATTTTCTGTCTACAGATCGAGTAAATAATAATTTTCTCAAAAAAATGAGGGAGCACAAAATGACATTTACCTTCACAGGAACTGCATTCATAATTTTCTTTTCAAGTACTTGGTAACTTTTTGGTAGAATAACTTCTTGTGGTGCACCACTTTAATTACATAGACATTAAGATGTGAATATACATTTCCCTTGTCTGCATTGTTGTCTTTAGTGTACTATTTTTTCTGCTTGAGCTATGTCATATTTAGGTATTTCATTTTCTGCTGCTGTTTGCCAGGCATAGTGCTACTGAATTTTAATTTGTGTTACGCTGCTAAGCCAGTTTACTACCGATTTATTTTTCTTGTTTGTTGCTCATTGCCTCATATTAGTTGTAATATTGCAATTACTCTGCTAATTTATGCTGCTTGCTTTGGCATTTGTATTTTTGTCATTGCTGTTTGTGTTAATTGTTTTGTGCTGCTGCATTGCCTCGTCCCTTAGTTTAGCATCTGAGCTCAGTAGATTTAAGTTAGCTTAAGAGGGGGTAGACTATGTAAGAGAACGAGTTGCGATGAATTGGAAGAAATGCATTGAGAAGTTATATGAAAAAGATTTAGGCCAAAATGAGTATTGTACACTGAGAAATAATTATTTTGAAAGAAATATGAATAGAATACAGAAAGCAGGTATAGATAGGACTTTTAGGAAATAATGATGAATGAAGGGAAATCTCCAAGAAGTAAAGAAAGTTTTGTTTGCAATAAACTGCAGTACAACAAACCCTGTCTTTTCCTTGTGTTATCCCACTATGTGTTTGTGTTCCCTTGTGTATTTGTGTTTTTCCTGTTTTTATGTGTTTAGCTAATAAGATTTATGTTGTAGAATTTTTCAAATACTATGTTATTTTCTTCATAAAGGTGTTTAGACATTATTTATTCTGTTTTGTTTTAATGCTCATGTGTGAAGTTGACGTTTCGAAAGTTATTCTGATCTTTTATGTATTTACTTACGTCATAATTCCTACAACACTGATGTATATGTTATTTCGATTATTTTGTAAAGCCTGTATTACTACAAATGTTATCTGTATTATTATGTTTTAATGATGTATTTTGTACCTTTGTTATTGTATTCTTATGTTATAAAATTGTAATTGACGCCAGTTCATCAAATTAAGTAACTTGTAAGTTACATTTCACTGCACACGTTTCTGTTGGTCATAGTATATGGACAATATGTGAGAAGTAGGGACTGTTAGTGTTTGCATGTGTGTTAATCATTCAGCAAGGGACTGGATAACAGCATTGCTGGTTCTAAGGACAATTAGAAACTAACTTTGTGAGTGTACAAGTGGTGGTTATGGACTTGCTATATTATCTGCAAGACTCTTCAATGGTGATAGTGCACCTGCACAGTCACAACAGATGGCTGTTGGCCATCTCTACAAGGACTACAGTGGGTCTGCATCTTTGATGACCCACCAGTACCATTATCTCTACAAGGACTACAGTGGGTCTGCTCTTTGATGACCCACCAGTACCATTATCTCTACAAGGACTACAGTGGGTCTGCATCTTTGATGACCCACCAGTACCATTATCTCTACAAGGACTACAGTGGGTCTACATCTTTGATGATCCATCAATACTATTATTTCTACAAGGACTGCAGTGGGTTTGCACCTCTGGTGGCCCACCAGTACCGTAATCTCTACCAGGACTACAGTGTACCAATACTCTTCAAAATTTCGACTGACTCTGCTGTGGGTTTGCTCTGTTGTGGCCCATTACCTGTCAGCATGTCAAGAGTCAGCACTGTCTTTCCGTTGGAAGGGCAACACTACTTCTTCAAGACTGCATGGAAATCCACTACTTCTGTGTGCAATTTCTTTTACTAATGAGACTTTGTGAAAACAAAAAAAACCCGTATTTACTATTATGATGAACGATTAAGACTGTCTTTATCGACTGTGAGAAAATTTTAGCTTTTGACCAACATTGAATCAATAAGTGTGTGCATTTGATATCTTTGTTATTGTAATTATGAAAAATTTTATCAAATCATTATTGGCCACTGCCCAAAACAATTTGTAAAATTTTTTTGTGGGGAGCGTGGGGGCTATGTAAGTAGGCTGTTTAGGTTCTTTTATTGGTAACGCCACCTCTGTATGAGAATCACTGGCTGTGCTGTGTGCAGTCTGTGGCTAGTTTGCATTGTTGTCTGCCATTGTAGTGTTGGGCAGCGGCAGCTGGATGTGAACAGCACGTAGCGTTGCGCAGTTGGAGGTGAGCCGCCAGCAGTGGTGGATGTGGGGAGAGAGATGGCGGAGTTTTGTAATTTGTCATGAACTGCTATATATATATATTATGATGATATTAAGGTAAATACATTGTTTGTTCTCTATTAATATCTTTCATTTGCTAACTATCCCTATCAGTAGTTAGTGCCTTCCATAGTTTGAATCTTTTATTTAGCTGGCAGTAGTGGCGCTTGCTGTATTGCAGTAGTGGGAGTAACCAAGATTTTTGTGAGGTAAGTGATTTGTGAAACGTATAGGTTAATGTTAGTCAGGGCCATTCTTTTGTAGGGATTATTGAAAGTCAGATTGCGTTGCGCTAACAAAATATTGTGTGTCAGTTTAAGCACAGTCCTGTATAAATTGTTCAAAGGGGACGTTTCAGTTTTATCACGTAATTTAATTTCTACACCTCGTCTTATCATAGAGGCCCAGTATTTCCACAGGTGGTGCGGAATTACCGTACGTTCGAACATAACATTGTGTTTATTTAACAATCTGTGCTCAGACACCGCTGATGTTTCAAAATTCCTGTACCTAAGGCGACATTGTTGATCGCAGCGATCACCAATAGCCGACATAGATATTACCCCACATAATTGTTGCCACAAAGGCAAGGAGAGCTACAAATCCCCGACACTGTCAGGCGGAGATTGTCCTTTAAAGGCCGCAACATTCCCTTAATTTACCAGTACAATTCGTTGCCTTTTTGGGACTCTACCTAGGTTACTAGTTGTTGCACAGCGGAATCTAAGCCACTTCGTGTATTGGTACTCCTGGCTTTGTTTGGTGTCTCTGTGTTCTCGACAGCGTTGACCTAACATAACGGACTGAATACCCACACCTTCTAAACACCTTCGTCAGATGACAATCTAGGAGCCAAAGTGCTCCTTGCCTGAAATATCCCTGCCACTATGTATTAAGGCGTTCGGCTTAGCTCTCTCCTGGGTTGGACCTGCAAAACTAACGTCCGATATCCTTGACATCGATTTTCTGTAGAATCTTACAACATATTCAGAGATCAAGCACAGTGAGGTAACTCTAACAGAATGACCTCCTCAACGCCAACCAGCGTGGATTCCGGAAACATCGACCACGCGAAATTGAACGCATACTTTTCTCACGTGAAATGAGGAAATCTTTGGATCGAGGCAGTCAGGTAGATGCAGCATTTCTTGATTTGTGAAAAGTACTTGACTCAGCACCACACCTGCACTTACTATCAAACGTATGGTTATATGGGGTATCAAGTGAAATTTGTGGCTGGATCGAGGGGTTGTTGGTAAGCAGGACACAGCACATTATCTTTCTTGGAGTGCCATGGTCAGATGTGGAAGTAACGTGGTGTGTCCCAGTGAAGTGTGTTGCGACCATTGATGTTCGTATCGTACCTTGCGTATAAGATGGTGCAGTTATGTATAATGAAGTACTGCCTGAAAGAAACCGCATAAATATTCAGTCACATTTTGATATTTCAAGTGGTGCAAAGATTGACAACTTGCGAAGTGCGACAATAAAGTAATGAGACTGATTTTCTTTGCAAGATGTGACAACCCTGCAGGCTTGCGTAGGCACAATATCTTTGACCTTGGTCTATAAGCTGCTTCTAGTCCAAGCGGAACATCGATGCAACTGCTCAGTTGTGAGTTGTGCTGTAATAAGTTATTAACACGTGTTTGTGTCTGTCGTCACGGAAATGGAACCGCATAATATTGCGCAACGGTATACCATTTCTTTATGCGTTAAATTGGGTGAAAACGCGACGACAAGTTACGGTAAGCTTGAGAAGGCTTTTGGAGAAGAGGTTATGTCAAGAGCTCAAGTTTTTCGTTGGCATAAAATGTTTAGTGAAGGCATAACGAATGTTGATGATGAAGAACGCAGTACATGCTGGTGCGCTTCTTTGATTCGAAGAGAATTGTTCATAAAGAGTGCGTGCCTCCTGGACGAACAGTTAGCCAATATTACTACAAAGTAATTTTAGAAAGACTTCGTAAAAGCGTTCTTCGTGTCCGTGCGAACATTACTGATAATTGGATTCTGCATCACGATAATGCACCATCCCATACTGCTCTGTCAGTACAGCAATTTTTAACGTCAAAACAAATTTTAGTGCTACCACAGCCACCTTATTCACCTGATATCGCTCCGTGCGACTTTTTTTTCTATTTCCAAGAGTCAAAACGGCGGTCAAGGGACACCATTTTCAAACAATATAAAATGTCGAAAAAGCTGTGATGAGGGTCTTGGAGGATATTACAGGAGATGAGTTCCAGAAATGTTACCATCAATGGCAGAAGCGCTGGTAAAAGTGTGTGCAATCAGAGGGGAACTAGTCTGAAGGAGACCTAAACTTGACTAACACGGTAAGTAACATTCTTTTTCATATGAGTCTCATTACTTTATTGTCGCACCTCGTACTTCAAATGTTCTGAAATGTAAAGTTGTGGAATTCACAAAACGATAAAACGCAGTATCCTGTGACTATAATATCAATGAGTCACTGCTGGAATCCGTTAACTCATACAGACACCTGTGTAACATTTTGTAGGGGCATGAAATGGAATGACAGCAGGTATTAGACCCCGATTTACTGGTAGATTACTGGTGAAGTGCAACCAGTCCACGAAGGAGATTGCTTACAAATCACTCGTGCAAATTCTAGAATATTGTTCAAGTGGATGAGACATGTGCCAAATAGAACTATCGGTGGTATTGAACGTATACAGAGAGGGGCAGCATAAATGGTCGCAGGTTTCTCCGACTCGTTGGAGAGATGCTGAAGAAACTGAACTGAAGAGAGACGTAAACTGTTCCGAGAAAGTCTAGGAATATTCTACAATCCCCTGCGTATCGCTAACATAGGGATCGTGGGGACAAGATTAGAATGATTACAACACGGACAGAGAGGCATTCAAACAATCATTCTTCCCGCGTTCCATATATTTATGGAGCGGGAAGAAGGCCTAACGTGGGTAAAATGTGCGGTATTCTCGGCAAAGCGCTTCACGGTGGTTTGCAGAGGATAGGCGTAAATGTAGGTTTAGATGGTGAAATATACACACGTTCAGATACAAGTCTGTACGCTTCGTCCATCTGCTTTTCCTTAAAAAATGGTTCAAATGGCTCTGAGCACTATGGGACTTAACTTCTGAGATCAGTCACCTAGAATTACTTAAACCTAACTAACCTAAGGACACCACAAACATCCATGCCCGAGGCAGGATTCGAACCTGCGACCGTAGCGGTCGCGTGGTTCCAGACTGTAGCGCCTAGAGCCGCTCTTCCACCCCGGCCGGCTGCTTTTCCTTCAACCAGTGCGTCTAAGAAAGACACTTTTCGTTCCTCTCCATCTCCGCCACATATCTTACGCTTGGTTGTATACCGTCCATACGGTCGATGAACTGCTTTAGCGGCTCAGTGCCATTTGGCCAGATTAAACACGTATCGTGAACGTGTCTGAGGAGGCAGGATGTGCTCTTCTCGTTTGGACGCGCCGCTGGCTGTAACACTATTTACCGTTGCAGATTGATGCGGGACGGTCCAGCGGCGCAGCTGCGCGCCCCGCCTCCGCAGGAGCTGCACGCACGTGCGTGCCACGTGTGGGGGAGGGGCGCTGGGTGCTGTGGCTGGTGCCGGTGGCGGTGGCTGCGCGGCTTCCCCCTCGCTCATATTTATACCGCGAGGTGAGACTGCGCGGCTCTGCTCTGCACTGTGACACTGACAAAAATACACGACACGCGGCGCCGGCACGTGGGCACACGTGCCCCGCACGCGTGGACAGCCGCTGCTGCCCAGCGCAGCCCGTCCCAGCCCTCGTGGGTTCCGACACAACTACGTATATATATGAAGATAGTAAATGAGGGAATTAGATTAGGGAATGAGACACTTAAAGTAGTAAAGGAGTTTTGCTATTTGGGGAGCAAAATAACTGATGATGGTCGAAGTAGAGAGGATATAAAATGTAGACTGGCAATGGCAAGGAAAGCGTTTCTGAGTAAGAGAAATTTGTTAATATCCAGTATTGATTTAAGTGTCAGGAAGTCGTTTCTGAAAGTATTTGTGTGGAGTGTAGCCATGTATGGAAGTGAAACATGGACAATCAATAGCTTGGACAAGAAGAGAATAGAAGCTTTTGAAATGTGGTGCTACGGAAGAATGTTGAAGATTAGGTGGGTAGATCACGTAATTAATGAGGAGGTATTGAATAGGATTGGGGAGAAGAGAAGTTTGTGGCACAACTTGACTAGAAGAAGGGATCGATTGGTAGGACATGCCCTGAGGCATCAAGGGATCACCAATTTAGCATTGGAGGGCAGTGTGGAGGGTAAAAATCGTAGAGGGAGACCAAGAGATGAATACACTAAGCAGATTCAGAAGGATGTGGGTTGCAGTATGAACTGGGAGATGAAGGAGCTTGCATATGATAGATTAGCATGGAGAGCTGCATCAAACCAGTCTCAGGACTGAAGATCACAACAACAACAACAACAGTAAAGTCTTCCAAATAGTTTGGCTGCGTCCCTTTTTCATTTCGATGCTGTTATCTTCTTCGCGATTCAGTATTCAGCCATCTACGGAAACCAGTGTCCTGAAGGAGACAACAACAGAGCGTTCGAAACGTAGAAGTATGGCGTGGTCTAATGACTGAGCCCTGCTTAGAACCGCCTGTTTCCCATCGGACACTTCCCCAGGTGCTGGAGAGGTGAACCGCAGACATAGCCAGCCTGCTTAATTTTCTGTGAAGGTAACGAAGTGACTGACAAGGTCAGAACTGAGCTCCAGAGCTGGTTGTTGGCCTGCCTCTAACATGTGGTACACTATTGGCCACTGCCACTAACATGTGATATAGAGGTGCTCTGGCCATGCCAGCATTAGTGTGCCTCAGGTATTTTATTTGCCTGATACCCACCATGTCTATGGGCCCACATAGATGAAAAATTGAATTTCCACGAACACATAAGGCTAACAATAGACAAATCAGAAAAAAATACTACACAAACTGGTGAGGCTAAATTCAAAACAGTACAGACTACCTCTACCAGTCATACGTACACACCATTGTGTGCTCTCCGAATCAGTACTCAGCTTCGCAGCTAGCACGTAGGCACATAGACTGAACATGGTCACCAAGAAAGCATTGGTCAGACGAGGGCAGAGAAGTGTCCTACTTAGGCTATCTGGAGCCTTCGGTGCCACGTCAGCGGATGCACTGTGTGTGGTGCTCGGAATATGCCCCATAGATATCACGATCAAATACAGAACTGGTTAAACACGTTACTGGTTAAAGGTGGGGAGACTAGATAAGGTACACACAATAACCGGTGTGCCGATCGAGACGATACGTCACCTTAAAAGTTGGCGTTTGGATACATGGCAAGGTGAGTGGTATGTGAGTGATAAGGGGACGTAGGCTGCACGACTTCCTCCCTGACATAAGGGAGCGGCTGAGAATGAGACATATCGATCCTAGTCGCGGTATGGTACATTTCTTAACCGGGCACGGACCTTATCCCACGCACTTAAACCGCGTGAGTCTGAGGCAGACACCTACATGCACGTGCGGGGAAGAAGGTTCCCCAGAACACACTGTCTTTTTCTGCTGCCAATACACGAACAATAGACATACACTACACTTAGATTACACAGATACAGACATAGATATATACACAGCAATAAGAGACGAAGAACAATGGGCACAATTAAACGCACTGACAAACAGTATTTCAAAAACAACACATGAAGAGTATATGCGGACACGACATCACAGACATGCCTATGTGCAGCGTAACAGAAATCTCCAGAGGATGGACAGCGATACCCACAGTGACAGCGAAAATAGTGACAATGAGGAGGAACAGGAGGAGGAAGCTGAGATGTGACAGTAAATAAGCAAAAGTGCTGGCGATCTAGCCAAGAAGACACCAAATGCTGTACATGGATGGGCACCTAAAGCAGTTAATACATAGGATTAGCAACAAATAGGATAAGCAACATTATTTCTCTACTAATAACCATTTGTGTGTGTGTGTGTGTGTGTGTGTGTGTGTGTGTGTGTGTGACTGGCGGTCAACGGCTCGAAGAAACCATTCCGAGGTATTCAGCGTCAGTCACATTCGGTGATGGTACTAACAAATCTCTCATCTATCCTATCTTTTTTTATATTCTTCTTAAAAAACAACAAAATTTTATTTATATTTCAACATTAAGTTATAATTATTTTGAAAAGTATGATTCTTTCTAAATGTTGTAGATACAACAAAAGACAAGAGAAACTGTAAAAAGATGAAAAACGAAAATTGTAAGATGTACGACCTGTTTTAAACATCAGGTAACAGGTCTATAATTTGGCAATAAATAAAATAAATATCTATGGGCATATCCAAAGAATGATCCCTAGTTGACCTACAAAAATTGTACAGCGTTTTGAAAAATTAAAAGGTAAATCCAACTAGCTTACGAAAGTGCATGAAGAGATGAAAGAAACTGCCATAAATGACCGAGAAGTTTAAGACCAAACAAAATATGCTAGAGTCATTCAGTACATGATGTACCGATTTTTTTATAGTCGTTAATAAATATAGGAAAACGTCCTTCTACGTACTTCATATTTGATATTTCTTGTACTCACGTTTCGAACAATTCCGACTGCTCAAAGAACGGTAGCGAACGGTAGCGACTTTTTTCCAAAGCAGTCGTTATAAGAAACGTGTTGCAATTAAATTCTTAGTTACGGAGAAAGAAACCCTGGTGAATACCCCTTTTATCGTTTGCGTCCAATGTATGGCAATGATGCATTTGAGAGAAGCATTGTTAGTTGATATGGACAGAGAGTGAGCAGAAAGTAAGCCACGTCCGTGTTGTACTGTCCCAGCCACTGTTCCCGACAAGGTGGATCTCGCTCGCGGATGATAGGAGCATCATAACTCCACAATTGGCCCTGCAGCTACCGTTGAGCATTCGGAACGCGTATGCAGTGATTGAGACTGTTGGATACTGAGAGGTGTGCTCAACATGGGTTTCATGAATGGTCCCATTAGACCACAATACTGAAATAAAAGCTCTTGCAACTGAACTATTGGAGCAGTTTCAGGCCAATGTAGAGGTCGTCTGTCAGGCATCATCACAGGTGATGAAATGAACCACTTCGAGTTTTTACCAGGAGAAGGCACATGCTCTTACACAACGCTGCTGTGATGCCATAGAACGCGATGGAGGCTATGTAGGAAAACAGTACACTAAAACGAAAAGTCTATTAATATTGCAACTAAATTTTTACTCTTAAAAATGTAAATTGTGGGGCATTATTCACTGAACCATCCTTGTATAAAGAAAATGTGAATAGTGGGAAGATTTTCAGGACAAAGTTTTCCAGAAGGATGTGGAAGATGACTCTATAAGAGAAGGAAGGTGAAGCTGGGTGAAAGAAGTACAGTACTGGTGATGGAGTAAATCTGTGTTAGTGGTTTCAGCGCGGTCTTTTGCTAAGCTGTAACGAAAGAAGGAGAGGGACGTTGTCGTTGATAAGTTCCTCCATTTGGCAGAATTCGCTGTAGAGCAAGAGGGAAAGGTTCTTCCTGTTTCGACGCTTTTCGAACATTTCCGAAAAAATACTGATAAATACCGTAAATCACAAAGATTTTTTTTTCCCCTCCATGTAGAGCAAAATGGGAGAGGTTTTCAGAAACGCTGCACTGAATGCATCAGTGTGTACCACACTAACAATTATTCCAAATCAGCAATAGCTACCAACATTAACGATAATTACCACCTGTGATTATTATTATCTATTATTTTCGATTATCCCTTTTTAAGAGAGCGATTGAACTTGAGTAGTCATGACCTCTTCTTCTTCCTTCGTTCTTCCCAAATTCTCTTCATACGCTCGCCGTGTTCTCTCTTGCGTTCTTCCGACCATTTATTTCCTGTTCTTTTCTCGGTGTGTTTTTGTTTAAGTGTATGTTTCTGTAAGATGTTCCTGAACTGTTTTCTATTGTTTATGTTGTTTTGTGTGAGTCCCAGTTCCTTAATGTCCTCTTCTGTTTCACTGATCCACTTTGTCTTGTTCTCTTTAGTGTTTGATATGTCAAAGATTTGCCTTTATAGATGTCCCTTGTTGGCTTCCTCATCCAAATTCCTTCACGAAACACTGGGCCATATATTTCCCTCACAATTTTTGTTCTTGCTTTTCAGTCTCTCTAACTTTGGTATGACCATGAATCATTGTAGTTTATAAATATTATAAATAATCTCCACACATTATACAAAATGAACAGAACTCCCACCTGGCTGGAAACCAGAGAGCCTGCCGGCCGCTGTGGCCGAGCGGTTCTAGGCGCTTCAGTCCGGAACCGCGATGCTGCTACGGTCGCAGTTTCGAATCCTGTCTCGGGCATGGATGTGTGTGATGTCCTTAGGTTAGTTAGGTTTAAGTAGTTCTAAGTCTAGGAGACTGATGACCTCAGATGTTAAGTCCCATAGTGCTTAGAGCCATTTGAACCAGAGAGCCTTTCATAGCTCGTATGCTTCAGGAAAGTCACATTAACACAAGGTTATCAAGTGGATTTGTCTTCATCTTCATAAATGGCTCAAATTTTGGAACCAAGTTCTTGAACGATAAGTTAGAAATAAAAATGTGAATTTTTTCAAAAAATTTTTCTCAGTAAAATATCAATTAATAAGCAACACAAACATTTGGGAATTTGGTGACATTCTCAATAACAGTGAATACCTGTTTATTAACAAATGGTATATTTTTTCTGCGATTTCTAATAGAAATGTTCAGACTGTGCTAATAGCTACTGTAATGGAATTCAAACGCTGCATTATCTATTTCCAAGTTCATTATACAGGGTGATCCAAAAAGAATACCACAACTTTAGGAATTTAAAACTCTACAACGACAAAAGGCAGAGCTAAGCACTATCTGTCGGCGAATTAAGGGAGCTATAAAGTTTCATTTAGTTCTACATTTGTTCGCCATTTCAGCCAATAAAGTTTTTGGTCCTTTTTTCTTCGAAGGTGCTACTGTAACTGGACTACAGTATCTGGAGATGTTAGAGAATTGGCTGTTCCCTCAGCTCGAACAAGAAGCACAACAATTCATATTTCAGCAGGATGGAGCGCCACCACATTGGCACTTATCTGTCCGTAACTACCTGCACGTCAACTACCCGAGGCGATGGATCGGCCGCCAGGCAGCCCGTGACAGAGCACTTCATCACTGGCCTCCAAGAAGCCCTGATCTTACCCCCTGCGATTTTTTCTTATTGGGGTATGTTAAGGATATGGTGTTTCGGCCACCTCTCCCAGCCACCATTGATGATTTGAAACGAGAAATAACAGCAGCTATCCAAACTGTTACGCCTGATATGCTACGGAGAGTGTGGAACGAGTTGGAGTATCGGGTTGATATTTCTCGAGTGTCTGGAGGGGGCCATATTGAACATCTCTGAACTTGTTTTTGAGTGAAAAAAAACCTTTTTAAATACTCTTTGTAATGATGTATAACAGAAGGTTATATTATGTTTCTTTCATTAAATACACATTTTTAAAGTTGTGGTATTCTTTTTGAATCACCCTGTATTACCCCCTTTGAGTGCAGTACAAACGATACTCTAGAGAAGTATGAGGATTGTACTGTTTTGGTTTCGCAGTCTATGAGCCAGAAACTGGACTGTACAGAATGTGAGACAATTAGTGTTACAGGGTGCCAGGCGTTGTAGAAAGGACTCAATAGATAAAGTTTTGAGAAAGAAACGATGTCTGGAAATGCAGCGTTAGGATGTAAGAAACAAATCTGAAGATGTAATCAGTCTTCTGCTTCACGGTACGCCCACAAACTGAGGGTATCCAGAACTACATCACACAATTTTCTTCAGGTTTCGACAACGGCTGCGAGAAACTGCTACTTTGGCAGCCATGACGGTCGGCCGCGGTGCTCCACGGGAGTGCCGCTCTCTCGACTTTGGCGAGTTCGTCTTTTGTCACACAGAGGAGAACCCGACAGCCAGCGCTCGAAATATTGTCTGTGCCACGAGCCCCTATGGACCCCCTATCCCTGCGGAGAACACTGATCAAAGCTCCTCGTTTCCGATGCCTGTGTAGCGTGGAGTGGGAGATTGGAAACTGATTGAGATCTTCAAACTCATTTTCCGTCGAAACGGTACATTTCCGGACAAGAGTACCTTTTCAAAACTTTATCCATAAAGTGCTCTCTACAAGCCCTAGATGGCTGCGATAGACATTCTGAAAGAAGTTGCGTATTCTCACCATGTGGATGTACACAATTTTTCATTCGTAATCTGCAGTCTGTTTACGTTAAATGTATTCGCAATTGCGAATATGGACAACCGTCAGCTGTAGAACAGAATGACGACAGCGAAAACTTTTGCCTGAATAACAAAGGCACTGCAATATCGTATTTATCCTCCGACACCGGGCAAGCGATTTTCAAGAAAAATGTCTCCCCTGTAAGGAAATATACATAAGGGATGTAGGATTACAGGTTGAGGACACATGGTTGGCCACATATGGAAGTTTGCGTCCGCCCGTTGAGTCGCGCTCGGATAGCCAAATGGTAAGGAGACCGCTCGCCATAAGCGGGAAATCAGAGTTCGCCACAAATTTTCATTGTCGTCATTCCATTCTACAGCTGATGGTAGTCCATATTCGCAATTGTGAATACGTTTAATGTATCTCATAGAGGCTGTAGTCGCCGCAGTGCCCGTTCCTTCGAACATTCATGCATGTCCGAAGGTACTTTGCATGGTAATTCCAAATAACATAGGCGCTGCAATAGCGTACAGTCATTTACTTGACAGAACCAAGCAGTTCTGGCACCTAACCTCACTGGAACACACAAAACTACAAAAACGTACACTAGTGGCTAATGCAGTCGTACTAAATACCGTACCGCAAAATTAATTGCAGCAAGCTGTTGAAACGTATCGCGTCAGATAAAACATTAACCGCAGCTGCAAAGTGTGTTGTTTATTAAACGTCGGAACATATTTTCACTGGCCCAGAAGCAGAGAACTAAGCAACTACTGCACCTCGAAAAAATCTAGTTTCCTACCGCTTTATGTTTAAACGATGACTCAAGCTTTCAAGCTCTTTCCAACCAATGTTGGATGAGCTGTCAGAGAACTCTGACTTAACATCAGTTTCACCACTGCCGTTTTGTCGTAAGGTATTCTTTATAAACGAAGATACGTAGATGTTCAACAATCTACATCTACATCTACGTGATTACTCTGCTATTCACAATAAAGTGCCTGGCAGAGGGTTCAATGAACCAACTTCAAGCTGTCTCTCTACCGTTCCACTCTCGAACGGTACGCGGGAAAAACGAGCATTTAAGTTTTTCTGTGCGAGCCCTGATTTCTCTTATTTTATCGTGATGATTATTTCTCCCTGTGCAGGTGGGTGCCAACAGAATGACTTCGCAATCGGAGGAGAAAACTGGTGATTGAAATTTCATGAGAAGATCCCGTCGCAACGAAAAACACATTTGTTTTAATGATTACCACTCCAATTCACGTATCAGGTCTGTGAAAATATCCTCCCTAATTCGCCATAATACAAAACGAGCTGCTCTTCTTTGTACTTTTTCGATGTCATCCGTCAGTCCCACCTGATGCGGATCCCACACCACACAGCAGTACTCCAGAATAGGGCGGACAAGCGTGGTGTAAGCAATCTCTTTGGTAGACCTGTTGCACCTTCTAAGTGTTCTCCCAATAAATCGCAGACTTTGCCTTGCTCTATCCACAACATTATCTATGTGATCGTTCCAATTTAGGTTATTTGTAACTGTAATCCCTAAGCATTTAATTGAATTTACAGCCTTCAGATTTGTGTGACTTATCGCGTAACCTTAATTTAGGTGATTTCTTTTAGTACTCATGTGAATAACTTTACACTTTTCCTTATTCAGGGTCAATTGCCACTTATCACACCATACACAAATTATCTTATCAAGACCATTCTGCAACACGTTTTGGTCATCTGATGACTTTACAAGACGGTAACAGAGAGCATCATCTGCAAACAATCTAAGATGGCTGCTGAGATTGTCTCCTATGTCGTTAATACAGATCAGAAACAATATAGGGCCTATAACACTTCCTTGAGGAACGCCGGACATTACTTCTGTTTTACTCAATGACTTTCCGTCCATTACTACGAACTGTGACCTTTCTGACAGCAAATCACGAATGCGGTCGCACAACTCAGGCGATACTCCGTAGGCACGCAGTTTGCTTAGAAGACGCTTGTGAGGAAAGCCTTCTGGAAATCTAAAAATATGGAATCAATTTGACATCCCCTGTCGATAGCACTTATTACTTCATGAGTATAAAGAACTAGTTGTGTTTCGCAAGAAGGATATTTTCTGAAACCATGCTGACTATGTGTCAATAAATCGTTTTCTTCGAGGTACTTCATAATGTTCCAATACAGTATATGTTCCAAAACCCTAATGCAAATCGACGTTAGTGATATAGGCCTGTAATTCAGTGGATTACTTCTATTTCCCGTTTTGGGTATTGGTGTGACTTGAGCAGTTTTCCAGTCTTTAGGTACGCATCTTTCTGTGAGCGAGTGGTTGTATATAATTGCTAAATATGGAGCTATTTTATCAGCATACTCTGAGAGGAACCTGACTTGTAGCAGGCCGGTGTGGCCGAGCGGTTCTAGGCGCTACAGTCTAGAATCGCGTGATCGCTACGGTCGCAGGTTCGAATCCTGCCTTGGGCGTAGATGTGTGTGATGTCCTTAGGTTAGTTAGGTTTAAGTAGTTCCAAGTTCTAGGAGCTGTTGACCTCAGAAGTTAAGTCCCATAGTGCTCAGAGCCATTTGAACCATCTGAACCTACGAAAATTGGTATTTGGTTTCTCAGAAATAAAGAAATATATGTTTCAGAATTTTGGAAATTTAACCCTATGGGGATGAAATGGTAGGTGAAAACTTTTTTTGAAAATATATCATTATAATTTCATAACTACATCTATGAACACTGATATTTTACTTCTGAGTTATTAATAAAAACATATGTGTTCCAGTGTTTTTGAAAACTGTACCCCTAGGGCTGTGAAATAGGGGATGAGATTTCTTATGAAAATATTTTATTATGAAAGTGTTGTGTACATAGCTCCACGTAGTCGGCGCGTACACAACTAGAGCGCGCCCCGCTAAGAACAACAGCGCAGGCGCAACGCTCGTCCGTCTCCGCACTACGAGATGGTGCTGCCTTAGAGACGGACCAAATTCTGCTTCCGCCGATCAGCGTATTAATATGTAACGCAGCCAATGAGATTGCTGCTAACGTAGAACCTTTCCTCCTCATGGATCACACTCGCGCAGTCATACCTGAATGCTCGAGGTATTATAACGAGTGTACAGACCTCCAATTAGTCAGTCTGCATTAGTCTGTACCAGTCTATAGTCAAGTTTCAGTCTGCGCCTAATAAGATTACCATATTCCTGTACATAGCCATGAAGAGAAATGTATAGATACTTTGTCAAGTATCAGAGATATGTTCAAAAATGGTTCAAATGGCTCTGAGCACTATGGGACTTAACATCTGAGGTCATCAGTCCCCTAGAACTTAGAACTAATTAAACCTAACTAACCTAAGGACATCACACATATCCATGCCCGAGGCAGGATTCGAACCTGCGAGCGTAGCAGTCGCGCGGTTCCGGACTGCGCGCCTAGAACCGCTAGACCACCGCGGCCGGCAGAGATATGTGAGAATAAGATTAACATACCAAGACCAAAGGAACTTCAGACTGTCAATTGTAAACATCATCCAGAATCATTACGCAATATCTATGCCATTTTATTACTTTAATAAATGTGTGTTTAAGTTAATCAAGTTCCGTTTAAAGTTGGTCACCGTCAATCTGCTACTCTAAGCGTGCAAATGGCATTTCTATCGTCTGACCTAACGGCAGAAGATAAACACGCGACGATAAGACCACGAGACATATTGCTGACACTCGCCTACTTCACTAGAGCGACAAGTCAAATAATCTGATGGTGTGTATACCGAAGGTCTTACAGTACGCACAGCACAGAAAGTATTTTTAAAACTAAATCTATAAAAATCTAAATTTGGCTTCTCAGTTAGAAATCAAAAAATACGTGTTTCGCTGTTTTTGGAAATTCAGCCCCTATAGGGGAAAACAGAGGATGAAAATTTTTATGGAAATATTTCATTGTGCAAGAATTTTTTATGCTGAATCTATGTAAGTGCATAAGCATGTCATTGTTTTGGAAATTGAGCCCGTAAGGGGTTTCGAATCGGAGGTGAAAGATTTACGAAATATAATGATGGAGTTAAAGATTGAGGATAAGTGGCCAAGAGGAAGACCGAGAACAAGATGGATTGATACAATAAATATGAGTTTAAGGAGGAGAGACCTGCTATGGAACCAAATTGTGGAAGAAGAATGGTGGAAAGACCGAGTAAAGTGGCGCAGCGCAACCCGACCACATGTTGGATACTGGGGAAACGAAGATGATGATGAACACTGGCAAAGGCATTTTTAAAGCAAAATCTTCGAAAACTGTTGTTTAGCTTCTCTGTTAGGGATTAAAAAATACGTGTTTCAGTTTTTTTGGAAATTCAACTCCTAAGGGTGTGAAACAGGGACAGAGTGATTCACTAACTCATCATCACCCAACCCAAACAGATAAGGATAGAAACTTGAAGTTTGTAAAGGATGTGGATCTCGTACTGCAGACATCGTTAAAACATGGATTGTCAGAAATTCCACTCCTAAGGGGGCTAAGCAAGGGATGAAAGGCTTTTTGATAGTATGTCGCTATTAAGGGAATTTTGAAGCTAGAACTAGGTAACTAATATTTGGTTTCTCAGTAAGGAAATACAAAAAATCCGTGTTTCAGCATTTTTTGAAATTCAACCACTAAGGGGGTAAAATAGCGAGTAAATTTTTTAAGAAATAAATAACTACTAAAGAACTGTTAAGGGATTTTAAGGCTACATCTATGAAATTGGTATTTGACTTCTCGATTGGGGAAAAAAAATACGTGTTTCAGTATTTTCGGAGATTCAACCTCTAAGGGAGTGCAATAGGGGATGAACAATTTTAAGAAAATATTTCGAAACATAAAAGAAATTAAAGATAAGTTTATGAAAATCGGTATTTCACTTCTCGGTTGGATAAAAAAATATTTGTTAGGAGACGAAAGTTCCTATGGAAATATCTCAATAAGAACGTAAAGGTCATGATTAACAACACCCTTGGACTGCAGCTACCAGAATCTCTGTGTCAATAAGGACACCAGTAATACCGTATCTGAACACTACAGGTTTGATTTTTCTACTCATCCGCATCAACTTACATCTTTCCACGTTTAGAGCTAGCTGGCATTCATCACATCAACTAGAAACCTTGTCTAAGTCGGGAGGACGACGGTTTAATCCCGCGTCCGGCCATCTTGATTTAGGTTTTCCCTAGATCACTTCAGGCAAATGCCGGGATGGTTCCTTTCACAGGGCACGGCCGATTTCCTTCCCCGTCCTTCCGTAATCTGAGCTTGTGCTCCGTCTCTAACGACCTCGTTGTCGATGAGACGTTAAACGCTACTCTCTCTCTCTCTCTCCCTTGTCTGTCTTGTATCTTCCTACAGTCACTCAACTTCGACACCTTACCGTACACCACAGAATCATCAGCAAGGATTGCAGTTTGCTACCCACCCCGTCCAGAATTCCATTTATGTATGTAGAGAACAACAGCGGTTCTATCACACTTCCCTGGGGCACTCCTGACGACAACCTTATCTCTGATGAACACTCGCCGCCGTGGACAACATACTGGGTTCTATTACTTAAGAAGTCTACGAGCCACCCAAATATCGTGAACTTATTCCATATGCTCGTACCTTCGTTGACAGCCTGCAGTGTCAAATGCTTTCCGAATATCTGGAGACACGATATGCCTGTTGCCCTTCATCCATTGTTTGCAGTACATCACGCGAGAAAAGGGAAAGCTGATTTTCGCACGAGCGATGCTTTGTAACCCCATACTGATTCGTTGACATAAGCTTCTCAGTCTCCAGAAAGTTCATTATATTCGAACTCAGAATATGTACAAGGATTCAGCAGCAAAAAGAATTGATGGACATTGGTCTGCAATTTTGCGTGTTTGTTATTTTATCCTTCCAATATACTGGAGTCACTACCAATAGAGGGCTTTAATCTCCCCAGAAGAGTGTGGACTACGCTCAACCGTGTGAGGACGGGTGTCGGAAGATGCAGGGAGATGATGACAACATGGGGCCTCGCGAATGACGCTCAGTGCGAATGTGGACTCAACCAATCCTTAGCCCACCTGATCGAGTATACTGTACATGGTTTTAATGGTGAACTGGAGGATAGATATAACGTCACGGACAATGCCACTGAATGGCTTAAAAAAATGTTATATTGGATAGAATTTCGCATTTTGTATTATGTAATTAAGTAATGCTGAATGTCTCATTTTAATCCTGTAATGTCCCAGTTTAATATTTCGCCTTGTAAATTCTAGCGTTAAAAGGTTTTTTTTTTTTTGCTTTTCGCATTTAACCAAATATAACATTGATGATGATAATTTATGGCAATGCTTGCCGACAAGATAAAGAATGCAACCTTTAACACTAGATTGCGTACTCACGGCAGTTCTCCTTGGCCGTTTTTTGGTACGACTTGGAAAGAGAGAAAAATTAATGAATGATCGGCGATGCGTCGGTTCTCGATTGTGTTTAGGAGACGTACGGATTGATTGTGTGAAAATAGTTTCTCAAATGACCTCTTAACCAGGATTGCTTTCACGCAATCAGACTCTTCAATGAAATTACCTAAGGGACCTATTTGAATAATAAAAAAAAAATTGGAAATGAATGCAAAACAGTGAAATTTTGTAAAAAAAAGTTGTCAGATCGGAAATTGAACACATTAATGGTCTCCCAAATACAATCGAGACACCGAAATAAAGAGCGAACCTGTAACAAAGTTCATTTAAACATAAACATTATTTGTGGTTAATTTAAAGAAAAGAATAAGCATAGATTTTCCGTACAGTGAAGCATCAATATATTCTCAAAGAACAACGGCGTTAAACTATAAACATTAACAAATTTACAATGAATACAAAACTTACACTTTTATGTTTTTCTCATACGTGGAACAGTCCAACAATCGCTGCTTTTGTATGTGTGATATTTTGTAAAAATTACATGTCCTAGCGTGCGCGTAAGTATTTTTTATCGTCACAAGGTTTGCAAAAGCGTTTTTGTTTTCTTGGTGATAACGTGGTTTTTCACACTAAATGAAATATAACTTGTAGCGGTGCTACACAACACGTCTTAACAAGCCGGCAACCAAACATCAAAGGTAATGGAAGTACATGTTAACATATCGGCGACCAGAAGTACAACTAACTATAAAGATTCTAGAATTTTCCTAACAAATGATAAATTGTTCTTTCTTCTGTTTCGCAGCTTCTTGCTATCAAGCGCTGCGGCAATGATTTTAAATATCTGCGCCCAGCGAGTCATAGTGTTTAAAAGTACCTTTTAAACGCTGGCCGCGCGTCTTGGTATAGGCGCACGTTATAAACAGATTTCGTTTCTTTACTCTCGCGTTGTCATGCTTAGTATCATTACAAACTACAGTTCGGTGGCTGTCCTTTTCTCATATGCAAAATGTCTGAAATCCAATAATATCACAAAATGCCGATCGAGTAAATAAATGAATAACTTGTGCTTTTTTCCAATCGCTTGGGACTTTGTGCTGGGCGAGAAATTAACGATAAATATAAGCTAGGTAAGGGGCCAATGCCGTACTCTATGGCAAATAAAAGCATAAGGGACATAATACGGAACCAACCGCGTTGCGGCGCACAAAGCATGGAGTGTTGTGCACAACATACAAAATGTAAATATAATCATCCTTACTATATGTTTATAGGATTGGCAAACAATCACTGGAAACAGTAACATCAATTAACTATCTACGTTGTTTGCATATGGAGGTATTTAAAGTGCAATTATCAGATAAAATTAATCGAAGGGAAGTCAGATGCTTGACAGATTCACTGGAAACGTCCGTTGGAAGAATATATTCCAATCACCACAAAAGCGGCAAACACTCCACATAGATATCGGATGGAAACATTTAGTAGAGCAGCAATTTAGCGGTACTCACATGCGGGGTGTCGGAGTGTCTGCCTCCCCACAGGTGCCTAGGAATCGGTCAGCGTTGTCTCTGTATAGGTACATTTTTAGAGTGCTCAGCGGTGGTACGCTGTTTACCGAACTGGAGGGGGGACTTAGAGGGACGTTTTATTCCTGCACGTTTCAATGTTGCATACCTCCGTGATCACGTCGCAGCAGGGCACGAAGCTGGAGGGCTGCAAATGCATAAACACCCTTTGCTGCTTCGGATTGCATTCAAATTTCTTCAGATGAACTTTACAGCTCACAGAGATTCCACTTTGCATACTAGAGCAAAAATTGCGGTGGCGCCATACTCAAAAGAGGTCAGGTCAAGTCCATCGAGGTTGCAGCAATTACAGATTTCTTTAGGCGCTATCTTTTACATTTTTACCGATAGTTCATTGTCATACATTTGCTTAGCCTCGGAGCTTTTATTAATTTTGTTCCTCAGTCGGTCCAGTTTCATTACGCCTTGACTGGGCGCCACCAGCGCTTCCTCAGACTCGTTTTGGTATTCCCGCTGTGCACACGGCAGTTTTATCGCCTGAGAAGCTGCTGTCTATTAACTTCTCTGTACCGTATATCTCGTATTCAATTTAGTTGTATGCAGACGTAGCCTCTGTCAATTAACTTTACTGTGTTGTGGCACGTACATTTATTTTCGGCTACGCTTCAGAGGTTAATCTAATATTCTCCTTTGATTCCTTCTATAACTCTAGTATTTCACGTATTCAGTTTAGTTATGTGCAGACGTAGTCTAAGATTAGATTCATAACTTTGAATTACGCCGTTGAAAACTGTATTAGGCCAACGACATCTAGCGGCTACGTCTCTGTTAATTTCGTCAAGACAGGTATGTTTTTCGAGCTTATTACAACACTGCTTATTACAGTTGATACACTTTGTAACATATGGGCACTTCTGTATTTAAATCAGTCTGAAGATGAACAAAACGATGGAGACCGGAAACTGAATAAACAAGTGCTTGCGATCGGTGACTGTTGACGAATTTACAAAAGTTTCATATATCTACCATTTAGTAAGGTAAATTTCACAATTCTCTTCATCGGGAGAAACCTAAAGAAGCATCGGTGAGGAAGGAAATTACAAGTAGCCACACTATTTTTGAATAAACAGTTTATTTATCGACAAATTTTCTAGTCTAGGCATGCCATCAGACGGCAGCGAGGATTTCCCGACAAGGTTCAGCTTTTGAACCTTCAGAAAAATACATTATTGATACAGTATCAGTTGCATCCGTAACAGGTGCTGTCGAACTCCTTCACAGTTCGTTTAAAGGGTAATGTTGAATAAAATCGTTTTTTAAGCACTTAGTCTTCGAAAGTGACTGGTAGTGGATTTACTTCATTATTATTGCTTGTTATTCATGTATTACAACACACACTGCTTGATGCAAAAAATGCTGAACCACGAGCCAGTCTGGCTCCTTGAGTACTGCCCAATAGTCTGGGACCCACACCAAGTCAGATTACTGGAAGAGATAGAGAACATTAAAGAAAAGAATTCGGTATCCGCTACGGGTTTGTTTTGTCGGTGCGTGAGCGCTGCATAAATGTTCAGTGCACTTTAGAGAGAGACCCTACAGGAAACGGTTTGTGCGTAGCGAAAAGTCTTACTATCGATATTCAGAGCACCCACCTTCCAAAACAAATTTAAAAAATATATACTTTCCCCAAACATACACACTTCTTAATGACCACGGTAGGATTGCACAGGTACAGATGATGTCTTCCAGCGTATAAAGAAATTGGATGATTTATTCAAGAGAAAGAGCTTCACAAATTGGGGAGGTCAATAAATTGGTCCACAACTGGCCATTGTGTAAGCAGTTATTCGGCTTGGCATTGACTTGAGTTACTGCATTTGCTCCAGAGGGATATCGTGCCAAATTATGTACATTAGGGTCTTCAGATCTTCGTAATCGCGAGCTGGTTGGAGAACCCTGCCCTTAATGCTCCAAATGTTCTCCATTGGAGAGAGACCTGACGACTTGTACATGACTCTACCACCACCATCAAAACTGGAAGCATTTTTACCTGTGTCTGTCTACAAGTGCTTGATTGTAAGCAGCCTCTAGATTATTTTGGCAAAGTAACTAAGACAATAAAACCTAAAATATAAATAAGAAAATACACTCCAAGACAAAAAAAAGCGATGGGCCACGAAGGAATTATACAAACGGGACGGAAATCGTCAGATGTGATTACATGTACGTACAAACAAATGATTCGAGTTTGAGAGAAGTTGGATGATTTATAGAAGAAAAAGAGTTTCACACATGGAGCAAGTGAGCAATGCGTTTGTCCACCTCTGGCCCTTGTGCAACCAGTTATTCGGCTTGGCCTTGATTGATAGAATTGTAGGATGTCCTCTTGAGGAATATGATATTACGTTTCGCCCAGTTGGCATGTTAGAATATCAAAATCGTAATCTTAAATTTCTCCTGCCCATAATGCTCCAAACGTTGTCAGTTGCTGGAGTGATCCGGTGAGCTCGCTGGCCAATGAAGGATTTCACAAGCAGGAAAGCAAACAGTAGAAACTCTCACCTTGTCCATCTGGAAATATATTGCTAAAATCTGTCCTGCTACGAAATAAATGGCACCGCAGACCATCATTCCCAATTGCTGGGCCATATGTCGGGCGACCGTCAAGTTGGTATCCCACCATCGTCTGGAGCTTCTCCAGGCACGTCTTCGATGGTCATCTGAGCTCACTTCAAATGGCAACTCATCGGTGAAGACAATTATCCTCAAATCAATGAGATTCCACACCGAAGACGTGTCTGGAGAGGCTTCGCAGAACTGTGGGGTACCAATCTGTCTGGTCTATCGTCCGCCATACGGTTCAACAACCAGGAGAGATTGTCTGATGTAGCATTTATTTTCATAGCAGGACACCTTTTATTGCTATTTGCAGCATCCTTACAGCACAGCGGAACGTCCATGATTTTCTACGACCCTTTCAGTTGCTCTTCATGGCAAGCCATCTTGGGCTTACATTTCTGCAAGATAATGCCCGCCCACGCACGCTGAGAGCCCTTACTGCTTGTCTCCGTGCTTGCCAGGCTATACCATACCAGCTAGGCCGCCAGACCTCTCTCCAGTTCAGAAAGTTTGGCGCATTATGGACAGGGCCCCCCAGCCACCTCGAGATTTTGACGGTCTAACGCCCCAACTGGACGGAACTTGGCATGATAGCCTTCAGGTAGACACCCAACGACTCTGTCAGTGCCAAGCCGAATAACTGTTTGCATGAGCGCTAGAGGTGGACCAGTGCGCTATTGACCTGCTCGATTTTTGAAGTTGTTTCTCTTTAATAACTCATCCAGTTTTTCTGAAACTTTAATCATTTGTTTGTCACATCTACCGATTTCCATTCCATTCGGATGATTCCTTTTGTGGTGCGCCGTTTCATTTGTCTTGGACTGTAATCCTCGAGTGGAACTGGAGGCTATGATTCCTGCACAATACATACCGGTACCTTTCCGCCACGTATTTCTAGATGTAGATACAGGCAGAATATCAAGTTTCTCATGGTGCACGCAAATTAAATTTCTCCACATAAACGTAGGCTTCAGCGGCCATTGTCATAGTCAGTAAAATTTTTCTGGGCTTGTGACCGCATCGTCAATATGTAAAACTACCGACGTTTCGGTCACTGTTGCAAGTGATCTTCTTCAGGGTGTTTGTGTTTACCGACAACAAAAACACCCTGAAGAAGGTAACTCGAAACAGTGACCCAAACGTCGGTAGTTTTACATATTGACGATGCGGTCACAAGCCCAGAAAAATTTTACTGACTAAATTTCTCCAGCCGATTACTAATCATGCTGTACAGTGTAGCAAACGTCGTACTGAACCAGCCATGTTCTTTAGCGGCCAGTGGACAGAGAACGAGGTCATCGTGTACAGGCCTCGGTGTGCGCCGTGCCAAGTGATGGGGAAGCAGCCGTCGCTTGACAGCTTGGCGTCCATGACGAGCGACGAGGCGCAGGGGTTCCGCAGTTTACGAGACGTGGCTGCGTCCGTGAGTCCCAGGTAGGACGTGAGTAACACGCCGTGACACTCACCACAACACCTACACTGAACACCGTGCAGCAAGATCGCTGACGTCACAATCAAAACGTCTGTGATGCGATGACAGTTGGCTCCTAGTAACAAAAAGCAAATTCTTCCACCTCTTCAGGTGTGACACTTTTCTGGAGAAAAAGCTGTGATGGATTTATCAGTGGATAACTAATGTACTGAAATACTGCTGTAAAGGTATTTGCATTCTAATATTTACACGTTTGTCCAGCATAGTCTGCATGCGTAAGCTACTGTGCAGAGCACGGCGAGGTTTATGTCGTAGGAACATTATGAAGGTCATTCATAAACTTCGTATTTTTGACTTCTTGTGAGCTTCTCGGGTGTTATCATCACCTCAAAAAATGGCTCTAAGCACTATCGGTTTTAACATCTGAGCTCATCAGTCCCCTAGACTTGGAACCACTTAAACCTAACCTAAGAACATCACACATATCCATGCCCGAGGCAGGATTCGAACCTGCGATCGTAGCAGCAGCCCGGTTCCGCACTGAAGCGCCTAGAACAGCTCGGCCACAACTGCCGGCGTCATCACTTCAGTCAATTTCCAGCGGAGTCACACATTTCCCATCCTATGTAGCCATATCAAGGCACTACTTAAAAAAAAATTGCAGCTGCTCGGCTATGGAAGATAGTGAAGTCATTCTAATTTCCCATACCCCTGGGAAGTTGCCGAAGGAAATATGTAATGAAATGAACATTTTGGACGAGAATGAAGGATCAGTACATGGCACGATGAAAGAAAGGACTTTCATTGCAGTTGGTTGTCACAGAGAGTAAACACACACTTTGAGGTGGAAGGATGTTTGTGAACGAGGAGATAATCACCTTCGAGTAACTGGTGCTGTTACCGTCTGATAAAGATACGAGTATAAGTTCCTAATTGCCAGAGATGGGTTATGCTGTTCGATGAACTTCACAGAAGTTTTGACATGATGCAGCAGTGATTTTTAACACACTGTCAGATGAAGCAAGGTCAGACAATGTATAAGATCTGCAACAGCTACTTAACCATTTTTAAAACCATCAATCTTCGTCAGCCCCATCACATTTCTGGAGACACAGAATGTATTCGAAAATGTGAGACAAAACACGACAACCGAAACACTGCAAATAAGAGGACAAAATACAGA
The DNA here is from genome assembly GCF_021461395.2 of Schistocerca americana. Taxonomy (NCBI): domain Eukaryota; kingdom Metazoa; phylum Arthropoda; class Insecta; order Orthoptera; family Acrididae; genus Schistocerca; species Schistocerca americana. The sequence goes on along the minus strand of NC_060122.1, from coordinate 829,352,404 downwards.
CGAAAATGAGGGGCTATAAATGCACTGCACGAAGCAGCAAAAGTTCATACAAAAAGAGAGTGTGATCGTCGGCATCTTCTAAAGGCTACACATTGTCGCTACAATCACTCTTTTCTCCTCTGCGCTCTCCTCTTCAGATCTTGACATACGTAACCTCAATAGATGTACTGTTTTCTCTTGGCCTCCCTTCAGTTTTTCCTGTCTTTTTCTCCTTCTAACATATTTGTTGCAAGCTTACTTTGGCTACATACATGTACAAATAGTTTCGTTTTCCTTTTTTCGATAGCTGTTATGAGTGTAAAGTACATTTCCTGTTAGTATGTAGTTTGTCAAAGAAGCATTCCATGAAAGATAAATAAGTATCACACTTTTAACTTTACAAAAGCTGAAAGTAGACATTCATGCTCATAAATTAAGGATAATGCTGATACTTGGTGAAACAACGCTCTGGTGGGCGGTTTGCGGGTTTAAATCACCTCGGGGTATGACCATACGGTGCATCTGACCTGCGGTCGTCGCACGGTGGCGCTGGCAGCAGTCCACATACGCAGAGGTGTGTTGGTGCATGTTAGAGTACGGTGCAGAGAGTAAGTGGGCAGACGTTTTCAGATATGCTAATGGTGACTAAGAGTTGAAAATGGCTCAAAGAACTGATATTTATGACGTTATGAGGGGTAGAATACTAGGGCGACTGGAGGCTAGTCAAACACAGCTCGCTACACCACGGGACGTCCACAGTGTACAACACCACAAGAAGACCGATATCTCACCATCAGTGCCCGCAGACGGCCACGGAGTACTGTTGGTAGCCTTGGTTCAAATGGCTCTGAACACTATGTGACTTAACATGAGGTCATCAGTCCCCTAGAACATAGAACTGCTTAAACCTAAGGACATCACAGGCATCCATGCCCGAGGCAGGATTCGAACCTGCGACCGTAGCAAAAAAATGGTTCAAATGGCTCTGAGCACTATGGGACTTAACATCTATGGTCATCAGTCCCCTAGAACTTAGAACTACTTAAATCTAACTAACCTAAGGACATCACACAACACCCAGTCATCACGAGGCAGAGAAAAGACCGTAGCACTCACGCGGTTCCGGACTGCAGTGCCTAGAACCGCTCGCCCACCGCGGCCAGCTGTTGGTAGCCTTGCTCGGGACCTTACCGCACCCACTGGAACAGTTGTCTCCAGACAAATAGTCTTTTGACGACTGAACAGACACCAGCAAGGTGCATTCCATTGACCCCTGGTCACAGGAGAGCCCGTAAAGCCTGGTGTCAAGAACACAGTACATGGTCATTGGAAGAGTGGTCAGGTATAGTCTGAACAGTGATTCTCACCGGATTTTCATCTGGCGTGAACCAGGAACCAGATACCAACCCCTTAATGTCCGTGAAAGGAACCTGTATGGAGGTCGTGGTTTGATCGTGTGGGGTGGCATTATGATTAGTGCACGTACACCCCTGCATGATGTCTTTGACAGAGGAACTGTAACAGGTCAGGTGTACCAGGAAGTCATTTTGCACCAATATGTCCGCCTTTTCAAGGCTGCAGTGGATCCCACCTTCTTCCTGATGCATGATAATTTACCGCCCCACCGAGCTGTCATCGTGGAGGAGTACCTTGAAACAGAAGATATCAGGCGACTGGAGTGGCTTGCCTGTTCTCCAGACCTAAACCCCATAGAGCACGTCTGGGATGCTCTCGGTCGACGTATCGCAGCACGCCTTCAAACCCCTGACAGGCACTGGTGCAAAAATGGGAGGCTGTACCCCAGCAGCTGCTCGACCACCTGATCCAGAGTATGCCAACCCATTGTGCGGCCTGTGTACGTGTGCATGGTCATCATATCCCCTATTGACGTCGGGGTACATGCGCAGGAAACAGTGGCGTTTTGTAGCACATGTGTTTCGGGTCGGTTTTCTCAACTTATCACCAATACCGTGGACTTACAGGTCTGTATCGTGTGTGTTCCTATGTGCCTATGCTATTAGCGCCAGTTTTGTGTAGTGCCACGTTGTGTGGCACCACATTCTAAAATTCTCCTTAATTTATGAGTATGAGTGTAGATCACAGACGACAGACGGCCTATGGCTGCAAGTAAGGAATTTTGGAGAACTGTCAAATGCGACTGAAGACCTCATGTAATTCATGTGTCTGAGTTGCTAACCAATACATACGTAGGTGTTCCAGAGAAGTTGTTTGTATCTGTAACTTACAAAATCGTAAGTGACCAAAATTTTTATTTACATATGTAAACTTAAGAATCGTTACAAATCTTCGGAGTTTATTTTATAAGTTTATTTGTTTTTCTTCCGGGGAGTTACAGCAACGACCTACAACGTTTTTAAGCAGAACATCATTTTTTTCTGGTATGTATTTGAGGTACTTAAACCAACCGACTACAAAGTAATTTAAATAAAATTTCTGTCAGTTGCAGTTAGGAAGGTAACACGTCCAAAACTTTGAGCGCGAATGCATAACTGGCTGTTGTGTACTGGAGACAGAATGTTTATTTTCCAGAAGACACAACTCAGAGTGCCTCCTAAACGATCTGCGGACGATATGCAATTTCACTGGAATAACAGGGTGAAAAACGTCTTACTGAAGTTTTGCTTCATGTGGTAGTGTTTTTAAAGCAGCGTTGCTATGTCGGCTACTGGACGATATTGGTTTTTTCCTTATGTCAGACGTCCTAATAAGGTCTGCAACAATACCAGCCCTGTCTTTCATGGCTTGTAGCTCTGCTGTCCACTTGTTTAAACTGTGACTGAGCAATGACGAACGTTCAGCACCATTTACAGATTTCGAAAAAGGCATCTATTCCCCAATTCTGAATTCCGTAAAAAATGTGAAACAGCATTCGAAACATTATGTGTTGCATCGACTCCATCTGTTCGACATATTGTGCGCGGAATGTGATAGCAGATGTGGCTTTATGTAGGTGGCTCCTAGCATATGGGAGTGAATCATATTTATGTTCCCCGCATACATGTATCTATTCTGCCTCACCTTCAAAGCGCTCTCTAAACTCCGAACAACTTGTTTTTCTACTATTGCCGATTGCGTAGATTCGTATTAACCTCGATTAATCATTAGTGGTTCATCTGACTGACAAATCAGTTCTTAAAGTGGCAAACTCAATAGCGTGCCACTAACTGCAATTCGCTAAGTACGAGAGTTGTCCAGAAAGTAATGCACCGCATTTTTTTCTCAGCCGAAAACAATGCTACGCATGCAAAACGTTATGTATGTGTTATTTGAAGTTTCCTGAGTGAGCGCGCCAAGTTTCCGTCACTTCCGACAGATAGCGCAACTGCAGGACAGTTTCAAAATGGCGTCTCTAGGTGATGAACGTTACAAGCAACAAGGCGCATTGAGTTTCCCACTGCGAAGTCTACGGGGCATCTGCTGTCCACAGAAGTACAGTTAGTCGCTAGGCACGGAGGGTGAGGTCATCAGAAGGTTGTTCGTCGGAGCTCCACGATTTACGGCGGTTCAAATAGCTCTGAGCACTATGGGACTTACCATCTGAGGTCGTCAGTCCCCTAGAACTTAGAAATACTTAAACATAACTAACCTAAGGACATCACATACATCCATGCCCGAGGCAGGATTCGAACGTGTGACCGTAGCGGTCGCGCGGTTCCAGACTGTAGCGCCTAGAACCGCTTGGCCGCTCCGGCCGGCTTTCGCGTGTGTAATTCTCATTATGTTCAATAAAGAATTGTTAAAGAAAAAAATGCGGTGAATTACTTTCTGAGCAACCCTCGTAATTCTCCAGAAAGACGACGCCTAAACTTCGCGACTTCCATGTTGTTCAGTGTTCAATCTGACGACTTTAAACGTTCGAACGCTATGACAACTGTTGCCCTGAGATCGCGGTACCAGGTGCCACATCAAAGTCGGCAACACGAATCCTCGCCACGGACATTAACGACGGCTCGCTGCAATCCGCAACAACCAGTAGGAGACTCTCCAGAAGACACTCATTGTCAGTATGGCAGCGCCCACAATGACGTCGGTACAGTATTGAGCACGCATAAGCTCTGGCCAGTTCGTGTCCTCATCTGAAGGAGCCAGCATCAGTGTGTAAAACCAGTGGGCTGTTAAAGATTCAGGCAAAAGTGTACTGTCCTAAATGTCGAACGTTGTACCTCAAGAGAACAATTTCTTACTTAATGCATCAAGTGATGCTTTCATTGTGAATGACAGTTGCAAGTTATCCAGTACTTGTGTGGCAAAAAAGTCAAACTGAATCAAATCTTTTATCCATTTATGCAATACAATGAACGAAGACTCCACTGTAACCTTCTAGTGGCGGTGGCATAGTTAATGTTAAAACTCGATTCTACTAGGAAGATTACCGTCGCTTATCATGCCCTACAGCTCCTGCAAGCTACCCTCTGTAGTGATGTTCCTACAAATTCGTGTGGGCCACAAAATTACAGGCCACTGCCAGTTATTGCTGGGTATTAATAATTTCTAGCGGGAGGGTTTAGCCAACCGGCAAAAATTTAAACACAACGGATAACGCAATATTTATTAGAACCACTACAGAAGGCACTTATGCAGGGCTCCATAGGGATCATAGAGCCATTATTTACTTTCATGACGCAGCATTCAACTGTGATACTGACTTTCAACTGTTCTTTATGATGAAGGGAGGGAATAATCAGTCGAGGGTAGAGATTAATTGATATTTATTCAGTATTGATGGCATTTCAACAGCTAGCCGTGGTGCTATCGCAGTATACATCATCACAACTGGTCTCTCTAGTTAACATGATTCACTTTCACCACGTAATTATGGAAATGGGGAGGGGAGCACAGACCTGGCTTCAATTTAATTTTATGCAGGCACACAATCATACCTAAACCCATACGGTATTACAATCAGTTACTACAGGTCAAGCAGAACAAGATCAGCAAAGACACTACAAGCGAACTCGGTAAGAGCGGAAGAGTATTTGCCTAAATATTTCAATTTTCATTAAAACGTACGATGAAGAAATGGTAGCAAGTGGTGCAATTAACTCTGACTGCCAATTCTGGTTTAGTCCTGCTCTCACAAACAACATCGGGTTACTGAGCTGGGAGGAAGAACAGTTACTATCATAAGGCGGGAAAATTTTGTGTAAGTCTTTATTCCATCAATGGGCAGTAAAATCTGAACTTTCCTAGATACAAGAGTTTACCCGTGTATTTTATGTAACGTGCAACATTGCCAGCAAATCAAACAGTTATGGGGGGCACAAGAAACATTATCACATTAATACTATTCCACACACGTGGCCAAGTTGCGGTAGCCAGCAGAAATACAAAAACTACGGACACACATGATTATTCCTTCCCTATCTTACACTCACCAACTACCATATGGTTACTCACTCGTGTACTATACACTGTCAGACCGAAACTGCACTTTACCAATGTGGCGGTTGCGCCAACCGACGACACGGCGGGGAAGCAAGTGCACAAAGAAAACATAAGAAATTTTTTTTAAAAAATCCCCCAAAATGTTACAGTAAAAGAAAGACCACATCAAAATACATTAAATGAGTTAACTTCTGTTAAGAACAGAGCAATAATACGACTGTGAGCTTAAGGCCCACGGTGCGTGGCCTGACCAAGGCACAAACGCAAAGTTCTTACTGAAATTTGACTAAATTGTGAAAATAAACTCACTTATGGGGTTTGGTGGTAATCTCACACCTGATTTCAAAATCTGGACTTTATTCACGAGCTGTTTTGAGACATTCTGATACCTTTGTTGACATTACCAAAATCGAGAGCTGCGTCTCCACGTCCTTCCAGCGCCACTACCCACGAACCAGGGGACCTGCCAACACCTCGCCTGACCGTTGTTCGTTCTAAAAGATGGTGGAACGGATGGTTCGCCAACCTGACAGAGCCAATACTCGTGTCCTTGCGACCTACTGACCTGACTTGCAAAAAAAATGGCTCTGAGCACTATGGGACTCAACTGCTGTGGTCATAAGTCCCCTAGAACTTAGAACTACTTAAACCTAACTAACCTAAGGACATCACACACATCCATGCCCGAGGCAGGATTCGAACCTGCGACCGTAGCAGTCGTGCGGCTCCGGACTGTAGCGCCTTTAACCGCTCGGCCACTCCGGCCGGCACCTGACTTGCACACTATTATTGCCAAACTTGTTCGTGTTTAGGGGGTTGGTACTATCCTACCACAGAACCACTGTACACATGCAATGCTACGACCTCTGACCAAAGCTTTCTGCTACATCACATACTATCTCATTCGTACAGTCCAAGGTCGCATAAGAGAAAGGATGCAAGGAAACGTGGCACACACTATATAAAAATCAATGAATAAATAAATAAACCCCGCTTGGTCCATCCTCTCCTGCTTGTTACCCACGGATTTACTTCTGCAGAGTTAAAACACTCTCGCTATAATTCTACAAGTTCGGTTTAATCACTTCATGTGTTCTAGTTTGACGGACCTTCTTCCAGTGCAATCAAAGAATCCACTGTTATGGCTGGACGTAGTTTCATCTGGTCAGAACACTAAATGAACTGGTGCTTACTACTAAAACATTGCTCCACTAAGACGTAGCGAACAGTAAACAGAACCAAATGTAAGTGCTGCATTTCTACAACATCTGAAATGTCCAAGCGAAACTCAGCAACATCTGCCTCGTTAAGAACTAATACGCTAACTATACTATTTGCTAAGATTCATTATCGCTTATTTGTACTTCTAGGTTCATATACTGTTGTGACCCCAATCCGAAAGGCTGCAAAGTTGTTCGGCATAATAGCTCAACGCTAAGCGTGCTATTCTGTACTGCCGCTGCGATGCACATGTTGTATCATTTCTGAGTACTCACGACAGAAGCGTTTATACGAAGTTAAAAACGTAGGAGTGAAGTGATTTGATTTGAAGGTCGCTCTATTTTTTTGATTCCAGTCTCCGGTGCATGCACTTCATGCAAATCAGATTCACCACGGCAACTCGTTGGAAGCGAAGTCCTGAGACCTTTCGTTGGCCGTTAGTTGGCAGATGGGATGGCATACTTTTTCTAAACCCTATCCTATTCAGTTAGACACAGAAAATGTTTGGCTGTGGGGAAAAATTGCAGCAGGGCTGTAAGACTGCGCTGTAGAACAGAAAATCGATGGGAACCTCGTCATCGCCGGCCGGAGTGGCCGAGCGGTTCTAGGCGCTACAGTCTGGAACCACGCTCCCGCTACGGTCGCAGGTTCGAATCCTGCCTCGGGCATGGATGTGTGTGATGTCGTTAGGTTTAAGTAGTTCTAAGTTCTAGGGGACTGATGACCTCAGAAGTTAAGTCCCATAGTGCTCAGAGCCATATGAACCATTTTTTTTTTAACCTCGTCATCACAGGAGGGACTTTCGCGTAGCCAGAAACATGTTACCATCGAAATGGAAATTTCTTACTTCTGGATCATCTTAGTCGGCGGATTGTGGTGTTACACCTCGCCTGGCCACTATTTCCGCTAACAACTGAAACGCAATGAAGCTGATGTCTTTCTGTGTGGACATGGAACCAATCGGCGTACTTGTAGGTAGGAGTCAAGAAGTAAGTTTTAATATGCAGCGAATTCACCGAAGCTAGTCGTGGGGACGTAGGGATATAGGAAGGAGAGTACCACAGTCATAAGAATGGGAAGAGGTGCAAAATGGATCTTTAATTACGATAAACTCTGAATTCAAGATTTACAAAGGGATGGGAGACGAATATGAAGCACTGAACTCCAACGCTGAAAGCGGGAGAAAGACTTCGTACATTACCAAGCATCAACCAAAATAAAAGTTACAAATTAATAACTACTTAATGCCCAACAACTTTTTTATATTTCCATTACCAAGCAGGTCCTAGCCTGTAGAGATCAGTTAACCGAATGAGTACGTGTATAATGTTGCGGGTTGCATACTTTACAAATCGAGCCGCCGCTGTTACGTCAGTTCTATAGCGCCTTCCATCGTTCCTACTATAGTTTCCCTAGTACGACGCGTCTTAGAACTGTGGCGCTGCGGTCGCTTGCTACTTGTCGACTTGTTACCCTTTACTGAAACGTGCAGGACTGTTAAGTCTAGATGATACTTAGCACAAAAGTTGAAAGCAGGATATCGCTTTTTTTCTTTTTTTTTCAGTCTCTAAGCTTACACACTACTTAACCTAAATTATCCTAAGGACGAACACACACACCCCTGCCCGAGAGAGGACTTGAATCTCGGCCCGCCGGGACCAGCCGCACAGTCCATGACTGCAGCGCCCTAGACCGCTCGGCTAATCCCGCCCGGCGTAAAGGACGAAATCACCGGCTGTCGCGATCAGATAGCTTCTAACGAAGCTGTGTTGTGTGCCTGCCGAGAGTGAAAGATGAAAAGTGATGCAGTGAATACAACTCCAAATATGTTCTATTACAGGAGGCGTGATGTCTGGAATACATTCCGCGCTATAGTCCAAGCTTCAGACAAAGGACATTCCAATTTCGTACAATGCAAACAAAATGGTTGCGCTTCGGATTATTCCAACTTCACCGAAAGGAAATATAGGTGTGTTGTGCCAAACGAAAATGGGGAACAGAAGTCATTGATATGTCTCTGCAACCAAAAACAATGGTAATTCTGTATTCTTTTGGTCATGGCAACTTGCGTTTGTAAATTAAAAGGGAGCTGTGTAGCTTGTCATTCATTCCTCCAACTTTCTGGAAGACTGATATAAATTTATTTTTATAATTAGTGGCTATTTAGACGATGCATTTCATCCTCATATTGTCTTCTGCTCTCGTCACAGATTCGGTAACGTCTCGATGGTATGTGCATATTTGTTAAACAGTCCCAGAACAGACATCAAATATTAAAATGTATTTATAGCAGGCCTTAAAAAAGTTACATGCATATAAAGGATGTTACAAAACGACAACGACAAACTTTGAGGAGTTATAGAGAGAGTCTTGAGGAACAAATTGAGCATAGGAACCCGTGACCGGAAACATCATCCTACGGCGCTACCTAGCGTTCAAATTATAGGCGCTATCTCCTACCGGCAGGCCGCCCCTTCGGCAGCATACGTGAATTTGTACGTTGACGGATCGCAAGCGGAACGTCTCACTATGCTGTTTGTTATTCTATGCTCGCGACTGAATACCAAGAGCACCTCTGGAGAAGATGGAGCTAGCCGCTGTGTAGACAGGCCTTGTCTCCTATGAATGCCTTGGAGGATGAAGGTTTCAGACACTGGTTTCCTACCCCAGAAAAACTTGGAGATTTTAGACGGTTCCACGAGAAAAATAAACTGCTGAAGGAAACACATGTCCGGAACCGTCATCTACCAAGGCAGCACATCATCATATGCATAGGAAACAAGGCCTGTGTACGCAGCAGCTAGTTACATCTTCACCACTGGCGCTCGTCGCTATCAGTGCCGATCACTCAAAAACAAACATCTTTGCGAGACGTTCCGCCTATTATCTGACAGATTACGAAGCTGCGTTTGCTGGCGATGGGATGGCCTAGCGGCAGGCGCCGGGGACTGTAACTAGTACGGTCGGTCGTCTTTTTGGGTGACGTTTCCGGACACAGGTTCTGCCGGCAATTTGTTCTTCACGACAACCTCTGGAACCCCCTCGAAGATCGTCGGTATCTGTTTGTAATACCGTGTACATACATATAAACACGCATACATACATCCTCTAAGACGACAAAAGTTATGGGATAGTGATATACACGTGTACAGACGGCCGTAGTATCATGTATACAAGATTTAAAAGGGCAGTGCCTTGACGGAGACGTCATCTTTACTCAGGTCATTCGTGTGGTAAGGTTTCCGGCGCAATTATGGCTGCACGATGGGGATTACTGGACAATCAATGCGGAATGGAAATTGGAGCCAGACGCATGGGATGCTCCATTTCAGAAACCGTTAGGAACTTGAGTATTCTGGGTTCCACAGTGCGAAGGGTGTGCCGAGAATCCCCACATTTCAAGCGTTTCGTCTCACCAACGACAACACTGTGGCCGACGGCCTCCTCTTGACGTCCCAGAGCAGCAGCGTTTGCATAGAGTTGTCGGTGATAACAGACAAATGTAATAAACGCGTAAGTCAATATGGGCCGTACAACGAACCTATCCCTTTGGGCAGCGGCGAAATTTGGTGTTTATTTAATTATTTATTTATTGTTCCGTGGGACCAAATTAAGGAGAAGTCTCCATGGTCATGGAACGAGTCAATACATGAAATTATAACACGATATTAGAAACAGATAAAATGAAATATAAAAAAACATTTTCAGGTGACAAGTCGTAAATTTAAATAAAGAAAATCAACAATGTGACACTGGAATTTGCTTAATTTTTTAGCTTTTCCAGGAGCTCCTCGACAGAATAGAGGGAGTGAGCCATGAGGAAACTCTTCAGTTTAGACTTAAAAGAGTTTTGGGTACTGCTAAGATTTTTGAGTTCTTGTGGTAGCTTATTGAAAATGGATGCAGCAGAATACTGCACTCCTTTCTGCACAAGAGTCAAGGAAGTTCATTCTACATGCAGATTTGATTTCTGCCTAGTATTAACTGAGTGAAAGCTGCTAACTCTTTGGAATAGCCTAATATTGCTAACAACAAACGACATTAAAGAAAATATATACTGTGAGGGCAATGTCAGAATTCCCAGACTATTGAATAGGGGTCGACAAGAGGTTCTCAAACTTACACCACATATAGCTCGAACACCCCGTTTTTGAGCCAAAAATACCCTTTTTGAATCAGAAGAATTACTCCAAAAAATAATACCATACGACATAAGCGTATGGAAATATGCGAAGTAGACTACTTTTCGTGTTGAAGTGTCACTTATTTCAGATACTGTTCTAATGGTAAATAAAGCAGCATTTAGTTTCTGAACAAGATCCTGAACATGGGCTTTCCACAACAGCTTACTATCTATCCGAACTCCTAGGAACTTGAACTGTTCCGTCTCGCTTATAATATGCCCATTCTGTCTGATCAAAATATCAGTTCTTGTTGAATTGTGTGTTAGAAACTGTAAAAACTGAGTCTTACTGTGATTTAGCATCAAATTATTTTCCACAAGCCATGAACTTATTTCGTGAACTACGTTATTTGATACCGTTTCAATATTACACACAAGATCCTTCACTATCAAGCTGGTGTCATCAGCAAACAGAAACATTTTTGAATCACCTGTAATACTAGAAGGCATATCATTTATATAAATAAGAAACAGCAGTGGCCCCAGCACCGACCCTTGGGGAACGCCCCACTTAACAGTGCCCCATTGGGACTGAACATCACTACCACTCTCAATATTGCGGAGAATTACCTTCTGCTGTCTGTTCTTAAGGTAAGAGGCGAACCAATTGTAAGCTACTCCCCTTACTCCATAATGGCCCAACTCCTGCAGTAACATTTTGTGGTCAACACAGTCAAAAGCCTTCGTTAAATCAAAGAAAACACCTAGCGTTCGCAACCTTTTATTTAATCCGTCCAAAACCTCACAGAGAAAAGAGAATATAGCATTTTCAGTTGTTAAACCATTTCTAAAACCAAACTGAGCGTTTGACAGCAAATTATGTGAATTTAAATGCTCCACTAACCTTGCATATACAACCTTCTCGATAACTTTAGCAAACACCGATGGCATAGAAATAGGTCTATAATTGTCAGCATTATCCCTGTCTCCCTTTTTATAAATAGGCTATGACAGCAGAAAGCTGACGCGAGTGCCTTAGGTAGCAGCACGTGTCCTGCGCTCGTGGTTGGACCCTGGACACCTGGAAAGCCGTGGCCCGCTCACAAGAGTCACGTTTTCAGTCGGTAAGAGCTGATGATGGGTTTAGAATGTGCAGCAGATGCCACAAAGCCATCGATCCAAGTTGTCAACAAGGCAATGTCTTAGCTGGTGGTGGCTCCGTAATGGCATGGACTGTCCTTACATGGAATGCGGTGGGTCTCCTGGTCAAAGTAAACCGGTCATTCACTGAAATGTTATTTTGGGTGACTTGGGGACCATTTGAAGCCAAACAACGATAGAATTTTTACAGATGGAGTTGCGCCGTGTCACTGAGACACAAATGTTTGGGACTGGTTTCAGGAAACATTCTGGACAGTTTGAGCCAATTATTTGGCCACCCACATCGCCCGACATGAATCCCGTCGAAAAGTTTTGGGAAATAATCGAGAGGTTAGATAACTGTACCGGTACCAGCAAGGCACCCTGACTTGTCTGAAACTCCGGAAGAGTAAAGCTCCAACCGAAGACCGCTGTCGTGCCAAGTCTACTCCTGACCTTTCCCCTTCCCCATAGCTTAGCCTCACTGGTTCATCCGCTCTTCATTCGTCAGCTTTGTGTGGCGTTACAAATTTTTACCTTACATCATCTCCTCTTGGCGGAATTTTGTTCGTCCTGTGATACCACATTTATTTTATTAGGGAATCTTCGCAATTGTGCACGGCTATAGAGGCAGCAATTCGGCATGGGTCTTCCAACAATTTGTTGAGTCCATACGACGTCGAGCTGCTGTACTGTACCGGGGAGAAGGAGCTCTGACTCGTTATTAGAATGTATCCCATGACTTTCGCCACCTCAGAGTACATACATGTTCCGAAGGGGTGTGATCACCTCCAGTGGGGTTGCACGCCCACAATGTCTTAAAGAACGGTTGGTACCTCCGGAGTGTTTCAGCAGTATCATAGGTTGTCAATTTTCTCCTTAAAGAGGGGTTGAAACGCCAGAGGGTGTCAGCAGTGTCAAAGGTTTTGAAGAACGACTTACAGTACACAATGGACTGCGAACTAAATGATGACTAACTGAAAACCTCAGCTGCCGACAGGTGTTGTTGATACACCTCCTTGTGGACAGCTGAAAATGTGTGCCCCGACCGGGACTCGAACCCGGGATCTCCTGCTTACATGGCAGACGCTCTATCCATCTGAGCCACCGAGGACACAGATGAATAGCGCGAATGCAGGGACTTATCCCTTGCACGCTTCCTGTGAGAGTCCCATTCCCAACTGTCCACAATTCTACATATGTATTGTACCTTATAGACATTTGCCCACCCACTCATTACTCGCGCACGCTTTGTCGATTCCCGTAAGAGTTTGGGCAAGCTGTGCGCATTCGCACAGACGAAGCTGCACGGTCATCAACAGTAACTGTTCTTTCGAGAACAAGTTACTGTCTTCGTATATATAGCACTGCGAACTGTTGTTTTCGACCGTGAAATGTGTGGGAGTAAACGCTCCAACGAAATGAGTGGTTTCGTTGACATCATTTATGCCACCCCTGAGACCTTTCCGTGAGGATTCTGAGAGGTCGAGTGTCTGAAATGTTTTCCTTTGTCACCCATTGCAGAGGCGTCAAGAAAAGAGGTGAAATATGGGTGAGAGTGTGTGGGACAACTTTCTCATCGTGGGACACGTCCACGGTGGCTCTGGACAGAACTGGGGTGATAACTGGTTGCAGTGTGACGTCATTAACTCTCCTCAAACGTGACACAAACTTCTGAGCTTTAGCCTTTCTTTCGCGTGTGTCGAGACCGTGCGGTGTGGAGCATCAGAGAACCCGACGGTGACGTCGCAGTGCGTCACGCGTTCGACCCGTTACAGAGGAAACCAAGGAGCTAGTAATGGTCACTGCATCTTGGTTGTCACCAATAATTACAATCTGAAAAGCGTTCCCTTAAAATTACCCTGGCGCAATATTATTCCCATTCAAGGGTAATTATGTCAAGTAATTTCCGTCTCAGTATCTTCTCAGTGAGACACAGAAGAAAGGGAGGGATTTTTTAATTCTAATTTATAGGTTGATTCCCTAATAAAATAAATGTGGTATGACAGGACGAACAAAATTCCGCCAAGAGGAGATGATGTAAGGTGCAAGTTTGTAACGCGACACAAAGCTGAAGAATGAAGAGCGGATGAGCCAGTGAGGCTAAGCTATGGGGGGGGGGGGGGGGGCAGCACCAGGAGAAGACTTGGCACGATAGTGCTCTTTGGTTGGAGCCTTAGAGAAGTACTGGACGCGGAGCTTTACTCCTTCGGAGTTTCAGAGAAGTCAGGACGCCTCGCTGGTGGCTGATACCTCGAGATGGGGGTCCTGCCAGCGTCTGCCGCTGCCGCCCTCATCCGCACCCTGCTGATGACTGCGCCGCGGGTCTTCCCGTGTTGAGGACGCGACGTTCAGCCACCCAGCTGGCGACGCGTTGCACGTCGGAGGCGTTGGGAGCTCAGCTCTCGCTGCCGTCCGCAGAAGAAGCAATCACAGGAAAAGACACTATACGTGCCTCCTGCTCTAAATTTTCTCCTTCATCAAACTCATTTCTGTCTTCATCGTCATCATTGTCAATACTAGAAGTAGTGTTCTTACAGTCAGTTGTTAGGAATCGCAGCTGATCGAAGTAGATATACCTCTTCCTACCAGTTGCTGCAGAACCACTCTTTTCTGTTTTTTTGCCTTAATAACTATCTGGTATAACTGGCCCTTCAGTTCTTCCATTTCCTTTGAAGGATTGTCCCTGCAACAAACAAAAACCACCATAGTATTGTAATATCTAATATATAAAAATGAATGTTTGTTTCGTTTTGTTCGTATTTTATGCGCAGCCGTACCGTTCATCCGATTGCGATAAAACTTTGTCACTTGCGCGAAAGTTATAGGCACAGTACAATTATTAACATTTATTAAAATTATAGTTGCCGGGTGTTTCAGCTGGTTATCTATAATGTCTACGTGTGCGTGCGAGTGTATGCTTGTGTGTAACCTGCATAATTTTGTAGTTTTGCTCCATATGCTTTATCTTTTTTTTTTTTACAGGTACTTAGGGGCCGGATCATCCATGATGGACTTACATTTTCAGTACAGAATTGGAGTATGAACTATCTCGTATATTATACGAGACGTTTGCTTTGCCATATGGCGTAAAATGAAGTCAAAATGTTTTCCCGACCTCTCGAAAGATCTATGGCTTGCCTCAGCTGAAGGATTCCATAAGAGGGCCAACTTTCCTCATTGTGTGGGTGCAGTGGACGGGAAGTACATCAGAATTGTAAAACCCACTTCCAGTGGTTCACTCTACTTAATTATAAGAACTATTTTTCCATTCTGTTGTTAGCTGTTTGTGATTCGACGTACAAATTCTTATTTATAGACGTTGGAGCATATGGGAAATCGTCCGACTCAACTGTGTTTCGTAATACAGTGTTAAATAATAAACTACAAGATGGTATGCTAGATTTACCTGCACCAAAACAACCGTCATTATCGTTTGAAAGACCTATGCCATTCATGTTAGTAGGAGATGAAGGTTTCGGATTGTCAAAATTCATTTTGCGCCCTTATGGTGGAAAGTATTTAGACATTAAAAAACGTGTGTTCAACTATAGACTGTGCAGAGCTAGAAGGTCATCGAGTGTACTTTTGGAATTCTTGGAAACAAGTGGCGCATTTTCTATCGACCACTGGATGTTAAATTAGATTTAGCAGAGTCTATTGTGAAGACATGTTGCCTCCTCCATAACTTTGTGCGTGATCGTGATGGAATACAGTTTGAGGATACGTTAACTATTCAGGGATTGCAGGACATGTCACCTTGCTTGGTCCGTGGAGGAAATATTGCGAACGGTATCAGAGAAGATTTCGCAAACTACTTCATCAGCCCTGAAGGCGAAGTGCCGTGGCAGCTGCAAAAAATCTAAGTGCTAGAAATGTTATGTGAACATTAATGTCGTTAGGCCTAAATGTTAATTGGAATTGTATTTGAAATGTGCAGTGTTCAATTATTACCATGTTAACTGTAACAAACCATACTGTTGCGTTCACTGAACTGATTAAATGGTTCTAATGGCTCTGAGCACTATGGGACTTAACTTCTGAGGTCATCAGTCCCCTAGAACTTAGAAATAATTAAACCTAACTAACCTAAGGACATCACACACATCCATGCCCGAGGCAGGATTCGAACCTGCGACCGTAGCGATCGCGCGGTTCCAGACTGTAGCGCCTAGAACCGCTCGGCCACTTCGGCAGGCTGAACTGATTAAAACTTGCAATTAAAATTATAATTACAATGCACTTTTTTGTATTCCAGTTGTGTGTACCAAATTGAACAGAACCCAAGCACGAGCACTGTTCTCATTCGGGTGTCAAAAACTTGTAAGTCAATAGTATTATGGTAAATAAATAAAATTCATTATTATAGTAACAACATATGCGTAAATTATTGTTGTTTTGAATAATATTTTAACTGTATTTTTCGGACCATAAGGCGGAGCGCCTTATTAGCCTACGAAAAGACGTACCCTTAATTTTGTTATGAAAATATTGAAATAAAACTATTTATTTTATTTTACTTTCATTCGCCCTGTAGGGGTGAGTACATGGTTTCTGCGCTCATCCATTTTGTCCATTTTTCTCGCATTGAGCCTGCATAACAGTACACATGCTATTGGTAATGCAAAAGAAAAGGGGTGAGGGATAGCATTCTCCTTGTAGGTTATTAACCTCCTAACCTCGCACAGGCGTAGAAAATATATTTCGCTATTCTTGTGGTCCGAAAAATACGGTATTAAAGTGAAAAAAGAATACAGAACTTACCAATTTTGTTTCTTTCATCTATGCCCTTTTCATAGCAATCAGGCACTAACTTCGTAATAATTTCTTGCCACGCTTTCATTTTCATGACTTTGTTACTGTAGTCATCGCTTTTCATATCCCAAATAAAGGGACGACTTTCCACTTCACTTATAAAATCTTCTGTGTTGATGAACTCTAAACTCATGGCTGCACTGTGTGGAGAACCACTGGGCTCAGCAACGGCTGCCTGTCTGTTGTCAACTCTGCACTGCTGTGTCTGTGATCGGTGTGCCAGTGTGAACACTCCAATACAAGCTAATGCATGTCCGGCGGTGACCGCAGCGGACACAGTGTCGGTGTCCGTCACATGTAGCGATGGCGAGGGTGAGTCACTGCTGGGTCACCGTGACTCGGTGACTTAATGCAGTGTCCCGGTGTGAATGCTCCAATTCAAACGAATGTATCTCTATCAGTGACCGTCACTGGTGACCGTCACAAGTGTCCCAGTGTGAAACGAACCTAATACTCGGTCTGTCTTAAGCTTCGTCCCGCAAGAACTCGTAACCGCAAATGTATCCGTAGCGTTACCCACGTAAACCTTACGCTAGGCACAACCAGTCGCCGGCCGGGGTGGCCGAGCGGTTCTACGCGCTACAGTGTGTAACCGCGCGACCGCTACGGTCGCAGGTTCGAATCCTGCCTCGGGCATGGATGTGTGTGATGTCCTTAGGTTAGTTAGGTTTAAGTAGTTCTACGTTCTAGGGGACTGATGACATCAGAAGTTAAGTCCCATAGTGCTCAGAGCCATTTGAATCGTTTGAACAACCAGTCATAAGTTGTTTTCATAAGCCAGTGATTCATGGGAAGTGTCTTGTGTCTTGCCATGCTGTTTATTTACAGTAATTCAGTGCATCTATGTGGCAAAATAAATATTTCGCTGCCTGATATAGCACACTTCCGAATCACATTGTGAACATCTTCTCTTTATGGGCTGTCTGCATTATCCGATTTCAATGGCTTGTACGCAATTGAGCACCAAAATTGCAACATCGGAAAAGATAGCAATAAACGAAAGTTTGCTTGTTGTACTTGTCAGGATAGTAGGACGAATACACCATTAAATTTATAAGTGGCTTGGTGGTTTGCATTATGCGAAATGCAGTACAAACACCCGCCATCTTTGGTAAAAACAATGATTCTGACACCACTGGTCGTCGGTTCGAAATGAGCCTGGATGGCAGATACCGGTGTGTCATTCGCTCATCGCTGTACCAGTGCTCATAAGTCTGTAAGTAGGCTGTTTAGGTTTTAATGTTGGTAACGCCCCGTAGCGCTCTGTATGAAAATCACTGAATGTGCTGTGTGCAGTCTGTGGCTGGTTGGCATTGTTGGAATATTCGCTATTGTAGTATTGGACAGTTCGATGGGAACAGCGCATAGCGTTGCGCAGTTGGAGGTGAGCCGTCAGCTGTGGACGATGTGTGGAGAGAGATGCCAGAGTTTTGAGAGCGGACGATCTGGTCGTGTGTCCGTCAGAAAAAGGAAATTTGTAAGACTGGATGTCATGAACTGATATATATATATATATATTATGACTTTTGAACACTATTAAGGTAAATACATTGTTTGTTCTCTATCAAAATCTTTCATTTACTAACTACGCCTATCAGTAGTTAGTGCCTTCAGTAGTTAGAATTTTTTTATTTAGCTCGCAGTATTGGCGCTCGTTGTATTGCAGTAGTTCGAGTGACGAAGATTTTTGTGAGGTAACTGATTCATGAAAGGTATAGGTTATTGTTAGTCAGGGCCATTCTTTTGTAGGGATTATTGAAAGTCAGATTGTGTTGCGCTAAAAAAATACTGTGTGTCAGTTTAGTGATGATCAGAATAAGTAAAGAGAAAACCGAGTACGTTGAATTTTGCTCAGCTGTTTGAACATCAAATAACGTAGACCTTTACCAGCACAGCATTCATTATTTTGCCGGCCGGGTTGGCCGAGCGGTTCTACGCGCTACAGTCCGGAACCGCGCGACCGCTACGGTCGCAGGTTCGAATCCTGCGTAGGGCGTGGATGTGTGTGATGTCCTTAGGTTAGTTAGGTTTAAGTAGTCATAAGTTCTAGGGGACTGATGACCTCAGAAGTTAAGTCCCATAGTCCTCAGAGCCATTTGAACCATTCATAATTTTTCAAAGGGGACGTTCTAAGTCGTAGCATCTGCCGGGCGATAGCGAGACAGTCTGTCGGTGACCCATGTCCAGACGTTTCCAGTGGGTGAGAGACTTGGAGAACGTGTTGGCCAGGTCACAGTCGAATGTCCTCTATGGCTGTAGGTCAGAATAGCGCGGACAAGTCACGATCTTCCGTTTCTGCGAAGGGTGTTCAGTGAGTTATGCAACAATTTTTTTCGGCCCATTTCAGTCAAAAAAAATGCAGAATATCGTGGAATATTCCCGCTTCAACTGCTATAGCCACATTACGTTGCCATAGGTGACTGCGCTATACACTTTCAAAATGGCGTCTGTAATGGCGGTGCGTTCCAAGCAGAGCTGTCACTGAGCTTTTTTTTGGCGGAAAACCGGAACATCGCAGACATTCGTAGACGCTTGCAGAATATCTACGTATTCCTGGCAGTGAACAAAAGCACGGTGAGTCGTTGGGCGAGGCGTCTGGCACTGTCGCAATAAGGTCCCTCAAACCTGTACGATTCCTCCAGTGCCGGACGGCGGCACACAGCTGTCACTCCTGCAATGTTTGAACGTGCGGACACTCTCACTCGACATGACCGACGTCTCACAATGAGACACCTCGCTGCTCAGCTGCATATCTCTGCTGGTAATGCTGACATATTCGTCCACCAGTTGGGGTACTTAAAGGTGTGTGCCCACTGGCTTCTTCGGCACCTAACAGAAGACCATAAAGATCAACGAAGGACCGTCTGTGCAGAGTTGTTGGCACGTCACGAGCCTGATCGTGATCATTTTTTGTCGAGCTTCGTCACAGGCGATGAAACCTGGGTTCATCACTTATAACTGGAAACAAAATGACAATCCGTGGAGTAGCAGCACATCACCTGTCCTGCAAGGAAAAAGTTCAAAGCCGCCCTCTCAGCGGGTGAGAAACGTCTTCAGCTTGTTCGTCTCCACAAAAATACAACCGAACTTCTCTTTCTCCATGACCATGGAAGGCCTCGCACAAGTTTGCGCACCCAAAAGGAGGTCACAGAACTTCATTGGATCGTTTTCCCTCATCCACCCTAAAGCCATGGTCTCGCATCTCACAACTTCCATCTGTTTGCCCCAATGAAGGATGCACTTCGCAGGAAGCAGTACGAGGATAATGGGGAAGTTATTAATACAGCAACACTTTGGCTCCGACATAGAGTGGTACCACAATACAGACCCTACCAGTAAGGTGGTGCAAGGCCGTCACATTGAACGGAGATTACGTTGAGGGACAGGGATTTGTAGCCAAAAGACTGGGAAGTAATATGGTGTACTGGAATCCCGAATAAAACCAACTCGCTCTAAGAAAAAATGTGCTGCATTACTTACTAAACGCCCTTCGTACATTGAAATTTGGAAATTTGTGGTAAGGACTACAGGGCCAAACTACTGAGGTCATCGGTCCCTAGTCTTATACACTAATTAATCTAACTTAACCTAACTTACGCTAAGGACAACACACTCACGCCCGAAGGGGGAGTCGAACCTCCTACAGGGAGAGCCGCGTGAACCGTGATAAGACACCTGAGACCGAGCGGATACATTAAAAGATAACGTCACGCAGAACTTCAAGATAGAGCATAACCACTGTCCTTTACATGTCAGAAATGTAGTACCTGCTACCAAACTTACCAGCTATGTAAATCAGAACTGATCGTCCTGTGTTTCCATTGGCACTGCATACCATCACGCCAGGAGCTGAGCCCATATGAGTAGGACGAATTTGGCAAAGTTCGACTTCCTCGGAGTCCGCACGCACGAATGCACTAGTCTATTAAAGTCTGTGTTTACTGTTCCGTGAAGTTGCTGTTTGCGTTGGTAAGGATCCCAAGACTAAAGACTGTTGCCGGTACATAATTTTGTGCACGGACTGATCCCTCAGTATGACCCATAAATGTTCGATGCGATTTAAGTCAGGCAATCTGAGTGGTCAAATCATTCGCTCGAATAAATTTCCTTTATTTCACGTCTGTAGTCACAAACTTTTAAGTCCTCAAACTACCGGTTTCGGTCAGCAATGACCATCTTCAGATCTGCAGAAAAATATGGAAAAAAACACAAATACAACTAGGAGATTGTCTACAGCTCAAAACAATAAAATAAACCATTCTGGAAAGTGTTACTGACATACATGTACGTTTACGCGCTTTAAATATGATGAGGCATACCTGTTTTAGAAAAACGTGTCCTGTTACACTGAAGCCATAGTGGCATCGTCAAATGCTAAACACGAAATCAGCGGCAACCTCGTCAAACATGTATAAATAAGGGTATACGTAAGAATCATCTTGTCAGCAGCACTACTGTTCAAAACAAACTGCCGCACTGCAGCTTGTAGTTCGCTCGAATTGTCCAGAATGTTCTTCAAACCAATCTCGAACAAATGTGGCTCAATGGCATGACATCATTGTTTGGCAAAATGAAGTCCATGGACGGCTGTTAACGAACTCCAAGTAGCTGAATATAATCATTTCCGGTCACTCGTCGGTTCAGTCGGGCCACAGGACCCAGCCCATTCCGTGTAAACATAGCCGACAAAATTATAGAGCTTGCACAGCACTTTGTTTACAACTTGGGTCCATGGTTTCCTGGGCTTTGGGCTTGCACAGTGCTTTGTTTACAACTTGGGTCCATGGTTTCCTGGGCTTTGGGCTTGCACAGTGCTTTGTTTACAACTTGGGTCCATGGTTTCCTGGGCTTTGGGCTTGCACAGCACTTTGTTTACAACTTGGGTCCATGGTTTCCTGGGCTTTGGGCTTGCACAGTGCTTTGTTTACAACTTGGGTCCATGGTTTCCTGGGCTTTGGGCTTGCACAGTGCTTCCTTGACAGCTTGGGTCCACAGTCTCCTGGGGTCTGCGCCACACTCGAACCCAGCCATTAGTTCTTACCAACTGACATGACTCACATAACTAGGCCATTGTCCAACCGACGTGGTCGCAAGCCCAAGAGAGGCGCTGCAGTCCAGCAAAGGCACTCGCCTCGGTCGTCTGTTCCCATGGGCCATTGACGCCAAATTTCACTGCACTGTTGTAACGGATACGTTCGTTGTCCTTCCCACACTGATTTCTGTGGTTATGGCTCAAATGGCTCTGAGCACTATGGGACTTAACATCTGAGGTCATCAGTCCCCCACAACTTAGACCTACTTAAACCTAAAAGAACATCACACATATCCATGCCCGAGGCAGGATTCGAACCTCCGACCATAGCGGTCACGCGGTTCCAGTCTGAAGCGCGTAGAACCGCTCGGCCACACCGGCCGGCTTCTGTGGTTATTCAAGCAGTGCTGTTTGGCTGTTGGCTCCGACTAGTCTATGCAACGCTGCTGGTCTCGGTCGTTAAGTGAAGGCCATCAGTCACTGCGTTGGTGATAGTTAATGCCTGAAATCTGGCATTCTCGGTACAGTTGAAACGTCCCCTTAGAAAATTTATGAATGACTGTGCTAGTAAACTTCTATGTTATTTGATACAAAGACAGCTGAGAAAAACTGAACGTAGACAGTACTCTCTTTACTTATTCTGATCATCACTAAACTGACACACAGTGTTTTTAGTACAACGCAATCTGACTTTCAATAATCCCTTTACCTTTCATGAATTACGTACCTCACAAAAATCTTCATTACTCGAAATACTGCAACACTTCGAGCGCCAATACTGCCACCTAAATAAAACATTCTAACTAC
Source organism: Schistocerca americana (assembly GCF_021461395.2). NCBI lineage: Eukaryota > Metazoa > Arthropoda > Insecta > Orthoptera > Acrididae > Schistocerca > Schistocerca americana. The sequence goes on along the minus strand of NC_060122.1, from coordinate 829,329,881 downwards.
TGAAGGCACTAACTACTGATAGGCATAGCAAGTTTGATAGAGAACAAACAATGTATTCACCTTAAAAGTCATCATATATATATCTATCTGTTCGTGACATCCATCTTTACACATTTCCTTTTTCTGGCGGACACACGTCCAGATCGTCCGCTTATAGAAAACTCTCAAAACTCTGCCATCTCTCTCTCCACATTCACCACTGCTGGCGGTTCATCTCCAACTGCCCAACGCTACGCGCTGTTCACATCCAACTGCCCAACACTACACAAGCGAATATTCCAACAATGAGTCCAACCAACCACAGACTGCACACAGCACAGTCCGTGATTTTCGTACAGAGCGCTACGTGGTGTTAACAACATAAAAATCTAAACAGCCTACTTACACAGTCTCTACACTATCTCGTAGTATCGATTTTCCTAACGATTTGCGAAACAGAATATCCTATGCGTCTAGCTCCAACTACAATGTCCTGTTCAGGATCTGATAATTCCCGTCGTGCAGCCACAATTACGCCCGACACCTTTCCACGCGAATCACCTGAGTAGAAATGACAGATCCGCCAATGCACTTCCTGATACTACCTCCATGTGTACACGTTTTTATCGCTATCCCGCGATTTCTTTCATCTCTGTGCAATTATTAAATATTCCTGTACAAATACATTGCTTCATAAATTCACTCCTGCGAGTGCATTTTACTAACTCAGAATACTTTTGTCTTTAGAGAAGACGCTTCGATAGTACGGTATCGGAACTGAAGACGTAGCATTTTGGAGCAGAGCATTACGATTTCGACTGCTACGGATTCAATTGTTAGATAAATAAGTTTTTAATCTAGCATACTGGCCCTCAATTAGGGAACTCTAAAGTTAAATTTCAGTCCAGTGCCCGGCCATACAAAACGAGGAATATGCAAGTCTTCTTCAGGTGACGTGCCGCTGGTGTAAACCCCAGGTTCGCCATAGATTACGTTTGATACAAACCTGGTGTTAAACCAATCGCTGCTGATATTCTGGGAACTCTAATACAAACCGCATGAAGGGCGATTCCTCAGAATGATTTCAGTATCTTTTCTAATGCACACCACGGCACTCAGATTTTCTAGTGTCTGCATGTGTGTGCTTCACACTATACTCGTAAGGAAGACGACGCGCAATTCTGTAACGTCTTATCAGCGTGTTCCCGTGTATATTATATATGGAACACAGCTTGTTTCAGTCTCTCATGTCCTTCTTGGTTTGCGAGGTATTCACGACAAATGTATGGGGCTAATACCGAATACAGAATTGTGTGGGACTAATAATACAGACCTGGGATTCCATCTGGACATTATGACTCATTCGTCTGCAGTTGTTTCAGCCGCTTTTCAACTCCAGGGGCGCCTATTTCTGTATTTTAGATATGGGACTTTGTGTGCCTGTCAAAGGATGGTATGTCCGTGCCATTCTCCTGTGTGAATGATTCGCTTAAATGCGAAATTTAATACTTCAGCTTTCGACTTACTGTCAGCTTCTGACACTCCAGACTGGTCTACAAGTGACCGAATAGAAGCTTTGAATCCGCTTACCCATTTTACGTGGTACCAGAACTGTCTAGGGTTCTTGACTAGATCTTCCGCTAACGTATTACAGTGAAAGTTGTTTGGTGGACGTATCGATAGTTTTATAGACGCAATAACTTCTAATGACTTTGGGTGTAGACATTTCTGCGTTCTTTTTCGAACCGGAGGTACTACAGTCCCCGCTTTCTCAGGACTTTCCGACTTTTGTCGTTGCACCGCGATGGGGTCTCGTCCGTCCATAATCAACTTACTCGGCACGTAGTCCTCCAGAGCGAGATATACAGTCACTTTAAGCTTCGACGAAATAAATCTCGGGTGAACAGCCTGGTATGAGTGTGCTATGTCTACTAGAGTCTGCCTTATTGTCGATGACCACACTACTGTGTGAAGTGCAAGTCTGTATTCTGCTTTGTATTCGGCCATTGTCGAACAGCACCGGTGGCAGATGGACCGTAATATCATATTCCACTATTGCAGAAAATAATTTAGAAACAGAAAGATAACAGCATACATGTTAGACATTTTCTTTTCTGTGTGATAACTGAATTCAGAGCATGACCGTCAAGAGATCATTGTACAGTTTGAGACGAGCAAACTGTGGTCCATCCTTGAGTTGTATTACACTGTATTCCTCTCTGGCTTCTCTGTGGCCGTGAAATCGGACGGGGCAGCATGCCGAGTTCGGGGAGCCGAAACGGGACACCACTCAACAGCTCGCGTTCCAGCCGCTTCCGTCCCGCCAAGTAATAGCGCAGGAGAAAGTCGAGAACCTATTGTTCACACGATCGTGATGAATACGATTAGGGACGCTGCGTTTCCGTAGCACTCGACTCGTGTGGGGGTGGGCGGGAAACGAATCTGGAAGGGCTCCGATAAAAAGACGAGACAAGTGCATCCCATTGTCCTGCCACGGAAACGCCCGATGCGTAATCGAACACTCGGCGCGCAACTGAACGTCAGCGTTTCAGAGCAGCATTTGAATACAGCGCCGGACTGCATGACAATGTATCGAGAGAGCTGTGACCTTGAAGGGGGTCTGACTCCACAAGTTGAGCTGTGACGCACACAGCATAACTATCGTTTTGCCGATACAAGACGTCGCTACAACAGAAAATACACTGGATTTAACACCACTATCTGATTGTGTAGACTACGCTAACTTTTGCGTAAGTTTAGGGAATTTGTATCCAATCATTAGAAAGAAGATTGCTGTGCCCCATTGTAAGAGGTCCGAGCAGATGTAATTTCGATGTATTGCTCATGCGCTGCCTGCGATATGCAAGGTCTCTGACCAGAGAGCAGTGTTGACTGCAGTAGGAACTGTGTAGCTGTGGCAGTTAAGTTGTTGCTAGTCTGGAGTCTGCTCTGGTCTGGTCTGGTGTATCGTGTTGGCTGGGCCGGTCGCGGTCCAGCGATGCCGGAGCCTGAGTATTATTGTATAAGGTAAAAAGCAGCCTCGCGCATATGTAGTAATGTTATCTCAAGTCGCATGTAAATGTTTTAAAACTCTCGTAATAATAATCTTCCTCATAAAAAGTAACTTTTAACAACCCTTCATTTCAATTTAAAGAATATACTAATTTCTCCCATCCATGATCATCCCGATTATTGCAATAAAAAAATCAGTTGCTCCCTTTCATAAATGACAGATAGGTCGGCCAGCATTGCACAGAGCTGTGCCGGAAAAATTTATTGTAAGAGCAGATATATCCGGCGACTTCATTGAGGCAAGAATTTTTCCTTTTTTTTTATTCAGAATGATCTATCAGGGCCATGACACAGCACTGCTGTCGTCCAAAATTTATCAGGTTAAATTCACAGTGAATTATTGAAAAGTCATAAGTGAGCAACAATTTAATTGAGAGGTTAGTTACATTATTTTATTACCAGATTACTGAATTTATTTTTTATTGGGACGTTACACTGAATGTGAACGACATAATTATAATTTTTACTGTTGAGAGGTTTAGGAATTTTTCTGTTTTGGGGTTACGCTAAATGTGAATGAATTTTGAGCTTAGATTAAATCAGAGAGAATTTTGTGTGGAGGTTAATGTGAAAAGAGGTCAAATGAGAAAGAATTTGGGGGGGGGGGGTTACACTAAATCAGAATCATTATCCATAATATTTATTATGTTTTGTGGGGAGGTTACACTGTGAAAGAATTTTGTTTTGATGTTAGACTAAATTAGAATCATTATTCATATTATTTATTTTATTTTATTTTGTGGGGAGGTTACACCATTCTTAATAAACAGGGGTCAAATTTAAATCAGCTGCAGATGCTAGCTGATTAAAGACATTCAGGTTTGCAGAAAATAAGTGTGGCTTTCTGAAAGATGCGAGATACAATGTAAGTGATTTACCAGAGAATAGTCAAGAATATCTGGTCGTGGTATATAGGAGTAAGGTTATGGCTTAAGAGCAACGATAATACAGCGCACACAGTTTCTGACAGAGAGCGCACGAGATGAAGAATAACAGTTAGTAACTTTTATCTCGTGTCACTCCATTCGCACCCTGTAGCTCAAAATTATATTTTTATAGCAGCAGCACCAGTAACAAAATACGTACAAACTTATGACAACGACAGTTTACTTCCAGGTTTAACACGATGCTATACGTTTGAAGCGTCAGCTGGTGATCACGCAGTCAATCTGAACAATGTGCTACGGAAAGATGTGAGAAATGTGGTATTTTTAGGGCAGTTACTGACGTGTCGCTTCTCATAATTATGAAGTACTGTCGTTGTCGTAAGCCACCTTTTAAATACTTACTTTCTTTCCCCCTAAGTACATTTTCATACTTACACTTTAACGATTGCAACATGCCAATTATTCGCTTCGTCATCACGTTAGTATCAGGCACTGAGTTTTGAGATAAGAAAACGAGGATCATTACCGAAACCCAAATTATTTTCTGGCTGCTGGGGAGATCACATGTAGTAAATCTTGTAAAAACTGAAATGTGCATCCGCTTCTCCGAAGTTCGGCTGCGTGGTGCAAATCTTTTTACACACATCAAAAAAAGTTTAGCATCACCTCGGTTCCGAGAGTTGCGGAACCTGTACAGAAAACTGGAATAGAGGTCAACATAAACCTCTTTTCCGCTCTTTTTATTGCTCATGAAAACCACACATCGCATGTTGTACCACCATACAGCCAGACCCTCAGAGGTGTTGGTCCACACTGCTGTACACACCGGTACTTCTAATACCCAATAGCACCCCCTCTTGCACTGATGCATGCCTGTATTCGTCGTGACATACTGTCCACAAGTTCATCAAGGCACTGTTGGTCCAAATTGTCCCACTCCTCAACGGCGATTTGGCGGATCCCTCGGAGTGGTTGGTGGGTCACGTCGTTCATAAACAGCCCTTTTCAGTCTACCCCAGGCATGTTCGATAGCGTTCATGTCTGGAGAACATACTAGCCACTCTAGTCGAGAGATGTCGTTGTCCTGAACGCAGTCATTCACAAGATGTGTAACATGGGGGTGCGAACTGTCGTCCATGAAGAAGTACCTCACCATTATGATGCCGATATGGTTGCAGCATCGGTCGGAGAATGGCAGTCACGTATCGTACAGCCGTTACGGCGCCTTCCATCACCACCAGCGGCCTACGTCGGCCCCAAATAATGCCACCCCAAAACATTAGGGAACCTCCACATTGCTGCACTCGCTGGCCAGTGTGTCTAAGGCGTTCAGCCTGACCGCGTTGACTCCAAAGACGTCTCCGACGATTGTCTGGTTGAAGGCATACGCGACACTCATCGGTGAAGATAACGTGATGCCAATCCTGAGCGGTCCATTCGGCAAGTTGTTGGGCCCCTCTGTTCCGCGCTGCATGGAGACGTGGCTGCAAAGATGGACCTCGCCGTGGACATCGGGAGTGAAGTTGTGCATCATCCAGCCTACTGCGCACAGTTTGAGTCGTAACACGACGTCCTGTGGCTGCACGATAAGCATTATTCAACAGGGTGGCGTTGCTGTCAGGGTTCCTTCGAACCATAATCCCTTGGTAGCGGTCATCCACTGCAGTAGTAGCCCTTGGAAGGCCTATGCGAAGCATGTCATCGACTGTTCCTGTCTCTCTGTATCTCCTCCATGTCCGAACAACATCGCTTTGGTTCACTTCGAGACGCCTGAACACTTCCCTTGTTGAGAGCCCTTCCTGGCACGAAGTAACAATGCGGACTCGATAGAACCGCGGTATTTACCGTCTAGGTATGGTTGAACTACAGACAACATGAGCCGTGTACCTCCTCGCTGGTGGAATGCCTGGAACTGATCGGCTGTCGGACCCCTCCGTCTAATAGTCGCTGCTCATGCATGGTTGTTTACATCTTTGGGCGGGTTTAGTGACGTCTCTGAACAGTGAAAAGGTCTGTGATACAATACCCACAGTCAACGTCTATCTTCTGGAGTTCTGGGAACCGGAGTGATGCAAAACTTTTTTTGGTGTGTGTATTTGACGCCACTTCACAGATATGCGCAACGACGATGAGGACAAACACACACACACACACATAGTCCCGAGCAGAAAAAATCCACGACGCTGAATCGAACGTTTAGCACCGCGGGCGAGAGTCGAAAACGATTACCTCAAGACCAATCGCTGCTGACGTAAATGTGGTGGATTAGTACGAGGTAATTTAACGAGCTATGTTTCGGTGACATCCCAGACGTGTTCAGTGGGGTTTTCATTCAGAAAATGAGCTGAGAAGGTATCTTCTGATATTACTGAAGCTCAAATTGTTGTAGGTACAGAGAGCTGGCTAAAGCCGGAAATAAGTTCAGCCGAAATTTTTTCAAACGATCTAATAGTGTTCAGAAAGAATAGATTAAATACAGTTGGTGGTGGAGTATTTATTGCTGTCAGAGGTAGTTTGCCTTGTAGCAAAATTGAAGTAGATAGTTCGTGTGAAATAGTATGGGTAGAGGTTATACCTGACAATCGGACTAAACTATTAATTGTATCGTTTTACCGACCCCCCGACTCAGAAGATACAGTTGATGAACAGTTCAAATACAACTTGAGTCTCATTTTAAATAAGTACCCCACTCATACAATTATAGTCGGTGGTGATTTTAATCTACCTTCGATATGCTGGAAAAATTATACGTTTAAAGCCGCCGGCAGGCATAAAACGTCATCCGTAATTGTACTGAATGCTGTCTCAGAAAATTATTTTGAACAATTAGTTCATGAGCCCACTCGAAGCGTAAATGGTTGCGAAAGCATACTTGACCTTTTAGCAACAAATAATCCTGGACAAATAGTGAGTATTGTGGCGAATACAGGGATTAGCGACCACAAGGCAGTTGCTGCTAGGCTGAATACCGTAACGCCTACAACCATCAAAAACAAACGCAAAGTATATCTATCTAAAAAAGCTGATAAAAATGCTCTTAACGCCTTTTTAAGAGATACTCTTCACTCCTGATCTGATCATATAAGTGTAGAAAAGTTGTGGAATGTTTTCAAAGAGATAGAATCGACAACAATTGAGACATGTATAAAACAAAAATTAATAAGGGATGGTACTGACCCCCCATGGTACACAAAACGGGTCAGATCGTAGTTGCAGAAGCAACGAAAAAAACTTGCCAAATTTAAAAGAACTCAAAATCCCCAAGATTGGCAATGTTTTACAGGAGTTCGAAATGAGGCGCGTACTTCAATGCCAGATGCATTTAATAATTTCCATAACGAAATTCTGTCTCGAAATCTGGCAGAAAACCCAAAGAGACTCTGGTCATACATAAAGTACACCAGTGGCAAGACGGAATAAATACCTTCAACACGAGATAACAGCGGTGAAGTCACTGATGACAGTGCCACTAAAACAGAGTTATTAAACACAGTTTTCCGAAACTCCTTAGTCAAAAAATACGAAGTAAATATACCTGAATTCCAATCAAGAACAACTGCCAAAATGAGAAACATAGACATAGATATCCTCGGAGTAACGAGGCAGCTTAAATCACTTAATAAAGGCAAGGCCTCCAGTCCAGATTGTATACCAATCAGGTTCCTCTCTGAGTATATTGATAAAATAGCTCCATATTTATCAATTATATACAACCGCTCGCTCACAGAAAGATCCGTACCTAAAGACTGGAAAATTGCTCAAGTCACGCCAACACCCAGAAAGTGAAGTAGGAGTAATCCGCTGAATTACAATCCCATATCACTAACGTCGATTTGCAGTAGTGTTTTGGAACATATATTGTATTCGAACATTATGAAGTACCTCGAAGAAAACGATTTATTGACACATAGTCAGCACGGTTTCAGAAAATATCCTTCTTGTGAAACACAACTAGTTCTTTATACTCATGCAGTAATAAGTGCTATCGACAGGGGATGTCAAATTGATTCCATATTTTTAGATTTCCAGAAGGCTTTCGACACCGTTCCTCACAAGCGTCTTCTAACCAAACTGAGTGCCTACGGAGTATCGCCTCAGTTGTGCGACTGCATTCGTGATTTCCTGTCAGAAAGGTCACAGTTCGTAGTAATAGACGGGAAGTCATCGAGCAAAACAGAAGTAATATCCGGCGTTCCCCAAGGAAGTGTTATAGGCCCTCTATTGTTCCTGATCTACATTAACGACATAGGAGACGATCTGAGTAGCCGTCTTAGATTGTTTTCAGATAATGCTGTCATTTACCGTCTTGTAAAGTCATGAGGTGATCAAAACTACTTGCAAAATGATTTAGATAAGATATCTGTATGGTGCGAAAAGTGGCAATTGACCCTGAATAAGGAAAAGTGTGAAGTTATTCACATTAGTACTAAAAGAAATCGCCGGTCGCGGTGGCCGTGCGGTTCTAGGCGCTTCAGTCCGGAACCGCGTGACTCCTACGGTCGCAGGTTCGAATCCTGCCTCGGGCGTGGTTGTGTGTGATGTGCTTAGGTTAGTTAGGTTTAAGTAGTTCTAAGTTATAGGGGACTGATGACCTAAGATGTTAAGTCCCATAGTGCTCAGAGCCATTTCAGCCATTTGAACCAACTGAAAGAAATCAGCTAAATTTAGATTACGCGATAAGTCACACAAATCTGAAGGCTTTAAATTCAACTAAATACTTAGGGATTACAATTACAAATAACCTAAATTGGAACGATTACATAGATAATATTGTGGGGAAGTGCAACACAAAGGAAGAAATATGCTGTAAAGTGTCTCTGTTATCGTGATAAGGGTTCCGAGAGCGCCATGTTGTTGTGGTACAGAAGCACAACCAAAATTTTTGTGCATATAAAATTTGGTCTGAGGTGTAGAATTATATAGTTTCGCGTTATTTTAGTTCGACAAACGAAAACATTCAAAGTTTTACTGACCCATAAAGTTCTTTTCGTGTGAGTGAGATGTTCAGCTCTAGCAGGAAAAGGAAAGAAACCAACGGAAAAATGCTCCTATCGGAGCAAGAAAAGAAGGCTAATCTGCTCCTGTTTATTAAAAGACTGACCGAAAAGTAGGGTACTAGCTGCCTCATTCTACCTACCTCAGCATCTTTAAAAAAATTTACAAAATGTTTGGCATGCGAACATATTTGTACTTTTTTATTCTGAGAGATCCGCAGCACGTGGCCTTGCGGTAGCGTTCTCGCTTCCAGCGCACGGGGTCCCAGGTTCGATTCCTGGCGGGGTCAAGGATTTTCCCTGCCTCGAGATGACTGCGTGTTGTTGAGCCGTCTTCATCATCATTCATCCCCATTACGGTCGGAGGAAGGCAATGGCAAACCACCTCCGCTAGGACCTTGCCTAGTCGGCGGTGCGGGTCCACCGCATGGTCTCCTACACTCCTCGGAGTATGGGACCTCATCATCATCATCATCATCATCATTCTGAGAGAGCAGTGGGAAAAAGACGGAAGAGTAATAAATACTGGAAGATAGTATACAGTGGTTGAAGCATAAAAAGAGGGAAAGACACAATGGCAGTGTGACAGAAAGTGTGGGGGGCATTGGCAGTGGATCCTAGGCGACTGTAACAGAACAGTGCTACGAAAAGAGTAAAGTAGTCAATGCCAGTGAGAGGAATGAAGAGAAGGAGACACTAGAAGTGAGTGACTGTCAGTGATAATGAGAGGCAGAGAATGTATGACAAGAACAATGAGGAAGAGAGAGATAGTGACGGTGAGAGGAGACAGTAACAGTGGGATGGAATGAATGAGATGGCAGCAGCAAAAGATAGCTGGAGAAAGACAGTGACAGTGAGAGGGGATAGTATAAGTAAGACAGAGAGAAGGAGAATGTAGCTATGACAGAGGAGACAATGGCAGAGAGACACAAAGTGATAATGACAGTGAGTCGGGCTGAGTAACTGAGTGAGAAAGGGCAACTGGGAGTGGATGGGTGTGAGCGATTACAGGGTGCATTAGAGGATGTGGTCGATTAACTATTAGGAGAGGTTGTGGGAGTGAGAGGTGAGTTGCATATTTAAAAAGAGCGTGTATATGTTGGCATGCCAGAATCGTTTTAGAAAATTTTTCAAGCTGCTGAGAACGGTAGAATGAGGCTGCTGATACACCACTTTTGAGTCAGAGTTTTATTGAACAGGAGCATATTCGCCTTCTGTGGTTCGACACGAGCATTTTACCGCTGGTTGATATATTCCTAGGATTGCAATGTGACCTCTCTAAGAACGATAGGTCCCTCGCAACGAAATATTGACATCACCATGAGGTTGTATCTTGACTTGATAGCTACACCTGCCAATTTTTTGAAGCTGTAATGAAACACTAATAATTTGCATATCCATGCATGTAGAGCTACTGCTCCTGGTTTGACGTCTGTTGCGTGCCACCGTCACGGTGTAGCAGATTTAATGGTCACCACTGCGTGTCCTTATTCTGGGAAGGTTAGGGGCTCTGCCTTGGGGCATACCCGACATTACTTTTGTTTTTGCTGGGCATTCACTGTCTAGGATAACGTACTACGTTGGTGAAAGCAATTAAAGCGCTTCCGTTTTCCTGTCTACGATTCGTGGCACTCTTCGGACGACGACTGATGTCGCGGATAGATACTGTAGTGGTGAGGATCACGGAGTAAAATCGCGTGATGGTGGTGGCCTGCTGGCAAGCCAGTGCTCTGCGGCCGCCTCTTTGTGGAGAGCAGGGTGGAGTGGGGGTTGCCGCCAGCTAGGAGCGCCTTTGAGCGGCGGACCGCGTCCTGGCCGGCTGCCGCGTGCACACACAGTGTCCGCCGGTATTTATATCCGCGGCGCGCGGCGCGGCAGACTGCGCGGCGCTGCCCGGAGACACACAAATACGCGGCTACAGCTGCGGCCGCCATCTGGCCGGCTTATTATACTGTACTGTGCGCGAGAATCCCCGGCCGCCATTGAAGGACCGCGCCCGCGCGCTGCGCTCCGTCCGCCACGGGCCGCCAGCGCGCCAACTGAAGATTTCGATACCGCTTTACCGACTCCAACGAAATTGTCAACTTTCAACCTAACCTATATCTTGAGCTACGCTACAGATCAGTCTGTCACGACAACCGTCTTTCTAACAAAAAACACAACGCAAAAAAGGAGCAATGCAGATGTTTTCAGTATTCTGTTCACCTCATGTCTGCATTTGTATAACGTCACATGTCACAACACGAGGCCCACGAGAAAAACAGGCCGCGCCGCGTACGTCACGGAGGTAGGCCTGAACTCGCTCCCTCTCTCAGCTCAGCAGCCAAAATGCGTTTCTAAACCTGTTAACTCGCAGTTGGGAGTGTACATATTAACGAGAATTGCATCTTCTACTGGAATCTGCTGTTATGAAGTCTCGCTGATTACCAGTACTACAACGAAATTTAATTTAAGATCAGTACCCGATATATTTGGTATAACGGCTTGTTTATGGCAGTTAGTCTCTTCCGCTTAACAGTCTTCATTTCGTACTAGAAGTGGTGCCTTATGCAACTGATAATCATTTTGGCTTGATTGACAGTATTTTTATCGCTGGACCGTATTTTATTGAGGAAATGAGTCCTGCGGTTCCTGTTACCTGTACCGTCGCTGGTAAACGCTGTGAAAGTCTTCCGCACACCAACGTCATTCCAACCCTTCAACAGCGTTCATGTGTGGGCAGGATCATTTTCCTAGGCGCTCCTCCGCACATTGCACTGTCGGTGAAGCGACTGTTGCAGAGGCATTTCAGAAATGTTAGAATTATCAGCCGTCAGTTCCCTACAGCCTCGTCATCCAGATCACCCGATCCTATACTCCGCAAGCCACCTCACGGTGTGTAGCGGAGGGTACCTTGAGTACCTCTATCGCTTCTCCCTTTTATTCCAGTCTCATATTGTTCGTCGAAAGAAAGATTGTCGGTACGCCTCTGTGTGGGCTTCAATCTCTATGATTTTATCCTGTTGGTCTCTTCGCGAGATATACGTCGGAGGGAGCAATATACTGCTTGACTTCTCGGTGAAGGTAATTTCTCGAAACTTCAACAAAAGCCAGTACTGAGCTACTGAGCGTCTCTCTTGCAGAGTCTTCCACTGGAGTATATCTATCATCTCCGTAACGCTTTCGCGATTACTACATGATCCTGTAACGAAGCGCGCTGCTCTCCGTTGGATCTTCTCTATCTCTTCTATCAACCCTGTCTGGTACGGGTCCCACACCGGTGAGCAGTATTCGAGCAGTGGGCGAACAAGTCTACTGTAACCTACTTCCTTTGTTTTCGGACTGCATTTCCTTAGGATTCTTGCAATGGATCTCAGTCTGGCATCTGCTTTACCAACGATTAATTTTATACGGTTATTCCATTTTAAATCACTCCTAATGCCTACTCCCGTATAATTTATGGACTTAACTGGTTCCAGTTGCTGACCTGTTATATTGTAGCTAAATGATAAAGGATCTTTCTTTCTATGTATTCGCAGCACATTACACTTGTCTACATTCCGGTTCAATTGTCATTCCCTGCACCATGCGTCAATTCGTTGCAGATCCTCATGAATTTCAGTACAATATTCCATTGTTACAACCTCTCGATGTACCACAGCATCATTCGCAAAACGCCTCAGTGAACTTCAGATGTCATCCACAAGGTCATTTATATATATTGTGAATAGCAACGGTCCTACGACACTCCCCTGCGGCACACCTGAAATCACTCTTACTTCGGAAGACTTCTCTCCATTGGGAATGACATGCTGCGTTCTGTTATCTAGGAACTCTTCAATCCAATCACACAATTGGTCTGATAGTCCATATGCTCTTACTTTGTTCATTAAACGACTGTGGGGAACTGTATCGAACGCCTTGCGGAAGTCAAGAAACACGGCATCTACCTGTGAACCCGTGTCTATGGCCCTCTGAGTCTCGTGGACGAATAGCGCGAGCTGGGTTTCACACGATCGTCTTTTTAGAAACCCATGCTGATTCCTACAAAGTAGATTTCTAATCTCCAGAAAAGTCATTATACTGGAACATGATACGTGTTCCAAAATTCTGCAACCGATCGACGTTAGAGATATAGGTCTATAGTTCTGCACATCTGTTCGACGTCCCTTCTTAAAAACGGGGATGACCTGTGCCCTTTTCCAATCCTATGGAACGCTACGCTCTTCTAGAGAGCTACGGTACACCGCCGCAAGAAGGGGGGCAAGTTCCTTCGCGTAAAATCGAACTGGTATCCCATCAGGTCCAGGGGTCTTTTCTCTTTTGAGCGATTTTAATTGTTTTTCTATCACTCTGTCATGACTATTCGTGAAAATTAATCTTCCGCTAAGACCAAGAATATCTGCAATACAACAACGAACTTCTTTCTCGATCAGTTTACGGAACAATTTTCCGAAGAGATTTACTTAGGATCTACTTTAGCTGAGGTTTGCCTCCGGTAGCTGAGTGTTCAGCGTGACAGAATGTCAAACCTAAGGGCCCGGGTTCGATTCCCGGCCAGGTCGGAGATTTTCTCCGCTCAGGGACTGGGTGTTGTGTTGTCCTTATAGTCATCATTTCATCCCCATCGACGCCCAAGTCGCCGAAGTGGCGTCAAATCGAAAGACTTGCACCCGGCGAACGGTCTACCAGACGGGAGGCCCTAGTCACAAGACATTTACATTTACTTTAGCTGAGAAAAATAGGGGTAAGCTATAGGGAGAAAGGGGTAATATACAACATGTACAAGAGCCAAGAGGGAATAATAAGAGTGGACGACCAAGAACGAAGTACTCGTTTTAAAAAGGGTGTAAGAGAGAGATGTAGGAATGATGGAAATAAAAGAAAGATTGAGAAGTGGAATTAAAATTCAAGGGGAAAGGACATCCGTGGTACAATTTGCCGATGACATGTGAAAGTGAAGATAAATTTCATGACCTGCTGAATGGAATGAACAATCTAATGAGTACAGAATATGAATTGAGAGTAAATCGAAGAAAGTCGAAAGTAAGTAGAAGTCGCAGAAATGAGAACAGCGAGGAACTTAACATCAGCATTGATGGTCACGAAGTAGATGAAGTTAAGGAATTCTGCTACCTACGCAGTAGAATAACCATTGACGGACGGAGCAAGGAGGATATCAAAAGCAGACCAGCAATGGGGAAAAGGCATTCCTGACCAAGAGAAGTCTACTAGTATCAAACATAGTCCTTAATTTGAGGAAGAAAATCCTGTATTTTGTGGTAGTAAAACATGGAAAGTGGGAAAACCAGAACAGAAGATATCGAAGCATTTGAGGTGAGCTACTACAAACGAATGTTGAAAATTAGGTGGACTGATAAGGTAAGGAGTGAGGAGGTTTTGCGCAGAATCGGAGAGGAAAGTATTATGTGGAAATCACTGAAAAGGAGAAGGGGCAGGATAATAGGACATCTGTCAAGACATGTGCGATTGACTTCCATGGTACTAGAGGGAGCTGTAGAGGGCAAAAACTGAAGAGGAAATCAGAGACTGGAATACATCCAGCAAATAATTGAGGACATAGGTTGCAAGTGCTTCTCTGACCTCTGAGATGAAGAGGTCGGATCAGGAGAGGAGTTCGTGGCGGGCCGCTTCAAACCAGTCAGAAGACTGATGGTCCAAAAAAAAAAAATTTTGGCATTGGTGTTGTAATTTGCAATGTAAAAAGATTTTGTGTGCTGTCCTGCTAATTGAGAGCAAGACTTTTGTACACTGCCGAATACTATTGTTGTTGTTGTTGTGGTCTTCAGTCCTGAGACTGGTTTGATGCAGCTCTCCATGCTACTCTATCCTGTGCAAGGTTCTTCATCTCCCAGTACCTACTGCAACCTGCATCCTTCTGAATCTGCTTAGTGTATTCATCTCTTGGTCTCCCTCTATGATTTTTACCGTCCACACTGCCCTCCAATACTAAATTGGTGATCCCTTGATGCCTCAGAACATGTCCTACCAACCGATCCCTTCTTCTGGTCAAGTTGTGCCACAAACGTCTCTTCTCCCCAATCCCATTCAATACTTCCTCATTAGTTATGTGATCTACCCATCTAATCTTCAGCATTCTTCTGTAGCACCACATTTCGAAAGCTTCTATTCTCTTCTTGTCTAAACTATTTATCGTCCACGTGTCACTTCCATACATGGCTACACTCCATACAAATACTTTCAGAAATGACTTCCTGACACTTAAATCTATACTCGATGTTAACAAATTTCTCTTCTTCAGAAACGCTTTCCTTGCCATTGCTAGTCTACATTTTATATCCTCTCTACTTCGACCATCATCAGTTATTTAGGTCCCCAAATAGCAAAACTCCTTTACTACTTTAAGTGTGTCATTTCATAATCTAATTCCCCCAGCATCACCCGACTTAATTCGACTACATTCCATTATCCTCGTTTTGCTTTTGTTGATGTTCATCTTATATCCTCCCTTCAAGACACTGCCCATTCCATTCAACTGCTCTTCCAAGTCCTTTGCTGTCTCTAACAGATTTACAATGTCATCTGCGAACCTCAAAGTTTTTATTTCTTCTCCATGGATTTTAATACCTACTCCGAATTTTTCTTTTGTTTCCCTTACTGCTTGCTCAATATACAGATTGAATAACATCGGGGAGAGACTACAACCCTGTCTTACTCCATTCCCAACCGCTGCTTCCCTTTCATGTCCCTCGACCCTTATAACTGCCATCTGGTTTCTGTACAAATTGTAAATAGCATTTCGCTCCCTGTATTTTACCCCGGCCACCTCCAGAATTTGAAAGAGAGTATTCCAGTCAACATTGTCAAAAGCTTTCTCTAAGTCCACAAATGCTAGAAACGTAGGTTTGCCTTTCCTTAATCTTTCTTCTAAGATAAGTCGTAAGGTCAGTATTGCCTCACGTGATCCAGTGTTTCTACGGAATCCAAACTGATCTTCCCCGAAGTCGGTTTCTACTAGTTTTTCCATTCATCTGTAAAGAATTCGTGTTAGTATTTTGCAGCTGTGGCTTATTAAACTGATAGTTCGGTAATTTTCACATCTGTCAACACCTTCTTTCTTTGGGATTGGAATTATTATATTCTTCTTGAAGTCTGAGGGTATTTCGCGTGTTTCATACATCTTGCTCACCAGATGGTAGAGTTTTGACAGGACTGGCTCTCCCAAGGCCGTCGGTAGTTCCAATGGAATGTTGTCTACTCCGGGGGCCTTGTTCCGACTCAGGTCTTTCAGTGCTCTGTTAAACTCTTCACGCAGTATCATATCTCCCATTTCATCTTCATCTACATCCTCTCCCATTTCCATAATATTGTCCTCAAGTACATCGCCCTTGTATAGACCCTCCATATACTCCTTCCACCTTTCTGCTTTCCCTTCTTTGCTTAGAACTGAGCTCTTGATGTTCATACAAGTGGTTCTCCTTTCTCCAAAGGTCTCTTTAATTTTCCTGTAGGCAGTATCTATCTTACCCCCAGTGAGATAAGCCTCTACATCCGTACATTTGTCCTCTAGCCATCCCTGCTTAGCCATTTTGCACTTCCTGTCGATCTCATTTTTGAGACGTATGTATTCCTTTTTGCCTGCTTCATTTACTGCATTTTTATATTTTCTCCTTTCATCAATTAAATTCAATATTTCTTCTGTTACCCAAGGATTTCTAGTAGCCCTCGTCTTTTTACCTACTTGATCCTCTGCTGCCTTCACTACTTCATCCCTCAAAGCTACTCATTCTTCTTCTACTGTATTTCTTTCCCCCATTCCTGTCAATTGTTCCCTTATGCTCTCCCTGAAACTCTGTGCAACCTCTGGTTCTTTCAGTTTATCCAGGTCCCATCTCCTTAAATTCCCACCTTTTTGCAGTTTCTTCAGTTTTAATCTACAGGTCATAACCAATAGATTGTGGTCAGAGTCCACATCTGCCCCTGGAAATGTCTTACAATTTAAAACCTGGTTCCTAAATCTCTGCCTTAACATTATATAATCTATCTGATACCTTTTAGTATCTCCAGGGTTCTTCCATGTATACTAACTTCTTTCATGATTCTTAAACCAAGTGTTAGCTATGATTACGTTGTGCTCTGTGCAAAATTCTACCAGGCGGCTTCCTCTTTCTTTTCGTAGCCCCAATCCATATCCACCTGCTACGTTTCCTTCTCTCCCTTTTCCTACACTCGAATTCCAGTCACCCATACTAGCTTCACGAATTCCAGAGACTGCTACAGTGGACCTGGTTATCCGGTCAGAAGAGGCATTTGTGTGAAGAATTAGCAACGGGATAATCGTCGTAGAACGCAGAAAATGTTCCGGGTTAGATACTATAGTTGGAGACACGAACGACTGCGATCGAGTTTACGCTTGTTCTAGGCACGTACATCACGTACGCCCCGACAGCCAATGAGCGTTCAGTACGTTCTGAGCGCTCTGCTGTGAATGCCGCAACTAACGCGAGCATTAAACGTGATAGTAGCGAGTTGTTTGGTGAACTTCGATGCCATTTGTTGCGAGGTGTCATCGCTGATTTTGATTGTGAGTGATAAATTGTGCATAAGTAATTGAGAGACACAATTTGCGGGATATACACTTTCTTCAAGCGGAAGGCACGCGCATGCGCGTACGGCAACTGTCGCTTGGAATCGTCAACAATGCAATCCCCGTCTGTGACTCGACATGCGCCATCGTTCTTGGATCGGACTATAGTACTAGCAAGAAGTACTGCAGAGGGCAAATCGTGTAGAGAAATGAACAGTTTACACCTACACTTCGGGTGTAGGGGCCATTCTGAGAGGAAAAGATTAGCATACGAGAGGAAAATTTCCAGACGAACATCAAACGAAATATAGCAAAAAAGTTTTCGTTTGAGGTGATGAGCAGTGGCGACTCACGGAAACTTATGACTGTCGGAAGCGCGGTGTGGTGTTCCCACGCCCCTCCACTATCACATCCAATGACACCACTGCAAGAGGATGTACGAGGTGCATTCAAGTTCTAAGGCCTCCGATTTTTTTTCTAATTAACTACTCACCCGAAATCGATTAAACTGGCGTTACTTCACGACGTAATCGCCCTGCAGACGTACACATTTTTCACAACGCTGACGCCATGATTCCGTGGCAGCGGCGAAGGTTTCTTTAGGAGTCTGTTTCGACCACTGGAAAATCGCTGAGGCAATAGCAGCACGGCTGGTGAATGTGCGGCCACGGAGAGTGTCTTTCATTGTTGGAAAAAGCCAAAAGTCACTAGGAGCCAGGTCAGGTGAGTAGGGAGCATGAGGAATCACTTCAAAGTTGTTATCACGAAGAAACTGTTGCGTAACGTTAGCTCGATGTGCGGGTGCGTTATCTTGGTGAAACAGCACACACACAGCCCTTCCCGGACGTTTTTGTTGCAGTGCAGGAAGGAATTTGTTGTTCAAAACATTTTCGTAGGATGCACCTGTTACCGTAGCGCCCTTTGGAACGCAATGGGTAAGGATTGCGCCCTCGCTGTCCCAAAACATGGACACCATCATTTTTTCAGCACTGGCGGTTACCCGAAGTTTTTTTGGTGGCGGTGAATCTGTGTGCTTCCATTGAGCTGACTGGCGCTTTGTTTCTGGATTGAAAAATGGCATCCACGTCTCATCCATTGTCACAACCGACGAAAAGAAAGTCCCATTCGTGCTGTCGTTGCGCGTCAACATTGCTTGGCAACATGCCACACGGGCAGCCATGTGGTCGTCCGTCAGCATTCGTGGCACCCACCTGGATGACACTTTTCGCATTTTCAGGTCGTCATGCAGGATTGTGCGCACAGAACCCACAGATATGCCAACTCTGGAGGTGATCTGTTCAACAGTCGTTCGGCGATCCCCCACAACAATTCTCTCCACTTTCTCGATCATGTCGTCAGACAGGCTTGTGCGAGCCCGAGGTTGTTTCGGTTTGTTGTCACACGATGTACTGCCTTCATTAAACCTTCGCACCCACGAACGCACTTTCGACACATCCATAACTCCATCACCACATGTCTCCTTCAACTGTCGATGAATTTCAATTGGTTTCACACCACGCAAATTCAGAAAACGAGTGATTGCACGCTGTTCAAGTATGGAAAACGTCGCCATTTTAAGTATTTAAAACAGTTCTCATTCTCTCCGCTGGCGGTAAAATTCCATCTGTCGTACGGTGCTGCCATCTCTGGGACGTATTGACAATGAACGCGGCCTCATTTTAAAACAATGTGCATGTTTCTATCTCTTTCCAGTCTGGAGGAAAAAAAATCGGAGGCCTTAGAACTTGAATGCACCTCGTAACACCGCTCGGTCGGTACTGATGGCCCACAGGGCCTGTGGACGGAGTTAACTTTTACGATAGGTACGATAGGTACAAACAGCTGCACTGGTCCCCTGTAGAATTCTTGCGGTTTTTACGACTCCTGCGAAGGATCGCTGCAAGAGCCGTAAATGACACATGAAAAGCCAGAGCACACAACTACACAATCTAGTCGACATGTACAATCTATGGGCCCCACTCGTTGGGCCTGGATGTCTGCTGTGAGCAAAAGACGTCTTCCTTCCATGTCACTGCGAGACGCACCTGTTATCAAAGGTGGCATGTGTCGCATTGTATTAATAAATGTGTGACTAATTTTGGGCCAGATTAGACTATACTGCGTTAGATAAATTCCATTATTTCATAGATCCTATTGAGATATGTGTACGTTTACATCTACATATGCTCTGCAAACCACCGTCAAGTGCACAGCGGAGGGTACGTCCCCATGTACCAGTTATGGACGTATTTTGGCGTTCCATTCACATAAAGGCGGCGGAAAGAGCGACTGTTTAAATGCCTCTGCGCGTGCTGTTATTAATCGTCCTCGCGATCCCTACGGGAGCGATACACAGGGGGTTGTAGAATATTTCTAGAGATTCTTGAAACTTTGTTAACAGGCTTCCTGGGGATAGTTCGCGCCTATCTTTAAAAGTCTTCCAGTTCAGTTCTTTATCATCACTGTGACACGCTCCTGCGGGTCAGACGAACCCGTGACCATTCGTGCTGTATTTGTCTGTACACGTTCAACATTCCCTACCAGTCCCACCTGGTACGGGTGGGACACACTTCAGCGATATTCTAGAATGAACAGCACGAGTGATTTGTAGGCAATTTCTTTGTAGACTGACGACATTTCTGCAGCATTCTACAAATAATCCGAATACTAACACCTGCTTTACCCACAACTGTCTCCAGCTGATCGTTCAACTTCATGTCCCTAACGTTGCACCCAGGTTTACCATTTCGAACTGTGAATCACTAATATTATATTCACAGCTTACTATGTTTTTTCGTTTTGTGAAGTACACAATTTTACATTTCAGAAAATTTAAAGCAACTTGGAAATCTTTGCACCACTTTGAAACCTTATCAAAATCTAACAATATTTATGCAGCTTCTTTCAGACTGTGCTTCACTGTAGGCAACTGCGTCACCTGCGAAATGTCTGAGGTTCCTTTTCATATTTGTCCGCGAGGTTGTCAACTTACAACATAAACAGCAAAGAACCAAACACACTTCATTGGCTGACACAGGAAGTTATTTCTGCGTCCGTCGATGGCTCTCCATCCAAGATAACATGTTGTGTCCTCCCTACAAAGAAATCCTCAGTTCTGTCACAAATTCGTCTGATACATCATACCATTGTACTTTTGACAACAAGCGTAGGTGTGGCACAAAGTCAAATATTTTTCCGAAATCGAGCAATACTGCGTCTGTCCGATTGCCTTGATCCATGGCTTTCAGGATGTTATGTGATACAAGTGCGTGTTGAATTTTACATGATATATGTTTATGAAATCCATGCTCGGTGGTATGGAGGAGGACGTTTTGTTCGAGACAGATCATTATATTTGTGGTCAGAGTATTTTCTACCATTCTATAACAAACGCATGTCAAGGATAGTGGACGATAGTTTTATAATTTTGTGAATCACTTCCACTACCCTTCTTGTAGACAGGTGTGACTTAAGCTTTCTTCCAACCGTATGATTGTTAGCCGCGCGTGCCGTATGCCGCGGTGAATATACCGAAATGAAACTCAGTGAAATACAAGTTATTAATTCATTGAATATTCATTTCTACTTACAAATTTTCAAATTAAATGTTTAAAGTGTCCACCCTGTTGTTGAATAGACAATTCAGTTCGTCTACTCATGTTTCCAAACACAAGCTGTAACATTTCTTCTGTAAAAGAAGCAGGGAAAGTGGATATTGCACTTTTCACTTCATCGATGCATTTTGGACGGTTTTTATAGGCAGCTGCTTTCGCTGCAGACCAGAAGAAAAAATGTCAGGTGGTGTTAGGTCGGGCGATCGTGGAGGCCAAAGTCCCTGTGAAATTATGCGATTACCAAAATTGTCAGCAAGCAGTGACATTGAAACGCGAGCTGTAAGAGCGGTTGCACCATCTTGTTGAAAATAACCGTTCAGTATTTCACTTAACACAAGTTCTCCTATGAATGGGTGCAGAATATCACTTCAGTATCGTTGTGCGTTTATTGTTTCGTTGAAAATAACCGTTCAGTATTTCACTTAACACAAGTTCTCCTATGAATGGGTGCAGACTATCACTGCAGTATCGTTGTGCGTTTATTGTTTCGTTGAAAATAACCGTTCAGTATTTCACTTAACACAAGTTCTCCTATGAATGGGTACAGAATATCACTTCAGTATAGTTGTGCGTTTATTGTTTCGTTGAAAAATATGGGACCCACAATCCGACGTCTAGAAATTGCAATCCAAACTCCTATTTTCACAGAATGAAGTGGCTCCTCATGATTACACAATGGATTTGCAGTGCTCCACATACAAGAATTTTGCGAGTTCATATACCTGGATGAATGGAACCACGCCTCATCAGTGAAAAACGTTTCAACAAGAATATCCCTCCCATTTTGTTGAACGAAATTTTTGAACCATTGACAATAATGCAGTCTCTTGCCATGATCAATATTTTTCAGTTCTTGTACGACTGTCACTTAGTATGGTGTAATGTCTCTTGCAGCTGTCTCTCCGCGATATTTTCAGAAATTTTATAAATTATATAACTCAGTACCCACACATCTTGATGAGATTCTGTATGAGAAGGAATTTAATACATGAACTAAACTAAAGTAAGTGTGTTCGCGTATTATTTAACTTATTATTATTGACAGTGTCTGCTTACTACGCTGTGTTGCACGGGATCACTGGGGAACGTCTGATTTACACTGGATGAATCTGCCGTTTTGTACGCTCAAGATATCCAGTTACTTCAAATAAATAGACTAACACGGTCTTACCAGCAGATCTCCGGTCTTCCCCATGTGATCACCGAAAGTTAATAATTATTACAAATGTTTCCAGGAGATCGACTGACAATTTTCGTCGCACCGAGACTTCGAAATTGCTTCACTGCCTTATGGAATTTAAGTTAAGCTCAATTTAATCAGGATAGAACAGTATTGAACTGTGTGAATGTGATAAGCCTGCTTTGTCAATGGTAATTCCCTTAATATACGCATGTTTTCACTATCCTGATCAGTGAAGCTAAATCAGGCCGGTGTGAGAGAGGTTTTTAAATTTTTGATCCCACACAAAAATATATTAAAATGGGAAAAGTTCTAAGTCTTTCTTTACAGCTGTGTGGGCCGTTCCGACACTAACATCGATTTCCTGGGCGAGTTTTCTTACTGGATTTTTCGGACTCATGGACATTTTATCGGAAATATCAGTCAGTTTATCCTCAGACAAAACGCTAGGACGACTACTTCCCGGTGCATCTGCCACTGAACCCGTACTTCGAAATTTGTTAATCAAATCTCGCACAGTATCGCGATGTGGGAGTGTTGTCTCCGGGAAAAGTGAATTATGTGTTTGACGAACTGAAACTGTGTATTTACCGCCAGTTTTGAACACTTCTTCGACTAAAAACACACGTTCTTCAATGGTTAGCATTTTAACACTGGCAAAAACGAAATAAACGAACAAAGGAACTAAACTTAAACGCTCACGTCAACACGTAACGACACACACCAATGATACTACTGACGCTGGCTGAGATAAACGAAACATTGGAATGTTGGGAGAGTCCACTTGAAGGGAAGTAATCCAGGCAGGTGAACAATCATACGGCACTGCGGAGAGACTTTTTGAGATGGAGGTTCCATCGGTTCTGGATCTTTGTTCAGTTTTAGCAGTTCCAGCTCTTACTTAACGCCACTGATACTAACATCTATTTTGCTCATCTTTTCAGGAATTCGACAGTTAAATTGGGTCAATACTCCTGAGTCTTCCATTGTAAAGGAACATTTGAAGACAGAGTTAAGCGTTTCTACTTTGCAACTCTCAGTTTAAGTTCTTGGCTTGTGACTGAAGACTAACTTTGGTCCCACTAACCGCCTTTACATAAAACCAGAATTTCTTTGAGTTTTGTGCAAGATCTTTTGACAACATTCTAGTACGGTAGTCACTGAAGGCTACTCGCAGAGCTCTCTTGATTACAAAACGCGTTTCATTCAGCATCTGCCTCTGTACCCCTACGCTTCGCCTTACACCCGTTATGGTGTTGTCTCTATTCCTTTCAGCGGCTGTACACCGTGGAGGGTCCCTTCCATTACGAAGTGTTCTACTGGATACATATGTGTCCACTGCATCGTCAACTATTCTTTAAGCTTTAGCCAAAGTTCCTCTATATGCTCCTATCCTGAGGTAAACGTTTGTCATTGTGGGCACAGAAATAACTAAAAGAACAGATATTACCACGAGTTACAGCTGTACCAAATAAATCGAACGTTATTTGCTGACTGCAAATTCTTTGACACCAGCTATTTTAGGTACATATGTACTACCTATCAGAGACATAAGGAAAATTTTTGCCGCACCGGGACTCGAAACCGGATTTCACGTTTGTCGCCTTAACCACTTCAGCTCTTCCTGCACTCTCCTCCGACCGACCCAGACTTCCGCGTGTCACATTGTCAACATCCTTATGCTCCAGGCCCGCTATATTCATAACGTAATGCTCGGCAACATTAATAGTTGGGACTCCCGCACAGAGAGAATGGGACTATGAGGAATCGAGGCCCTGTTCTCATCGTCATCTGCCCGTCTAGGCCTGTAATACTTTACTTGCATCTCTGAAAGAACAGCCATTACTGACGTTCTGTAGCTTTACGAAATAACGCGAAATTTATTCACTGGCTGCGACGCAGGCTGTATTAGGTATAGATGTACTACCCATTGGCGGTCTTATTTGGGTCGTCCGAATTCTGGGTTCGTGTCCCAGTCCTACTTAAACTGTAATATCTCACCAACGGTTAGTACATGTAAGCTTAATATAGCTGATGTCAAAGAAATTGAAGTCAAAGAATAAATTTCGAAAAATAGAATGACTTTAAGCTGTGAACTATTACAACATAAAAATAATATTTAATTTTTCAGTTGTGCTATAATAAAAAAACGTTGTAAGGGAACAGTGCTTCTCTGAATGTAAATTTAAGCAATAACTGTGAAGAAATTAGTCAATGGAGTGAAAATAGCTGGCCATCAGCAAGTTCTTTTATTCTCTCTTAGTATAAGATATTAGTAATCACAATTTAATGACTCATAAAAATTTCCTGAGATATTGTTTTAACGCTAATATGGTAGTAACGTTTCATACTAATTAAAAAAATAAGATAAATATTGCTAAAGGTTTTCAATATTGGACTTCTTGTTGATTCGATATATTTTGTTCACAAACATATTTTTTATTAGGTGCGGAACCCGACAGTTACTCCAAATATTATTTCCATCAGTATCATTATCTTCCGCATCCAATCACTCGTACTCTTTCTTTCGAAAATTTGATACAAAATCTCATTGCCCCAAAAGAACGGAGAATCAGTAAGAAAGGGCCATAGCACCTACAGGCGACCAAAATGTGGACTTAGATAGCAGTCACGAGAAAGAGATCACTAACAGAATAAACGAGAAAGTAATACTGTAAGGCAATATAAAACGAGATTTTTGTTAAGGCACAAAATATGTAAAACTAATGTTTCTCGAAGCAAAACAGTGGACAAAAGGGACAGAAGCAGGCCAATGAAATAATTAATCGAAAACGTAAGGAGAACACTAGGATTCAATAACCACGATTATGAAAGGAGTTGCAGAAGACTGAAAAAAATTACCACAGCAACAAAGCTTAGGCCTTAGAATATATTGTTGAATACAATTACTGCAGTTCGTAAACAATTTTCTGTGTCACGAAGATAGTGGGATTACGCCGATGCTTGATAATCGCGTCTTTTTCTACGAAGTGGAGAGTGTATGACGTCTGTCTGCAGGCATCTTCCTTGTTAGTTAGTGAACGCAACAAAAATGGCGCTGAGCACTATGGGACTTAACTTCTGAGGTCATCCGTCCCCTAGAACTTAGAACCACTCAAACCCTAACCAACCCAAGGACATCACACACATCCATGCCCGAGGCAGGATTCGAATCTGCGAGCGTAGCGGTCGCGCGGTTCCAGACTGTAGCGCCTACAACCGCTCGGCCACAACGGCCGGCTGAGCGTAACACGTATGAACAAAATGATGAGAGTAACCAAATGGTGAACATTATTAAACCTAATGAAACAACAGCCAACGACCTTACAACAGTGGCAACGTCTGTTTCCGTAACCGAAGTTAAGCGTTGGCGGGCTCGGCTAGGGTGGCCGAGCGCCGTTGGCTAGCGGTGTGCATTCAGCCCCTGTGTGGCCAATTCAGGAGCTACTCGATTCTGAAGTAGCATAGAGGCTCCGGTCACGAAAACTGACAACGGCCGGGAGAGCGACATGCTGCCTAAATGCTCCTTCATATCCGCATCCAATGACGCATATAGGCTGTGCGTGACACGCTATAGGTTGGTAATGTTGGGCCGTCAGGGGCCTATCTGGATAGAGTTTTTAGTTAATGAACCAACACCAGTACTGGATATTACCATTTTTCCGAAGAATATAACCACGAAAGCCAGTTGCCAGTGGTTGGAAATAAGCCTTGTCTTTTTACAAACTCAAGTCAGTGTATTGACAAACAATACTGCCTGAACAGTACTTGAAGCAAAGCATTTCAGTGTGACTGTAATATCAGTAACATGCAAAGTTTGTCTTATCTGTTCACTAATTTCGCACCTGATTTCTCTGCAAGTGTTGGTTGTCTGACCTCTCTATAATCGCTTCCTCAGCCATGCCATAGGAATGCGGAAGCGCAGATATTGTGAAACATTTGGCTACTGAGTGGCCATTAAACTCATTCTCTAATGGCCGGCTGCCTCAATGTAGTCTCTTCACCTCGTTTTTACTCTCTGCTAACATCACTCTAGAGCACCGACAAGACGATGCGAAGCCATTGTTCCTCTTCTAAAGTGGCCGACTGCCAGGTGATTATTCGCATTTCATTCTGCCAAAACGCTCCTTCGCTGCAATTGTGTGCCAGCTTCCGTCCGTAATGTGGCCCTAAGCACCATTATACTAAGAGAAAAATCTGGCTAATATATTTAGATGCAGCTACGCAGCAAGCGACGGCAGAGCGAGGACCCATTGGACGTGGCCGTTGGGCTCACAAGATGATCAAGAAGAGAGTAGTGTTTAACTCTGAGCAACTCTTTTAGACCATTCTAAGCATTCAACAGTGTAGATACCTGATTACCAAATGAAAGACTAAAATCTTAAAAACTAACACATTTAGCACACTTCATAAATGCAAATGGTAAGCAATTGCACTAAAGTGACCTTTTAGAGTTTTATAACGCCGTCTTCTACTTGCAAATCAGCGTAGTTGAACTCCACAAGGCATCGGAAGCGTTGTGTGACAACGTTGGTACGTTATCACCTGCAGCTAATGGAGACTGGTTGTGAAGTGTCTCAGGTACTCAAACCCATTTTCGATTGTATCTAAGATCTGCGGGTAGCAGTGAGATGGGGGTGTCACGAGGCAGGGCAAATACACAACGTGAGTGGATAGTTCATACGACCAGCCTTGACAGAGATGTTAGTAGCCCATTTCGTGTTGACATCTCAGTACTCCTGCACTATTTTCCACGACATTCTCAAACAGCATCGAGTGTGATGATCTAGGGCGGACAAGTGTGAGGGTGGGATGAAGGGGAAAGCGGTTAGAGTCGATGGGTCATAAAGAGTAGGAGATACAAAGCTTTTGCCACTGTCGACTTCGATATCCTACTTGCTAAACTCAAAAGTCAAAGCTTCTCCTCAAGTTCTGTAAAATGATTCAAATCGTACCTTACATGCTGTCAACTGTATATAGTGGTCGGAACAAAGAGGTCACGATGGAAGAATGTAGTATCAGGGGTCCTACAAGGTTCAGTATTGGGCCCATTACTTTTCTCATTACTCTTTATCATATCTTCCATTGCAAATATCGTTTATACGCTGATGACCTTCGGTTGTACCTAAGTGCAAGCTCAAGAGATTTGCGCACAGACATCAGGACCGTAAATGCTGACCTACTTGCTTTATTAAAATTGGCGCAGAACATAGGTTTGAAACATAACCCGCCTAAAACGCAAGCGATCTTAGTCTCTCGCAGAAATTACTGATCAGTTCAAAGAACCTCTTACATCCTTAATCCAAAACAGCACAGAAACTACCTCTTCTAATTCTGCAAAGAGTTTGGAGATAATTCTGGACCATCTTCTAGAAAGCATTGAACACGCAAATACAGTCTGTAAGAAGGTTTCAGTGTCACATCATTAATTACAGAAATATAAAAAAATACATTCTCTCAAGCTTAAAAAGAAACTCGTAGAGTAACTAATATCCCCATCCTTGATTATGATGATCCTCTCCTCTAAGGACTTTCGTCTGAGAACTGTAACAGTCTGTGAATATTTGTGATTTACGGTATTTCGACCATATCACTCCTGCTAATAACCAATTATCATGCCTACGTGCCGATAAGCGTAGAGATTAATCATACACTGTGATTGCTGTATTGTCTTCACAGTCATTCCACTATTTCCCATTTATCTTCAACTCTTACACTACAATCTGAACAACAAAGCAGATATACTTTTTCCCAACAAAGTAAATTCCTCTCTGTACCACTATGCAACACTGTATGTTGTCTAAATCATTTTCTGTTTCGGGAACCCCACCTTGGAACAATCTTACTCAAAGTATTAGTGAAATTAAACTTCTTTCGAACTTCGAAAGACAGCTGATGTCGCCCTTGTATCACAATAGCTATGTCTTCTTGTAGCTCAATCTCGTGAACCCTCCCTCCCCCCATCACTTTTCCCTCCCCTTGTCTACAAAGTTCTCTGTCGAAATTCTGATCTTCCCTAGCAACCATTGTCACTTTCATTTCAATCCTCCCTTCTTTCGTTATCCCTTCCACTTCTTCTAATAGCAAACAAGGCTTCAAAAGTGCTAAACTAAACAATATTATTGTCAATGCCTCATTTATTATTATTATTATTGTTATTACTGGAAAATTATTAGTTTTGTTGATAATGCAAATTATTATTGTTGAGTTTGTTATGTAATAAGTAATTAATATCATTTTAAATTCCTTCATTTTTATCATCATTATTTATGTAACTATTATTATTATTATCATCATTATTACTACCAACAATTATTTTTATTAACAGTATAACTTATTATTATTATTGTGACTGTTGTTTAATATTTTATGTATGTGTTGTTCATAGACAGATGTAAGAGAGTGGCTGAAGACCCTCTTGTTAAGTAAGCAATGAGTAAATATTCATAGAATTCAAAACTATGATTTTTCTTACAAGGAAACATCACCAACCAGCCCTCATATTTTAAGGAGAAAAAGACATAAGTGGAAGATACAAGCCCCAACAATCGACCCCGCGAGAAAATTTGGGCCATTATTCTTATAACACAAAGTTATGACCTACTCAATGTACAGGTTTTAAAAACACGCGCGTCGCATGTAGGTCACTCGCTCTGCTGCACTACGCCTGATTAATGAATGTAACTCCATCTTCTGGTGGAGTATGGGACTATGGCTGTCCAATGTTCAATAGAAACAATATCAATCGCCGTTGTATAAGTTTATTTCTAGGCAACTAGTTTCGACGTTATACTACGTCATCTTCAGGTCTAAACTGCTCCAATCCAGTAACCTTCGTGTTACAAATATAGTAGTGCCTTTAACCGGTCTCTTAATTGCTATTACGGGTATACGTGCTTGCTGGACAATAGTCAGCAACTGACTGTTGGCACTACTATACTTGTAACGAAGGTTACTGGATTGGAGCAGTTTAGGCCTTAAGATGACGTAGTGTTACGTCGAAACTGGTTGCCTTGAAATAAGCCTATACAATGGCGATTGATATTGTTTTTATTGAACGCCTAATTAATGTCCGAGGACGGAGTAGTGTAAGAGGAGTGATCAAGAGGTTTGTATTTATAATGTCGATGAATCAAAAAGCGATAGTGCGGCACCTCTAGGAGCGGTACGGGATGACGACCAGATTTCAACGTTTAAATGTCAAATAATGGGAGCTTATGGAAGTGGTGTCTTGTAAGCATTACTATATGTGGCTTTTCGACTATCTTTTATACACGCCAAACGAAAGCTTATTGGGCTTATTTTGTGCTGTTATTTACACCTTTCAGTTTCATTGGAGGAATCAGAGACAACTTCACGAAGAAAGACGTGTTAGATACAGTGCAAAATAGTGGACTGACATTCGTTGCTTGTTTACTAGAGGATAACAATGATGATAATAAGACTGCCCTTTCATCGCAGTCACGTTTGTCCAACAGATGTGATTGGTACAACGGGACTGTGATGCGAAAACGAGGAAGTAAGCGATGGTGAAACCAGCTTTGAAGACGTATCGTTGGATACCACTTTAAATAAAATAAAATATGGCGTTTCAGTCTTCGATCGCTATTCTTTATTTTCAATTACCGGTTTCGGGCTAGCTACCCATCTTCAGATCATATATTGTAGTTACAGAGTAACTTGTCCGTACAGAACACTCGGTTCGCTGTTATGTACGGACAAGTTACTCTGTAACTACAATATATGATCTGAAGATGGGCAGCTAGCCCGAAACCGGTAATTGAAAATAAAGAATAGCGATCGAAGACTGAAACGCCATATTTTATTTTATTTCGTGAACGATCGCGGAATTCCCATTGAGACAAACATGTCTAGTTTTGATGGATACCACTTTGCCCTGTCTATAGCAGAAGAGTATACGAAACGAACTATCGTCTTTTGGAAATTCGGAAAGAAGAGGAATCTATCTTTTACAACTGTCAAGAGGATTACACATTAAAATGAAAAAGAGATCTGTACATATGGAGTAGTTACCTTGAGAACCAGTGTGCGCTTTAATAAAAGCCCTTCAGGTCAACATAATCTGTCCAGATAAATTTAATATTATTTTCAGGAAAGAGATGACGATTCAAGCTATGAAAACAACGCAGTGGGGCGTTCAAGCCTCTATTTAGGTCGGCCTAAAAGTGTAAGGCATCTGCTGGGTGGGTGTAGGCTCTCAAGAAGAAACATCTTATTGTGTTGCGAAAAGTAACCTATGTTACTACAGCTAAAAAGCTGGGTGTTGAGAGAGACAGACTTGCTGTTTGTCGCTAAGACCAGAGCTATTATGGAAGGCAGAATGTGTACAACATGGATCAGAGCGGTTTTGACTTCGAAATCACTTCCGGTCAATCTCTTGCCTAAAAAGGGACGAAAGTCGTCGAAAGAGTCGTGCAGTCTATCAGTAACACGACGCACAGCTACACAATAATGCCAACGTTATCTTCATGTGGACACTTGCTGTCACTTCCGTTTGTAATTTCAATAGAACCGAACGGGACGTCTGGATGGCGAGTCGCACAAAGTTCATTTCATGTAGATAACATTGTAGCAGTCGCCTCATCTTCTGAAAAAGACATGAAAGGTGTTTTCTAAACTCGTACAAGATGACAGCAAAACCGTTTTAATTATAGATTCATTTTCCCCAGCAACAAAAACTTGTCGGTGCGTGAAGAGAAGAATCTGACACTACAATTTCTGTATTGACGGTACCACCAGGTGGAAGAAGATTGTAATGTTGTTGCATTAATTTGTTCTGAAAGCGGTGCTGATATTCAAGACCATAAAAGTGGTTTAAAAGCTGTGAGCTATCTGAGGAAGTTAACCTTGCATTACTGCGCAACTCTTTCACCAGGTATCCATTCTAGCTTACCAAATTCCCAACCAGACTAACATTAATTATAATCTTTTAGTACTCATCTTACGATAACCGGTCATATATATATATATATATATATATATATATATATATATATATATATAAAGACAATTTAAATAAAAAGAAATAAATTAGTTTATATTTGGACATTTATTTTAACATTGATCATTATTCTGTTAAAATTTCAGCATATCAAACTTGATTCATAACTAAACTGGTGCCTTATTTAGGATTGTGTAAATGTGAGTTTGTAATCTTACAGAACACATCAAATAGGGAGCCAAGGTTGGGAGACTACATACAACACTGCATTCATAAAATAACAAACAAAGAACGTTGAAACATATGCAAGAGGAAATTAACCACAACCAACCGATTCAATTTTCACCCAAAGAAGTTACGTTCGTAGCACAATCCTGTCCCTCATGAAATTACCACACACTGGTATACTAAATTCATAGACTCTCTGTGAAATCTTCCTGAAAAGAATAGCTGAGGGCTACTTTGATGCTTACACCACTTGCTTCACGTGGTCAACTTGGTTTGCACAAAGAGTGTAAATCCACAATAATTTTGACAATTAAAATAAGTTACATCGAAACGCAATTTACAATAGAAAAAACCTCGAACTGGTTACTATCGTCTTACTATTAACCTGATGGGTCAAACAATTGTATAAGCACGTGGTACTGGTCTCACAAAGTACACCCCACGTGGCTTGAACATAAAGAAAAGTTGCTATATTGTAAAATATTGTCAAGACGAGACGTTATAATCTCACGCACATTCACATTTAAGATTGATGATCTTAGCTAGAGTTACTGATGAACACGTGGTTCCACTTCACTCACAAAGCAGTGACAAAGCAACTACCAGAAGATATTATGAACTTCACACTCGAATTACGCTGTGTTGCAATTTAAGATAACATAAGATATTTTAGATCTAAACCTGAAATAAAGGTGATTAAATTTTCAGTTAGGCTGAACTTAAGAAATCCATTGTCCTACAGACTTAGCAGAGATGCCCTTAGCCGGAGATCTTACCACTTCAGACGCTCGCCACGGACAGACTGCCCTGGGCCCCTACCGAGGGTGCTTAACGGATACAAACGGAAGTGACCAGAGAGGCAGCTTCCTATACCAACATGACAAGGGACGGACAGGACCATACTAAGAATGGAAACCTCTCTGCTTTTAGAAAGTGTAGCTACCTGTTCCGACGTTGGTCCTACTGTTCTCTAGCAGACAGGCTTGTCTGCTACCATCAAGCATGCAACTAGAAATACATTTGCTCATTCATCCTCTCACACAGAAGGGAAGTGGGATGACAGTATCTTATCATATACAGTGTATAAAAGAAAGGGGATGTAGGTTATGTATGAGACTGTGTGACATGAATTACATATAAACTGTATTTTAAAGTGTGGTAGTGTGACAGATCGTTTCTGTGTAAAAGTAACACGTTCCACTGCTCAGTCTCCTCCCAGACAGTCAGAAACACCACAGTAAATTTAGAAGAGGAATTCATGCCGTAAATGACAACATATTTAAGAAATTAACATGAAAGGAATCCAACAGAGACCTTTCAAGATACTGTCTACCGCTGGACATATTTGGCTTGCGCATTTACAACCATCTTATCACAAATAACATACTGTCAAAGTCGCAGTTCGGATTTCTTAAGGGTTCTGATATTGAGAAGGCTATCTAGCTTACAGTGAAAATGTACTTAATTCACTAAACAAAAAATTGCCGGCAGCTGTGTATCTTGTGATCTGTCAAAGGCATTTGACTGTGTAATTCACGATATCCTTTTAAGTAAATTAGATTATTATGGTGTAACACGAAATGCTTCAAAATGGTTCAAATCTTATATCTCTGGCAGGAAAAAAAGGGTGTTATTAGGAAACAGACATCTATTAAGCTATCAGGTATCATACAACTGGGAACTAATTACATGTGGGGTACTACAAGGTTCCATGTTAGGGCCCTTACTTTTTCTTGTGTCTATCAATGACCTTTCAACAGTAACATTACCGGATGACAAGTTTGTTTTGTTTTCTGATGATACAAACATTGCAATAAATAGCAAATCAAGTATACTCTCAGAAAGGTCAGCTAGCTAAATATTTGTGGACATTAATCACTGGTTGATAGCGAATTGTTTGTCACTGAACTTTGAAAAAACGCGCTACATGCAGTTCAGAACTCGTAAGGTGTGTCCCACTAGTATTTGCCTAAAATATGACGATAAGCAGATAGAAGAAGTAGACAGTGTTAAATTCTTGGGATTACAGCTTGATAATAAATTCAACTGGGAGGAGCACACCACAGAACTAATGAAGCATCTAAACAAATCTCTACTTGCAATGCGAAATCTGTCAGACATATGGGATATATAAATGAAAAAGCTGGAATACTAAGCTTACTTTCACTTCATGACATCATATGGGATTATTTTTTGTGTAATTCATCAAACCAAGCTAAAGTTTTCCAGGCACAAAAATGTGCAATAAGACTTATATGTGGTGTGAACTCAGGAAAATCCTGCAGAGGCCTGTTTAGGGAACTAGGAATATTAACTTCTGCTTCCCAATATATTTACTACTTAATGAAATTTGTCATTAAAAATATACCACTTTTTCAAACCTACAGCTCAGTTCATGGAATCAATACGAGAAATAAGAATAATCTTCACAAGGATTTAAAGTCACATACTCTTCTACAATAAGGTGTGCATTATTCAGGAACACACATTTTCAATAACTTTGCAGCAGCCATAAAAAGCTTAACAACCAATGAAATTCAGTTTAAGATAAGCCTGAAGGATTTATTAGTGGCCAGCTCCTTCTACTCCATTGATGGAATTTCTCAGTATAATCAACTGATCTTATACATATAACTTTTGCACCATTTCAGTGCAGTAGCATGTTCATTGTAAATAAGTATTGCAGTTGTTCTATTATATGTTTATTACCTTATAAATAAAATACATTTTAATTTTAAATTCAATGCATTTATACGATCTTAGTAAATGAGTGTTGTAAAATGATCCTTTCATATAGTATTCATTTTAAAACATGACGATCATTCTACTTGGCACCTGTGGAAGGTACATTAGCTTATTTGTTTCAGTTGTAAATATTTGTCATGTATTACTGTTTTTCTGACACGTTCTTCGTCCAGGAGGACCTCCTCACCATGGATCAATTGGAATGAAAGTAAATGTAATCTAATCTAAAGGCAGTTATGTGCACCACTATTTCAGGCAGTCTTCCAGTTCCCTTGGTATGGAAGTAGCTACACCAGGGACCGGCCACATCACTTTGAACATCCAGTGCAATACTGTTTATACATTGGTAACGTACTTCGTTCATTGTGTCATAGTGCGCGGTACCTAACATGTAGCTGATGCAAGATATCTTCTTGCCTTGAATATTTTTAGGTTGATATTCCCAAATACAGTGTAAATAATGTAACAAATGAGTATGTCATTCAAGAAGTAGCGTAGTGCTATTCCATTATTAACATAGCGCTGATGTTTGTGTTATTTTCTGTGGATTGTAAGGCTGACACCGTAAAACCGAAGTACATTGACTGCAGTTGCGCTGTTTTTCAATTAGAGGGCAACTGTAGTCATTCTGGTATGCAGCACATAGTGCACGGGGCTTAAGCGGGTGCAGTGGGGCGTAGCCAGGGATAAACAAGCGATGCAAGCGCGTACTTATAGGCTGTACATTCAGAAAGTCATAATTTCGTTCTATTTGAATAATAACCATCGATTGGTGTGTTTCATATCTTGCATGTGTGTGGTTTTTTTCTGTTTAAGATACGATACCGAGTCGGTAATGTTTTCTTGTTAAAGCATTCGTAAAATGTATTTCTCAAGTTCAATAATATTCAAAAGAGAACTACTGCACAGAAAAAAGCTATTTCTTAGCAATTTTTTGTGAAAAAGGATTTTTAAAATGTTTTCTTTATTTCAGCATGCTGTGATATGAGTTCAAGACATAAATCGTTTACTTCCTAATTCTGATCTGCAGACGAAGTGTGTAGTAGTTTACAGTGGTCTCAGTGTCTGTTTATTGCCAGATAGAAACAATAGGGATGATTTTGGATTGAGTTCTCAAATAATTTTTAATATAGGAAGTCACAAACTTTAAAGGTCCGTAAACTGAGTGTTTTGAGATGATAACATATTTTCTAAAATGTATATTAATGGTGACACGAGATGTTGGGTGACCAGTGTGTGAGTGAAACATGTGTTCGGAAAATTCTCATCTTTCATGATAAGGCACTGCCCGTGGCATAGACATTCATGGCGTTGACAATAATTAGATCTGGTGCTACTTTGAATTAAACAAGACAACACTTACTTACAATTTTGTAGACGAAAGGAAGAAAAGAATTTATCTACTATTGTACGGTTTGTATGTGTATTGTCTTCTAGAATTTACTGTGTCCCTGTACATATCCTTCCTCTTCAGTTTAGCTTCCAACAGAAAACATGATGGAGTTTAATACTGCGTAACAGTTCTTCATTGGCAGTCGTAGATGAAGCATTACTCGTTACAGGTACTGGCAGACAATCTTCAAAATTATGGTGCACTATGCTGCAGTGTGCGGAAGCTCTAATGAACCTACAGGAAAATAATTTCATAACAGATGTCATCAGTACTGAACCCAGTGCTCTCGTGGAGACTGACACAGAAATGTTTCACACCAAAGAGATAACACAAATTAAATTGTTCAAATGGCTCTGAGCACTATGGGACTTAACATCTATGGTCATCAGTCCCTTAGAACTTAGAACTACTTAAACCTAACTAACCTAAGGACATCACACAACACCCAGTCATCACGAGGCAGAGAAAATCCCTAACCCCGCCGGGAATCGAACCCGGGAACCCGGGCGCGGGAAGTGAGAACCCTACGTACGACCACGAGCTGCGGACAACACATCGTTGATAACTTTTTACAGGAAACACAAATGTTGCATGTTTGTATTACTCTTTAGCCAATGGTAGGTGCTGGGAATCTGCTATCAGGCTAAGACTTGTCATAGATTTAACACAATTAAACCCTTGCGTTCTTTCTTCTGTAGTTACTGGTTCATCACAGTCCCTCCGCACTATAGTGTTCAGCTTCCTAGTGTCTATTACTGTCTGTACTCCACCGTCCTTTTTACCTATATCTACTAAGGGATTATTATATTTGCTGTTGCTCCTTTCCATGATATCCCTTTTTGCCACATGAGCCAACTCTTCTGCCACACCTTTCTCTCTAGATACAGGTATTACGAAGTTGGTTATGCGGTTTTATAATCAGTTGACATTCAGATTTCTTCTCTCTCTCTCTGGTTTACGAGAAAGTAGTTTCTCAGTGTCTCCGTCTTCACAAACATGACATGTTACTCAGCCCTTTGACATTCAGTAATTCACTGAATTTTATCTACTTTCTCCTTGAACACGTTTTTCTTTTCAGTATCTGAGTCGGCACAGTCTTAATCACCCTTTAAGACATAATTAGCACCGCGAGGTAGCCGCACGGTCTGCGGCACCTTGCCACGGTTCGCGCGGCTCACACCGTCGGAGGCTCGAGATCTCCCTCTGGCATGGATGTGTGTGTTGTCCTTAGCATCAGTTAGTTTAAGTTAGATTAAGTAGTGTGTAAGCCTAGGGACCGATGACCTCAGCACTTTGTTCCCATAGGATCTTACCACAAATTTCAACAACAAAAGACATAATTATCCTTAGCGAAACACACTGGCATCATAGTCATCACCCTGTTTGATTATCCCCATCCATTAGCTCTTCACTGAACCCTGTTGTCACTTCAGCCAAATTACTCAACTTTAATCGACCCCTCTCACAATCAATTAAATCTATTCATAAAATCCATCCCTAGAATTACATTCAAACATAAATCAAGTGCCGCTAAAATGTGCTTCTCTATTTTAAATCCCTCAGTCTCAGATATCAAGTTAACTTGTCCCTTTATTTCCTTAATGAATTTTCGTGTGGCGCCACCAACCCTTACTCCAGATACAGGCAACTCTACACTTACATTACTTTTCTTGAAACGCTTTCATAACACTTTTGACAAATCTGTGACTTCACATTCAGTGAGCAGGAAAACCCTTCCGTTTAAGACATAAATGTTAATCATTATCATAGGGTTCTCCATCTTATACAATCCACCATTGTCCTCTGTTAAAAATCCTGGTTAAATGCCCCTCTTGTCCAATCAGATTTCATAAAATATTAATTCCCACAGTGGCATTTACATTCCCTGTAAACCATCTTTATCTGTCTTCCTCTTTTTCACATCCATCCATCTCCTTTCTGCTTCTCCACAGATTCTATACATTTATAAAGCTTTGTGCCCAACTGATCTGTTTTTGCAAAACCCAGAACAGATTGATCTTATTTTCCTGCTCATGATTAGTAACCCAATTTTTTTCTTTATTATGTGCATTCTGTTCCTCATTACTTTCACCACTGCCAACGTAAGCCCTACTCTGTTGTCCTCCTTATATTCTCCTTCATAAGCACATTATGATTCTTCCCCACTGTCACTTAGGACAGTGTCTACCTGGTGGTTACTGCCACGTACCTTATTGTGACTAATTCTGTAGCTATATTATCAGCATTTACTGGAATCTTAAGTTTTCTTTCTATCATTTCATGGAAGTAAGCACGCTTATATGAAACAGGATGACAAGATGGAATATCTAATAAAAAGATTCAGTTGGTGTTATTATTAAGATTTCTTGATCTTTGATTTGCATTCAACTGTTATTTTACTTCTTATCCCCAGTCATTTTTGTCTCAGAATACTACTTTAGTGCTGGTGATCTCTCATCAGTAACATGTCGTTGTGCTACTAACCAAGATTTATGTCGTTTGTAAGCTGATGCATAGTTTTATGTATAATTGTGTTTGTATATTCTTGACTGTTATTACCAATCCACATTCTTTAATATTTGAGATTTGCCATCCTGTTATAGCATTATTGACATGTACATGTGTGACAATATAGATGACGAGTTTCATTGACGATTTCATTGACCTTACTATCACTAGCGTCTAAAGCTTGTGTGTCCTGTAGCCCAAGGCCTAGTATACACATAGTTATATTTAGGTTTTGTCGTATTTAACTAAGGCCTGGGTTTGGTTTGTTGCAATCATTTCACCTGTAACAAGGCATGGGTTTGTTGAATTTATGTTTTATTATTCACTGGTTACTGTACACTTATTTGTATACAGTTCTTTGATATGTTTCATTTGTATGATCAGCTGAAACGTAAAAGCTATAGACTTAAATTTTACAGTCTAAGTCGAACCTAGGGTGTATGTCATCAGTAGCCTAAGGCCTGATTTTTGCTACATTCAGCTTTTATTATTAACTAGTAACATATGTCTGTATCTTATATAATTCTCGAATTTCTAAAAAAATTGAATAGACACAATATTCGATTTCACTGTCTCTAGCATTCAATGTTTACATGAATTTGTAACCTGGATTTTATTATATATATGTTTGTTTATTTTTGACCAGTGTATGGGTCTAGATCATTTACTTAAGTACTATAATTGTTCTTGTTCGATAAATTATGATCATTACTAGCAATTTGTTTGTAATGAGAATGGCACTTCATATCATATCTTAAAAACAGAATAAATGTCATTCTGCCTGTTGAGTAACTAGTTCATTGACTGTAGTTGTTACCTACAAATGTATTGTTTGTATAATGTTACTGTTATACCAAAAAGATTTATCACTTACATCACATTTATCTTATAAGATATCACCTTTATAATTTACTGTTTTGCCATGTGTAGCATCATCTATGCTAGTTCTCCTTATGCTATATTGTTATATATTTCCACTTTTTAGAGTAACTGCAACATGTTGCCAGCATTGAAGTAGTCTTGTATTAATTGTACTCTCTGACTTCTTCCACTGACTGTAGCACAGATATTGATAAATTTTATTCTTTGATACTATACTCTCTGATGACCTTAGGTTATGAGTGTCTTTTATGACATTTACTTGGTAACTGTCATCAGCCTTTATTCAACATGTTATACAATGGCTTGTAACGTTTCTTGCATATTGCAGTGGAGCGTCGTTCTATTTTATGTCATTTATACGTAATATGCATTTCTGATCGATTTGATGTACTGCTTTGTAAGTGTCAGTTATGATTATGATGCATGTTAGTATAACTCTGAAATTTTTTGCTATTTTTGTCTGTGTACACGACATACATCTTTCTGGTGTAGTTGTTTAGCCTTCCATTGGTGATGGTTATAAAAAATGAAATCAGTAAAGAATGAAGTTGAATGTGTTCAGCTGATGGCTGTAAACAAGAGTTTCTTCAAATAATTGGCTCTCTTTTCAAGGTTTGAATTACTATTACCATCTTTTTTGTATGTACATTACTATCATAATTCTTTACCATTTTATTAGCAGGCATCTAATGATGAAAAAGTTAATTTTAGTTACGGTCTCTCCATATTTATGAACAACTGGCATCTACAAGTGGGGTACAAAAATTAAACAGACTGTTTTTAAATAATCAGGATGGTTAGGATCTGTGCGTATTTATTAATAGACGGAATTTCAGTTAGTCAGTTGTAACATACATATGTATAACATTCCTGAGACAGTACAGTGATTAATAGCATATACGGTAACTTTGTGACAGATCAGCATGGTGAGTTGGCCTGGGACTCGAATGTAGGACGTTTCCCTTTCTTGGACAAGCACTCTCTGACTAAGCTGTTGAATATATAAACTAACGACCAGTCCCAGGCCCGAGTCCCAGACAGGCACACAGTTTTAACTTGCCAGGAAGTTTCAGATCGCACATAGTCCACTGCAGAGTGAAAATTCGTACTGGAAAAATATGATGAAGTTTATCAGGGCCTGCTTAACTGTCACACTGCATAATATAACAACGAACCAGGTTCGTTAGCGTAATATGTTTTCATTCTGTGTATTAATAAATACCACAACCGATCGCTGATCACTTCGTTCATAGCTTGCACTCCGTTTGGGAGGGAAATCTTCGTCTTCAGTGGTACGTTTTCAATTACTTCATAAGTCATTTTCTCCGCCACATTGGTTCCAGATAACGTGTGTTCCGTTGCATGACGTTCACTCCTGCAGTTACTCGAGAACAATACATACGAAAAATACTGCTTTCTCTTTCTTTTCTTTTTCTTGTTTTCACGCTTTTCAAAGAAAATGTCAGCAATGTAGCCTCACAGTTATCGGTCCACGACCGAGGTATCATGATACTGGGCAGTTTTCTTTTGGTAACTGTAAGAGATGAACAGTTTTAGAAGTTCAGTTTCTTTCACAAATACAGCTACGAAACATATACTGCACTTGCAACATTTTAACGGTTTTCCGCTAGATCGTTTCGAGTCCGTTATCGTGATCACAAGGTCGTGCCTGTCATAAATCAGTTTAAAAGTTGTTTCAAAATTTCTGTAGGGCATTTAAGTAAAGTCACAATAGAACTTTCAGCCTTAGATCACAACTAACACTATCTGGCAAGTCAACGACTTATTAACAGAACGGCAAATATCCTATTATATTTTGCTGGGGTACTCCAGTCACTGCTTCAAATGACTGTAGATGAGTCTCCAATCAGGATGACGTGACCCGTCTTGGCTGCCACCAAATTTTCGAACCTGTTGCGAATTTGGTTAGATATGCCACGGGAATGCATTTTCTTCAGATGGCATTGCCAGGGTACTGAAGCAAAAGCTGTGTCACCAGTTTGTTTTATGAGGGTTATTCGGTAAGTAAGGAACAATCGGTCGCGTAATGGAAAATACAGCTAAAATCTGATGAAGCTTTGCACAGATGAGTTGGGCAGCGTGTCTTGTACGCCCGTCGATCGGATCATGTCGCTATTTTCAGTTCTGAGCTCACAGTGAGAACATAAAGATGGCTAGAAACTAGCGTCTCCCACCAAGTATGAGGGCCTGTCGAAATATTTCGCCTGAAGCTATGCAATCCACATAGTGTAACTGTCATGCGATTCGTTCTACACGACAATTCGTGGCCGCACTCTGCAGGGGCAATGAAGATTCTCCTGCAGCGTTTTCGATGGGGAATGTTTGATCACCCACAATACAGCCCATAAATGGCTCCCCCTGAGGTTCATCTCTGCTCAAATGAACCGCTGGCTGTGAGGACAATACTTCGATACAGACAACGAGCTAGAGTCCAGAGTAGAAAATTGTCGAAAAGCACTGGCGGATGTCTTTTACAACGAGGGAATTGAAAAGTT
Organism: Schistocerca americana; assembly: GCF_021461395.2. NCBI lineage: Eukaryota > Metazoa > Arthropoda > Insecta > Orthoptera > Acrididae > Schistocerca > Schistocerca americana. The sequence goes on along the minus strand of NC_060122.1, from coordinate 829,288,373 downwards.
GCTACAACGCTACGACAGATGTCTAAGTCCGAGCGGCGACTGTGTGGAGAAGTAGCTGGAAGGTGTAGCAAACCGTTTCAAATAAAACAGTTGTGATTTTCACTGTGGCTTCCATTTCGCGACCTATCGTTCCTTTCTTTCCGAATAGCTCTCGTAGTAGACGACGAGAGACCAGCAGGCAGTATCATCTTCTGTAGTGATTAATTTAAGCTAAACTCTTCGCCTAGCCTAAGCAAAAACTCGCCACAGGTTTTCCACAACCGTTAATCAGCCACTGGAAACCGTTAAAAAGATCCACCATTTCCATGCCCTTTCAAAGTGTCTTCCATATTCCACACGAATTTTTGCGATCGTCCTTTAAGCGCAATTCCTTATCTGACTTCCTTTGTTCTGCTGTTTAGGTCCTAACATCTGGGTCTGCCCGTTCATTTCCTTTTGAAAGACACATGATAACAGTATCAAACATAGAACCAAAGGTCATTCAAATAGTTACAGCACATAATATCGGTAATGGAACAGACGGTTATTAAGCATCTCAACACTTAACAATGCCAGAGAACTGACTACTTGCTATGCAAAACAGCAACAGTGAACAGCTGCCCGCTGGCGATGTGAGCTCTGACTGGAGGAAATCATTTCCAAGACGGAAAGTGCCAAACAACAAATAATTTTAATCAGGCTGTGGTCGTGGTCCAATTGTAGGTAGTGTGCTTTTGCCCTCTTCTGATCTGCGAAGTCCTACCTAGCCAGGTTCTCTGGGACCTAGTGTTAAATGCGGGCGCCACACGACAGCGCATCTTGCTAGTTTTTCACATATACTAATCTTTGTCGGAGGTGAAAGAGAGCAGTATGTGACAATAAACACCCTAGCACCGAGCCGGCCGGAGTGGCCGAGCGGTTGTAGGCGCTACAGTCTGGAACCGCGCGACCCCTACGGTCGCAGGTTCGAATCCTGCCTCGGGCATCGATGTGTGCGATGTACTTAGGTTAGTTAGGTTTAAGGAGTTCTATGCTCTAGGGGACACATAACCTCAGAAGTTAAGTCCCATAGTGCTCAGAGACATTTGAACCATTTGAACCTAGCACCGACTAAAGACGGACCTCCAAACCTTTGTTATAGACTGACACGTACGTGTTTGTGCTTAGTAGCAACGAAATACTGATTGAGAGAGAGGTGACGTCGGGTTGTCTAGATTTCCCAAAAGGCGCATCAGATGGTTCCTTTCAGTTGTCATGGCCGATTTACTCACTCCAGCTATCCCCAGTCCGATATTGTTCTTCATCCATAATGATTTTGTCACTGACTCGATGTTAAATCGAAACCTTCCTTCGACAACATATTGTATTGTGGATGTACTGGTATACTCTTTCGCCAGCACATCGGTCGGCAATAGGAAACAACGTATAGCGGGCGTTGAACTAAACGCGTCTATGATAAGAGAAGACCAATACACTCCCCCAGGCTATGGGCCGATAACGCCCCCTGAGCAGCGTGCCTATAGGCCGCCGCCGCCGACCGAGTTGTCTCAATCCCTCATTTAGTACCTCAGTACGTCGGATCGAGAATCAGTTCCTATTTCACACCAATATGCCGCACTGAGCTCTAGTCTTCCATAGTGATAGTCGTCGCCTCGGACTTAAGCTAGCTGTGAGGGAATGCTAGTCATTGTATATAGTTGTGACATGGACACGAACAAGATTCAAGAATTAGTACATGTCAGTTGTCTTCAGTTAACCACAGAACTTCAGACTGGACATCCTTGAAGTTAAGTACTCAGTTGGTTCCTGTAATAAAGTGTATTTTAAGGACGTGTGCACTTTGTGTTGTAGTTGGAGGACTGTCCTCATGCAGCCAGGAGCCATAAAACATTACAGGAGGACACAGCCACAACAATGGATGTGAAATTCCTTTTGTTGCCCAGCAGTTCTTAAGTGGTTTGTTTCGAACAAAAGCTGGCAGTAGAAGGTGCCGCAGCGTCTAGCGAAAGCCGCTTTAAGCCTGGATCGCTAGCGGCCGGGCGGCCGCGGTTGGCCCGAGCGGCGCCCATTAGACAGTCGGCAGCGTGTTTATCACGCACTTTGGCCCTTCCCCCCGCTCTTACTGCGCGTCTTTTTCTTCCTGGTGCGTGTGACACTGCGTTCCGCGTGAGTGACTGCGGTTTAAAAATACCGCCAGCGCCGGTATATCGGGCGGTCAGACGGCCGGCCGCGCCTCTATTTGCGGCCCGCCGCCGCCGCCGCCGCCAATGTGCGCGCCGCCCCTGCTGCCGGACAGTTACGCGACACGGTCCGTCGCTCTCGCGTTTCATGTACACAAGTATTGCAGGGTTATTTGAAACTCTAAGGGAGGCGAGGAGATTAGAGATCGAACTCAAGTCTGCGTCCAGCTCGGTACAGACGCAGTAGATGCTCGCACTGTACAGCAGTGGGACGAGCTCCACTGAAGCTATGCTGGCATTCGCCTGAAGTGGATAAGGGAAAACACGGTGTGGCCAAGGCAACATTACGTAATAATACATTATTTCACCAAAAGTATCCGGATACCCTCACGTGATTGTGCAAGGAAAAGGATGCTGGTAGACCTCCTTAATTCATATAATCTTATGCAAACCGTATTCTTTCCAACGAGAGTGCAAGGGAACAGTAGAACAACCATAGACAATATTTTTGTTCATTCGTCATTATTAGAAGGGCATTCTGTTAGCAAAAAGGTGAATGGCCTTTCAGATCATGATGCACAAATTTTAAGTCTAAAAGATTTTTGTGCTGCAACACATGTTAAATATAGTTACCAACTTTTTAGGAAAGCTGATCCAGTTGCTGTACAGACTTTTGTAAACCTTATCAAGGAACAAGAGTGGCAAGATGTTTATAGTGCTGATACAGTAGACGATAAATATAACGCTTTCCTCAAGACTTTTCTCGTGCTCTTTGAAAGTTGCTTTCCGTTAGAACGTTCAAAACAGGGTACTAGCACAAACAGGCAGCCTGGGTGGCTGACTAAAGGGATAAGAATATCTTGTAGAACAAAGTGGCAATTATATCAAAACGTTAGAAACAGTCAAAATCTAAATGCAGCAGCCCATTACAAACAGTATTGTAAGGTGCTTAAAAAAGTTATTAGGAAGGCAAAAAGTATGTGGTATGCAGATAGAATAGCTAAGTCTCAGGATAAAATTAAAACCATATGGTCAGTCGTAAAGGAAGTGGCTGGTCTGCAGAGACAGGTCGAGAATATAGAATCAGTGCGTAGTGGGGATGTCCGTGTTACTGATAAGTCGCAAGTATGTACAGTACTTAATAATCACTTTCTGAATATAGCAGGTGAACTAAATAGAAACCTAGTCCCAACAGGGAATCATATAGCGCTCTTAGAAAAAAGTGTTCCGAGACTGTTACCTGAAATGCTCCTCCATGATACTGACAAGAGGGAGATTGAGTTAATAATTAAATCACTAAAGACCAAGAACTCTCATGGATATGACGGGGTATCTAGCAGAATACTGAAGTATTGTTCCACGTATGTTAGCTCAGTACTTAGCCATATCTGTAACTTTTCCTTTAGGAGTGGTCGGTTTCCTGACCGATTAAAGTACTCGGTAGTGAAGCCACTTTATAAAAAGGGAGACAGGGATAATGTTGACAATTATAGACCTATTTCTATGCCATCGGTGTTTGCTAAAGTTATCGAGACGGTTGTATATACAAGGTTACTGCAGCATTTAAATTCACATAATTTGCTGTCAAATGTACAGTTTGGTTTTAGAAATGGCTTAACAACTGAAAATGCTATAGTCTCTTTTCTCTGTGAGCTTTTGGACGGATTAAATAAAAGGTTGCGAACGTTAGGTGTTTTCTTTGATTTAACGAAGGCTTTTGACTGTGTTGACCACAAAATATTACTGCAGAAGTTGGAACATTATGGAGTAAGGGGAGTAGCTTACAATTGGTTCGCCTCCTACTTTAAGAACAGAAAGCAGAAGGTAATCCTCCGCAATATTGAGAGTGGTAATGATGTTCAGTCCCAATGGGGCACTGTTAAATGGGGCGTTCCCCAAGGGTCGGTGCTGGGGCCACTGCTGTTTCTTATTTATGTAAATGATATGCCTTCTAGTATTACAGGTGATTCAAAAATATTTCTGGTTGCTGATGACACCACCTTGGTAGTGAAGGATCTTGTGTGTAATATTGAAACATTATCAAATAATGTAGTTCATGATATAAGTTCGTGGCTTGTGGAAAATAATTTGATGCTAAATCACAGTAAGACTGAGTTTTTACAGTTTCTAACCCACAATTCAACAAGAACTGACATTTTAATCAGACAGAATGGGCATGTTATAAGCGAGACGGAACAGTTCAAGTTCCTAGGCGTACAGATAGATAGTAAGCTGTTTGTGGAAAGCCCATGTTCAGGATCTTGTTCAGAAACTAAATGCCGCTTTATTTACCATTAGAACAGTATCTGAAATAAGTGACATTTCAACACGAAAAGTAGTATACTTCGCATATTTTCATACGCTTATGTCATATGGTATTATTTTTTGGGGTAATTCTTCTGATTCAAAAAGGGTAATTTTGGCTCAAAAACGGGCTGTTCGAGCTATGTATGGTGTAAGTTCGAAAACCTCTTGTCGACCCCCATTCAATAGTCTGGGAATTTTGACATTCCCCTCACAGTATGTATTTTCTTTAATGTCGTTTGTTGTTAGCAATATTAGCTTATTCCCAAGAGTTAGCAGCTTTCACTCAGTTAATACTAGGCAGAAATCCAATCTGCATGTGGAATGCACTTCCTTGACTCTTGTGCAGAAAGGAGTGCAGTATTCTGCTGCATCCATTTTCAATAAGCTACCACAAGAACTCAAAAATCTTAGCAGTAGCCCAAAACACTTTTAAGTCTAAACTGAAGAGTTTCCTCATGGCTCACTCCTTCTATTCTGTCGAGTAGCTCCTGGAAGAGCTAAAAAATTAAGCAAATTCCAGTGTTACATTCTTGATTTTCTTTATTTAAACTAACGACTTGTCGCCTGAATATGTTTCTTATATTTCATTTTATCAGTTTCTACAATCGTGTTATAATTTCATGTATTGACTCGTTCCATGACCATGGAGACTTCTCCTAAATGTGGTCCCACGGAACAATAAATAAATAAATAAATAAAAAATTAAAAAAGGCGTAACTGACCACCAAACGCCACGAGAGGCGGATCTGCCAGCATGAAAGCAGGGGTGGGGGGCGGGGGGGTTATGTCTCGTCACTAGGGAAGCAGTAAGGCAGACTGGGTCGGTCGGGAGAGCTGAAGTGACTCTGAATGTAGATTACTCATTGGATGTCACGTGACAAAAAAAATCATCAGGGTCCTCTGATGGAGACTGCAATCAGCTTACGGCATAGCTGCGAGTTGTTGGGGTACTGTATGTAGAACTGAACGACGCCAAGAACAGAAACTGAGCCCATACAGCAAGAGACTTGTAGGCTGTTCTGAGGGTAGTGTAGCCGCCATAATTGTTTGCCACAACCAAGCCTACAGCCACCAGATAAGACTTTTATTGTAAATTTACTTTTGTGAAGTGCGAACCATTAATTTAAGCTGTGTTTTAATATTCTTGAACTATAAAGAAAGTAGTTCACCCTGTCACTTCATCCTAATCATACAACTATATAGGGTTCCTTCCTGTTGTTTGATGAATCCGAATATTCTATTTTACAGACTTATGAAGTGCCAAGTTATTATAAAGAACCACCATTTAAATTGCTTTTGTGTTTTCTTAACAATTGCAAAGTGTTATAGTAAAATTTTGTTTGCGTAAAATTCAGTCAGAGTGTAGTCAAGTTACTAGACTCTAGTAAATGACTATACAGAGCTAGTTCAAAGAATAATAGCTTTTGAAAGTAAATTCCAGTAAGAAAGATGTTTTCTTGAAGTGAAATGATCAGTATAAAAAGTGTGTACTTTGGAATCTAAGTATTTTTAGTATTTAAGTTTGTTTATTATAGAAAATTCTTTTCTATATGTCCCCTCCCCCCCCCCCCCCCCCCTCCGGCCAAATTGTTTTAGGTTCCCTGAATTTATCTACTGTCTGTTTAATTTTTTTTTAAAAAAAAGTTATATGTAAGGGTGTAATAGCCAAAAAGAAATTCCATTGTCTGCACTGTCTGCACTAGCATTGTTTGCCCAGAGTAATATTTAATTTGAAGAACCAAATTAAACAGTAGCACGAAAATAGGCAAAATTCATACTTCTGCTTTTCTAATACTTCACTGTTTCATTGTCTGGATAGGCTGGCGACCATTGGTACATGTTTTAAACCAGTAAATGAACTTGGAACTGAGTTGTCCTAGTTTCAGTATAATACCATTCATAATGCATTTCTATTTAACCGCTAGGTTAAATCTTACATAAAGAGTTGAATAGTCTGATTTACTTATCCATTAGACACAACACACGGTCAAATCCTGTAAGAAGGGTAACTCTATTGATTAGCTTTTCCTATTAACAGGACTATCCTCCCATAGTGCACTTTATTTGGAAACTAAACTAAATTTTAGTGAGGGAGTTACGTGGCTTTTCTCGTAACAGGACTATTTGTTCTGTTGCGGTGTAGTATACGTCGCAACATACGGAAAGGTTTTCTGTTATTTAGGTAAAAGCATACCAAACTACAATAGTAGTGGTAGGGTTATATGGTCAGTACATGACTGGAAACAAATGATTTTGACTGGTAAAACACGCTATACCCTGTGGCAATTCGATGTAAGGTTTCAGGGTTGGCGAATTCCTGAAGAATTTTACCTGCCATTTTGTGTAATGCCAGCAGTGAAGTATGGAGGACATTGTGTTGGGGCATAGAGTGTTTTTCGTGCTTGGAGTGTTGTTCCCTTATTACATTTGAGAAAACACCAAATGTGGAATGATGTGAACATATTTCATAGCACTGCATACATGCAGTAGACGAAAAGTTCAAAAACGACGGTTGTTTGCATCAGCCTGACAACGCACAATGTCATAAGGCAGCATCTTTGAGGCAATGGTTTGTGGACAATAACATTCCTCAAATGGTTTTGCCTGCCTTAACACAGCGTAACACTTTTTGGATGAGTCATAACGTCGGCTTCGCCCCAGAGCCCAGTGAACAATGTAGGTACCATCTTTGGTTTGGGCTCTTGAGGAGCATGGGTTGACATTCCCAAACAGGCATATAGTCACCTCACTAAAAGTGTCCCCAACACAGTTCAATCTGTCATAAAGTTACAGTGTGCAGACATTCCCTATTAAGGTGCAGATATTTCAATTATGTCTGTTACTTAAAAAAAACATAACGTGTTTGTGAGAAGCTATTGCAAGATGATATCATCAAGCTTTGTGGTTCAAACGCTTGCAAGGTTGAGAATATACGTATCCTATAAATTCCAAAGAATATGTTTGAAGTGAGGCAATATTATCACTGTGGGTGAGCGCGTGCAAAGAGAGAGGCAGCTGCAAGTTGCAAGTTGGTGAAATGTGGATGCAATGTGTTGTTGCTCAAAGGCATAAAGGAGTGTGTACTACCGAAATGGTGCTTTCGATATGCCAAGGCACCGTAAGTGCATGAGCCAACATATATCTGATCACAGTACAAAGCTTGCAAGAAGAATTGGTAATTGAAGCACTCAAGAAGAGTACTGCGGGGCCAGAGTTCTATAAAGTTGTTCATCGTTGAAGAAGCGCCTGCTACTATTAATTATTGCCACATAATGCATACATCACACCACTTACAACTCGTCTGAAAGTAAGATGAAGCCATTTACTTTATTACTTTTGTATACAGTTTGCAAGCGTCATAGATGCAATATTTGAACATTATAGTGACTTCAGTTAAACAGTAATCAACTAGAGCGTCAACCGTTATGCTACGCCATTAATCATTAGTAGGATCTCATCCTTCCAGCATTGTTGCTGAGTGAATCTCAAATGAAACAGATAATACCATTTCAACTGTGAGAAATTTTATTACATTTTCCTTATCTGTAAAATACAGAACATTAGTTAACACGTGTCATTAAATCATTAACACACCAAAGAGTGAAGGCAGGTTCTATTTATATTGCCATGACAGAACTTGAATAACTCAGCAACAAGGTTATAACCTCCGCCATGAAACTAGTGGGAGCCTACAGGGGGAAAAAAGTCAGCAGCGAGACAACTTCTGTACTAATTTCTATGTGAGGGTAAAAGCAAATCTCTCAGAGCATTGTGTCAGTGCAACTTCTGTAGTTGCAACATGCTGGAAAAAAATGTTACTGAAGGTACGATAGAGTAAATTAAAGGATTGTGCTGAATTATTCCGAAAGCTAATTGTTCAGAAGTTGGGTACATCACAGTGTACACAGCAGGAGTACAACAAAGAAATATATATCATTGGAATTCAGCAGAAATTAAACCTGCTTCTTGGTCAAAACAGATCTGTTACCTGCTGCTGTCATTCTTTCCTTTGCAGTCAGGTGCAGAGTCGTTATCGTGGAGCGGAAAGGTTTGGTAATGGTGGACTATGGTAATATGATGTATAATGCATCAGTATAATGTGCAGTGTGCAAAGAAAAATAGTGATAGGACTTCTTGATAAAATATTTAGATTGCAACATTTGATGCGTGAAAGAACGCAAATTTGCGTACAGTGGTGTGCGGAGGGCGCACAATTCACATGTCACCAAACCAATCGCTTCTCAGCATTGTTTTCAACTACAATGTGAAAAAGAGCTTTACAGATTATTATTATTATGAATCATGCATGTTTTCATTGTTATCCGTGAGTGGTTGGTTGTGATTTCCCATCTGGGAATTCTATCTATTGTTACTGTGCTTTTTATTATGGTTCGACCAGCGCCCATTACCATTACCATAATAACATGGATGGTACTGGTTGTTATTCCATCTCTTTTAATGTGATTTTGGTGTACCACTATCTACATTTTGTGCATTGCACGTGGGAGGCCCTCCCGTCTGCGAAAGTTAATTTATACGATTCTCTCTTGTTCCACCAGTGCGGTACCATCGAGTGTTTGGTGAAGAGAATTGTGCTGTACTGCTATTGTTATGATTACTCAGTTTAGCATCCCCTTGAACGAGGGCAAGTGAGTCCAGCACAAACATAACCTGTTCATGGTCGTTTTCAGATACAGGGGTCAATTTTTCCCTTTAGCTTTAACACGCTAAGAACGTCTCGATTAGATATTGGCTAATCCCAATACCTTCTTTTCTTTACGAACCAAGACCTGCTCTTGCAGTATTTCATGAACACACCAAGACCAGTACTTACCTAAAAGCGCACCCTCAGATTGTGCACAATCTTAACAATTCTCTGCAGTAGCAGTGGCCCAGCTTCTCCCTGTGGGAAACCTGTGATGAAGTGAATTCTCTCTTGGCCAGTCCACGACCTCGGTAACACACCCTTAAATGACTTAATGAAAACAACGGGATGAATACATTTTTATCCGGTGTGAACACTTGAAACTGCCAATCTTTCAATAGACTTTGGTCCAGCAGAACGGATGACAGTTGAGGTGTTGCCCCATCCTATACAATGCGGGGCTCGGTGACATGTCTGTATTATTGAAGTTATTGCCACACCTTCCCTCAAACACTCCAGGGCTAATGTGATCGTCTTCTACGTTAACAATATTGGGGGTTGAATTAGTTACTGTTTGTCCAACCGATTTTGGCTCCTGTTAAATGTTACTGATTTGGAATGCGACATTTTCTCACCGCTTCGGTAAGTGTTCGCCTAACGCTATTGTAATCTCGTTTAACTCCACGTTCGTGGGTTCTCCCGAAGTTCCTCCCTGTGACAGTATCCCACTGACTGTTTGCTGAACAACCTACAGTAGTGCTGAATTTAACTTTTCATTAATATGGGTTTCCCTGTTTTAAATTCGCCCAGAACAGTGTTTGTCTAAACTTTCTCTTTGTGTGAAACTGAAGTTTAATCTTAGCCTCATGCTGTGCAGTGAAATCGTCCACCTTTGAGTCTAGCTTGCGGCTCTTTGATGAGTAATTGTCCATCGGACAATTGTTCATAGTGCGAGAAAGGCCATTGTAATCATCTTTCAATGCAATTATTTTGGTAGTGAAGGTGCCACAGTATGTAAAATTTGATAGAGTGGTGGATAAGATCGCTATTTGAGAAGAAACATCATTTTTGTTGGTCATTTCATCCAACTTCGTTGCAGTTACTTCAGCTGACATTTGCTTTATCGCTTCTGTTAAGTTACTAAGCATTTACGGTATTTTTATCTTGTGCTTGACTGGTGGTAGGACTAAGTGTAGGATTAATTACTTTGTTTCGATCAAGCGATAAAGTTTCCAGAGCTGAAGCGACCGCAGTAGCTACAGTCACATCAGTGGAATCATTCTCATTGTCACTAAATTCTGTTTTATGTATTGTCTCAAGTTACGTTTTACAGCATTTCCCTATCTTTACCACAAGATTTAAAATGACTGAAATAGCGTATATGAAATCATTTTATCCAGTTTAGTATCACCACACAAGTGATGACTATTGCTGAACGAGAATGTTCTGAAATATGACATTGGGATGAAACAGCATAACATCACTCACTGTGCCATTGCGCATGCATTGCAACATGAAGTCCGCCATTTTGCACAAATCAGATTCTCATTATTGTTAAGGCTAACCAGTATTGCAAAATTTGCCAAATTTCATCTACCAAGAAGTATTTATTTTGAGTGAGTTCATCTCTGGCATTAATTCTCTCTGTGCTCAGAGAAAGGAAAATAGACAATGCAATACTTTTATTATATAGCATAGCGTAAACAGCAAACGTCCAAAATTTAAAGTATATAATGCCTCTAATGGTATATTTTCCTTTTTGTTGTTTTATAATGATTTCTTTATATTTCCATTTATCTTTTCTTGGGGTTCATGAACAAATAAAAGAAAGTTAGAACAGAGTGAGAACACACAAGGTTCATATAACATGATTGTACAAGGGCTTGATGGTGTCGCCGAATGTGTTCTTTGTTTGGTTTCCTATAACCTGATTGGCAAAGGTCAACGCTAATTAACTCAGATACGCGTAAGGTATCGAATTTCTTTCTTAATAATTATTTCTCAACACAACCTACCTTGCAACACCATTACAAATTTTTAAGACTGTTACTGACCACTCTGTATGTATCATTAGAATTTCAAATTCCATTGCAATTAAATCTCCTACAAGATGGCTCGGATACCTGTTGGTATCATTCTTTCCTTGTAGTCAGGTGCAGAATCGTTACTGGGAAGTAGAAAAGTTTGGTGACGGTGGAGCTTGGTAATGTGATGTGTAATGCACCAGAATAACGTGCATTACACAAAAAAGCAGCGATCGTAAGTCGTGACTTGAAATTTATATTGCAAGGTTCCGTTTATAAAAATATTAAAATATGCATACAATCGACGCGTCACCAAACCGATAACTTCGCAACGTTATTGTAAATTGAAATATGAACAGCATCTTTACATTATATTAGTGAAGAACGGAGATGTATTTTCCAATCAGTAGAACCATAGCTCAGGTTAATTACTTCTATGTTAATGACAATATTACACAAGAAAAAAAATGGCGAACTTGCATTCTGCAAGACAGGAGTCAAGAGGGCGACAATAAGAAGGCTGTATACCTTCTATTGTTTTTAAAACAGATGATAGTCGATAGTCAGTCGTAGAAACATTCAGTACCACGATATCAGTTAAGCTGAACCTCTGAATGATTGGCTCTATGAAATTACAAAATACCTGAATTTATTACAGTATATTATTCATTGAAACTACAGTCCCACAGTTTATTAGTATTATCACAGCTTTCTGATCTCAGAGATATGTTCTATGACTTATTTACGATTCGATCATGTTTTATAATAAATGCTAGTGTCTCAAGACTGTCTTTTACTTTCTCCCTCCTGTCGAAGCCGTCTTAATGAACGGATGTAATAAAAGGCGATGTTGTATCACAACTGTTCAACTAGCTTCACTTATACAAATCTGAAGATTTACTTTATTCTCTTGTATTATTTAATATACTCCTTGTCCTCATCCAATAATTTTTAATTTTAATGTTTTTCAGCAAAAATTCATTCTTAATACGGTGATATAATGTATGGGCCGCCATGGTCGCAGCCTTAAGTGCTCAGAGCATGTTCCAGAAAAGGAACCTATCTTCATTTAATTACCTGATAACTAAGTCCGCTACCGATTTATGAGCGTCATTTTACTACAAAACTAATTCTGACGCACAAAACTGATTAATCATCTTTCCACGGTCACACAGATAGGCTTACAACATGGCTTCGCCGATTTTCGTCGTTCATCTCATCATTATAATCACCGTTTCTCTCTTTTGACTTTATATTCACTACAGTCAATAACAACAGCGTACTAAACGGAAAGAACGATCGTAAAACAAATCCATCTTCCTCTTTCATACACACCTCCGTCTTCAGTTCTCGGATGTCGTCTACAAATTCATCGGATGTTCTATTAACTAAATCATCTACAAGTACCTTCTACGGTCAATTTTCACAGAATGATTTTACGTACTCTATTCTCAAAGGTCAAAGTACTGTTTCGGAATGTCACAGCCTAGGTTTCATGGCCTGTCACATTCTGTCGTGCACCTGTTTCGCTTTACTTTACGCCCCAAGAAGTTCAGTGGTAGTGGCACTGAGGTTGGATGCTATGGGGAAAGATGTGTAAATCATTTGAACCTGGCTGTGCTCAAAATGGTTCAAATGGCTCTGAGCACTATGGGACTTAACATCTGAGGTCATCAGTCCCCCACAACTTAGAACTACTTAAACATACCTACTGGTAACTTAAGGACATCACACACATCCATACCAGAGGCAGGATTCGAACCTGCGACCGTAGTGGTCGCGCGTTTCCAGACTGAAGCGTCTAGAACCGCTCGGCCACAGCACTGGCTGGCCTGTGCTAATGAATCAGTTATACGCTGTGTTACTTGTGGTTTGTAAATTATCAATACTTCTAAAAGTTGTGTTTTTCGTGTATTCTATTCAAAATCATTTTCTTTCAATCAATCGAATTTTTATCCGTCCCTGAAGAAGCATCTGTTGCCTTACTTAATTGAAGAGAGTGGTTGAGTAAAGTACCTAATACAAAAACACTACTCGAAATGTCATTTGGTGACTGCAAAATAACGGAAGTCTACAATTGTGTCGTTTCTTTGTAAAAATTCACAGCTTTTTATCGAAAATTCAACATGAACCGTTCACAGAGCCAGCACACTCATTGACCTGTGGCATCTGACGGTTGCTCGCATGACGGACTGTATATTTTTCTTACGCACGTTTATCGTTGTTTTAGTGCACAATGGACTCGCATTCGGGAGGACGACGGTTCAATCCCGTCTCCGGCCATCCTGATTTAGGTTTTCCGTGATTTCCCTAAATCGCTTCAGGCAAATGCCGGGATGGTTCCTTTGAAAGGGCACGGCCGATTTCCTTCCCCATCCTTCCCTCACCCGAGCTTTCGCTCCGTCTCTAATGACCTCGTTGTCGACGGGACGTTAAACACTAATCTCCTCCTCCTCCTCCTTGTTTTAGAAAAGTAAGTCACATTTCAAAGCAAGCAAAAGCTCCTGGTGAAATAAATCTTTAGTATCTGCCAGATTCGATGAACCGATCACGGTCAGCTACCATATGATCACCTATCATGGTCTCTATGGCAACGTTCTAACTGTGGCGTCAGAAGTAAAGTATAAATCATGCTGCCTCACTGTAATTGAAATGGCGAATAACGGCAGTTTCAGTGACCGAAAATGGTTTTTATTTTATGTTTGATATCATGCCGTGGAACCTGTTGCACGAGGGTCACTAGAAAAGACATGAACAATGTTTTCAAACATGCAATTTGTTTTCAATACCTTTAATATTTTTAAAGTTTATTTAGAAATTCTTGAGAGAGAAAAATGTCATTTTTCCACACGCAGCCGTTTCAACAATGTTACGCCAACGTGGAACTGAGGCCTGTGTACGAGGACGGTAGAAATCAGGACATGCACGGTGGAGACTCTCTTTCGCAGCCTTCACTAGGAAGTCACCATCTTCAGTCTCGTTCCGCGAATGAGTTCCTTTAGCTTACCGAGGAGGTCGTAGATACGCAGGACTTCAGGATGGATGTTTCAGTGTTGCCCAAACAAGCCTTGTGATGTCGGTAGTGGTTTTCTAACTGGCATGTGACTAGGTGTTATCATATAACAACAAAACATCGTGTTTTTACAGATGTTGTCGAACATATACGTCTGACTCAAAGTGATTCTGTGTGGCATGATGCCCACAAACAGTCGAAGTACAGAGTAGCCACAGCTTTTTCTACTGCATAAGTGGTTCTGAATTTCTTCTTCTCCGACGGGTTTGTGTGATACCACACCATCGATTGCCGTTTCGTCTCCAGTTCAACGTGATGCAGCAAGGTTTCATCTCCCATCTCGCTGCACACACCTACGTCTACATCAACATACATACACCGCAAGCTCCCACACAGTGGGTGGCGGAGGGTAGGCTATACCACTATTAGTCGTCTTCTCTCCTGTTCCACTCACAGATATACAGAGAGGGAAAAGCGACCCTGTGTATGCTTCCAAAGGAGGCTTAATTTCTCGTATCTTATCTTCGTGGTTCTTATGCGCAATGTATGTTGGCGGCAGAAGGATCGATCTGCAGTCAGCTTCAAATGCCGGTTCTCTGAATTTCCTCAATAGTTTTCCTCGAAAAGAACGTCGCCTTTCTGCCAGGGATTCCGATCTGAGTTCCCCAAGCATTTCCGTAACACTTGCGTGTTGTTCGAACCTACTGGTAGGGAATCTAGCTGGTCACCTTTGAACAGCTTCGATATCTTCCCTTAGTAATACCTTGTGCGGATCCCAAACACTCAAGCTGCACTCAAGAATAGGTCACACCAGCGTCCTATATGCAGTCTCCTTTGCAGGTGAACCACCCTTTCCTAAAATTCTTCCAATAAACCGAATTCGACCATTCATTTTCTCTAGTACAGTCCTCACGCTCTCCTTCCAATTATGATAACTTTCCAATGTTACCGCCTGATATGTGAACGACGGGATCGTGCAAAGCAGGACATATTCCTTCGTGTTCCTTTCGGTCATCAGACAACATCCCGCGAATGCCCCTGGTGAAACTCTTTTTCAAATTCAGCTGTCCCAATACTCTGCAAACACTGGCTTCTCGTACTCCCATGTGCCAACTTTAGTTGCTACGTAAGTTCTTTGGCAAACCAACTGAAGTGTTGAGTCAACAGTATTTTGTTATGCTATGATTGAAATAACTGTAACTGACATTTCAGTGAATCGTGTGGTAGGGACCACCCATCAGACGGTTGTAGTTCCCTCTCAAGCTGTATGTGCCCACTGTCTTGTACTTTGGTGCTTATAGAACCTTCATCTAGTGCCTCTGTTGGTCCATCATGGCCAGGGAATATCGGCTGGTTAAGTAATCCTCAATGTCAGTAAAATTCACCAACAGCTTTCTACTTTAAGAAATTATTTTGTGTTATTGAGAAGGCTACCAGTTTCGGCATTTCATTATACCATCTTCAGGCCCCATACACCATCCAAATAAACGAACTTGTCGTGTACGACAAGTTGGATAGATGCTGGGGGCTGAAGATGGCATAACGAAGTGCAGAAACTGGTAGCCTTCAAAATAAAATAAAATAATACCTTAAAGTACACGGCTGTTAGTGGATTTTATTGACATTGACAAATATGTCTGGCTGCACGCTGAGAACCCTCCCCCCCCCCCCCCTCCCACTCCCACCCCCACCCCCTCCCTGCTGCTGTAACCTGTCAGTCACAAAGTTATTTTAGTTGGAGTGCACATCATTCAAGTATGTAATAGCACACGTGGATAAATGGAGCCGCATGGAAAGAAAGAGAGAGACAGGGTCAATGTTCAGACTGAATGGTTGTCACGTTCACAGCCAACTAACACCTGCAGAATCTCCTACAAGGAAGTGCGAGTAAACAAGGGGTACTGAGAATGCCTATCGAGGCCGCAACATACCTAGCAGTTGCGTTCCCATACACCTCCACACTTTTGAATCTAGCTCAGACAAGTTATAAGAAGCGAGGAAAACATTGATAATCCATTGCCGAGAGTGTGTCCTTCACCAAAAAGACACTTTATGTCTGGAGTTGCCTCACCACTTGGGCTAACCGAGCAAGTTCCCCAGGTAAGTTCCATATGTCAAACACCTATCTATTTCATCTCATAGATTATTAATTATTTTACTTACACTCGTACATCTCGTGATTTCCATGTAGGTTTTAGAATCAAGACAACGATAATTTGTCTATTGCAAAACGGCGGAAGCAAAATTGTAGACCTAACATAAATATAGAATACTACTAACAATTAAATGGACAGGTTAAGTATGGTTATAACGGCAGACAAGAAACCTGGCACGTTAGTAGTTTCAGTTGTTTCAGTTTCGTCGCAAGCCCTTATTTGCCTTATATATACATATGTATCTGATGACGAATGAACAATCTATGAGAAGAAATAGATAGAAGTGCGACATATGGCAGTCATTTTCTTTTCAGGGAGTGTGCTCAGACACCTTAAGTGGTAAGGTAACCACTCATCACAGGCGGTAAATCTAGATGAGAGTGTCAGTCTGACAAAAATTTTGATATGTCGCTCCAGGAATTAAATCTACTCCTATCACATGCAAGTTGCATTTCAGGAATAAATTTCAATGTTTGAAACTGAAGCCCCTCATAAAATACTAGGTCTACAACTTTGCTTCCGCCGTTTTTTCTCGAAGTTCGGGGCTTTATTGTCAAAAACTTACAAAAAAATATATGATTCGTAGTACTGCCCATCGCTGGCCACTACATTCTTCCATCTTTCGGATAGCATACGAATCCCATGGCGGATTCGGAAGTGCTGGTCAGCCAGACTGTAAGCCACTGATCGAAAAAGATTGTAGTCAGAGAGACCAACGTATGGAGAATACGGCGGGAGGGATAGGACTTGTCATTTCAACGTTTCCATGTACATTTTGATGGGTTTTGCGACATGGGTTCGAGCAGTGACCTGCTGCAAAATTACCTTTACGTGTCTATCGATGTACTGTGGCCGTTTGTGCTTCAGTGCTGGGCTCAAACACATCAATTGCTTTCGATAATGATGTCCTGTGACCGTCTTCGTCTGTTTCTGTAGCTACGAAAACGTTCTGTCTTCCACCGCCATGCTAGTCTTCGACATCACAATCTACGTTCTTAAGGCGTTGAAAACATTCTCTGCACGTTCTTTCACTAATAGGTCCCTCACCTTTGGTCGCACCAAGCATTTTAAAAGCCACAGCAGTAGTTTTCTTCTTGTTAAACGAGAAAATTGAAACTTCCCAAAAATGGCCAGAAATGGGTACGTAAGTTGATAATACTTAATCGAGAATAACCTTATGATGCAGTCACAGATCTACCAATATATTTATGGCATTATGTCTACAGATGCCTAAGCATATTGTATTACACCTATGATCAACCATCTGAACCCCACTTGCCGCTACTCCCGTCTACTGCAAAACGGCGGAAGCAAAGTTGTAGACCTAATATAAATATAAGATACTAAAAATTAAATGGACAGGTTTAGTATGGTTATAACGGCAGACAAGAAGCATGGCACTGATAAACTTTTAGGGAAAGAAGCGACACAATGGTGGTGCATGTGCCGAGAAATCAGTGAGCTTTTAATTTCATACTATGAAGAAAAATGGAGGCAAAAGAACGTTGGAATATTGAGATAAGTTACTGTGGAGGTTCGCCTTGTAATGTATGCAGAGATGAAGCGTCTGACTGAAAGTGGAAACGACTGTCAAACAGTATATCAGTCCAAATGCAGCTGAGTGCATACAAAACTGAAAATGAATGGGAAAGCAAAAACATTCGGAAATGTTACACGCAGATGCAAGTGACAGAAGATTGAAATCTGCAGGCTGAAAGGAGTGATTGTGGTAGAAAAAAGAAGTGATTCGAAAAGAGCAAGGTGTTGGTGTCAAGGAGGCGCTATAAAGCAAAATCGAATAAGGGTACATGCTGGAAGCCTTTGGGTCCAGCTTACCACTACACCGGCACTCCTGTTCGCCTTGAGAGCCATCTTCTGGAGAAATGGTTTGTCGTTTCTCCAGAGAACCACTCCCTTCGGTCCATCTCATACAAATACGTCACAACATCTATCCCCCTCGTTCCAGTGGTGCATTCGGGCCTGACTTTATTTTCGTGGACGATAAATCAAGACTGATCGAAGAACGTAGGTGGAAGAGCTCTTGGAACGAGAGGATACTCGGCGAATGGAATGGGTGGCCGTTTTCCAGACTATAATCCCCTCAAGCACATGTGAGACGCATTGGGGAGGTGTACTGCAGCACATCCACACACACACACACACACACACACACACACACACACACACGACCATCCATCAGTTGTCAGGAGTGGAACGCCCTACCATAACAACTCCGTAACGACCTTGTGGCCAGCACTGGAGCTCACTGCAGGGAATGAATTGCCGGCTATGGTGATCACACACTCTACCGAGCGCCATGTGCCACCGTTTTTAATAACCAGTAGTCGATCCTGGGTCGCAGGGACTTCACTGTAATTATTGTCACACCACTATTTTTTCCGAACTACAGTTCTCTGTATTTCGAAAAAATGGGTACTCAGAGTGGCAGATTCAACGTGCTCTCCGCCCAACCACTGCAGCACAACCTGTTGAGATGGATGAAGTCACGAGGGAGGAGGTAGGCACCGCATTTATTCCATACACAGGCGCACTCTCGGGGAAAATTGCCCGCATTCTGAAGAAACACCGGGTCGGAACTGTGTTTTGTCCTCCAAATAAAACTCGTACACTGGTGGGGAGCGCCAAAGATGACCTCGGTTTGAGGAAGGCCGGCGTGTACCAGATTCCGTGTCAATGTGGCAAGTCGTATATTGGTCAGACGATGCGTACCGTCGAGGATCGATGCCGTGAACACCAGAGGCACACTCGACTGATGTATCCGAGCAAGTCGGCGGTCGCTGAACATTGTTTGTCGGAAAATCACGCCATGGAGTATGACCGCACGAGGATTCTGGTACAGACGTCGAGATACTGGGACAGCGTTGTTAGAGAGGCCATCGAAATTCGCACCAATGACGACCTCATAAACCGTGACTGTGGCTATAATCTTAGCAAGGCTTGGGAACCAGCGATCGGGTTAATCAAGAGTAAATCGAGCAAACGTATAGTTGTGACGACCACGGCGAACAGAGCCATCACACCGACGTCATCTCAGACGCCGTCGCAATCTGTTCGACCGCGCGACCGTGGCGCGGGGCGCGGACGGCGGAGGGAGCGCGCCGCGGGCGGAGGGTATTTAAATCTGCCGCCGCCGCGACCGAACCCAGTTCCCTCTGAGCAGCCATAGCGTACGGATCTCCGTGCCGGCACGTTCACAGGAGCTCAGTCCGTCAGTTCACCTGATGATGGCGACATGTATGATCGCCGAAATATTGTGCCCGTTGGACACTATAGACCGGTAGCACACCCGTGGATATTTTGATTATCAAATACGCCGGGAGAGACTCAAGAATAATTTCTCAAAAATATATTTGCCACTGAGTTAACGAGTTAACAGTGTGCTACGAAACTAACAGCGCCATGGTTTGGTTCTTTGGTGTAGCCTACTACGCCGTGATGACTAAAACATCTGAACTACTAGGCCGAGCAGACGATTTTAGAAAAAGCTTTAAATCAAGATATCATTTTTCCCGTGTTCCACTTTTGATGAAATAAAGCCTGTATGTTGCGCCAAGTGACTCTCAAATTACCTTTGAAAATCCGATAACTGTGACGGAGTGGTCTGCTGACTGGTGCAAATGGCTCTGAGCACTATGGGACTTAACATCTGAGGTCATCAGTCGCCTAGAACTTAGAACTACTTAAACCCAACTAACCTAAGAACACCACACACATCGATGCCCGAGGCAGGATTCGAACCTGCGACCGTAGCGGTCGGTAGTATAAAAATTCGTCTAGTTGTTTTGGAGATCAGTGTGTTCGAACAGAGAAACTGACAGACATGACAGTTTTAGATAAAAATTTAAGTTACGATTTCTATTTTTTAAATTTTTTATTATTTTTTATTTTATTTTTCATGATCTTACTCGGTGAAAGAGAATAGATTGCCCCAAATCTTCGCTCAAGTTAGTTGTGAAATTTCCATGAAAATTCGTCTAGTAGTTTTAGAGATTAGAGAGTTGAAACAGACAAACAGGCAGACACGAGGGTTTTATAGTTTTATTATTAGCATAGAAGATAGATATAGATTGAATATTTTCAAGTTAAATTTTTTTGTAGCTTGTAAATGTGACTAAAACAATTAGCTACTCAAACTGAGAAACGTAACAAATCCAGAGGCAATTATTCGAGTTACATTGTGCATCTGACAAATCGATCACCATATAAAAGAAGCAAAGAAGCTTCCATTGTCAGGGTAACAACCAAAAGTGTACAATCCAATGTCTGAATCACCGCTAAAATATATGTAGGACTGGTTTCCTTGCAGCGTGACAGAGAGCAGAATTTGGTGATCAGAGGAGTTTAGTAGTCTGCTCTGCGAAAACGTCCCACAGAAGCATCGATATTTCCTGAGACTGGGAGAAACGAAAGATATTTGACAAGACGTAGAGCGCTTCTTGAAAGGATATCTGTGTTCTGAAATTTACACAGTGTATACGGCGTGGTAGTATTAGGAGAGACAGAGAGAGAGAGAGAGAGAGAGAGAGAGAGAGAGAGAGAGGATTTAGGAGAAGGCGAAGACCATACAGTGTTCTTTAACGGGCTAGCAGTTGCGTTAAACCCCTAAATATCGCGCCGAGGACATAAACCGTGTGATTTATTCCGCCGGCTGCAGTCTTTTATTGTTTCCCGGCGACCGGCGCTGCGAATGTATTTGTTTCTGTCGCGCCGGGGCGCTGGGCGCGGGCTCGTTATATTTCACGGCCGTTTAGCCGTTGTGCGGACGCGCGCAGTCGCGCCCTGTCCAACTGTCCACCTGGCGCGGGCCGCCGGTGACGTATGCCGCGCCGCCGCTGCTGCCACCTGGCGGCCGCCGCCAGAAATCACGTCTTTATGGCCGCGGCGGAGCGGCGGCGCTCGTGAAGAACGCCCGCCTGCCACGACCGCCTTCCGCCGCCGCTGTCAAATTAAACGGCCGTGAGATGGGCCGCGGCCGTACCTCAGAAAAAAAAAAAGTAATCTGCCCGTAATTTATCTGCGGCCCGGCGGGCGTCCCCAGCTCGCCGAGGAGAGCGTCCACGAGGCACTGGGCAATCGTAATGACAAATCGAACTACAATTACGATCTGTGACCAGTATTTAAAGTGATTCACGAGCCTTCTGGTGTCGCACATGCTCTCGCCCTTAATAAGGAAGAGAAACTTAGCGTCGAGCTGCATCGTAATGTGTGTTATTATCTACTACAGTTCGAGAGCCATGCAAAATCGAGCACTTATTTATCAGTGTCTGCTTGGGTAACCTGCTCCACCGAACAAAGAATGGATTCCGTTCGTGTATGTGGGACGGTAATCAATTACAGCAAAGTAGTACAAATGAAACGACTGAGACACAGTAATCGAGCTAGCTATCCCAGTGGCTACGGCACTGAACACGTGCGATCACTGACCAACAAAACATTCAAAATTTATACAGTCATAGTTGATGTACTACACGGTTCTGTTTTGGGTTCTTCATTTCTGATACACATAATCTTCCACTTTCATTGGCAAAAAATACAAATTTTGTCCCACTTTTCCTATGTTACATGTACACGGAAAAAATTTGTAACACCCTTCATTTTCGTGAAGGAATTCTGGCTTGGATTTTCCGTTTTTAGCCTACGGATAACCTGGATATTTTCATTTCGTTGTTGATTTATATCTGCACAGAATGGAAGCAATTCCATTTGATCAGAAACTGTGACATTGACACATATTTCTTTTAAATGTAAAGGCATTAACATGTATTTCATTTAAATGTAAAGTTCACGGTCATACAAACTGCTCTAGTGCATTACTAATACTATTACTCTTCATAATTTTATTCCTGGGCATTTATATTAATGCCAATCTTGATTAAAGTATTTGTTCATAAGTTGACTGAATTATACATTGTCGGTACCGGTTTGAATCGAAGGTTTAACAGCTGCGTGTGCTTGTAGGCTGAATAAGAGAAGTAGGCTTGTCTCCGCTTGATGGAATAATTTACTTACGAAACCCTGCGGTCGGAACAGACAATATTACACTGAAAGCGATAACTCATGCGAATGCGTGAGAAAAGTTCAGTACGGTAAATTATTCCGAATCTAACACACTTGGATTCACGCTTTCGCCAAGGAGTAGAACACTGAACAGAAATCAACAATCCAAGCGTCTCTGGCGTCCAGAGGGAAAGTTTAGCGGCACTGTACTTTCAAACGCCCGCGCATAACACGGCACTGGACGATGACAGAAGACGCCACATACATTAATATACGAATAGAAATAAGTGTTCTTGTAGTAATTTATTTATTTATTTGTTTTGGGCTCTCATGTTAACTCCAGTTTTGATTGGAGTATTGCGATTACTGAAGAATGGGATACAACCCGTCGACTTTGACCAATGACGTCAGAAGTTACCAGAGATGACGTATTGCACAGATTTAACAGCAAAGACGAGTATTGAGAAACAAAGGAATGTAGGACAGGGAAAACAGATGGTAGACATATAGCACGTACATTCATATTTCGAACATAAGGTTAAGCACATCGCTTCTTAGAATCCTAGTATCCTATTCTTCAGTCGACTTGATCTATCTATTCCTTGTAGCAGGGTTCGTCAACTGCAGTACGAATACAAATTTTACAGCTGTCGATTTTTTTCACCTTCGTTAGCACTAGTATTACTACAATATTTTTCAGGTGAAAAGGCCGCACACGAAAAATTTTAAGCCCGTACCTCCGGTCAACTGAAGAATAGGATACTAGCACTAGCAAAGACGAAAAAAGTAACATACGTAACAATGGCGTCCTGTAACACATTTGAACTACGAAGGTAGTATACTTTCCTTTATTTGACCTATGGAGGTCAACCGCAGTACAGGATACAAATTTTACGTATGTCGCTATTTTTCGCCATCGCTAGCACTAGTATCCCATTCTTCAGTTAACCTATATGGGTCAGCTGAAGTACGGGATACAGATTTTAGTGTTGAAGGTTTTTTCACCGGCGCTAGTACTGCTATGATAATTTTCAGTCGATACCGCTAGCATCGAAGGCCAAAAAAAAATCGTATCGCGTACTTCCGTTGACCTATACATGTGCTCGTAAGAGCGTTGCTTGTAGTAGCGGAGACGAAAAAGCAACAACTGTAAAATTTGTATCCCGTACTTCATTTGACTTACATTGGTCAGCTGAAGAATAGGATACTAGTGTTAGCGAAAGCGGAAAAGTCGACATACTTTAGATTTGTATCCCGTACTGCTGTTAACCTGTAGAGATCAGCTGAAGTTTGGGATACAACTGATATATATATCAGCTCAGGTATTTACTGCTAACGCTACTTCTGTCACTTTATTCTTTTCCTTTCCTTTTTTACCATTAGCCCATTCTTCAGTTGAGCAAATAAATCCACACCTACAAACGAAAATCAAAAAGCAAGAACTGTCCAGAATGAAAAAGTTCTTCCAAAATATGTCAAACTCACTAAGAATGAAAATAAGTACCGAATGAATGGGAACGAACAAATCCAAACCAAAAATCGCATGCAACGTCTAGCCCTGTCTTTTAAAAACACATTCATTTATATCAATTTACAATGATGGCGCCTCGCCACAGAAGATAACCGATTTATTATCTATAGCTCGAAAATAAAGACATGTCTGTGAGTTAACTGTGACGTCATTGGTCAAAGCCGACAGGTTGTATCCCCTTCTTCAGTTGACCCGAAGTACTTGCCCACATATCGACTTTAATACATGGAAACAAAAACAAATAAAATCTCTGAGCAAAGTTCCCGCTCGTGTATGTGGGACGGTAATCGATTACAGCAAAGTAGCGCAAATAAAAGGACTGTGACACGGTAATCATATCTTTGTGTCACGATCTTTGTAACAAGCAACGGCTGTATTGCACATGGTGAATGCTGGCAAAGTTTCGTTATCACAGTGTGTATACACATACATATTGTGCAAAAGCGTGCTGCCAAGTGGCCATTACAGTGGAAGCTGACAGATGGATACTAAAAAAAAAAGCCGCCCATACTATCGCTGTAAGTACGAAACTAAATTCTGTTCCATCTTCTTGTCACAGAGCCAGCACCCAGGATTATGCTTGAAACAGACTACAACTTCCGGAGAACCATGTGAAGATGAGCCCGAAAAGGATTGAAAACCGGTTCATGGAATAATAAACAACTATTTAAAAAAAAGTGGCTAGTCGCAGTTAACGTTGAATAATTTACGTTGAATATACTGTCACGGTAACTCCGCTGCGCCGATCCCAAACCCAGGGCCTCACCACAAAAAATGGTTCAAATGGCTCTGAGCACTATGCGACTTAACTTCTGAGGTCATCCGTCGCCTAGAACTTAGAACTAATTAAACCTAACTAACCTAAGGACATCACACCCATGCCCGAGGCAGGATTCGAACCTGCGACCGTAGCGGTCGCTCGGCTCCACACTGTAGCGCCTAGAACCGCACGGACACTCCGGCCGGCGCCACACCACACAAGAGGTGAGGAAGGTGGAGGGAGAGGAGTGACAACCTCGTTAAAAAACCAAGGTTCACCTGGCCATGGTGATAGTACCTTGTAAGGGCTCCTTGCTAGAGCTACAGTGAAGACTTTAACGGTAGTGAAGGCGGAACTAGTACACAGGGTGGTCCATTGATCGCGACAGCGCCAAATATCTCACGAAATAAGCGTCAAAAGAAAAATTACTAAGAACGAAATTTGTCTAGCTTGAAGGGGTAAACCAAATGGCGCTATGGTTGGAGCGCTAGATGGCGCTGTCATAGGTCAAACGGATATCAAATGCGTTTTTTAAAATAGGAACCCCCATTTTTATGACATAGTCGTGTAGTACGTAAAGAAATACGAATGTTTTAGTTGGACCACTTTTTTCGCTCTGTGATAGATGACGCTGTAAAAGTGACAAATATATGGCTCACAATTTTAGACGAACAGTTGGTAACAGGTAGGTTTTTTAAATTAAAATACAGAACGTAGGTACGTTTGAACATTTTATTTCGGTTGTTCCAATGTCATACATGTACCTTTGTGAACTTATCATTTCTGAGAACGCATGCTGTTACATCGTGATTACCTGTAAATACCACATTAATGAAATAAATGTTCAAAATGATGTCCGTCAACCTCAATGCATTTGGCAACACGTGTAACGACAATCCTCTCAACAGCGAGTAGTTCGCCTTCCGTAATGTTCGCACATGCATTGACAATGCGCTGACGCATGTTGTCAGGTGTTGTCAGTGGATCACGATAGCAAATATCCTTCAACTTTCTCCACAGAAATAAATCCGGGGACGTCAGATGCGGTGAACGTGCGTGCCATGGTATGGTGCTTCGACGACCAATCCACCTGTCATGAAATATGCTGTTCAATACCGCTTCAACCGCGCGCGAGCTATGTGCCGGACATCAATCATGCTGCAAGTACATCGCCATGCACTGAAACATCTTGTAATAACATCGGTAGAACATTACGTAGCACATCAGCATACATTGCACCATTTAGATTGCCATCGATAAAATGAGGGTCAATTATCCTTCCTCCCATAATGCAGCACCGTACATTAACCCGCCAAGGTCGCTGACGTTCCATTTGTCGCAGCCATCGTCGATTTTCCGTTGCCCAGTAATGCATATTATGCCGGTTTACGTTACCGCTGTTGGTGAATGATGCTTCGTCGCTAAATAGAACGCGTGCAAAAAATCTGTCATCGTCCCGTAATTTCTCTTGTGCCCACTGGCAGAACTGTACACTTCAAAGTCACCGCCATGCAATTCCTGGTGCATAGAAATATGGTACGGGTGCAATCGATATTGATGTAGCATTCTCAACACCGACGTTTTTGAGATTCCCGATTCTCGCGCAATTTGTCTGTTACCGATGTGCAGATTAGCCGCGACAGCAGCTAAAAGACCTACTTGGGCATCATCATTTGTTGCAGGTCGTGGTTGACGTTTCACATGTGGCCGAACACTTCCTGTTTCCTTAAGTAACGTAACTATCCGGCGAACGGTCCGGACACTTGGCTGATGACGTCCAGGATACCGAGCAGCATACATAGCACACGCCCGTTGGGCATTTTGATCACAATAGCCATACATCAACACGATATCGACCTTTTCCGCAATTGGTAAACGGTCCATTTTAACACGGATAATGTATCACGAAGCAAATACCTTCCGCACTGGCGGAATGTTACGTGATACCAAGTACTTATACGTTTGTGACTATTACGGCGCCATCTATCACAAACCGAAAAAAGTGGTTCACCTAAAACATTCATATTTCTTTACGTACGAATATGTAATAAAAAAATGGGGGTTCCTTTTTAAAAAAAACGCAGTTGATATCCGTTTGACCTACGGTAGCGCCATCTAGCGGGCTAACCATAGCGACATCTGGTTTCCCCATGCAAGCTAGACGAGTTTCGTTCTTTATAGTTTCTTCGTTTGATGCTTATATCGTGAGATATTTGGCCCGGTCACTATCAATGGACCACCCTGTATATACTTGAATATTTCTGGTATCTCAAGTGCAGATTTTTCAGCGCTCTTTTAACTTTAGGACTCTGTATTTCAGAATGAATAAAAATGGGCTTGTACTACAATTGAAATAAGCCCATCAATTAGAAGTAAGAGATCCCGGTCTGGAAACGACTGAGTCGAAAATTATAAGTGAAAATCGTTTTGATATCTCTGACTGTGGAATACATGTACCAGTACTGTTGTTGTTAAGACTAAGGTGGGCAACTTTTAGAGGTGGTAGTATGGACCTAAAGAAGATGAAAATGTCTAGTAAACATGGGCACTAAAATGCATACCTTAAGAACTATGCGCACATGTTCATCTTCGATACGCATCTCTTGTACTCTTGTACTGCAAGCTCTTTGGTTTACGTATTTTTGGAGGAGGTAGCAGGGCCAAAACCAGAAAAGAAAGGTCCAGTAAACATGGGCTCCAAATTGCAAACCGTAAGAGCTACGGGCACTTGTTGAGTCGATGAAATGTGTTTCACAGCAGCAAAAATGAACAAATGCTGATAAATCCTAAGGTATGCATTTTAGCACCCATGTCCAGTGGACATCTTTTCCTTCTTTTTCTTCTGTTGGGTTAAGTGATCTTTTGTTAAGAGCGTGGAGAAATATTTGAGTTAGTCTGTACGAATGTTAACTTTCCCTAGGATTCCTAATGTTCCTGCGTATCGGCACGAAGACGAAGATCGTAAGAACAAAGAAGGCGGTGAGACGACGCCAGCCAACAGCCCGCTGGCAGGGACCGCATCACGACAGGGGCGGCCTCTATACGAAGGGAATACAAGGGCCTCTCCTGCCAGCCTCGGCCGGACAGTATGCGGACAGTATGCGGACAGTGTTAGGTCAGTGCTCGGAGAGAACTACGTGTGATCCATACCAACTGCTTACATGGACCTTGCATACAGCAAAGGACTTTGATTGTTTGCATGTCGCCCATCGCTTGCGACATCACTGTAAATTCAAGTTAAATATTATCAATCTGCTTTATTTGTAATGTTGTTGTTGTGGTCTTCAGTCCTGAGACTGGTTTGATGCAGCTCTCCATGCTACTCTATCCTGTGCAAGCTTCTTCATCTACCAGCACTTACTGCAACCTACATCCTTCTGAATCTGCTTAGTGTATTCATCTCTTGGTCTCCCTCTACGATTTTCACCCTCCAAGCTGCCCTCCAATGCTAAATTTGTGGTCCCTTGATGCCTGAGAACATGTCCTACCAACCGATCCCTTCTTCTAGTCAAGTTGTGCCACAAACTTCTCTTCTCCCCAATCCTATTCAATACCTCCTCATTAGTTACGTGATCTACCAACCTTATCTTCAGCATTCTTCTGTAGCACCACATTTCGAAAGCTTCTATTCTCTTCTTGTCCAAACTAGTTATCGTCCATGTTTCACTTCCATACATGGCTACACTCCATACAAATACTTCCAGACTTCCTGACAAATCTATACTCGATGTTAACAAATTTCTCTTCTTCAGAAACGATTTCCTTGCCATTGCCAGTCTACATTTTATATCCTCTCTACTTCGACCATCATCAGTTATTTTACTCCCTAAATAGCAAAACTCCTTTACTACTTTAAGTGTCTCATTTTCTAATCTAATTCCCTCAGCATCACCCGATTTAATTTGACTACATTCCATTATCCTCGTTTTGCTTTGGTTCATGTTCATCTTATATCCTCCTTTCAAGACACTGTCCATTCCGTTCAACTGCTCTTCCAAGTCCTTTGCTGTCTCTGACAGAATTACAATGTCATCGGCGAATCTCAAAGTTTTTACTTCTTCTCCATGAATTTTAATACCTACTCCGAATTTTTCTTTTGTTTCCTTTACTGCTTGCTCAATATACAGATTGAATAACATCGGGGAGAGGCTACAACCCTGTCTCACTCCTTTCCCAACCACTGCTTCCCTTTCATGCCCCTCGACTCTTATAACTGCCATCTGGTTTCTGTACAAATTGTAAATATCCTTTCGCTCCCTGTATTTTACCCCTGCCACCTTCAGAATTTGAAAGAGAGTATTCCAGTTAACATTGTTAAAAGCTTTCTCTAAGTCTACAAATGCTAGAAACGTAGGTTTGCGTTTTCTTAATCTTTCATCTAAGATAAGTCGTAAGGTTAGTATTGCCTCACGTGTTCCAACATTTATCTGTAATAAAAACTATTAATGTTCTTTGCTTCAATTGTAGTATAACATTCCGAGAACGCAGCATCCTTTAGGCACCATTATAAGCGACGAGTGGGCAGGACCACAGACTTAACGTAGCGTGGAATTTACGAGTGCGTATATACATTTTTGTTATTTAGCGCAATTTGTACACTCGTCGGCGTAGTGTTGAATCAAAATAAGCATTCAAATATCCCACTTTCCAAGCCAAGCTTACTCAGCACAAAAAAATTAAACAAAGATGAAAGCTAGGCCTACTTGACACCGCCTCTGTTCAACCGACCAAACAAAAACAGACTTTTCCCTCTCTGGCGTTGCCCTCTATCCGTGATCAGAAATTTCCCGTTATGAATTTAGTCAATTTATTCCAGTCCTACTCAAACACGACGTCTGGCTTGAAAATTATAACACGCTCCTTTATGACATTCCAGCGAGACAAGATAAATGTATACAATATAATACGTCTTGTTATTCCTGTGGCTGGCTCCGACTTCACACTCTTGATAATACTTACATAAATCGTTTTTACTAAGGACGAAGGAGCGTCTTTTAATTAATTATAGTAATTATGATAATAACAGGCTTCACTGCGCCGAAGCTTTTCGTCGCCATCCACGTCTGCCGGCAGCATCTGTAATCTCGGTTCCCTGTGGTAGGGGGCTCTGCTTTCGCCTCGACTCTCACAAGTCGCGTACTAACGCATGTACGTAAATTTATCCTCTTTTTAATTCTTCCAAAACACAGTTTTCAACTTGGCTGTTATTCAGCAACTGTATACTACTTTCAAAATAGGATTAAAATAAGCAGCTTGATCCTATTGTGAGAAAAAAATCTTGCGAAATATTTCATATGCGGCTCGACATTCTAAGTGGTGCAAATGTAGAGAAAGAATTCGTTCACTTATGTCTGGAGGACGAGGTACAACTGCTTGAAGTAGGTTGTATGGGGAACACGTAGCGGCGTTTCGTGTACTTGTAACTATTTGGGAGCTAAATACAAATTTTGGGAACCATCGGATAATACCTCGCATTTACAACGAACTGGTGTCTGTTCGACTACGTATCAGGATTTTTCCTTTACAGGTTAATGTTGATCTCCAGCGTTGTCTGTAAACGCGCTGTTTGTGGTATACAATGCTTTTCACTGGAACATGTGTTGGTGCTTTCTCGTATGCTGACTCGCACCCAGCGTTATGTTCCGCAGAGTAACAAGCCAAGGGCGCCGAACAGCCCTTGGTAGTCACAGAGCTGGCCGCCCTCCAATGGACGAATGTAGGGCTCTGGCTATACGGCGGAGAGCGCGTCGCAGGACAAATAAAAAGAGAGTAGGTATGGGCAGAAGTTATGGAGAAAACTGCTGGAGCCGCGCCAGCGGCTGACCGCTTTGTTGACTGTGGCTCCAGCTATTTTAGTAAGCGTCTAAATGGATCTGGGAAAAGAAACAAGACGACGTCATTAACGGCGGAAACAGGAATATGGCAGACACAATAAAAACAAAACTCGCTGTGTATCCTTTCCTTTCACTTTCGTGCAGACTTCGCGCTTCGTATGCCCGTACGAAATGGCTCGTTAGCACCAGCGCTCTAGAATTTGCACCAGCTGAGGACAAAGGAAATGCTGCAGAGACCATAGTGTTCAGCTTTTTTGACAAAGCTCCACAACCTTTTACGTCATGTCAGCTATAGTTGACCACTTGTCTCTTATACTATACCCTACCTTTGTAAAAACGCCCAGAAAAAACTGTATAAATCACTCCAAAACTGGAGGATGTCCTGAAAAGTGGAAACGCAATAAGCGATTAACACTGCAGAGAAAGGCGTTCGCAAAAGCCCAGTAGCGTCCTCTTTTGTGTACACGAACAGGTACGTGTTACGCTACGTTCAGACGGCGCAGAGCAGTCAAACGAAATGGAAACATTCAAGAAAGTGCGGGGGTTGTTCCAAAAGTACCGCCTCCTACTTTTATTCGTGGAAACTACAGGAAATTCATAAATCACAATAGCACAACTAAATAGAGCAATATTTCAGCTAGCAGGCTGTCATTTTTCCACATAATCACCACCATTCGTTGCGCACTTTTCGTTATGCACTTCTGCCAACGGTGAACCAGAGCCTGCATGCCGCGCACGTAGGAATCGGAACCAGCTGAGGCTAACCACTTCCTTACGGCTTTGACAACAGCAACCGAGTCCTGAGAATGTTCGCCGCGTAGTCCATCTTTCAGAGGCCCAAAGAGATGGAAGTCTGAAGGCGCTATATTGGGACTGTACAGTGCATGTGGTAAGACAGTCCAGCCGAATTTTGCAATGAGTTGTGTTGGTCGCAAAACTCGTGTGGGGCCTGGAGTTATCATGTTGCAGGTGAAATTCGGTCTTCTTCTCTGGCATTACCGTGGAATTTCAGGCTTTCTGCTTAGTCAGCGTCGTCTTGTAGCGTGCTGAACTGACAGTTTCTCCAGGCTCCAGAACATCCTAAATAACCACACGCTGGCTATCCCAGAAGACTGTGCACGTCACTTTGCCTGCAGATGGCTGTGTCTTGAATTTCTTCTTTGACGGAGAATTCGCATGTTGCCATTCCATGGACTGTCTTTTGAAATCCGGCTCGTATTGGTGACACCATGTCTCACCTCTGGTGACGATGCTATTCAGAAAATTGTCACCTTCATATTGGTCCAGCAGTTTCCGACAAATATCCATTCGATGAGTTTTTTGTTCTTCTGTAAGCATCCGCGGGACCCATCTCGCACAGACTTTGCGACTACCGAGCTGTTCCAACATTGTTTCCAAGGCACTACAGCTGACATTTAGCTTTGCACGCAATTCTCTGATCATGCAAACCATTTGCACTACCTTCAAAATGGCGTACCCGTCGCCTCACATTTCTCACGCCTATTCTAGTCTTCATACACCGTTAGCAAGCGTCGATGGGTTTCAATCCTAGCAATTTCTTCAGCAGTGAGGAGTTCAATCACACCTACCTGTTTCATACGCGCGTCCATGTCAGACACTATTCTGGAACACTGGTACGAGCACGGGGCTCACAACCCGAACCACACCAGACGCCACTGTTAGGCACTAATGAAGGACTGGCTCCCTTACGTCGATTGCACATAATTCATTGAGGTCAATCCAATACACTTATTTCAAATAACATAAATGTAATTTACATTTCAATCTGTCTGACATTAAACAGGAATAAAAAAAACAATTTCAAAAACAGCTGATTTAATGCGTGAAGCGCGAGTTAAGCCAATAACCAGATAAACTGAACAATTCACCGTAATTCAAAGAAAGAGAAAAACAAAATTGAGTCAATACACCCCACTGACAAACATCCAAAAAAACTTATATTACTTCTCAAAAGAATACACTGAAGTGGGGAGCAGTCGTTCATCCAACATAAAACTTCAAAATGAGTTCAATAACACAGCTGCGCGCCCCAAAAAACAGTAAAACATTACATACAGTTCATTTGACAAATACTCACTAACATTACGCCACTCCTGTTTGAACTGCAATGTCCCAAAGAAACAGGCGCTTATTCTGAAAGAATTTTTTTTTTATATGTGTTTAAATTACAGCATTAGGAATTCCAAATCTTTCCCCTTTCAGGGCGGAGGCTGAGCCAGAAACACAGAATGCCACAAAAAGACAGTTTTGCTGTGAAATCTTACAGGACACCCTGAAGCATTAACAGACAAGGGGTCGGCACCCACAAATAACACAGGCTAAGAGTCAGGCTGGAAGCACATCCTACGAGAACTTGTTCACGCTACGCTCACCACAAACTGTAGACGTTCCGGCCGAACATCTGCTTGCGGTGGCTGCCAGAAGGACGAAGCAACCGACGGGCCCACGCCGTGCTTCTCACACAGGCACCTCAGTTTGTACAAACATCTAGGCCAACACCAAATCCGGACTCCCCTCTCAGTGCCAGGCATGGCACAGTTTATATGAAATGCCTTCCAGGCAACCAGTAACCGCCGCAGGAGTTTCACGATTAGCAAACAGCCCCAGCGTAACAGACACCACACACGTGCTTAAGCCCGAGAACTCCGCCGGTCTCACCGGCCGCCCCAAACCGACTGCCTCTCGCCGTCCCGCGCGCCCCAGCCGAAAACGCAAAGATGATCATGCCCGGGGACGCGCCAAAGATAACAAGAAGATCCCTGATGATCGACCAGCGATCTGGCTCAAACATTCTTCTGCTGTCGCCAACTACAGCAGAACAGCAGGACTACCTGCAAACGAAAGAGGAAGGTTCGAGAATTAACCAACGGCATCTGGCACGGACATCCAAAAAAATAGTAGGCATTGCTTTCGGATCGACCATCGTTCCAGTATGACTCGTCGATGTCCAAGGCTGAAATATCAGATCTGAGTGAGTTCGAACGGGGTAGAATGATAGGTTGTATCGTGACGCTGCTCCTGGTACAGAGTATGCTGCTATGACAGTGATGCAAGTGTTGAACCAGAGGGCAGGAGACAGCAGTAGGCACGGACAGGCGGACCATGGATCACAGAAAGTGACCGTAGCGCAGGATGACCGCCATAACGTCCTCGTGGCTGTAACAAATACAGCAGTCTCGTCCACAGTGTTGAAGTTGGAGCACTGTTTGGACATGTCTGCGTCGACGCTGCGACGCCTCATGCTGAGGACCCGGATTGGTGACACGTGGGATACAGCGTCCGCTTCCACTGACCAGAAACCACCATCGCCTCTGACAGCTTTGACCACGTGAAAGCTGTCACTGGCGAGCTGAGTTTTAAAATTTAATGTTTACGGACGAGTACCGCTTCAGTTTGTCCTACTGTGATGACAGCGTACGTGTTAGACGCTAACATGGCAACGTCTACTGGGCAGACGCATTGTTGAGAAGGGTACATCACAAACGCCAAGTGTGATGCTTTGAGGTGCCAGTAGGCATAAGGTGGCATCTCGTCTCCTATGTACTGAGAGCTGTTTCAGCTGCAACCGCTACATCAAACAGGTTTCAGAGCCAGAGGCACTGCCACTCCTGCAGGCAGAGCTACTACATCTCATATTTCCGCAGAACAATCCCCAGTCACGTGTGCAAGCTTTCTTCGACGAACGACGGGTACCGCCACTTCTCTGGACTGCACTTTCGCCTGACATGTCACCCGTGGCATAAGTCTAGAATATGGTCCGTCGGACACTTTGTCGTTCTGGTCCCTGCAACCACTATCGATGCTTTGTGGACGCACCTGCAAACCATGTGGCGATGTGTTCCCCTGAAGTACGTCCTTGTACTCTTTGATCACGTGCCACGGAATCTAAAAGCTCCGATTACTTCAAGCTACACCTAATTATCGCGATATCACGATCAAATTATATGTACGCCCAGAAATACGTCAAATTTGAACGGAACAATATTTAAGGAGAGGGAAACGTCATGGAAACGAAAAAGAAAATAACCAAAGAGAAGGACAAGGCATACTTTCAACCCCACAATATCAATACCTGCTGTCAAATATTTGTTATCTGTAAAGTTATTTCTCATGGCCTCCATTTTTTTATTTGAGCGTAATAATACTCCATCTAAAATATCATTTGTAAAAATACAAGACCAAGCAGCTAGTTCAGAGAAACTTTTTCCAAGTAGTTTAGCAGGGCCTATAGCTCCTGGTAAATGGACAATTGTACTGTGGGAACGGGTTCGTACATTTATGGCAGGTGGAGTGCAACACCACTTGAACCTATTTTTTCCAAAATAATTCTCAGCTGTCATGCCCTGAGATGCAACATTTTCCTGCACAGCGCGTCCTTGTTCTAAATTTTCCAAAGAAATACCTGATCCCAGAATTCGACTCATTGTCACTTTCCAAATTTGGATCAAAGTCCTGGTCTGTTCCACAATCGCTCATAGCAGCTTCCAGCCATTCCAGATAATTGGGATCATTAACAATTTTAAGTAGGCTGTTTAGGTTTTTTTATTGGTAACGCCACCTCTGTATGAAAATCACTGGCTGTGCTGTGTGCAGTCTGTGGCTGCTTTGCATTGTTGTAATACTCGCCATTGTGGTGTTAGGCAGCTGGCTGTGAACAGCGCGTAGCGTTGCGCAGTTGGAGGTGAGCCGCCAGCAGTGGTGGATGTGGAGAGAGAGAGATGGCGGAGTTTTGAAATTTGTCATGAACTGCTATATTTATACATGATGATATCAAGGTAAATACATTGTTTGTTCTCTATTAATATCTTTCATTTGCCAACTATCCCTATCAGTAGTTAGTGCCTTCCATAGTTTGAATCTTTTATTTAGCTGGCAGTAGTGGCGCTCGCTGTATTGCAGTAGCTTGAGCAGCGAAGATTTTTGTGAGGTAAGTGATTTGTGAAAGGTATAGTTTAATGTTAGTCAGGGCCATTCTTTTGTAGGGAATTTTGAAAGTCAGATTGCGTTGCGCTAACAAAATATTGTGTGTCAGTTTAAGCACAGTCATGTATAATTGTTCAAAGGGGACGTTTCACAATCATCGGCTGTTGCTGCCAATATGCCATTTTTGACTGGAACAATATCTATTTTTAATAAAAAAGTTTCACTAGTGGTATTGTGGGCTCACACAGACCCCAAGCTCCGCTAATAATTGAATAAAACTTATAAATCTGTTACCGCAGAACGACCACTTCTCTCAGGAGCTCAGAAGCTACTGCCTAAAAGGGACTGTGAACCACAGCTCATAATAGCTGCCCCTATGGTAATTACAGAATAAACAAAACTGGCTGGGGCTCCCAGGACCCCACCATACAGGTTACAAGTTCACTCGCTGTAGTTGTTGTTGTTGCTCGCATAGCTGAAAATAAACGGGACATGATTTCACCGAGAGGGTGACTGTATCTTAAAAATGTTTAATAACAATATTTAACCTTCTTCCTCTTTGTCATTATTCTGTTGTAATTGCGCCAACAAATTCAACAATAATTCAGATCTGTAGTATATGATCAGGTACAAAATGAAATTCCTTCTAAACGAAACGCCAGTTAGATCCACCATAGTGCGTGTTTTTTTCACTCTTGACTAAGCACAAAACCATTTTCACATTTTCTTCATACACTCGGATGTACACTCATGGAGAAAAGGCGCAACACCAAAAATAATTAATGTAGGGTAAAGAAATTTCGTGAATATATTTGTCTAGGTAACATGTGTAAGTGACTAACTTTGCAAGATAACAGGTTGATGTATGAGTGAGATACGCCATTGCAAATGTGAAATGCTCGTACATTAATAACTGGTAGAAACACCACAGTGCTTAATTCAAACATGCGAACACGCATGCATTCTGTCGCAGAGGTGCCAGTTAACATTTTGTGGGATGTAATTGCATTCCTGTTGCAAGACTACACTGGACCTGCAGTATGATTTGAAAGGCTACAGTCAACCATGAGTTTACCCTCTGGCAGCAATCACTTTACCTAGCATGACTCCCACTTGACAACTGCCCTGTGGATCTACTGAACTGACTTTGCCCTGAGACGCCCGCTAAACCCGCTGGGCAGAACAGGTGACTAGGATTGTGGAAGGGGCCAAATAATGTTGGGGGTCAGTTTCACCTTCTAATTGTAATTTATTGTAATTTAATAGCACATCTACACCCAAAGTGGCACATAGCCGAACCTTTACCAAATACAACTCTTTCAAGGCTGAAGGCCTCCAAACAAGAAATATTAAAAATCAACAAGATAAAAAAATTTAGTTAAAATAGGAAATGAAATAATATCACAGCTAGGTGGAAAGCCTCAAGGCAAGGTAGATAGAACAAACATATGCAAGGTGCAATACAAATGGCTGAAGGCCACAATTAAATTCCAAATTTTAAAATGTATTACCATAATCTTTTAAAGATTAAAGGCCGCGATGTTTAAGCTTGAAAGATAATATTAAGAATAAAGCTGCAAATCCAAAAGCCTACAATTAGTTTTCCAAAATGTTTTAAAAAATATAACCATAAGCCTTAAATTTTAAATAGCTGAAAACAGATAATTAAACACGAGTGGGAAAGACAATAAAGACAACGGCACTCCGAAGCCTCCAGGCAGGTCGGTCTGCCCTCGTTCACTTAGGTGAGACAGGTCGTGGGCCCAACTACACTCGATCCTTCGGAACCCAACCAGGAGACAGCCACGGACCGACCAACACAACGACTTGCTTGCTATCAATTAGTACATGAGAACTCAAACACAAAAGGTTACGAACGTGATAATTCAGAACGAGGTATGTGTTAGCTGTCAAAATTACACACCATGTTGGACAGCGACAACAGGTGAGGAGAGGACGCTGCCTGAATTTACGTCAGTGGCCAGGGCAGGTAACCAAAACACTAACGGCCACTAGGCAGAAAAATTCCGCTGGTGCAGTCTAATTTTAGTCAACCAATATAGTTAATTGCACCGCATGACGGCTAAATTTCAGCAATAGAAACACTCGGTGTTGCTCATAGGAAAACCTCCCCAACAGCGAACCACCGAAACGAACCACCACAACACGAATGGACGTGTCTTGGGTAGATGAAACCGCTACCCAACTTTGACGTCCTGGGTTGGTGAACCACTAAGCTCGTAGCGATCGGACAGCTCCACACACGCTCCGACACTCCGCAAGGACCGCCAGCGACTGCACTGCGCGTAGAGAACTTCCCTGGTCCGCAACAACCGACCGACTCGCCTCAGAATGCCAACAAAATAGTCGTCAGTGGAAATAACGTCACCTATACACACAACCTGACAAACACTGCACGAAGACCTGAACCATACCCAACAGTAAATAAGCACACACAAAGACAATCGGGAGTCGGTGCAAGGACACACACAGCCGACTCATGAACGATCGGCGAGCCAAAACGCGTGCGTCGTCCGGTAGGGCGACCGACCGACGATCCACCAAGACGGTGGCCCGGCTCAAGTGGGGCGTGGAGGAAATGGTCGGGCGAGCCATGTCAACGCAGACCTCACTGCTGCTCCAACACGACTGCACTAGCGCCGCATTGCAACTCCCCGACTGGCAGGTCCGGACTGCGCTCCAGACACGTTCCAACTGACCGGCAGACCTGAACTCGCGACCCGAACTCCCTTACGACAGACAACGACCGGGAAGTAATAGCAGTCGAGCAAAGATACTACGAGAGGGGACATATCGATATGCGCTGCCAACGCCGGTCACGGTCAGGCAAAGCAGCAACTCAGTGACAGTAGTAATTTAAATTAAAGTAGTGAGGTGGAAGTACGTTAAAAACAGGGTGTAAAATACCTGGTGGCGGGAACACGAGCCACGCGCGGCTCATGCCCTTTGACTGTGTTTTGTGTTATCCTGCATTAGAGGTTATCACATATATAATACTTTAAATGAACTTGGATGCTGAGGTAATTTAATGAAACGGTGGCCCCATCATTAGGAGTCAATTAATGATGGGCGATTAATATATAAACACGGGACTGATCTTTTATAAAGATTATTGCGCAAGTTTATTGATCACGAAATAGGACAAACAATACAGGTGAAGCGTGATGACAAGTAAATAATGAACTGTTGCCAGCACAAATAGGCACAACAATTAGTTAACACTCCACTAGCTGGCGATTGATTGGAAGAGCCTAAGGTTTATCTGATTGAACTATTTACTCTGGCTCCAAACATGGATAACGCAATCTGAAATTATCTAACCCTGAACAGACTTTGATGGATTTATTCTACACAGAAGTTATACA
Source organism: Schistocerca americana (assembly GCF_021461395.2). Lineage (NCBI taxonomy): Eukaryota > Metazoa > Arthropoda > Insecta > Orthoptera > Acrididae > Schistocerca > Schistocerca americana. Next base: position 829,249,596 of record NC_060122.1, on the reverse strand, counting down.
ACGTTGTTGCAGCTGACAAGACTGTGTCACTGTTTAACAATCCGGAGTGATGCATAGTCCTGCGTCAGGTGACAGTCATGGTTCAAGTGTTTGCAGAGCAGCGATGTGTGCGGGCTGTATGTAATTCGTTATAGCGGGCATGAAATACGGAACGTCGCGGCTGGCGATCTGTCAGATGGACCGCTAATACTGTCTAAAGGAGCCCTGAAATCTCGGCAGATTCCAGCATCAGACACTCCCATTCGCCAGTCATACCATGAACCAATCTGACTCACTTACACTGCAAAGCACACAAGAGGATCAAATGTCAAGGCGGCAGACCTGACATGAATGAGATCGCCCTCGGCACAGCGAGCTGTCCGAGGTGGCTCAGGTCTGATGTGACGGCACAGTTAAGTGCTCACCACAGGCTCCCTACTCAAGACCAATGCCAGTGCGAAGTCACCCTCAGGACAAATGACCCAAGTTCAGTGCATTCGTAACAAACATCATGACCAGTATCCTCTCCAGACTCGGGTTGAATCAGAAGACCACGTTTCTCCATTCCTCACTGTCCACCGAATCTTTGTAAACTCCACTAAAGCACTCACAAGGCCACCCCCACAAGGGTTTCATGCCAATCACAAGAATCCACAAGTTCTCGGGTAGGGCAATCTTTATTGTCTGTAATACAACATACAATCACCATTGATCTTTATTTTACAATTTCCATTACCAATCTTGCACCATAAAAATATATACTCATCAGCATTTAATTTCTTCCTTCTTCTGCTACTCAAAGTGAATGGCATACTAGGAACAACTGTACCATAAGGCTGCTTAGCCAAAAGTCCTGTTGTCTCTGCTATACTCCATGTCTTCCATGTTAAGATATTTCCATCTGGAAAAGCTTCACGGCCACCATAGTCTGCATGGTTGCCCCATACGACAGCAAGAGTAAGCCATGTACTCCCTCCAAATACAGCTTGTACATCACATGTAAAGTTCAAATGGAGTCTCTGCTATACTCCATGTCTTCCATGTTAAGATATTTCCATCTGGAAAAGCTTCAAGGCCACCATAGTCTGCATGGTTGCCCCATACGACAGCAAGAGTAAGCCATGTACTCCCTCCAAATACAGCTTGTACATCACATGTAAAGTTCAAATGGAGTCCTCGAAATACATTCGGACCTCCAATTAACTGTTGTTTATTGAACTGTCCAGCCAAATCAATGTCAATAGCCTTCAGACTGCGACACACAGGAAAGCTGCGCCGCCAGCGACGTCGCCATGCACGTCGCCGAGGCATTGCTGTGGCACGTTAACACAAGTGAACGTAGCAAGCCAACGCCCAGCGAGACACCCAGAGCTATGCATCCGCACTCCTCAACGTCCGGTCCAAGCGCGCCAGACCGGCGCCAGCGCGCCTTATCGGTGTGTTGCGCAAGAGACCGGAAGTGAGTTTTCCAGCAACACGCTCCTAGTAATACTAGCGAGCGTGTTGCCCAGGCGGTTTGAATCGAGCGCCACAGGCTACCAGCCAATCAGAAGCTGCGCGGCAGCTAGCGCAGCGGCTAAGTCCCGTTCAAGGTCTTTTGTTCTACCCATCAGGCCGGCCGCGGTGGCCAAGCGGTTCTAGCCGCTTCAGTGCGGAACCACGCGGCTCCTACGGTCGCAAGTTCGATCCTGCCTCGGGCATGCATGTGTGTGATGTCCTTAGGTTAGTTAGGTTTAAGTAGTTCTAAGTTCCAGGGGACTGATGACCTCAGCTGTTAAGTCCCATAGTGCTTAGAGCCATTTGAACCATCTGAACTACCCATCAGCTCATCCTAATCAAAGTCAACACTACTCCTATCTTTTCCTGAGAAGCAGCCAATTCCTGACTCACAAATTCCCAAACAAAGAGGAGAAGACTTCATGCTCCCGACTTGTTTTTTCCCACGGCCTTTTTAGGCAGCATGTTGTTTCTCCATTTAGCCCTAAAGTGCATTTATCACGGAGATCATTATCTGGGCAGCCAAAACGTTACAGTGTGTCGAAACAGGGGCCTTGACTAAACTAAGAGACGTGCATTTGTGTCCCACCATAGTCCATTTCAGAGCCACCACAGAAGTTCCGTTCTAAAACTGTTCTTGAAGTCCTGAGGTTTCCCAAAAAACCCGGCTGGCAGAGGGATGACACAACCTGGTGGCTCCCTCAGTAGCGTCTGACCCATGGTGAACATGGAAACTCGCGAATTTTTGTGGCTGCCAATCCTGCTCACAAAGGGCATTTGCGACACTGTCTAAACGCCTTGGTCGAGCGTCCTAAATTTCTCTCATGCTCATGCCCCCGTCGTGGCTATAGGTGCCTAACAGATGGGTCCAGTAGGCGATTTTTCCATCTCTCTGGCAGAAAGCACAGTCTGCAAACTGGTGTGAGAAATTCTTGGGGCCAGCATTCTGTCCCCTGTGAAAGCAAGTGCTTCGAGTTGTTCCTTTCCCTTGTAGCAGCCCACGGCTTTGAAGGCGCAAACGTCCACTGCAAGATTTACTATTAAATGATCAAATTATCTGCTTGTACTCAACTCCAAAAAATACAAAGGGCGTTCAAAAAGTTTTACACAGTCGTCTCAATTTTTTTTTTATTTTTTGCAGGAGGAGAATGAATTCTTTCTGACACACCTGAAACATTTAGCTACAAGTTGCTATATAAAAGTATTTTCTTTTATTTATAGGTGAGGCATTGTGGACCATGAACTAGATGTCGGGTTGCGACAGTGGTCGGTGATGGAGTTCCTCTTCAAGACTGGCGATGACTCTGCCACATCGATTGACAGGAAGTTGCTCCCTGTTTATGGGGAGGACACAGTGGATCGCAGCAGTATCCAGCGGTGGTTGCAGAGGTGTAAAGAAGGTGATTTCTCTCTGATGGACAATCCACGATGCGGTAGACCATCGACGGCAGTGAGTGATGTGAATAAGGAAACCATTGATCAAATCATCCAAAATGACAGATGTGTGACGACACGACAGCTTGCTGCAATTACGCGTTTGTCATTGGGTAGTGTGGTATTGTAAGTAGGCTGTTTATGTTTTCTTATTGGTAACGTTACGTAGCGCTCTGTATGAAAATCACTGGCTGTGCTGTGTGCAGTCTGTGGCTAGTTTGCATTGTTGTCTCCCATTGTAGTGTTGGGCAGCGGCAGCTGAATGTGAACAGCGCGTAGCGTTGTGCAGTTGAAGGTGAGCCGCCAGCAGTGGTGGATGTGGGGAGAGAAATGGCGGAGTTTTGAAATTTGTAAGACTGGATGTCATGAACTGCTATATATATTATGACCTTTGAACACTATTAAGGTAAATACATTGTTTCTTCTCTATCAAAATCTTTCATTTGCTAACTATGCCTATCAGTAGTTAGTGCCTTCAGTAGTTTGAATCTTTTATTTAGCTGGCAGTAGTGGCGTTCGCTGTATTGCAGTAGCTTGAGTAACGAAGATTTTTGTGAGGTAAGTGATTTGTGAAAGGTATAGGTTAATGTTAGTCAGGGCCATTCTTTTGTAGGGATTTCTGAAAGTCAGACTGCGTTGCGCTAAAAAAATATTGTGTCAGTTTAAGCACAGTCGTGTATAATTTTTCAAAGGGGACGTTTCATATGTCGACCCTTAGCCGAGAATACCTCACTGGAATCTTCTGATTTTTTCTTGTAGTTTGTGTAATTAGTGTAGCTATTGTTTATTGCTAGCGCATAATTACAGAGAGAATTTCCTTTGTAGTTGTAGTTTTTCATTGTTGTACAGTAAAAAAGTTGTGCATGCATGTAGATTTGCAGCAAGTATTTCGCAGCTGCGCTTGCTATTAACTAGGTATTATTTTCAGTGCTATGTTAATGTGTTCTCTTATTTTTGCTCTTCAAATTGTGTTTTTCTGTGTTGTCGTGTGAAATATTGTGACAATAATGGCGTGTGAAAAGCATAATACTAGGCTCCGAAGTAAACTGAGAAATGACAGTGAAGACGAAAGCAGTGTGTTAGCGCCACCGTGTAATGAATTAACTAATGTTCAACATAGTAATTTGGTAATTGTGCATAGGGAAATGGAGCGGGCGGCAAACAATGGCGTAGGCAGTGAAACAATTAGTGAACAGGGAAGCATTGTCGATCGATCGGTCGGCAATAGCTCGCCTCAGGAATCCGAAATGACAGGACACAATTTTGCAAATACTGTAGATTCAGGTTTTGCGTCCTCACCGTTTTCTCAAATAAGTCAAGACACATTTTCTGCTTGTCAAAATGTGAATGTTGACGGTGCAAATGAACTGCTGAAAAGCGTAGAGGAACAGATTCGAGACACTAATGCATTGTTATTACAGCTAATGCAACAAATGGAACAAAATCAGAGACAAACACAGCAAAAGCTTCAAAAGTTAGACACAGTGGAACAACACCAGAGACAAACACAGCAAAAGCTTCAAAAGTTAGACACAATGGAACAAAATCTTCAAAAGTTAGACACAATGGAACAACACCAGAGACAAACACAGCAACAGTTAGACGCAATGGAACAAAATCTTCACACCACGCTTGAACAAACACGTGAAGATTTAACTACTGAGTTACATAACATCGAATCCAATTGTCAAAAAGTCTGTAACGACGTAAAAACACAAATTTGTGAGCATTTTCAGCCTATTTTTTCGCGGCATGAAAATGCATTACAGAATCACGAAACAGCCATAAAAGAAATGCAAATTATTGTTCATGAAAATCATGAGACCTTGCAAGCTAAAATTGACTCAGTTGCATCTACCGATTCGGTTATGCAACTTGCAAAAACTCAGGAAAACTGAAAGGACACAGTAGAAAGACACATGGAGGAAATTAGTTCATTATCAGAGAAAGTAGTTGAACTTTCGGATCAGCTAAATAATTTATCTACGAAGGTAGACGATAATCTGAAGACACAAAATCGGTAGTCTTTAATGACACAGAAGAGTGCGAACAAATTAGGAAATTCAAACAAAATCAGAATCAAATTAATACGCAACACCAACGAGAAATCCGGGAAGTACAAGATCAGCTGACACAAGTAATACAAAAATTACATATTTCAGAGGACACTCGCGCTCCAACACGCGAAGAGGGACTTAGAAATACGGAACAACCACAAAATAATAACACAGGACACTTCGGAAATTATGAAAGAAATTGGCAAGGCACACCGAATTTTGGGATGGAACCGCCGAAACGACGTAACGATGACCGACATGTGACTCGACGACATGATGATTTTGACTATAAGCTGTTCATTACTACACGTAAATTCAAAACATTTAAGAATTCTGGCAACGACATTCATCCACAAGCGCGGCTTCATCAATTCTCTCATTGTTTTCCTCCCAACTGGTCGTTAGAACACAGATTAGAAATTATGTGTGGCTACATGGAGAATGAACCGGCTGTAAGAATGCAATCGGTCATTCACGATTGTCACAGTGAAGGAGAATTTTACCATGCCTTCCTCTCAGCACATTGGTCTCAAGCTACACAAGACCGAGTAAAACATGGCATCATAATGATGAGACACTTTGAACAATCTGAATTTTCCGGTCTTGTCAAATATTTTGAAGACATGTTGCACAAGAATCAATATCTGTCAAACCCATACAGCCCTTCAGAACTCATCCGCATTTGCTTAATGAAATTGCCTGAACATTTAAGAAATATTATTTTGGCAGGACGTTGCAAATACGACATTGAAGCTTTTCAGGGACTCTTACAAAAATTAGAAATTGACACAGACAGTCGGGGGGTGCGAAAACAGGAAAACAATCACTACAGGTCACATCCGTCACAATTCCGTGACGACAGAAACAATAACTGGACACGACAAGTCTATTCTTACAACGCAAATCGTGACCAAAACAGACACCACCCATATAACAACCACTGGCAGAGTAATAATAGTTACAGAGAAAGATCGCATTTCCGTAGTAGTGAATATGACAGAGATTACCTTAGAAACAGACAATATGGGAACCAAAACAATTATTATCAAGGGAGACAGAATAACTTCAGACGCAACGGTTCAGTACACAGTTACGATTCAGGAAGAAATTCTCCCCCACATGACCGACAAGAAAGAAACTACAGAAACTACCGACATGACGACAGCCGATATACTCGTAACGACAGACATGAATTGCATCAGAACTGGCGTGATTCAAACAGAGCATGGCACTCTCAAGACAAGGTGAATTTGTAGAAGTTAGGTCTCCTAATCCTAATAACGACGCGCGCCAACAAAGAAACAGACAATGACTCGCACGGGCAGGCAGCCACGTGCGCCAGCTGGCTCAGCGAAAAATAACATAGACGCTAACCTTGAGAAAAATTCCAGTATTCTTTACCGACGTATACCACATGATAATTGCGTTCAAGTTGGAACTCTGTGCACTAGGAAGAGTAAAGGTGTACAACACATTTCACATGTAAAACCGTTTATTGAAAGATAATCTGCTTTTTAACTTTGTCTTTGCCATAAAACTTTTCACTTCACATTTCTAGTATGCATTGTCAGATTTAGAAACTGTTACCATGCAACAACGTTTGAAGTTAAATATCCAGTCAAGAACCAAGAGAACTTATTTAAACAGAAATTACGAATGCATTGTTATTGTGAACAGACGACACAGTGTTATTGTGTGTGTACATTCTTGCTTGTTAGTTCCACGATTACGTAATGACTATAAGGCTCACATACTTAGAACATTTACCAGTACTGCTAATAAGATTTTAATGCAACATTTTGGTTTACTTGAAAATACATTCTGAATTTAAAGAACTTTCTGTGAGATACCAGATGACACAGTGGTTAGTTTATGTGACAGCTACACGATTTTATCACGACGCTACTAATGAGTGACAATTTACAATGTTGCTTTTGCGGTGTTTCTGTTTTATATCTGCACAGTTTTTCTGAATTATTCTGGAAAGTAATACATGTTTTAGTAGTAACTTTTGTGGTATAGCTACAATGAGACTGCCTTTTCCGTAGCACAACAATATGTTACAGCACAGTACTTTCATCATCACAGCAATAAGCGTGATAACTAAGATATCCATACACAAAGCATTTCACTTTTGTTTATCATGAGGTAAGTACATCGACTTCTGCAGAACTTAGCTTTCGGAGGATGATAACTACGACACTTCCACAGAGATTATCTTACAACAAGACGCACAGTTTAGCGCTACAGTACACTTATTTGAGTGATTAATTTTGTACTTAAACCATTTATTTTTCAAGATTTTTGAATTACAACGAAAGTTTTCCGTGATACATTTCATTCCATTGCTCTAATCTGTAACACCTGAGGGTATAATTACATTAATCCTCAGGGGCGTACATGCTTACTTTGTGTACCATGTGTGTGTCAAGCTCAAGGAGCCCTAGCTAATATGGTATTTGCTTATACAACTTTACACATCGGTACCATATTTCTCCAACACAGAATTACACAGCTACCTGATTATTTAACAGAGAAACAAACATTTTTTTACTACATCAGTGACACATGTTTACGCAATTACACAGTTGGGTAACTTCACACTTACGAAATTGTACTTTGTCTGTACTTTGTGAACTGTTCATATTTTTTCGGATCCATTGTGATATTATGAGAGCTTTGAATGATACATTTGGTATAGGATCATGATTTTTAAAGTACGTTTGAGGTAGATGACACTATTGAAATGAGCAGAGAATTTTTTTTAGGTTTTGAAATTATTGGAGGAAGCTACGACAATTTTGAAAATTGACTGAGATCTTATTATATTATTACGATGACAATGTGTATTATGCTGTTGAGGTATGTTTATGATCAATAAGCTGATGCTATATGAGGAATTTAATTATGCTACGTATTTGTTATGATGAAATATTGAAGAAGTGTCGACGAATATGTATATGTGTAATAAGGTAAGGAATAATGAGTAGTGGTTAGGGACTCTGGTTTGTGAAAAAGGATTTTGGAAACCAAGAATCGTACTTTAAGAGTTATGAAATGTATGTAAATGCGTGAATGTATTACAATGCCGGCAAAAGGTTTTTGGATGCTGTTATAATTATAGGATTTTATTTCTACATATTCATAATGCAAATTCTCGACCTCTGAATTTCTTTTATATGAGACTGTCACTGTAGCGCAAACTGCTGTCGTAAATATTTCGGTAAGGAAGCTAAGTGACCCAGGTGGCACCCAGCTGCGTGACAGTCGACTGGAAAAAAGCCATTAGTGTGTGCCTTTCAGAGGCACAAGGAAAAAAAAAAAAGAGGCAATTAACCCTCGCTATTGACATTTCTTTGTAGAAAGCATCGCAAATACGACATGCTCAAACTTGAAAACATATGATTATACTGTGGAGCTTTTAATTTATGATATTTACTAAAATACCTAATGAAATGATGAGAAACATTTTACATCTATTGTCTTTCTAGTTGAGAGTTTGCTCATTTTGTTTAATATCAAGTTTCTAGCTGCAGCAGCATTGGCTAAAATAAAATTTAATAGATTTACTAATATAAATATTTTATGCCTACAGATCCAGTAAATAATTTTATGCGCTATTAAAAAAAAACGTAGCAGCATAAAAAGAAATTTCCCTTCACAGGAATTGCATACAGAATTTTCTTTTCAACTACTTGGTAATTTTTTTGGTAGAATAACTTCTTGTGGTGCACCACTTTAATTACATAAACATTAAGATGTGAATATTCATTTTCCTTGTCTGCATTGTTGTCTTTAACGTAATATTTTTTCTGCTTGAGCTATGTCATTTTCAGATGTAAGTTATTGCATTTGCTGCTGCTGTTTGCCAGGCATAGTGCTACTAAAATTGACTTTGTATTACTCTGTTAAGCCAGTTTTACTAATGATTTATTTTTATTGTTTGCTGCACATTGGCTCATATTAGTTGTAATGTTGCATTGCTTGGTAATTTAGATTTACTGTAGCTTGCTTTGCAATTTTCCATTTTTTTGTCATTGCTGTTTGTGTTAATTGTTTTGTGCTGCTGCATTGCCTCGTCCCTTAGTTTAGCATCTGAGCTCAGTATATTTAAGTTAGCTTAAGAGGGGGTAGACTAAATAAGAGAATGAGTTATGATGAATTGGAAGAAATGCATTGAGAAGCTATAAGAAAATGGTTTGGCCAAAAAAGTAGTGTACAGTGGAGAAAAACTATTTTTGAAAGAGGATGTGAACAGAATACAGAAAGCAAGCATGGATAGAATATTTTTGGTGGAAATAAATGTTGAAATAAGAGGAAAGATATATGGAATGAAGTTTTGGGGTGGACTGCAGTACCAAATGTCACACTGAAAACAAACCCTGTCCTGTATTATTGTGTTATTACACTATGTGAATTTGTGTTTTTCCTGTCTTAATGTGTTTAGCTAATAACAGTTATGTTGTAGAATTTTTCTGATAATATGTTATTTTCTTTGTAAAGATGTTTAGACATTATTTATTCTGTTTTGTTTTAATGCTCATGTGTGAAGTTGATGTTTCAAAAGTTATTCTGATCTTTTATGTATGTACTTATGTCATAATTCTTGTAACACTGATGTGCATGTTTATTTCTATTCTTTTGTAAAGCCTGTACTACTACAGAGTTATCTGTATTGTTATGTTCTTTAATGACGTATTTTGTACCTTTGTAATTGTATTCTTATGTTATAAAATTGTAATTGACACCAGTTCATCATATTATTAACTTGTAAGTTCCATTTCACTGTACACCTTTCTGTTGGTCATAGTATATGGACAATATGTGAGAAGTAGGGACTGTTAGTATTTCCACGTGTGTTAATAATTCAGCAAGGGACTGGTTAACAGCATTCCTGGTTCTAAGGACAATTCCAAAAACTTTGTGAGTGCACAAGTGGTGGTTATGGACTTGCTATATAGTACAAGACTCTTCGATGGTGATTGTGCACCTGCACAGTCGCAACAGATGGCTGCTGGCCGTCTCTACATGGACTACAGTGGATCTGCATCTTTGATGTCCCACCAATACCATTATTTCTACAAGTACTGCAGTGGGTCTGCACCTCTGGTGGCCCACCAATACCGTAATCTCTACCAGGACTACAGTGGGTCTGCTCTGTGATGACGCACCTACCAATATTCTTCAAAACTTCGACTGACTCTGCTGCGGGTTTGCTCTGTTGTGGACCAATACCTGTCTGCATGTCAAGAGTCAGCACTGTCTTTCTATTGGAAGGACAACACTACTTCTTCAAGACTGCATGGAAATCCACTACTTCCATGTGCATTTTCTTTCACTGCTCAGACTTTGAGAAAAACACTGCAATTTTACTGTGATGAACAATCTGGACTGTCTTTACGGACTGTGAGAAAATTTTAGCTTTTGACCAACATTGTATCAATAAGTGTGTGCATTTGATATCTTTGTTATTGTAATTATGAAAAATTTTATCAAACAATTATTGGCCACTGCCCAAAACATCTCGTAAAATTTTTTGTGGGGAGCATGGGGGCTATGTAAGTAGGCTGTTTATGTTTTCTTATTGGTAACGTTACGTAGCGCTCTGTATGAAAATCACTGGCTGTGCTGTGTGCAGTCTGTGGCTAGTTTGCATTGTTGTCTGCCATTGTAGTGTTGGGCAGCGGCAGCTGGATGTGAACAGCGCGTAGCGTTGTGCAGTTGGAGGTGAGCCGCCAGCAGTGGTGGATGTGGGGAGAGAAATGGCGGAGTTTTGAAATTTGTAAGACTGGATGTCATGAACTGCTATATATATTATGACCTTTGAACACTATTAAGGTAAATACATTGTTTCTTCTCTATCAAAATCTTTCATTTGCTAACTATGCCTATCAGTAGTTAGTGCCTTCAGTAGTTTGAATCTTTTATTTAGCTGGCAGTAGTGGCGCTCGCTGTATTGCAGTAGCTTGAGTAACGAAGATATTTGTAAGGTAAGTGATTTGTGAAAGGTATAGGTTAATGTTAGTCAGGGCCATTCTTTTGTAGGGATTTCTGAAAGTCAGATTGCGTTGCGCTAAAAAAAATATTGTGTGTCAGTTTAAGCACAGTCATGTATAATTTTTCAAAAGGGGACGTTTCAGTATAACTGGTACAGTCACTAGGGTATAGAGAAGTCAGTGCACGTTTGGGGCCTAGATTATAGGCAATAGAAATGAAAACGATGAGGAAGAATGTGTGTGAGGGTCTCATGAAGACCTTTACTGAAGAGTGGAAACAGTGTTTTGACGGCGTCATTACCCAGGATGAAACATGGTTGTTTTTGTCCGAACCTGAGAGCAAAATCCATTCCATGGAGAGGAATCATCCGTATTCCTCTCGGTAGAAGAAACCAAGACTTTCAAGTACAGCCGGTCGAAAGGTGATGGCCTCCTGCTTCTGGGATCAGTGTGGTGTCATTTTCATTGACTTTTTGGAACCTAGCTCCATAATTACCCGGGACCATTGCTGTTTGTCATTGGACAAGCTGCGATGTGCCATCAAGACTCGCAGACCACAGCTTCAGGGTCAGCTCATTAGACTACACCATGACAATGCCAAACCCCATACAGACCTTATGACGTAGGAGAAAATCAGGAAAATGGGTTGGACAATTTTTCTTCATCCTCCCTACATTTGGGACTTGGCTCTATCTGATTTTTACCTATTTGGTCGTCTGAAGGCCCACCTGCGTGGTAAAACATTTGACAGAGAGAAAGACCTTATTCCTGTGTCAAGCTATGGTGTAAAAGTCAATCCCCAGAATTTTACCGAAGTGCATTTACATCATGGAAAGAACGTTGGGCCAGATGCGTCACAGCTGATAGAGGCTACATGCAGTGGGCTCAATGTATAGCTAAATGTTCCAATTATGTTCACAAAAAATTTCACTCTCCTCCTGCAAAAAAATAAATAAATTAGAGACGACAGTGCAAAACTTTTTGAACGCCCTTCGTACCATTCGAAGAAGAACCACCTGTATGCATTTATGACCTTCATACTCTTATAGTGCTTCTTCATGTTGATAATTTCCTGTCATCTGGCAAAAATGATGTCTTGTGTGTAAAATTAACATTAAAGAGTAGCTTTGAATATGAAAAGGAGTGAGAGAGGGACTCGTCCTCTCTGGCTGTTGCACTGGAGCAGTCAATACAGCGACAGACAATGCTGTTGGTGGATGGCGCTGGAGTTGTCGCCCAGTGATGTCCTGTATGTGCTCAATTGGAGACAGATCTGGCCAAGAGGACATGTCGACACCCTGCAGAGCATGTTGGGATAAAAACTGGTATATGGGCGTGTGTTATCCTGTTGGACAACACCCCCTGGAATGCTGTTCATGTATGGCAGCTTTAAAGGCATATTTGTAGGATGGGCGTTGATATATTAAAGAAACTTATTTACAAGATGATAATATAAATAAAGAATTACTTAAGATAGTATAAGCATTTGTATCGATTGTGGCTTGCAACCACTGAAACGTTACGCAGTTCAGTCATCTTGCCGAGAAGGCGGAACCTTTTTTGTTCTTGTAGCAGTCCAGATCGGGCGCATATCTGCCATCGCTGCAGATAATTACTTGGCACACCGCTATTGTTACTATTACTATTTTATTGAGACGCAATCTCACTAGGCGTACTCATAGTTGCACACAGCAACAGAATTAATGTAAGTGTCTATGTAATTTAATTTAGTGTGATATTTTGTGAACAGTGACATTATTTAATCCTGTGTTTCATTTATATTGCAAGCTATTGTTCCAATTAAACGGCGTCTTGGCATGGCTAAACGTTCCATGGTAGAAATCTTACAAATGCTCACGCACGAGCCAATGCTTTGGGACTATTCAATCCACGAAGTCCGATAAAGAGATACAGGGCATCCCAAAAAGAACGACCCGAAGTTAAATAGAATTATTTATTAGGAAGAAGGGCTTAACACCAACAAATTGTATACTAAATTACTCAGAAATGACAGAACTTTATAAAAATCCATCATAAATGTTCAATATGTCCACCACTGGCTGCACGAACGACACTTAGCCGATAGCCAAATTCATCGAAATCTGAGCGTACGGTGTCTTTTGCCTTTACAGAGGCACCCTGTTTCTTCAAACTGTTTATACCACCGTTGAATGTTCTTTGGTGATGGTGGTTTAGCACGAAATCGAATATGAAACGCTCGCTGAACTGCGATCACTGAGTACGACTAAATTCAATAGCACAATACATCTTCTGTTGCGCGGACGCCATATTGCGCGAGACTGGCTGCACACGCCAGGTCAGCACTCGTAGCGACATCTAGTGGATTTTTTCTGAAACTCTAGACCATGCCGATAACGCTGTTTCTGTTACCTAGTGACATTTGTCTCAATATTATTACAAGTTAAAATCAGGTCATTCTTTTTGGAACACCCTGTATTTTCAGAAGATTCACTCATGGTCAAACTTACAATGAATGGATCTTACACAAAAAGCCATTGTCCAGCGACCAAAGTTTATATTAAGTACCATTAGAAATTTATGCCTTGATCACATGCTATTGTCATTATCTATTATCATTTGGCTGTTGTCTGATATTCTCTCAACATCTCCAGCGGTAAATCGGAAAAGTGCCACCCTTCGATAACTGTATTGACATTTATCGAAGCGCTAGGTGTTGCAGAAGCAGAAGTAGCAGCAGCAGCGGCAGCAGCCAGCCAGCCAGCCATCCAGCCAACCAGTGATCCCGCCAGCCAGCTATCCCGCCTGGCAGCTATCCCGCCAGCAGCAGCAGCAGCAGCGACAGCCTTCCCAGCAGCCCAGCAGCCCCTGCGGTCACCCTCCCGCCGGCGGCAGTGGAGTGGGGCTTCGGCCCCACTCAGCATCGTCGTCCGTCTTCATCCATCTTCGTTCGTCTTCGTGAGTGCCTTGTCTTCTTCTTTCGTTTTGTCCAGTCCTGTCCTGTTCTTTTCCTTCTTTTCACCTTCTAATCATGACTACACCCACCACCACCACAGCCATCGTCTGTATCTCAGTGTCCGCCGCCGCCACCACAATTACGTGGTGTGCCCAGTCGCCTCCCCCTCTCATTCCATTCCCCCACTTCTCACCCTCCCCTCTCCTGCATACTTCGTCGTCCCATTCCCAGTTCCTTCCCCCTTAGCCTCCTCCTCTGATCCCTTCCCTCCCCTCCCTCACCCTGTTGCCACCGTCACTGCGGCCCCCACTAGGTTGGTGGCCTGCAGGTCCACGGCCGTCGCGCAACTGTCTCTGTTGCGATCACCGTCGCCATCGCCTTCACTGTCACCATCGCCAACACCAGCATCAGTGCCCACACCGGGACCTGCCACCTCCAGCCATCTCCCGTTTGCTCCCATCCCCCATGCCCCTTCTCACCCTTCTGTAGCAGTTAAGGGTTCCAGCGGCACTCCCGCCTCCTCCGCTCCCAAAAAGTCCCAGCCTCTTCCTCCTCCCACCCCCGTGGATGCCATGGATGTCTCCCCGCCTGTCCCTTCTACCACCTCCTCTTCCTCCTCCCCTTTCCCCTACTAATACCTCCTGTCCTGTCCTGATTCCTCACTCCTCAAGGCTTGGTACCTCACCCTGCTCTTCTTTCCTGCAGTCCCCATCTCCCTCTTCACTCCCCGCCGAGACTCCATTCTTATCACCTCCCCTAGCCCCTCATGATATACTCTCCAGAATTCCCATTACCCACTTTGGCCCCAATGCTCCATCCCTGCCCCCTCCCACATCGCCTGTCCACTCTCACCGCCGTGAGCACTCGGCTTAGTCTGATGATTATGGAGGAGGAGATGTTGACGGAGCTTAAGGCACACCCGTACCTAGAGATATGGGCGGTACACAGGATTTTCAACCCTGCCGGCCCCACCCACCTTATGCAGGTGTTTTCCGATCACACCCCTTCCATCAATCTTCTCCTGAAGGAGGGTGCCATCCTTTTCCATCGCTGGTACAAAGTCGACCCCTCCCACTCCCCTCCTCAATGCCTCTGCTGCCAGAGGTGCCTGCATTGTAATGCACACCTGACATCTGAGTGCTTCAAGGCCCTCATTTGCCCAAACTGCAGACAGGTGCACTTGCTCTGGCAGCGTCCCAACATCCAGTCCCCTCCTTCCTGTGACACCTGCAGCCTCCCTCACCCTACCTACTCCCAGAAGTACAAGGCCCAACCCCCCCCCTACCACTGCTGAACTCACCATTCCCATCTGCTCCCAGACATCCCCACCCTTCCTGGCAATTCCCTTTGTTTCCCTCCCCCCCACCCTGCTGAGGACATCATCAGGTTTGTCACCATTGTCCTCCAGAACATCTGCCCATTCCAGCGCCTCCACACCCTCTAGCAGATATCCCTCGCTGCCCGACCCATCTTCCACCTCAACACCTATGCCACCTATTCCCATAACCAAGCTCACTTCACCTTCTCCCGTCTCGACACCCTTGTCTTAACCACTGTCATGGCGTGATAGAACTGTATCTTGTTCAATAACAACCATTACCTTCCCACAAATAAGAACTTCCTCCTGCACACCCTCACGACCCACCG
The DNA here is from genome assembly GCF_021461395.2 of Schistocerca americana. NCBI lineage: Eukaryota > Metazoa > Arthropoda > Insecta > Orthoptera > Acrididae > Schistocerca > Schistocerca americana. The sequence goes on along the minus strand of NC_060122.1, from coordinate 829,234,051 downwards.
TGTGGATGCCTTCCTCCTCAATGAAACCTTTCTTCAGCCCCAGCATACCATACACTCCTCACCCTACCTCCTCCACCACTCCGATAATCCCCTCCCGACAGCACGTGGTGGGGTGGCCATCGGCCACCACCACCAGATCCCTGTTCAGCTCCAACCCCTCCTTCCTGACCTGACAGAACACCTGAACCTCAGTCTCTTCTTCCCCAGCCTTACCATTACCTGTGCCACCATCTACGTCCACCCTATTGCACCTATTCCTTTCGACTTCCTTTCCCACATCGACCGTATCTTCTCCTCCTACATGATTGCCACCGATCTCAACATCCATAGTCGTTCCACCGCCCAGTTATGGTGATGAAATTGGTCCTCTCAACTCTCCAAGGTGACCTCGTTAGCGACCTCATTCCCCTTCCCCAGCACACCTGCCCTGAATCCAATACCACTCCCGATGTCGTCCTCTTCTCCCCTAACCTCCTTGGTCATATAGTGGTGAACGCCCTTGACCCTATTGGCAGTGACCATCTCCCTGTCTTCCTCACCATTTCAGACGGTCGTCGCCCCCATCCCAATCCTTATATCGACCCTCCCCTGATCATGTCCATGATTATTTCCATGTCGACTGGAATGCCTACTGGGATACCCTTTCTATCCAGGTCGATAGCCACCCCCTCGTCTATCACCACCCTGATGATGTTACCTATGCCGCCTCCTTTCTCCAGCAGACCTTGTCTGCAGCTATGCAGGCCCACGTCCCTACCATCGCCATCCACCCTCACCATCCCACTTTATCCCAACAGGCCATCCTCCTCCTCCATGAATCCCGCTGTCTCTACCATGCCTTCCTTCACATGCATGACCAGGACACACTATGATGCCACCGGCAACTACGACATATCAGAAACTTGCTCGTGACTAAGAAACGCCGGGACTGGCGACAGACATGCTCCCATCTTAATGCTACCCTTTCTATCATCTCATTCAAGTACTGGTCAGCCTTCCACCGCCTTACCGGATTTAAATCTCTCCCCCCTACTACCCTCTCCTTCATAATGACCAACCCTTCCCTGACAACCTTAGTAAGGCCAATCACTTTGCCTCCTACTTATTCGATATCTTTACCCTCCCTGGCGATCCCCAGTTCGATTACTCCCTCTTCCCAGATGTCCATGATCGAGCTGACACCTCTGTCCCTCCCCTCGCCCCTGGCTTCCAGTATTTGAACAACATTACACACAACGAACTCAATGCCCCTATCACTACTCAGGATATCATCCTACACTCTGCATGAAACGCAACATCGATCCCGGTCACAATCGTGTTACCTATCACCACCTCCGTGAAGCTACCACCTCCTTCCTGTCCATCCTGGCCAGACTATATGATGTGGTCTTATCTACCGGCTACTACCCCAACCTGTGGACAACCTCCCATATCCTGATGTTCCTCAAGCCCGACAAACCGCCATCTGCTGTCTCCTCCTACTGCCCCATCAGCATTACCTCAGTCTTCAGCAAGGTCCTGGAATCCATCCTTACCCGATGCATCCACCAGCATCTCTGCCTGTACCACCTCCTTCCCACTACCCAGTGTGGCTTTCGACCATCCCTCTCTGCCAATGACTTTCTCCTTCACCTAACTCATCTCCTCTCTGAACAGCTCAACTCCCGTCAATCCGCCATCTTCCTCTCTCTTGACCTTGAGCATACTTACGACCGTGTACGGCATTCTGGGCTCCTCATCAAGCTCTAAATCTTCGGCGTTCCTATCAACTATGTCCGTCTATTCAGATCCTTTCTTTCCCAACGTCCTTTCTATGTCACCATCCATAATGGATTCCTACACCTACCACTCCACCGGTGTGCCCCAAGGTTCCGTCCTGTCCCCTCTTCTCTACCTTCTGTATACGGTGGACATGCCGCCGCCTTCGCCCCCATCCACCTTCTCCAGTACGCCGATGACACCGCTTTCCTTGCCCTCGCCCCCACCCTGTAACACTCCCAACACCTTCTCCAATCCCATCTTGACTGGTTCACCACTTAGTGCAACCAGTGGTTGCTCAAAGTCAATCCTTCTAAGTCCCAGGCAATCATTGTAGGCAAAACCACCCCTTCCTTCCGTCTCCTCGATTTCTAAACCACCATTTATAGCCCTCCTATCACCCTCACCCCCACCCTCAAGTACCTTGGTGTCACCCTTGACCGTCGCCTCTCCTGGACGCCCCATCTCCGGACAATCCAAGCCAAAACATGCTCCTTACTCTGTCTCTTCAGCGCTCCTTTCTCGCTGCACATGGTGCCTGGACCCCACCAGCATCCTCCACACCTATAAATCCCTCATCTGCCCTGTCCTCTGCTACATCCACCCTGCCTGTATCTCCACCCCTCCTACCTTTTACAAATCCCTTCAAATCCTAGAATGCCATGCACTCCATCTCGCCTATCGCATCCGTATCCCCTCCCCCATGTGGATCCTGTATGACCTTATTCCGTTGCTGCACCTCCTCCTTTTCCTCGAACAGATACGGATCCTCTACACCTCGCGTAAACTTGATCCACCTCACCCACTTGTCTCTCCCATCCTCTCCCACCCCATCCACTGCCGCACCTGCATTCTTAAGTCCCATATCTCCACTCTCCATACCCTCGCCCGAGCTGTCTTCCAGCAACTCCCCCTCCCTGATGATGCCCTCATCCCCTCCATCTATCCCTCCTACCAACTTTGATCCTCCCCTAACACACCCTGTGTTTTTTCCCAAGAGCACCATCTCTCCCTTCTCTCCCTCCTCCCTTCCTCCATCCCTCCTCTCCCTTGACTTCCCCTACCCCCGTTGCCTTCTTTCCTCCCCCTTCCATCTCCTCTGCCACTGGTATCTACAACCTCCCCTCTAGGTCCTCCCCCACCTTTTCCCCTTTTTTGGCAGGTCCCCGGATTCGTACACATAATGCGAACATTTGTGTGCCAGAGATTGTTGCCAGTGTTGTGTGTTTGCCATCGTGTTAGAGATTCAGTGTTTCGTCATTTGTGCACCTTCGTTCACGTGTGCCATTTCTGTCGTTGCAGGCCGGAGGGGTCGAGCGGTTCTCGGCGCTACAGTCTGGAACTGCGCGACCGCTACGGTCGCAGGTTCGAATCCTGCCTCGGGCATGGATGTGTGTGATGCCCTTAGGTTAGTTAGGTTTAAGTAGTTCTAAGTTCTAGGGGACTGATGACCTCAGATGTTAAGTCCCATAGTGCTCAGAGCCATGTGAACCATTTGAAGGTGTCGCAGTATGTAAAATTTGTTACAGTGGTGGATAAATTTTTTTTTTACAGTTGCAGTTTGTGACCAGGTATTCGACAAGCTCAGGCCATTTTCGAAACTGTCAAACATTTTCCCCGTGATTGGCTGCTGCATGAAAGGCGAAAATACAGTTTCAGTGGTCACAGAAGCAAAACATTTTTTTCCATATAAAACAACTCGTATGACGACTTATACATACACTGGATTGGTGATTACAAGTAGTGGGAGTAATCAAGGATTTCGTGGCACTAAAAACACCTGAATCTTGTGCTACCGCTGTCTCACTGCTTCAGTTTGTAACTTCCGCAGCATCACTGCTCTATGCAGCTCGACCGGAAGAAATGTTTTCTCAGAAGAAAAGCGGTGTTATTAGAAATAGAGACAGCATACTGTTTAGAATAAACAGTGCAGGTGTTTCTTGTTCTAATATGGATGGATGCTGTTACTATTAAACAATGATGAAGTGAAAGCAAGGGTACAAAATTTTAATTAAGAATGTCGAGTTGATGTGGCTGCTAGAATGATGTGTAGCTCGTTAAACTCGGGGGGCGCATTTTGGTATACTCGCGTAAGAAATGAGGTCAACGCTAATGTTAGTTTTACAGCCGAAATTACTGCCTTACTAATGAGCTCTACACGGAGAAGGCGGTGCGCCTTTGGAGGCAGTGCCATCGGTAGCAGCGGAAGCGCGTGTCGGGTTTATGCGGCGGGCCGCTGGCCGTGAGCTGCGTGAAGAGATGAAGAAGAGAGAAGCAGAGAGAAGGAGGAGGAGGAGGAGGAGGGGGGGGGGATGCGGCGAGCGAAGCCCGGCGGCCACCCACGGCGTCGGCGTCCGCCGAATGCAGCAGACATGACGGGGCGCGCGATGTGCGCGAGCAGATAGCGGCCGCCGCTTCCTGCCGCAAACACGGCGTCGCCCCGTACAGCCGCAGCGGCGGCGCTGCGCGCTATGGTCCGGTGTGTAATCCGGCGGACAACTGCGGCAGGCAGGCTCGCCAGCGCTTCCCCCGGAGTTTCTCGTCTCGCCGAAGGCATTAGAGGAGGCAGTCAGCGCAACTGCAGCATCGGAGGAGGAACTGTACGTGACGAATAAGATATGGCTTTTTTTTTCAATTTTTTGGGCTTCGGCTCGTGTCTATTCAGCCATCTCTATAAGGGATGCACGGTACGACAGTGCTATGGAGATGATTTCTTTCTCAGTTACTACAACACTACAGTTACTACAGCACTCAAACCCCGAAAGTCTCTAGAGCAGGGTTTCCCAACGTGTGGTCCGCCAGCTCTTTCTAGAGAGTCCGCGGTCACCTTTCACCAAATCGTGTAAAATAAAGTGTAAAATTATTGAATAAAAATGTGAAAATCAAATTCATCACTATTTTTTTTTTTCGTGTGTAAAACATGTGTACTTTTACTTCAAGTCGTATTCCCAAGCACCCTTTACAGTTCCGAAGTGAGAATCCATACACAGTTTAGTGCCGGAGAATGCGGCTTCTCTGATCGACTGGTTCGCAATAATACGGGAGCCGTCTGTGCGCCGGCTCACGGCGCTAGATGCGCTGAAACCTTTTACGCATGCGCGGAGCGAGCATTGTCGACCAATCACAGCGCTCGTAAGCACGTATGCGGCCCCAGGCATCATTAAATGTTACACTTGCTTTGTCAGTGCACTACCTATTTCATAAATTGATATTTGACCTTCAAGTTGTTTTCATTGATCTCTAAACCAAAGATTATTGATACTTCGTGGGGGGGGGGGGGGGGGGAGGAGGGGGAGTCATTCTGAACATGGCACTTGCATTAAGAAACTTTCAGTTCCCATGGGTTTCGCTCTGAAATTTAAAGTTACTGTGCTCTTGACTGACTAGGGGTCCGCCATGGATTTTCGACTGAAGAAGGGGTCTGCCAGCTGAAAAGGTGGGAAGCCCTGCTCTAGAGGAACGGAAGGTTCCAAATGATTGGAGAAGAGCGCAGGTAGTTCCAGTCTTCAAGAAGGGTCGCCGAGCAGATGCGCAAAACTATAGGCCTATATCTCTGACATAGATCTGTTGTAGAATTTTAGAGCATATTTTATGCTCGCGTATCGTGTCATTTCTGGAAACCCATAATCTACTCTGTAGGAATCAACGTGGATTCCGGAAACAGCGATCGTGTGAGACCCAACTCGCTTTATTTGTTCATGAGGCCCAGAAAATATTAGATACAGGCTCCCAGGTAGATGCCATTTTCCTTGACTTCCGGAAGGCGTTCGATACAGTTCCGCACTGTCGCCTGATAAACAAAGTAAGAGCCTACGGAATATCAGACCAGCTGTGTGGCTGGATTGAAGAGTTTTTAGCAAACAAAACACAGTATATTTTTCTCAATGGAGAGACGTCTACAGACGTTAAAGTAACCTCTGGCGTGCCACAGGGGAGTGTTATGGGACCATTGCTTTTCACAATATATATAAATGACCTAGTAGATAGTGTCGGAAGTTCCATGCGGCTTTTCGCGGATGATGCTGTAGTATACAGAGACGTTGCAGCATTAGAAAATTGCAGCGAAATGCAGGAAGATCTGCAGCGGATAGGCACTTGGTCCAGGGAGTGGCAACTGACCCTAACATAGACAAATGTAATGTATTGCAAATACATAGAAAGAAGGATCCTTTATTGTATGATTATATGATAGCGGAACAAACACTCGCAGACAAATATCTGGGAGTATGCGTAAGGAACGATTTGAAGTGGAATGATCATATAAAATTAATTTCCCTTAGAAAATGTAGTCCATCATCAAAGGAGGTGGCTTACAAAACACTCGTTCGACCTATACTTCAGTATTGCTCATCAACGTGCGATCCGTACCAGGTCGGGTTCACAGGGGAGATAGAGAAGAGCCAAAGAAGAGCGGCGCGTTTCGTCACAGGCTTATTTGGTAAGCGTGATAGCGCTACGGAGATGTTTAGTAAACTCAAGTGGCGGATTCTGCAAGAGAGGCGCTCTGCATCGCGGTGTAGCTTGCTGACCAGGTTTCGAGAGGGTGCGTTTCTGGATGAGGTATCGAATATATTGCTTCCCCCTACTTATACCTCCAGAGGAGATCAAGAATGTAAAATTAGAGAGATTCGAGCGCGCACGGAGGCTTTCCGGCAATCGTTCTTCCCGCGAACGATACGCGACTGGAACAGGAAAGGGAGGTAATGACAGTGGAACGTAAAGTGCCCTCCGCCACACACTGTTGGGTGGCTTGCGCAGTATAAATGTAGATGTAGATGTAGCAAAGAAAATCTTCGACTCAGCCGGGGACTCTTTAGTAAGGAATCTGCTGCGCTGATCCCGCAGCCACCGAGGCGGAATTCGCATAAATTTTGTCCCTTGTTTATTCGGTATTGTCGAGACAAATACTTGTTACGAAGCAATTGTTCCCCTTACTTTCGTTACTGAAAAGCGCTACTGATTCAGGCACTACACGTATATACTTCTTTGCTAGCCTAGCAAATTGTGTGTATAATCGTGCTCGTGTGGATATAGAGGACCTGTTGAATGGAATGGGCAGTCTAATGAGTACAGAACTAAGATTGAGAGCAAATCGAAGAAAGATGAAAGAAATGAGAAGTAGCAGAAATGACAACAGCGACAAACTTAGCATCGTAATTGGTGATCACGAAGTAGATCAATTTAAGGTATTCTGCTACCTAGGCAGCAAAATAACCCATGACGGATGGAGCAAGGAGGACGTAAAACGCAGAGTAGCACTAGCAAAAAGGGCATTCCTGGCCAAGAGAAGACTACTTCATTACAGGTCTTAATTTGAGGAAGAAATTTCTGGGAATGTACGTTGTGAGCACAGCATTGTATGACAGTGAGACATAGACTGTGGGAAAATCGGAACAGAAGAGAATCGAAGCATTTGAGATGTGGTGCTACAGAAGAGTGTTGAAAAGCAGATGGACTGATAAAGTAAGGACGGAGGAAGTTCCGTAGAATCGGCGAGGAGAGGAATACACGGAAAACACCGACAATAAGAAGGGACAGGATGATGGGACATCCGTTAAGACATCAGCGAGTAATAAATTTCCTTTAATTTACGTCTATGGTCTCAAACGTTTGGATAATATTAACAAAAAGTTTGTGACCATAGACGTAAATTAAAGGAAACTTATTACATAAACGGGTCACTGTATATTCATTTTTCTTTTTTTTTCGCGACGATGTCGCAGCTTTTGAAACATCAGCCAGTAATTTGCATAGTACTAGAAGGCGCTGTAAAGGGTAAAAACTGTAGAGGAAGACAGAGATTGGGATACATCCAGCAAATAATTGAGGACGGAGGTTGTAAGTGTTATTTCGAAATGAAAATATTGGGACAGGAGAGGAATTCGTCGCAGGCCGCATCAAACCAGTCAGAAGCTTATGGGTCAAAAAAATAAATAAACAAATAAAATTAAAAAAAGAAAGAAAGGAAATGAGCCATTTCAGTGGGTACTCTTTCTTCAACAGATTTTTCTCTTCTGTTTACCAACGGACAGTCACCACGGCTGTATTAGCGTTAATGATAACAGGTAAGGTCGTAAGAGTTGAGCTCGCTGTCAGATAAAAACAAATTCCAAATGAAATCGGCAAGTTACTGCCTGACGAGTTCACTACATGCAGACTCGGTAATTCTGCCGAACGGCGGCCGGCGTCTGCAGTTTGCAACGTCCAGTTCCGCCTTTCTGTGCGCAGTACGTTAAACTGCACTTAACACTGAGTGTTTGCTACCAGTCCCAGTAACCTGCATTTATCCTCTGCAGGTCCTTCTGTATCTGCCTCTAGTTTTTCGCTGCCGCAGTTTTCTACATGTGATACTCCTCTACGATAGTCATCCAGCTTATCTGTTCGATATTTAAGATTTCAGCGTTATTCACATCCAGCCGTAGCCATTTTTGTGTTCCTAATAGTACATGGACAATAACAATTTCATAAGTGAGACTAATTCTATGACCGTACCACGAATGCTCCTGCAGCTACAGATTAACGTTTTGTCATTCTGATCTGCAACAACGAATTTTCTCGTCGGTCATGGAACCGTTTCTGTACTGTCCCATAAGTACTGCCCTGCCTGAATTTGTTCAGAAATATCACACAATTCTCTCATAGTGGTCATTAAGAAATCTGCATCGATTTCGCCGCGGAATCATCGGCGCCTCTGGTTCCAACCTTCCACTCAGCCCTGTATCAAAGGACCAAGATCAGGTATGTGTATGACGCTGCAAACACAGCTAAATCCAAAAAACGACGCACCACGTCGTAATTATTTCGAATGGGACGGAAAGCGGTAGATGTGATTTACATGTACTGACAAAGAAATAATTACAATCTCAGAAAAATTTGATGATTTATTCAGGAGTGAGAGACTTTCACAAATCGAGAAAGTCAATAAAGTGTTGGTCCATCTCTAACCCTTATGCAAGCGGTTATTCGGCTTGGCATATTCTTCTGAAAGATATTGTGCCACATTCTGTCCAATTGGCGTCAATATCCCGAAATAATTGGAGGACACTGCCCATAATGTTTCAAACATTCTCATTTGGGAAGAGACCCGGCATCCTTTCTGGCTACAGCAGAGATTAGCAAGCACGAACACAAACAGTAGAAACACTGGACAGACGACAAATTGCTGGAAAAAAAATGGCTCTGAGCACTATGGGACTTAACATCTGTGGTCATCAGTCCCCTAGAACTTAGAACTACTTAAACCTAACCAACCTAAGGATATGTAAGTAGGCTGTTTAGGTTTTTATATTGGTAACGTGACGTAGCGCTCTGTATGAAAATCACTGGCTCTACTGTGTGCAGTCTGTGGCTGGTTTGCATTGTTGTTCGCTATTGTAGTGTTGAGCAGTTGGAGGTGAGCCGCCAGTAGTGGTGGATGTGGGGAGAGAAATGGCGGAGTTTTGAAATTTGTAAGACTGGATGTCATGAACTGCTATATATATTATGGCTTTTGAACACTATTAAGGTAAATACATTGTTTGTTCTCTACCAAAATCTTTCATTTGCTAACTATGCCTATCAGTAGTTAGTGCCTTCAGTAGTTTGAATCTTTTATTTAGCTGGCAGTAGTGGCGCTCGCTGTATTGCAGTAGTTCGAGTAACGAAGATTTTTGGTGAGGTAAGTGATTTGTGAAAGGTATAGGTTAATGTTAGTCAGAGCCATTCTTTTGTAGGGATTTTTGAAAGTCAGATTGCGTTTCGCTAAAAATACTGTGTGTCAGTTTAAGCACAGTCATGTATAATTTTTCTAAGGGGACGTTTCAATAAAGGGGACGTTTCAGATATCGCACACATCCATGCCCGAGGTAGGATACGAACCTGCGACCGTAGCGGTCACGCGGTTCCAGACTGAAACGCCTAGAACCGCACGGCCACACCGGCCGGCTATTGCTGAAATGTAAGCCCAAAAAGCTTCCTGTGAAGAGGAACAAAACGCGGCGTAGAGTATGGTCGACCAACCACTGTGCTGTAATGATGCTGTGGATGACAAGCAAAGAAAGGCTACAGCTACAGCTACGACATGAAATGGCACCCCGGACCATGATTCCTGGTTGTCAGACCTTATGGCGAATGACAGTCGCGTTGGCATCCCACTGCTTTCCCGGGCGTCTTCAGGTACATCTCCACTGGTCATCAGGGCTCAGTTCGAAGCGTGATTCGTCGCTGAAGACAATTCTACTCCAGCCGACGAGATTTTCAGCCGAAAACGTGTCTAAAGACGCCCCAGACAGTCATCGGATAACAACCGCCCTGTCGCCCTCCATACGCCCCAACGGCCAGGAGTGATGGTCTTAGGTTCCATTCCCTTTCATAGCAGGACGGCCCCTTTGGTTGTCATCCGCGGCACCCTTACAGCACTGAGGTACGTCGACGACGTTCTACGTCCCGTTTTGTTATCCTTCACGCCAAGCGGTCTTGGGCTTACATATTAGCAGCATAATGAATAAGCCCCCTCCCTCCCCCCCCCCCCCCCCCCCCCCCCGCGCGTACTGCGAGACTTTATGCTGCTTCTCCTCGTGATTGCCAGACCCCAGTTTGGCCGTCGAGGTCGTTGAATTTCACCCCAACTGATAACGTTTGGAGAATTATGGCCAGAGCCCTCCAACCTGCTCGGGATTTTGACGATCTATCGCGCCACTTGAACAGAATTTGGCACAATACTCCTCAGGGGGACATTCAACAACTACTTCAATCATTACCAAGGCCAATAACTGCTTGCATAAAGGCCAGACGTGGATCCACGCATTATTGAGTTGCTCAGTTTTGTGAAGCTCTTTCTGCTGAACAAATCATCCATCCCCCCCACGAACCATGGACCTTGCCGTTGGTGGGGCAGATGGCCGTACCGTAGGTACAACCACAACGGAGGGATATCTGTTGAGAGGCCAGACAAACATGTGGTTCCTGAAGAGGGGCAGCAGCCTTTTCAGTAGTTGCAGGGGCAACACTCTGGATGATTGACTGATCTGGCCTTGTAACATTAACCAATACGGCCTTGCTGTTCTGGTACTGCGAACGGCCGAAAGCAAGGGGAAACAACAGCCGTAATTTTTCCCGAGGGCGTGCAGCTTTACTGTATGGTTAAATGATGATGGCGTCCTCTTGGGTAAAATATTCTGGAGGTAAAATAGTCCCCCATTCGGATCTCCGGGCGGGGACTACTCAAGAGGACGTTGTTATCAGGAGAAAGAAAACTGCCGTTCTACGGATCGGAGCGTGAAATGTCAGATCCCTTAATCGAGCGGGTAGGTTAGAAAATTTAAAAAGTGAAATGGATAGGTTAAAGTTAGATATAGTGGGAATTAGTGAAGTTCGGTGGCAGGAGGAACAAGACTTTTGGTCAGGTGAATACAGGGTTATAAATACAAAATCAAATAGAGGTAATGCAGGAGTAGGTGTAATAACGAATAAAAAAATAGGCGTGCGGGTAAGCTACTACAAACAGCATAGCGAACGCATTATTGTGGCCAAGATAGACACGAAGCCCACTCCTACTACAGTAGTACAAGTTTATATGCCAACTAGCTCTGCAGATGATGAAGAAATTGATTAAATGTATGATGAGATAAAAGAAATTATTCAGATAGTGAAGGGAAACGAAAATTTAATAGTCATGGGTGACTGGAATTCGAGTGTAGGGAAAGGGAGAGAAGGAAACGTAGTAGGTGAATATGGATTGGGGCTAAGAAATGAAAGAGGAAGCGGCCTGGTACAATGCTGCACAGAGCATAACTTATATCATAGCTAACACTTGGTTCAAGAATCATGAAAGAAGGTTGTATACATCGAAGAAGCCTGGAGATACTGACAGGTTTCAGGTAGACTATATAATGGTAAGACAGAGATTTAGGAACCAGGTTTTAAATTGTAAGACATTTCCAGGGGCAGATGTGGACTCTGACCACAATCTATTGGTTATGACCTGTAGATTAAAACTGAAGAAACTGCAAAAAGGTGGGAATTTAAGGAGATGGGACCTGGATAAACTGACTAATCCATAGGTTGTACAGAGTTTCAGAGAGAGCATAAGGGAACAATTGACAGCAGTGGGGGAAAGAAGTACAGTAGAAGAAGAATGGGTAGCTCTGAGGGATGAAGTAGTGAAGGCAGCAGAGGATCAAGTAGGTAAAAAGACGAGGGCTAGTAGAAATCCTTGGGTAACAGAAGAAATATAGAATTTAGTTGATGAAAGGAGAAAATATAAAAATGCAGTAAATGAAGCAGGCAAAAAGGAATACAAACGTCTCAAAAATGAGATCGACAGGAAGTGCAAAATGGCTAAGCAGGCATGGCTAGAGGACAAATGTAAGGATGTAGAGGCTTATCTCACTAGGGGTAAGATAGATACTACCTACAGGAAAATTAAAGAGACCTATGGAGAAAAGAGAAACACTTGTATGAATATCAAGACCTCAGATGGAATCGCAGTTCTAACCAAAGAAGCGAAAGCAGAAAGATGGAAGGACTATATAGAGGGTCTATACAAGGGCGATGTACTTGAGGACAATATTATAGAAATGGAAGAGAATGTAGATGAAGATGAAATGGGAGATACGATACTGCGTGAAGAGTTTGACAGAGCACTGAAAGACCTGAGCCGAAACAAGACCCCGGGAGTAGACAACATTCCATTAGAACTACTGACGGCCTTGGGAGAGCCAGTCCTGACAAAACTCTACCACTTGGCGAGGAAGATGTGTGAGACATGCGAAGTACCCTCAGACTTCAAGAAGAATATAATAATTCCAATCCCAAAGAAAGCAGGTGTTAACAGATGTGAAAATTACCAACTATCAATTTAATAAGTCACAGCTGCAAAATACTAACACGAATTCTTTACAGACGAATGGAAAAACTGGTGGAAGCCGACCTCGGGGAAGATCAGTTTGGATTCCGTAGAAATATTGGAACACGTGAGGCAATACTGACCTTACGACTTATCTTAGAAGAAAGATTAACGAAAGGCAAACCTACGTTTCTAGCATTTGTAGATTTAGAGAAAGCTTTTGACAATGTTGACTGGAATACTCTCTTCCAAATTCTAAAGGTGGCAGAGGTAAAATACAGGGAGCGAAAGGCTATTTACAATTTGTACAGAAACCAGATGGCAGTTATAAGAGTAGAGGGGTATGAAAGGGAAGCAGTGGTTGGGAAGGGAGTGAGACAGGGTTCTATCCTCTCCCCAATGTTATTCAATCTGTATATTGAGCAAGCAGTAAAGGAAACAAAAGAAAAATTTGGAGTAGGTATAAAAATCCATGGAGAAGAAATAAAAACTTTGAGGTTCGCCGATGACATTGTAATTCTGTCAGAGACAGCAAAGGACTTGGAAGAGCAGTTGAATGGAATGGACAGTGTCTTGAAAGGAGGATATAAGATGAACATCAACAAAAGCAAAACGAGGATAATGGAATGTAGTCGAATTATGTAGTAAAGGAGTTTTGCTATTTGGGGAGCAAAATAACTGATGATGGTCGAAGTAGAGAAGATATAAAATGTAGACTGGCAATGGCAAGGAAAGCGTTTCTGAAGAAGAGAAGTTTGTTAACATCGAGTATGGATTTAAGTGTCAGGAAGTCGTTTCTGAAAGTATTTGTATGGAGTGTAGCCACGTATGGAAGTGAGACATGGACGATAAATAGTTTGGACAGGAAGAGAATAGAAGCTTTCGAAATGTGGTGCTAAAGAAGAATGCTGAAGATTAGATGGGTAGATCACATAACTAATGAGGAGGCATAGAATAGAATTGGGGAGAAGAGGGGCTTGTGGCACAACTTGACGAGAAGTAGGGACCGGTTGGTAGGACATGTTCTGAGGCACGAAGGGATCACAAATTTAGCATTGGTGGGCAGCGTGGAGGGTAAAAATCGTAGAGGGATACCAAGAGATGAATACACTAAGCAGATTCAGAAGGATGTAGGTTGCAGTAGGTACTGGTGGATGAAGGAACTTGCACAGGATAGGGTAGCATGGAGAGCTGCATCAAACCAGTCTCAGGACTGAAGACCACAACAACAACAACAAATCATCCGATTTTTCTGAATTTGTTTGCCTCTACATGTACAAGACATCAACCGATTTGCGTTCCATTCCGATAATTATTTCGTTGTGCGTTTTTTTTTTTTAGTGTTGTTAATCGTGCTTCCACCTTTCGTGCGACGGTAGGTGTCTTCATTAATTTAAAAAACCCTGCATAGGAATGGAAATCAGGGGGCAAGCATTATTCGTGCCGAAATGAGCTACAATTTGTAGCCAGTTAGACTCAGTTCATTCTACACATCTCAGACTAGCAGCCCTGGAAACCACACTGAGTGCATTGTGGCCTTGATTTCAGATTTGTCTACTTCTTACGTGAGAGTCTCCGCTGTTTTGCTAATGTTCCGGCCCTCAGCGACCAAGAAACCCACTCTCTGGGCTTGTGCAAGCTTGGCAGGAAAATCATCCCGTGCTGGCTAGGACGTGGTAGCAAAACTGGCTGGAACCCCGCACCTGTTGCTAAGTGGGGAGGACGCAGCCACACTGCGGCCACCACCGCAGGTCTCCTGAGAGCTCTTCAGGCAGCACTCTGCCGACGCCAGAGGCCAGCAGAGGTGCAAGAGGAATGCCTTCAGTCTGTGCTCAGTACCGAAATGGCTGTAGCTGTGATCAGTGTGCGACGTCGAAATAAAAAAAGAATTAAAAAAAAGTAGTTCTCGCTAAATTCCCTGATTTCTGATTCTATCATAAACAGGTTATTTCACTTACTTCGCAATGATGCAGAAAATTACTGGGGTAATTTTTCATTTGCGTGAGAATGTCAGTACATTTATTCTACGAGTTATTGGAAATCTGGCGACATGAACTAAAGGAAAAGCAGATTGTTTTAAGGAAAACCTTGTAGCCAGAAGAAAGATTTCCGTGATTTAAGTAGCAATAAGTAGCGGATTATTTGTTTTTTGCAGAGAGATTTACAATTTTAGTTACAACTGTAATACAACATGTGGTATCTTGCCCATCATGATCCGTTAGTTGCGTGCTAGTTTTAGACAGGCATGGGGAGCCTAACAGTTCGTATGTATGACGATTTAGCAATGTAATAGAGGCACCTGTGTCCCACTGAAATTTCACGCATTTCCCACAAATACGTAAATGAACAAAAACTTTGTTCGACTGACGTATAACTGACGCTTGCTAGTGTAAGACGTCGCGGTCTCCTGGTCTTCATTGCTTACATATTCCGCCCTCACAATCACATTCCGCACATGAAGACGCTTCATTCGAACCCAAACTCGATAAGATAAAGTCAATGTTGTATGAATTCACGTAAACGATACTCAAATAACAAGTGCGCACCGGGGTTGAGATACTCGAGGCTGGTGTACACACACACACATTCAAGACACGACGGTCACAAGAGCTTTTAGTTTGTGAGAGGCGGACAGCACGCCGAGAGGCAGGTCCCTTCAGAGGACGAGTAAACCTCGACCACCCATGGAGCAGACAGCGTTTGCCCGAGTGAAAGGGGAGAACGACCCCGTGTTAGGCTTAAAAGCAAATTCCGCAACATTTTGTGGGAGTGCCCAACCTACGCATTCATTACAAACATAGCACACAGTTTCAGAGGTTTTCACAGGGAGACAGCAAACGCCAAACGCCGATGCTACAGATTTCCGGATTGGTCGCCTTAAACGAAACATCATTCTCCCGTTTTAGAAGAGCAATGCCGATTGGCAGACGATATTTCTGACGCCTTGAGCTGAAGGAGTAATGGAAGAGACCAAAAGATATACCCCTTCACATCTGGTGTGGAGAGGCGCCATTCCGTTGTCGCTCTTGGAGCGAGCAACAAGTCTCTCCACAGTACTTCACTGAGAGAGCAACTCTGTCGAGAGTGAATTGGAGTGCGACTCTATATTGAGTCCTTGTGATGAAGCATTGTTCACTGTGTTGGCCGCCACACTTATTGTGCGGTGTGAATGGACAGAGTTATAGTTAAACGCCTGCGAGCGAATTTTTGAGTGGCATTGCGGTGGACTGGTTGTCTGACTGGTGTACCACGCGAATAGTTGGACTAGGGGCGAACAGGAGTCCTTGACTTCATCAGGGTGTAGGGAGAGTTTGATTGGCAAAGGTCAATCGAGATAGAACGAGAGTTATTTTATTTGTCAGCAGTGAGCGGCGCAGACAGCAGCTTACCGTATTGTGCGCTACAGGTCTTGCTAGCCCCATATTTCCTCCACAACAATACACTTCACTGCATTTCACACGCGACAGCCTCGACCGCACCTTGCAACATTCTAATGGATAATTATTCAAGTTGAGTAGGTGCGGCTCTCATCCATTCTGCCAAGTCAATAACAAATGGTTCAAATGGTTCAAATGGCTCTGAGCACTATGGGACTTAACTTTTATGGTCATCAGTCCCCTAGAACTTAGAACTACTTAAACCTAACTAACCTAAGGACATGACAAACATCCACACGCGAGGCAAGATTCGAACCTGCGACTGTAGCGGTCGCGCGGTTCCAGACTGTAGCGCCTAGAACCGCTCGGTCATCACGGCCGGCAAGTCAATAACAATCTTAAACTTTGTATAGCAGTTTCGTTAGGGAATCCTATCGTTAAGAGGTAACATCACATTGCGAAAAGAACCCAGAAATAACTTGTTCAATTGATAACTAAAAGCGTCATTGTGATTTCTCAGAATTTTTGCAAAATATATCATAATTTTCGTTACTTTCATGTTTTTCTTACACTAACTAGCACTACTCCAGTACCCAAGTATCCCACTAGTTACGTAAGAAATTTTGTGAATTTTTGTGTCATTTCCTTACAGCGGACGACTCCAGGCTATATTTATTGCTGAAAGTTTTTCAGGCATTTCTCTTTAGAACGTTAGGAGCGTCTGTCTGACTTCTGTAGTAGTGTGGGGGTGGAAATTGCATCTCGCAGGAGCCACAGGGTAAAGGGTACATCTCAGATTATACCGTTCCGCAGAATGACAGAATAGCACCAACACGCTCAGACTAGTTGCTGACTTGGAACATACTGCATTAATGACATGTGGGTAGGCTGAGTTTTTACGCTTGTTCCGTTGCAAACATACGGATTGCACATGTCCTTTCCTGCCACAAGCGTTAGCACTGAGCTTGTCGGGAGGTGTAGTCTTGGCGTTAGTGCCTTGTATAACAGTGAGCGCAAGACTTAATTCTGTTCGCTGTGTAGCCGCCTGTTTAGCAAACTGTTTGCGCAGCGTGGAAGGCTGTTTACTCGGCGTGGCTACCTCAAGTCGCCGGTGCCGCAGATGAAAAAAATCGGAAATTTGTGGTAAGATCTTACGGGGCCAAACTGCTGAGGTCATCGGTCCCTAAGCTTACACACTACTTAATCTGAATTAAGTATTATGGACAACACACACACCGATACCCGAGGGAGGGCGAACCGTTACAAGACGCCTAAGACCGCGCGGCTACCTCTAGTATCGTCTCGCACCCACCGTCTGCTGCCGCTAAAAACCCGTAAAAGACAATATCATGCGGCGCGAAGCGATTCTTGAGGCCTTCCTGCGGCGCCGGATGCTGGGGAGTGTGGAGCGGGTGGAGCAGTGTGTGATGGTGGTGGCCGTGAAGCAGTAACGCCGGCGATGGTCCATCTCGTGGGTGCGAACGACATGAGGCGAGAAACAGTTGCATGGCTTCATCCCTGCTGTGTGCGGAGCGAAGTTTGGCCGTCTGCTGCTTGAATGTTCTGACAAAACGTTCCGCTTCGCCGTTTTACTGTGGATGGAACGGTGCATTAGTTAGATACAGTATACCATTGCGTTCACAAAATGTTTCAAACTCATGGGACGTGAACTGAGATCCGTTGTCTGACTCTGCTACTTCAGGTAAGCCTTCTAGGCAAAAAATCGATGACAATAACCGTTGGTTAATTGTAGTTGACACATATAGCAAGTTTCCTTTTGCTCTGCAATGAATTCCACAACGTCACGTAGTACAATTCAGGTGTTGTCATAGATTTTTTGCCTAGAAGGCTTACCTGAAGTAATACTGTCAGACAACGGACCTCAGTTCACGTCCCATGAGCTTGAAACATTTTGTTAACGCAAAGGCATACTGCATCTAACTAGTGCACCGTTCCATCCACAGCCAAACGGCGAAGCGGAACGTTCTGTCAGAACATTCAAGCAACAGATGGCCAAACTTAACTTCGCTCTGCACACATCAAGGATCAAGCATTGCAACTGTTTCTCGCCTCGTATCGTTCGCACCCACGAGATGGATCATCGCCGGCGGAATTCTTCACGGCCGCCACCATCGCACACTTCTCCACGTTGTAATGGTTCTTTACGTACGTGACCATTACGGCACTCCAATCCCAGTTCTCGATACCAGTAATATCGTACCACTTTTCTGCGAAGTAAAAGACATATTTTTGTGACAATATTGACATCTGGTTTTATTAATGTATAGGTACTCCAATTTATCGATATATTACAGTGATATGGTTCTTGTGTGTATTCATTTCTGTGACACTGTCTTGATCTTTGACTTACTTGTAACCGTTTTGGCGCGAATGCGCACAGAACAGTTTTTGTTTCACTTTGCAGAAGTTAAGCTGTTATTTCGCTTTGTAAAAGAACAGTCAAGTCTTGTGTTTGGTTAAAGTCGAAATTCAATATATGAAGATTGATAAAAAAAACTGTTTTCTTGATTATGTTACAGGTAAGAAGAACTATATGTGAATTTACAAGAAGTTTAATAAAAATGTGGATCGTGAACACCAAGTCAAAAATTATTTCTACCATACCATTGTTCTGATCTGGGGTTGTTTGATCATTAAGAATTTCCTGAAAAACGCATTTGTTAGGTCTTGAAATATTGCTAAAATACAGATCTGGACCTTCTAGCAGTCAAAGTGGAATCACCCTAGAATCAACAATACGAGCCATAACAACTTCGACGTAATCTACGTGGGGATCCATTGCAGATAAGTGCCAAAATTAATGACTTGACTTTTTTACAGTGACTTCATTATTTCCATTCTGACGATACCATCCACAGTGAGTAACTTCGTTGTTGCCCGATATAGCGAACATAATGCTGCGTGAGAAACATTATTACCCTGATTTCTAACTTACTATGCAAGTGGTGGTATTGTTAGAGCCTGCTCCACCCCAATCAGCATCCGGCGCCGCAGGAAGGCAGCAAGTATCGCTTCGCGGAGCGTGACGTTGTCTTCTACAGGGTTCTTAGCGGCAGCAGACGGTGGGCGCGAGGCCAGACAGTCCGTCGACTTGCCGCTTGCGTCTTGTTTCAGGTCCAGATGGTTTGCAGCGCCGCCATCGAAATCAAATTCGCTTTTGTCAGTACGCGATGATCTTGCAGTGTCTCTTCCCCCAGATTCACGGATCCAGAGGACAGCGGGGCCACAGCAGCCGCCAGAGGGTGTCATCACGACACCGCGGGACGACCCCGTGGAGACGGAGCCTTCGCCTCCTCCGCCTCGTCTCGTCCTGCCGATGGAGCTGGACCCGCCCACACCGCAGCAGTCGCCGCCTTCGTCTGGTTCGTGGCAGCAGGAGTTGGACGCGTACCCTTCTGGTGGTTTCCCGGGGGACGTTCCCGCCAGAGCGCAGGCCGGACGGTGGGGTACGGCCGGAATCTGGACGCCCCCTGGAGCCACAGCTTCCGGTCCATCAGAGCGCCCACGCTCCTGCATCCCCTGCCGTGGTCGCACACCGTACACGACGACGGTCCGTCGCTTCTGGGTGGACGAGTGTTCTGGCGTTAACTACAAGCGCCGGAACGATGTGGGACGTAAGAGCAGAGAAGGCGGTGAGGAAACGTCGTCCAATGGTGAGCGGAATTGGACCGCGCCGCGCCAAGAGCGACACCTGGAAGAAGCGAACATAAACGCCGCTCCTGATAGCCTCGGCAGCTCAGTGACGTGTGTCAACTTGCCTGAACAGTTCTCATGTTGTTGCTGTTGTTGTGGTCTTCAGTCCTGAGACTGGTTTGATGCAGCTCTCCATCCTACTCTATCCTGTGCAAGCTTCTTCATCTCCCAGTACCTACTGCAGCCTACATCCTTCTGAATCTGCTTAGTGTATTCATCTCTTGGTCTCCCTCTACGATTTTTACCCTCCACGCTGCCCTCCAATGCTAAATTTGTGATCCCTTGATGCCTCAAAACATGTCCTACCAACCGGTCCCTACTTCTCGTCAAGTTGTGCCACAAACTTCTCTTCTCCCCAATCCTATTCAATACCTCCTCATTAGTTACGTGACCTACCCACCTTATCTTCAGCATTCTTCTGTAGCACCACATTTCGAAAGCTTCTATTCTCTTCTTGTCCAAACTGGTTATCGTCCATCTTTCACTTCCATACATGGCTACACTCCATACAAATACTTTCAGAAACGACTTCCTGACACTTAAATCTCTACTCGATGTTAACAAATTTCTCTTCTTCACAAACGTTTTCCTTGCCATTGCCAGTCTACATTTTATATCCTCTCTACTTCGACCATCATCAGTTATTTTACTCCCTAAATAGCAAAACTCCTTTACTACTTTAAGTGTCTCATTTCCTAATCTAATCCCCTCAGCATCAGCCGATTTAATTTGACTACATTCCATTATCCTCGTTTTGCTTTTGTTGATGTTCATCTTATATCCTCCTTTCAAGACACTGTCCATTCCGTTCAGCTGCTCTCCCAAGTCTTTTGCTGTCTCTGTCAGAATTACAATGTCATCGGCGAACCTCAAAGTTTTTACTTCTTCTCCATGAATTTTAATACCTACTCCGAATTTTTCTTTTGTTTCCTTTACTGCTTGCTCAATATACAGATTGAATAACATCGGGGAGAGGCTACAACCCTGTCTCACTCCTTTCCCAACCACTGCTTCCCTCTCATGCCCCTCGACTCTTATAACTGCCCTCTGGTTTCTGTACAAATTGTAAATAGCCTTTCGCTCCCTGTATTTCACCCCTGCCACCTTCAGGATTTGAAAGAGAGTATTCCAGTTAACGTTGGCAAAAGCTTTCTCTAAGTCTACAAATGCTAGAAAGGTAGGTTTGCCTTTTCTTGATCTTTCTTCAAAGATAAGTCGTAAGGTCAGTATTGCCTCACGTGTTCCAACATTTCTACGGAATCCAAAGTTCACATATCGAGGAAAAAAAAATGTGTGAAATCTTATGGGACGTAACTGCTAAGGTCATCAGTCCCTAAGCTTACACACTACTTAACCTAAATTATCCTACGGACAAACACACACACCCATGTCCAAGGGAGGACTCGAACCTCCGCCGGGATCAGCCGCACAGTCCATGACTGCAGCGGCTTTAGACCGCTCGGCTATTGGATTTACACATAGTTAATTTATTAACATAAGGTTACTGCAGATAATTCCCCACAATATTCACTACAAGCAGCAGTTACGTAGTATAAATTCTTATTGAAACAAAACAAGTATAGCCATAAAACGCATGTAAAAACAGTTCAGAATCAACTAGCAAAGACAGAATTGCCGTGGCTTTGCCACACTTAACGAACACTTACAACTAACAGTACAGTTCCTATCAGAGTGGGGCAGCCACTTAATTACATTTGAAAACTACACGGCCCAAACAACACTTAAATCTCACGTGGTTAACCACAATTCACTAGAACAGAGATATGTAACAGGAGCAAGAAAGATTGCCATGAAACAAACCCAGATTACACTTAGCTGCAGGTCTATTTGTTTAAACATCAGAAAATCACAAATTTCAAAACGCGTTTTACTCGCCTTGGCGGAAGAAAAAGGTACTAATCCTTTGTATGGGGTCTTCGCCCAAAGCAATCGGGCCGTGGCAGGGTTACGTAAACACAGCAGGACCTAGGCTGCGGGCTACACCTCACTCCCCGCCAAGGCGTTGGTGCTTGGCCGAACGGTTCTAGGCGCTACAGTCTGGAGCCATGCGACCGCTACGGTCGCAGGTTCGAATCCTGCCTCGGGCATGGATGTTTGTGATGTCCTTCGGTTAGTTAGGTTTAAATAGTTCAAAGTTCTAGAAGACTGATGACCTCAGATGTTAAGTCCCATAGTGCTCAGAGCCATTTGAGTCATTTTTGTTGGCGCTTATAGCAGCTTTTGACAATCTCTCTATATGTTCAAAAGTGTGTGAAATCCTATGGGACTTAACTGCTAAGGTCATCAGCCCCTAAGCTTAAACACTACTTAACCTAAATTATCCTAAGGACAAACACACACACCCATGCCCGAGGGAGGACTCGAACCTCCGCCGGGACCAGCCGCACAGTCCATGACTGCAGCGCCCAAGACCGCTCGGCTAATCCCGCGCGGCACGCAACTCTCTGAAACACAGACAAAATGCAGGGCAGAATCCTTGCATCAGACAGACGTGCATCAGTCTACAAAATGTTCCGTCCACAACAACCACTGCCCTTTAAATTGAAACCACTTAAGGACGGTTCACCAATAATAATAGAATCACTTACGTGCAGTTTTCAGTCACTTAATACAGTTGAAACTAAGACTTCACTGCGAAGCCAACATTTAACCAGCTCACACAGAGCTCATCCACACACTTTTCAATTAACGGCTGTGTAAGTTCCACAATCGTCTAGCGGGTGAAACGCCTCTCTACGCGTCGCTCAGCCACATACGCTCACGGCCAACTTACTTGATGTTTGCACACAGCACAACTTAGCGGCTCAAACAGGTTAACCACATTCCTTCGGGAACCTTTCCCTTGATAGAAATCACGAAACTTGGATCTCAGAGCTGCCCCAAAACACAGACTTGCCGACCAACACAACTGCGCGGTATATCACGCTGATAGGGTACACCCGGTCGCAGTCGACACTCCTTTCTCCGGAGACGTCCCACGTCTCTCTATGTTTTCCTTTAGAAAGCTAACGGCCGGCTGTTGAGACCCGCCAACCCGGAAGAAAGCAAAACGACGAGCAAAGATCTCATATAGCCTCCACAATCGGTCGCAACGACATAGCGAGCGCACCCCGTGCTGTTGCCAGTCCGCCACGGCTCGGACACTAAATTATATTGCAAGTCGCCCTCGTTCGCGACTACTGCTTGTAAATCTCCAAAAGTTGAGTATTGTAAAATGCTTTCTAGAAACACAACTAATAATGTTATTTGTCTGAAATTGTTGTATAGCATTCCGAGAACGCTGCATCCCGTAATCACAATATTAGCGACGAGTGGCCAATACCCCACAGAATATAAATGTGATTTTCCAGTTTTCATTTCACAAAAACTTTATAATAAACTTAAATTCTGTACTACAAATATTAGAGACAAAAAGTAGGAGAGCTGCCTCATTTGCTTACACATCTAATTTCTTAAAATATTTCTTCCGCATCTAATGTATTCTGCAAGTAGGCGGTTTAGGTTTTTATGTTGGTAACACCGCGTAGCGCTCTGTATGAAAATCACTGACTGTGCTGTGTGCAGTCTGTGGCTGGTTCGACTCGTTGTTGGAATATTCGCTACTGTAGTGTTGGGGAGTTGGATGTGAACAGCGCATAGCGTTGTGCAGTTGGAGGTGAGCCGCCAGCAGTTATGCATGTGGAGAGAGAGAGAGATGCCAGAGTTTTGAGAGGTTGCTATAAGCGGACGATCTGGAGGTGTGTCTGCCAGAAAAAGGAAATTTGTAAAGATGGGTGTCATGAATCGATACATATATATATATATATATATGATGACTTTTGAACATTATTAAGGTAAATACATTGTTTGTTATGTATCAAAATATTTCATTTGTTAACTATGCCTATCAGTAGTTAGTGCCTTCTGTAGTTAGAATCTTTTGTTTACCTGGCAGTAGTGGCGCTCACTGCATTGCACTACTTCGAGTAACGAAGATTTTTGTGACGTAAGTGATTCATGAAAGGTATAGGTTATCGTTAATCAGAGCCATTCTTTTCTAGGGATTATTGAAAGTCAGATTGCGTTGCGCTAAGATGTACAGTGTGTCAGTTTAGTGCTGATCAGAATAAGTAAAGACAGAAATATCTGAGTACGTTCAGTTTTGCTCAGCTGTTTGAAAATCAAATAACGTAAGATGTTTTCCAGCACTGTCATTTCATAATTTTTCCAAGAGGACGTTACAATTGGACCAATACCTTATTTTATGAGGGACGATAATTTTCACATTGTCCCCTGGCCATGCTCCTCGAAGTGCGTTGTTATATCTAGCTTGAATATGACTATCACGTGAAGGGACGTACTCTTCGAAATGGGCTTCATTTATGATGTTCGTATCTCCACTTTCAATGCCGATTTTCTTTCCTTCTATAATACTCTGAACGAAATTCAGCAGAGACAATAAAACGTTTCGTCGTCGTCTTCCTCTGGTTGTTAGTCGCATGAATCCCTTAGCTGTATACTAGCATCATCTTTTTTCTGCCTGTTTGTTACTTTTTCGCGATACAGGTGCATGATATGTACTCCTGTTTCCTCGTCTTTGTGCGCCTTTGATTTCTTCTTGTACTTTTATGCTGGCACTGTGCTGCAGAAACAAAACATAATTCAAACATATATATTCATCCTTCCTGATGGGCGGACCTCATCGTGACTTTATAGATTTTTTTTTTCCTGCGGTGTAGTTGACGACTAAAAGAGCCCCTGAGGTTTTCCCCCTCTTCTGCAGCAAATAATGAATACATCAGTCGTTAAGACAGAGGAGGACTGTTTGCAGCGAGATACGTATCTGCGGAGTGTTTTGTTAAACATGACCCATCAAGTTGCGAAGCAGTTATGTTCACTAAATTGAAGTAAAATAAAATAAAATGTTTGTGAAACACCCAGCTAATTGTCATCTCCCAAAGTCGATTATTTTTTCTGAAAATTTCCAGTATGCGTTCCAAACACCGCTTTCTTTTTTTCTGCTTGCGGTTTGCATACTACTTCAGTGAAGTATCAAATTGCTCGTCTCATCTGATTCTTGCAAATAAAAGATTCGATTTCAGAACCATCGACAGCACGAATGTGGAATTCGAAGAAAACTACACATGGCTGAGCCGCGGGTAGTGTAACGTAATAAAATAAAAACAGTTGTGACTCTCTTCTTTACTATCAGTGTAATGTAATAGAATGAATATGAGCCGTGACTTATATAAAAAAGAAACACACATTAATGCAATGGCTCAGCATAAAATAGAAATAAGTAATGTAGGAATGTTATTAACAGTGTAAGATGTTGTTGAATTTAGCCCGACCCGTATAAGCACTCAGTAAATTAGCTCAATTCTCAGGAGGTCACGAAATTGTAAATACTCATTTGTTTAACTATTAAAACACCACATATATTCCTCAATATATGCCTAGTCGACGCCAAGTTAAAAGTCGTGTGCTTAGAGCACCAGAGAATATTTCACCAGTCCGTTCACTGTACAGCAATAAATTCCGTAACTCAAAATAGTGGTTTGGTCTTGATTCCCAATATAAGATAACAAGCATAGCTTTTGCAAATAAAATCTTATACTAGAACTAGAATCCTGTGACCAGGCCTTCCTGCCTGGGATGTTATCTCGCAACTTGGAGAAAATCTGAAAGTGAATCTTATTAAATTATTTGCAGCGACCGCCAGGCTCGTAGAATCTGAAAGAAAGGTTTCCTTTTCTAACCGGCGGCACGTCTCTACGATGAGCTAAAAGAAAGTTCTTAATTATTTTTTTAAGATGGCGCCCAACAATGAAGAATTCCTGTTATGGCCCATGTCTACTCTAGACAAGCAAGGTTTAGGATTACAAATGATTTCAACACGGACACAATTTTTAAGTCACACACAACTCTATTTTCAGTTTTGTTAATAACTTACATTGCCTGATACAGCGAGATGCACCTTCGTTAAACACTCCTTACGGTTCGCGTCCACATCATAAGCCAAGAAGAAGAATAGTAATGACAAAAGAGGTCAGAGTTCAAACACAGAATCTGAATTCCATGGAATAGGCATACATTGTAGCATAATATAACTCGCAAGTTACTCATACAATACTTATCGTAAAAACATGTAATCTATACATTTCACATTCATGTCCACCCAGGAGAAACAGTACAGTAGCACCTGACGCCTCCACTGGCACTCCGGTGCCGTAGGCCACTGTGCGTCAGACTGGCTGTGCTGACAGGCCGGCAGACCTGCAGGTAAGGCCCCTGTGGCGGCAGCTCCCAGTCCTCCCACCAGAGCTGCCACACTCAGGTAGTTGCCAGGGGTGAGAGGCTCCATTTAGTCACCTGCGTTGTGTCTGGTGTGTGTACCGTCAGAGCTACCGCGGCTTCCCAGTATGGTATGGCCCTAAAGGTGCAGCCATGCAGCGTTCTCTATATTCGCCTTTCATTCAAGGATACACGAAGCCACCACTGTCTGCCACTCACCCTCGAGTGACAAGAAACCGATCAGATGTTTTGCATCGGGAGACGCAGTGGTAAAGGGGTTTCCACCGTAAGTGTTGTAGCTTTCATGACAGGTGCCCTTAAAACGCAGTAGTGTAGCGCAGTAACCACAGGCGTGTTACTGGTTTCTACGGTGATCTCATACCATTTACAAACACTGGGAAATTTTTCTTGTGTCCACACAAAGCAAGCACAGTATCCATTAGTTTTCTTCTGTGCAGAACTTCGAAATTTTGACACTTTCGTAATACTAAAGAATCCACTAACAAAGACACTTGTAGAGTAACTGAAAAACTTATAACGGACACGAACAACAAGAGATAAAACTAAAAGACTGTTGCGATGCAGACGGCGTTAAGGTACGCTATTGCACTCGTGATCTATACAGCAAAAATTAGGAAAATAAAAAGGAGCCCCGACTGTCTTTAGGCAGTAGTAATGACGATACAGTAACGAGTTTGAAAAAAAAAAAAAAAAAAAACCAATGGCACAAGCTGATGTGCGAGTCAGGCGACAGTTGCACTACGAAGTCGAAGTCGAACCGTAATGCAGGCGTTCTGCTAGCAGCAAGTTATATCGTGCAACGAAACTGACCCACGTTTTACCAACCACATAACCTAGCATCCACGACTGTTTGCACAAACTTCTGTTCCCGTGGCCATGATCTAGATTGGGACTCTGCGAACGTTCCTTTGTTCATATCCATCTGAAGTCATTCCGACCAGGGTAGTCGTTGAAACTTCGAAAACAGTAGAGAGACACTGATTCGTACAGGTGCTGCAAGATATCTTTGTTTTTGTACTGAACAAGAATAAAGAAACATGATTAATAGTTGGTGAATGACGCAACCAGCCACAAATACTTTTTGAATGTTTTATTTTACTGCCACAACCGGTTTCGGGCTACAATGTCCATCTTCAGGTGGCTAATATTAGATGTTTTGGTTAACAGTTGTCGTCCGCTCCGCACTGCAGAAGAAAATTTATTTAGTGTCACTTTATCCGTTCTTTCACTAATAAAAATACGCTGAAATGCTTGCATTATATACATATATATGATGCAAAATAGACCACCATCTACTGGAACATATGTAAGAGAACACTACTATTCTGCATATAATGCAATAACTTCAGCGTATTTTTGTTAATAATACAACGGATAAAGTGACACTAAATACTCCAATATTCTTATGCAGTGTGGAGCAAACGACACGCTGCTAAGGAAAAGATATATGTAAGGAACAACATTAGCCATCTGAAGATGGGCATGGTAGTCCGAAAGAGGTTATGGTAGTAAAATAAAACGTTCAAAAAGTATTTGTGGCTGGTTCCGTCATTCACCAACTGTCATTAACGGTCGCGGAGTTCACAAGATGCAACATGTTTAAAATAACATTACTGAAAGTTTTTGTTTCTTATTTAATGGCTCTAAGCATTATGGGACGTAACATCTGAGGTCATCAGTCCCCTAGACTTAGAACTACGTAAACCTAACTAAACTAAGGACATCACACACATCCATGCCTGAGGCAGGATTCGAACCTGCGACCGTAGCAGCAGTGCGATTCCGGACTGAAGCGCCTAGAACCACTCGGCCACAGCGGCCGGCGTTTCTTATTTATAAAATTAACATGTTATTACATACAAAATGGAACCACAGACCTGTGACCCTGGCCAGCCAACGAGCACAAGATAAATATATCCAGCGGAGTTGCGAATTTGCTGATGGGGACTCACTTCTTTATAAAATGACCAACGAAATATGAGTGCCTCTCACTCTTTGATGTGTGGTGGCTGTTGTCCTGGCCGAATTATATCTCTCATTATGTTATATGAATTTAGTTACAGTTCTGTTAGAATTAAATCTGTCATTCTGTTATATGAACTTGGTCATTGTTGTGGCTGAATTGTGTCATTCTGTTATATGAACTTAGTTATTGGACTTAAGCCCCTCGCCCTGTTGTATGAATCGTAGCGTGGAAAAGAAGGGGGAGAGGGCGAACAGTATACAGAGTAAGAGCTTATATTAGAACCCGTCGGACGTTCCTGAGAAGAGGGGAGCGTAGGTGAGCTTCTGCTACCACAGAAGGGGGCGAGTTGAGGGTGCAGTAAACACGGCACGTGCCCCGCACGTGTGTGGAGGAGGTGGCGTTGTGTACGCGACGCGATGACGCTTTCCAGAAACTGCGGGCCCTGGTGTGGTGTGGCGCGTGTGGGGGCAGAAGGCCAGCTGCCTCGGGGAACGCGGCTGGCCTCTCTCCGCGGCGTCACATGCGACAGGACAGCTTGGCTGGAAAACTTGGAATGATTAACTTAAAATGATTAACAAAGGTCCGGCCTGTACGTCGTCTTGATCACATGACGCCTCTACACGTGTAACATCCCTTTTCGCTCACGACACTGTACGGGGGTACCCAAGAAAACTCAATTTTTTAATAAAAACTACATATGTTCAAATTGAATACACTTATCACCTTTAAAAAACTCTGCATTACAACTAATACATCTACAGATATGTACATATAATACAGCTACATATATACTCCGCTAGCCACCAAGCGGTGTGTAGCGGAGGGCACAATTCGATCCAAAGTCATATTTCCCCTCCTCTGTACCACACGCGGATCGCGCGAGAGAAAAACGACTGTCTGAACGCCTCAGTACGAGCTCTTATTTCCCTTATCTTCGAATGGTGATCATTGAAAGTTGGTGGCAATAATATGTGCTCTACATCCTCATTGAAGATCGGATTTCGGAATTTAGTGAGCAGCCCCTTCTCTTTAGCGCGCCGTCTATCTGCAAGTGTGACCCACTTCAAACTTTCTATGAGATTTGTAACGCTCTGGCGTTGGCTAAATGTACCAGTCACGAATCTTGCCGCTCTTTTTTTGACCTTCTCAATCTCTTGAATCAGACCCAACTGGTAAGGGTCCCATACAGACAAACAATACTCCAAGACTGGACGAACTAACGTATTGTAAGCTATTTCCTTTGTTGAAGGACTGCATCGCTTCAGGATTCTACCAATAAACCGCAATCTAGAGTTCGCCTTACCCGTTACTTGAGTAATCTGATCATTCCATTTGAGATCATTTCGAATAGTCACACCCAGATAGTTGCCGAATGTTACCGCTTCCAAAGACCGGACGTTTATTTTGTACTCGTACATTAATGGGGATTTTCGCCTTGTTATACGCAGTAGGTTACACTTACTAATATTGAGAGATAACTGCCAGTCATTACACCACGCATTTATTTTCTGCAAATCCTCATTGATTTGTTCACAATTTTCGTGTCATACTACTTTCCTGTAGACTACAGCATCATCGGCAAACAGTCTAAGGCCGATGTCAGTACCACCAACCAGATCGTTTATGTAAATCGTAAAAAGCAGAGGACCTATTATGCTGCCCTGAGGCACACTTGAAGTTACGCTTGTTTCTGTTGAAGTCACCCCGTTCAGAACGACATACTGCTCCCTATCTGTGAGAAAACTTTCTATGCAACCGCGTATGTCATCGGATAGACCGTAAGCGTGCACTTTTTGTAGCAAGCGACAGTGCTGAAGTGAGTCGAAAGCCTTTCGAAAGTCGAGAAATATGGCATCAACCTGGGAGCCGGTATCTAGAGCCTATTGTATATCATGCACAAAGAGGGCCAGCTGTGTCTCGCATGACCGCTGTTTCCTAAAACCGTGCTGGTTTCTGTAGATGAGCATCTCAGAGTCTAGAAAGGTCTACCCTACAACAAATCGATGTCAGTGAAATTGGCCAACAATAATGTGCATCCGATTTCCTACCCTTTTTATAAATTACTATGACCTGGGCCTTCTTCCGGTCCCGTGGAACTTTCCGCCATTCCAATGATCTCTGATAGATGACGGATAAGAATGGTGGTATATTTGTAGCACATTCAACATAAAATCTTACGGGGATACCATCTGGGCCAGATGCCTTACTGGCGTCTGAGGATCTTAACTGTTTTACAATCCCAGATACACTAAACACTATGTCAGCCATCCTTTCGTTTGTTCGATAACTGAAAGTGGGGATGGTGCTGCAATCCTCTATCGTAAACGAGTTTTTGAAAGTTAGGTTTAGAATTCCGGCCTTCTGTTTATCGTCATCAGTTACATTACCCGTACTGTCAGCAATAGAAGGTATTGAATTATTTGTAGCGTTCATAGATTTTACGTACGAACAAAAATGTTTGGGGTTATTTTTGGAATCTGCAGATGAAATTTTGCTTTCAAATTCGTTAAAAGAATCTCTCATTGTCCTTCTGACAGGTGCTTTCATTTCGCATAATTTCTGTTTGTCAGCGGGGCAGTGACTACGTTTAAAACGACTGTGCAAAATTGTCTGCTTTCTCAGCAACTTCCTAATATATTTGTTGTACCAAGGTGGATCCTTTCCCTCCCCTGTAGTTTTGCTAGGCACATACTTCTCCAGCACATGTGGACAATACCTTTAAATTCCGACCAAAGATGTTCAATATCTTTGTGTCCCGCGGTGAATGCTTGGAGCTGACTATGAAGACATTCATTCAATGTCACTTTTATTTACTTTCCCAAACAAGAAAACTCTACATAGAAGCCACAACGACATTATGGTCGCTAATACCTTCTTCTAGATTAACTTCCTCAAAAAGATCAGGTCTGTTTGTCGCCAAGATATCTAATATGTTCCCATCTCGAGTTGGTTTTCTAACCAATTGCTCAAGGTTGTATTTGAGAGCGCTCCTAGAATAACTTAACACGAACCTTTGCTTCTGCCCCCAGTGATAAACGTGTAATTTCTACAGTCATTGGATGCTAGATTAAAGTCTCCACCGATAACTAATGGATAATTTGGATATTTACTTCCTATGTACTCAAGACTTTCCCAGAAACGTTCTGCGACGTTTGTTGCAGATGCTGGTGGTCTATAAAAACGTCCTAATACAATGGTCAATCCTTGTCTGATTGGCAGCTTTATCCAGACTATTTCACAGTCCAACCCAGTATCGATCTCAACTGCGTTTAAACAGCTTTTAACTGCAATAAACACACCACCTCTGATAGCATCAGTCCTATCCTTCCTAAACATTGTCCAATACGAGTTCAAAATTTGACTGCTTTTTATGTCTGGCTTCAATCAGCTTTCGGTACCTAATACAATATTGGCATTGCTACTGTTTATTTCGGAGATTAACTCGGGGATATTGCTACAGACACTTCGACAATTTACTAACATGAGATTAAGCATTTAAATCCTTTGCAATGACCTGTTTAGGCGAACTAACAATTTTTACAGTTGGCACACCTACATCAGTGTCATGAACTGATAATTTTTCAGGCCAGCGGTTTGTTTCCCATGGGGAGGAAGCTAATCTAAAAAAAAACCATGTGCTCACCACAAGTACTGTGCTAGCCATGTAGCTGTTTCCTGTGTGTAGTGGTTCAAATGGTTCAAATGGCTCTGAGCACTATGGGACTTAACTTCTGAGGTCATCATTCCCCTAGAACTTAGAACTACTTAAACCTAACTAACCTAAGGAATCACACACATCCATGCCCGAGGCAGGATTCGAACCTACGACCGTAGCGGTCGTGCGGTTCCATACTGTAGCGCCTAGAACCGCTCGGCCACCCCGGCCGGCTGTGTGTAGTGCACCCCTGATCCATCGAGGGGCGTCCTATAACCTTCCGCCCCATAGCGTGGGTCGAGGAATTTACAACCATTTTCGTCACAGAGTTGACGTAGCCTCTGGTTTGGATTCTCCACTCGACTCCAAACCAGAGGACCCCGGTCCACCCTGGGTACGATGCTGCAGTTTGGCTTCCACTTCTCGAGAGATGGTGGCCGCCTTCACCAATTTAGCCAGCCGTCGAAAGGAGCCAAGGATTTCCTCGGAACCCTGACGACAGGCATCGTTGGTGCTGACATGTGAAACGATCTGGAGCTGGATGCGCCCCACACGCTCGATAGCTGCCGGAATAGCCTCTTCACATCCCGGACAAGACCCCCGGCAAGCACACCGAGTGAACGTTGGATTTCTTCCCCTGCCTAGCCGCTATGTTCCTGAGGGGCTCCATGACCCCCCTGACATTGGAGCTCCCAATAACTAACAAACCCCTACCCCCACGTGCCTGTCCGGACCTTGCTGAAGGAGCGGCCACTATCCTGGCAGTAGGTGCATTCTGATCTGGCTCAGCCTCCCCCCCCCCCCCCCCCAGTATCAGATAGTGCTAATAGATTTGTCCCACCGGTGCTTCCCCTGTCCGAAACACTTTTTGCAGTTATCTTCAGAAATGGCTGACAGCTCCTCCCTGGTTTTTTTCTTGACATCTTCAATGTTGTCACATCGGTGTCCTTTCATACCTCTTGCCATGAGTGGAAATAAGAAAACGTCGCACGGAGCCAGGTCAGGCGAGTAAGGTGTATGGGCTAGCGGAACCGTGCCATATTTAGCCAAAAACTGTCCAACAGAGATGGCTGTGTGTGCAGGTGTGTTGTCTTGGTGGAAGAACCAGTCTCCTGTCTGTCACAAATTGGGTTGAACCGAGCTGGAAGATAACCACTAATCTCTGACAGCTGATCAGTTATCTATTGACGATCTGTGAGCACAAGCTCTCGAATTTTTTCATTATTTTCGTCGATTCGGGCAGTTGATGGACGTCCAGAACGAGGTTTCTCAACAGTCGACATGTCGCCATTTTTGAATCGAGCAGAAAACTCGTACGCTTGAGTTTTTCCATAGCGTCATCATAGTAACCTGTTTTCAACATTGAAACAGTTTCAGCGGCATTTTTACCGAGTAGAAAACAACATTTCTCTGCTGCACGTTGTTCACTGAAACAAGAACAAAGTAGCGCCAGCAAAAACAACCACTGCAGATGGACAGAACAACCCAGGTCGACAACACAGGAGGCACTGAACTGGCAATGAGTTGCGCTATACATGCCTAGGAGCATTGACGGCCGCGGTGGCCGTGCGGTTCTGGCGCTGCAGTCCGGAACCGCGGGACTGCTACGGTCGCAGGTTCGAATCCTGCCTCGGGCATGGGTGTGTGTGATGTCCTTAGGTTAGTTAGGTTTAAGTAGTTCTAAGTTCTAGGGGACTGATGACCTAAGATGTTGAGTCCCATAGTGCTCAGAGCCATTTGAACCATTTGAACCTAGGAGCATTAATGCATATTACATAATCGCAGCCCACGGCAATGTTATCCCGGTATTTTTGGGTATCCCCTCTCCCCCGTACAGGTTGTGTGACCTGTTATTCTACAAAACGTTTACCTTGATGGCGTTACTAAACGTTAATTTAGAGAATCGGACTCAAACCTAATTTTTCTTCCCCAAAACTCAGCGTAGTCAGGGTACAAAACAATATTCACTGCAAATGATTTCTGTTGCGACACACAAATCTGTAATTACGTGTTGTTCCAAGGTAAATTTATGGTCGACAGACCTGGTCATACAATCTTTTTAATGAGTACCAGTATTGCAATAACTAAAATAAAAATTTCAATTACCAATTGCATGTCTGCGTTACTTGTTTGATGAGAAAGCTATTGGAACAAATTTTACGTACAATATTCATTATCTACTTTACTCTGAGACACTAAGTAAATAGCAGACTACTCCGTCACAGTTAAGGTTTCGAAAATATTCTGAGTGGTTGTGAGCTAAGCAATAAATTAAAATAACCGAGGAAATTAATCTGCTGCCCTGCTTTCTTCGCATCGGTGTTCCACAAAAACATGTACACATAAATGAGCATACACTAGCGCATTTTTCAGACAATGAGAAAAAAATTAAACATTTATCTTGAACGTTTGTTGTATAATACTTTCAAGTCTAAGTTGCTTCTTAAGTCACTGGTTCACTTCTCATGAAAATCTGATTCTATTACAATATTCTACAACACGAAAATTTGTGACCCCATTTAAGTAAACTGAATAGTTAGGTAGTTCCCAATATAGGACAAATTTCTGTTAGTCTTTGTACCGAAAATAACACAATTCCCGCTTCGTAATTGCGACGCTAAGGTAATTTTTAGGATTAGGGCCACGAACTTATAACAGACAGCATGCCTGGAGTCAATAACAGTGTATATTCACACGGAAATTAAAATACAGGGTGATTATAATGAAAGCTGCAGCTTCAAAGCTTTGTAAAAGAAAAGCACCCCTCCTCAGAACGATGTCAAATTGTATTGGCAAATTATCAAAGAAGAGGGAAACGCTATCGAAACAAACGAACAAACGAAAATTTTACTACTAGATGGCGCTGTGAGTGGCAGAAAATGAAAAATGGAAGACGTCGGGTACACGGCTGTTCCCCAGTTTTCGTCTGAGGCGTCCAGCTTGACTGTCTGCATGATGGATCGCGCGCTGCTCGTTAAAGCTCGTTTACAAGAACGGTGACTACACGCCAGTAGCTCTGCAGAAGTTCCGGACACTCAAGGGTATGACAAAAGGTATTAGCCTGATGTCTGCCAAGGGTCTGGAGGAAATGGTTACGAAATTCGATAAGACAGGTTGTTCTGAAGTGTAGAGAGATGGAGAGGGGGGGGGGGGGGGGAGGGGGTGAGCGAGAGAAAACAAGGAAACAATTAACCCCACAACTCAACAGCAGATGTGGCCACAGGACTGCATGAGGGGCCGAGTGGTGGTGTGCAAACATCCAGTGCACGGAGGATAGCCCCAACTCTGGACATTCCTATGAGCAAGGCGCATAAAATTCCATTAAACATCCTGCATTGCTACCGGTACAAAATTACCCATGTTCCGGAGTTGCTTCATACTGACCTGCTCGGAAGACAAATATCCGCTCTAGAATTTCGACCTGACACGGAAATGGGCAATGAATAGTCGTGGAACATTCTGTGGACTTATGAAGCTCAAGGACGTGTCAATACACAAAACTTCATAAAATTGGCAACGGAAAATCCGGTCACACACCAACAAGTACCAGTCAAATCTGCAAAGGTAATTCTGTGGTACGGATTGGCGGCATTATTTGAGCCATATTTGTTCGAGGAGAGGGATCTGTGGTTCCTGGTACTTGTACCATCACTGGTTCAAAAATGGCTCTGAGCACTATGGGACTCAACTGCTGAGGTCATTAGTCCCCTAGAACTTAGAACTAGTTAAACCTAACTAACCTAAGGACATCACAAACATCCATGCCCAAGGCAGGATTCGAACCTGCGACCGTAGCGGTCTTGCGGTTCCAGACTGCAGCGCCTCTAACCGCACGGCCACTTCGGCCGGTCTCCATCACTAGTAAACGCATTGAGACTGTTTTGCGCGCCAACGTGTTTCCTGCATTTTAACAGCCTGGACATGGGTGGCTTAGGATCACTCTTACGCAAGGTGACGTCCTTCCGAACATTTGACGGCCAGTGTTGAAGCTAGTGAAGAGGCACTTAGGATATACTAGAATTGTGAGCCATTATTTGCCTGTGAAATTTGTGAAAACTACACATGCCAGATTCAACATCAAGGTCTGCTTTCAGATGCAATAGCAGTGAAAACAGGAGTTAAGAAAGGCTGCATGCTCTCACTGATACTTTTTAACATAGTACTTAATCTTGTAATGGCGCAAGCAATAGATAAAGTGAGAGGAATAAATCGGAGCAATGGGACACATCTAGAAGACCCAGATTTTGCAGATGACCATTGCCTTCGATCCCACAGCCTCAATGTCATGAAAGAGAAGCTAGAAAATCTGAAATCTGCAGCGAAGTAAGTTGGCTTGAAAATTAACGCCCAAAAAACTAAAGACATGCGGGCAAATGGTAACAGCACCGCAGAGCTTAAACTTGGGAGCCAGATAATTGAAAAGGTGGGTAAGTTTTGCTACCTTGGAAGCGTGGTTACACCAGATGGCGGAGCAACAGAGGACATTAACAGCCGCATCAA
Organism: Schistocerca americana; assembly: GCF_021461395.2. NCBI lineage: Eukaryota > Metazoa > Arthropoda > Insecta > Orthoptera > Acrididae > Schistocerca > Schistocerca americana. The sequence goes on along the minus strand of NC_060122.1, from coordinate 829,197,941 downwards.
CACAGCAAGAGTAGCTTTTACAAATCTACCCTCTATCTGGAGATGGAGGGAAATCTCACTGAGGACCAAATTTCGGATATTTGAAAGAAATGTAAAATGTGTGCTCCTTTATGGATGTGAAACATGAAAAGTGACAAAACAGTTAATCCATAAGCTGCAGATATTCAACAACAGATGCCTGAGGAACATCCTGGGGATACGGTGGCCAAATGTCATCTCTAACGAAACTCTTTCGGAAAGAACAAATCAGAAGCCAATTGAGCTGCAAATTAGAAGCAAGAAGTGGGTGGAGATGGTTAGAATATACTCTTACAAGACCAAATGAACATATTGCGAGAGAAGCACTTGACTGGGTCCCGCAAGGACGACGAAGACGAGGCAGGCCCAAAATGACATGGAGACGGTCAGTCGAAGCAGAAGGCCATCAGCAAGGAATAGGCTTGGAAGAAATGAAGATACTAGCGGAAGGCAGAACAAGATGGCGATCCCTTGTTGCAGCCCTATGCTGCACATAAGGAGTTAAAGGAATTAATAATAATAATAATAATAGTAATAAATTTCCAAATTTCCCTACAGCTTGGCCGTCCACAGCACCTGCTCTCAATCTGTGTGACTTCTGGCTGTGAGGTTATCTGAAAAATGACGTGTCCGGTGCTCCGATTACAAAAATAGCTGAACTGAAGGGACACATTGCGCAACGCATCCTGAACTTGATCTCTGAGACACTCCGATGTGTTTCAGCTTTTGGTAGAAAACGGTGGACAGCACACTGAACATGTCTCGAGTCAGTCAAACGACAGTAAAAAACTGATCTTGTTGTTGCTATTTAAGAGGTTTTGGTTCCAGGAGAATTCAAAACCGAATTCAGTGACGCTTCTTATGTGGTTTTTGGCCTGAGGACAGTTAAAAACCAGTGTCTTTATTGATTTTTGTGCTGTTTCTGACTTAGGCTATTAAAAACCGATATTTCCCATTCGATGTGGTATAATGGCCGTGATGGGTGAGCTTGCCTAATTAACAGTTCTTCAATACCGAACCTGTGCGGTCGTCCACATTAGACAGTATAGTTGGCTGAATGGACAGCTAACACCATAGCCGTCTTATTACGATTCATCTGTCATTTGTAGCCGAATCCATGTAAATTATGACTCTTTCAAAGCTATTCAGTGGGAAAATTTTCGTTGAATATAGTTTTGTTTTCCTCTTCTTCCATAGTGTTCAGCTCAAATATCACGTCATTCCGAGAACTGCCTCTTTTTTTTTTAACAGCATTTTGAAACTGAAACTTTTGTTACAATCACCCTGTATATTATAAAAGAATTCACAATAAAAACTTGCTCGTGTGATGTACAACACTTTCGGAATACTTCATTCTAAATGAGAATGTATTGCGTCACAGGTATTCCACATGCGAAGGAATGTGACGAAACTTCCTGGCAGATTTACACTGTGTGCTGGACCGAGACTGGAACTCGGGAGCTTTGCCTATCGTGGCCAAGTGCTCTACCAATTGAGCTACCCAAGCACGACTCACGCCGTCCTCACAGCTTTACTTCTGCCAGTACATCGTCTCCTACCTTCCAAATTTTACAGAAGCTCTCCTGCGGACCTCGCAGAACTAGCACTCCAGAAAGAGAGGATATTGTGGAGACATGGCTGAGCCACAGCCTGGGGGATGTTTCTAGAATGAAATTTTCACTCTACAGCGGAGTGTGCGCTAATATGAAACTTCCTCATTTGGTAGAGCACTTCCCCGCGAAAGGCAAAGGTCCCGAGTTCGAGTCTCGGTCCGGCACACAGTTTTAATCTGCCAGGAAGTTTAATATCAGCGCACACTCCGCTGTAGAGTGAAAATCTCATTCGAAGTTTGCCGCCATCTGCTCGAAAAGATCAGAACCAATATCATGTGGGAGTCTGCAGAGAAGTTGAACAACTGCTTAGAGGTGATAGAGACTTTCTATCGATGACACTGATTACAATAATCGGTATTATGGTTGTGGCCCTGAAACTAATCACCAATCGTCGCAATAGACGCGTCCCTCTTTACCAATGGACTGTTGTGACGTTTACATGTTGAATAAAGTGTGTGCCCGCCTTAGTTTTTACGAAATTTACTTTTTTTCATATAGTTCAGTGATTGTCACTCTGTAAATACATTGCTATCAATTGACTGTGTTATTAAAAGAAACCGTTCAAGTGCGAGTAGTACCACGTTCCGAGCGTCCCGCATAAATTTAATTGTGTATATAGACAGACGACCGACCTTGGAAATCGAGAATCTCGGTGATTTTTGCCTGTAATCGATTTCGGTACTGGCAAGATATTGGTCCTGATAAATCTAAATCTTTCGAGAATGTTTAAGCTTGCAATTTAAATTTCCCATTCGCTACTGTAATTTTTCATTTATTTCATTAATTTTAGATTTATATTAGAATGCTATTCTAATACGCAATTTCAGATGCTTTGAATTCATCTATTCCCGTCCCTGTTGTCTTTACTGGTTACATTTGACGGAAATCTCCAGAGAAGAAAACGATACAGGCTGCCATGACGCTATTGTTGCTACGTGAATGTCGAGTTGTTCTGTGGAATGCTGTAGTAGGTGGATTATGTGATATCGGAATCTCAAACAACGGAACTGCTATCGTGCATCAGCCACCAGCTTTACTTTACTTTGAAACAGGGCATATGCTGTACGTGTGGTAGGAATAGACTGTCAGGGGATGTTTGTGTGTAGAATGAGCTGATCGTTAAGGACCTGTGATGCTAGCGCTGGCGGTGGTAGGTTAGAATCCTTAGGTGGCAAAGACATCGTTTACAGGGTGCCTGGCAACTTCATTTTAGCTCAGTCATTTAGGATGAAATATCTGTAAATTATGTACAAAAACCTTCCTCATGAATCATTCTACCTTTCACTAAAAACAAGATCAAAATCTCTGCAGTGGTTCCTGAGATTTTTTTCTTTTTTTTGTGGATTACGAATGCAAGGTAACTTTTTAAAGGGAAAAAAATATGTGATATGATTAGAAATTAACAATTATTGGATTTCTTCCTGTACTTGTACTGTGAAAACTTGCTTTTCGCAAAATTTCATAATTCTAGGTCAACGACTAGCAGCCAACAAGTTTTGATGAATGAGTTTATGACTATCAAAATGTACTCGTGTGTTTTCAATAAATTGACTGAGAAACTTAAATTTTTTTTACAACGCCAAGGAATCATAGACCTTAGTATGTGACATATAAGGGGAAGTCATATGAAAATCGAACACCCGGCACAATGAGACTACGGAATGGTTCGATTAAAAAATAATCACCACATGTGTTAAGACATTTGTCCCACTTGGAGACGATGTGATCAATTCCTGTTTCGTATAACGCGGTCGGCCGCTGACGGATCCACAACCGCATCCTTTCTTACGCTTCCTCAGTCGAATGAAACCGACGTCAACGCAGATCGCCAAAATTGTAAAAAGCACTCTGTTGCAGATTCGATCTGTACGGAGTATTTTGCAGTGTTTCCCAACAAAACTGCTGAAGCGTAGACTTTGTCCAATTGGCAGTGTGAGGGAGGCCGTCATCGTGCAATAGGATGATTCAGTTCGAAAGCATCTTGGGTGTTTCGCCTCTTCGGTGCGACACAGTTTCTGCAAAGTGTACTTTACTTACAAAACTTTGACTGTAACAACGGTTTTAATAATATTCAAAACATAAACATATTTTTAGACACTATGTAGATATATTTTATAAATGCCCTTGGCTCAACAGTGGTGATGTAGAGCTGCCAGTCCACCGTCGTCCTCATCGGTGACGGAATGAAATGACAACAACGGCAAAAAACCGTGTCTCCAGTCTCTAGGGTGATGAACCGGAATTTGCGTCGTTAGTATCCTAAAGTTTAAGAAATTATTCTATGCGTCGTGAAAAGATAAAAATGAGCGTCTAAATGGGTGATTATAACGTACCAAAAATCGAAGCGCGAACAGAAAATCGCGGCCCGGTATGCTTGTGTGAGGATTGCACTAGGTAAACCAGATTACCGTTGTCAAATAAATGGAGGTCACGAGGATCATATCACGGATTTACTTATTTGTACGCTTTTCATAATCCATTAGGACAGTGCAAGTAATACGGCGCAATACTTACGCGATTTCGAGAAAATCGCAGAATAATTTTTAAGACTGTTTGACGTATAGGTGGTTGCGACCGTAAGAGATGGCGGCGGTCATGTGGTTAGCGTTCAAGCTGCGTAATCGGTGGATTGGTTGATCGAGTCCCACTGGTGTTCTTTATTGATTTATGTTTTTATTTAATTTTTTTTAGTTCTAGTCATACTACTTCATATATATTACATCTGAAAGGTAATATGATGAAAAGGCCCGTGCATTTGCACGAACTTTGAATTTTCAATATTATTTAGTTGTTTCCTAATTTTTATTATCACACCAATTATTATGTTTATAATTATCTACAAGTAAACGACCAAACACATAAAGGTTTTCCGAAAATGTAAGCCTGTCGCTATCTCCGAAATCCCGCCATCGGGTGGGTTACGGGGAACTGCTTTGCACGTGGACGCTTCGATCTGCAAACAATGGTTTCGAGGACGAGGTACAGACTTGAAAAGACCTAGACAGACATCGATAAATAGTGGTATAATTAACTTTATTCAATAGTAGAATACACTATGCCGTAATATGAGGGTAATATATGATCAGTCGTCGGATGTGCGTTCGACATTACAAGTTGCAGGATGATATTTTTCATACAGACACGAAAAAAATTAATCAGAACGACATCGAATGAATGCAGTTTTCCCGCATACACAAGTAATTTTCAGAATTTCAAATGAAAGACAAAGCTCGTTGAAATTTTAAAAAATTTTCCTTTTTTGCGACAATTCGGATGCAAAGCGTGAGTAAGGCAACATTTTCGTAAATATCGGCGTCGAAAATTGGTGGTGCACGATTCAATGAATTCCCATCTTCAGTAGAAGCAATGTCTCTTTCGTTGTCAATCAAATATGAACGTTTTTATCTTGCCTATAGAAACAAAACGTGGATAATATTTGTTGCAATAATAATAACTGGTAAACAGCGAAATAACATTGGAAAAACTAATAAAAGTTCATTCAAAGACACATGTCTTTCCGACATATTTCGTTTCGAATGTAATATACAGGAATAACATAACTGGTGTTGAAACAGGAATTAAAAAAAAAAAAGAAGCGGGTCTCGATCTATCGATCAAGGGATTAGGGAGCTTATATACTAACCACTTTTTTCACGAATTATAAAAGCTTAGAACTTTATTTCACAATTTTTTTACATCGATACATCATTCTCATTCCAATTCTGATGACACTGCAGGACAGCACCATTTCAATTACTTCTTTCCTGATGCTGCACCAACTTTGGATTTCTTTGTACCACGCACTTGCTTCTTTCTGTTTTTCCTTTCCTTGCGCTGCTTCCTTGTTGCCTTTTGTTTCTCATACACACCATGCCTCTGTAACCTGTATTTCGGTTCAAACTTCTTGGCATAATCTAGTGAATCATAAATCAAGACAAACCCGGTTGATTTTCCACCTCCAAATGCTGTTCGAAATGCAAATACAAACACTGTATCTGGTTTAACTTTAAACATTTTACCGAGTTTTTCTCTTATGTCAGTTTTCTTCACAGACGGCTGCCCTGGATGCAAAACATCGTCAACCATCTGCTTTCGGCATCAGAGCCTATTTGTCATTAACTTTCTCGTTCGAACAGTTGCTGTTCCCTCATTCATTATTGGTACAATGTAAATTTAACTGCAAGTAGAAACGGCACAGTAAAAGTGCAATTCCGAATATATGTCAATAGAACGGAACACAAAAAATATTAAATAGACGAACGATGGGGTTTCCTACAACGGATATAGAATTCCAACATTCCACTTGACCGCCGCCAGCTCGCAGTCAAGGTTGCAGTGCACCAGTACATCACTAACGCGTAAAACTATCTTTGATTTTCTCGGAATCGCCTGAGTAGTACTTCTTATTTCATGCGCAACATGTTGTCCTAATGAACTATGAAAAGTGCAGGTGCAGGACTCTCTTTGGCGAACCCACCTGTGGTGGTCCAATCGGTGTACATCTATTTCGGGATAAGAATCACGTTCCTGGGCCTCGACAACGAGAGAAAAGAGGAGAGGAAGGTCTCGCGTGGGGCGTCACTGTTGGGGTGGAGAGATGCTGGGAGGGGCGCCGAGAAGACGGGTGGCCCAAAGCGGGTGGGGGTGGGGGTGGGAGGCACGCGCCAGAGGCTGCTTGGCCGGCCGCGGACCACCTGAGCCGCCCCCACTAAATAATGCAGTGGGGGTGGCCGAGGGCGGCGCAGGATCCCCAGACAACGCTCTCTAATGAGCAAAAACGGCACTAAATTGTTAGCGCGCTGTGCCTGCCACAGGACTAAATCACTGGCTTATTTAAAGTATCTGTTGTACCCTCCCCCGTCTTGTCTGATTCTATTAAGCAGCCCTTTCCAACTCCTCCCCACTCCCTTTGCCTTAGGCACACGCAGCGCTACTGAGTATCTCCCTCTAAAAGACGCTAATACGAGGGTGAGTCAAATGAAAACATTAAATATTTTTTAAAATATTATTTATTGTGCAGAAGTGCTACAAAGCTGTATCATTTTTCAACATAATCTCCCCCAAGCTCAATGCAAGTCCTCCAGCGCTTACAAAGTGCATAAATTCCTTTAGAAAAAATTTTTTTTGGTAGTCCGCGCAACCACTCACGCACCGCATGGCGTACCTCTTCATCTGAACGGATCTTCGTTTCTCCCATTGCGTCTTTGAGTAGTCCAGACATATGGAAATCACTTGGGGCAAAGTCTGGTGAGTATGGTGGATGAGGAAGACACTCAAAATACAGGTCTCTGATTGTTGCTACTTTTCTTAAAAAAAGAGAGGTGGGGCCCCTCCACGGCCGCACCAACGTGGTGACCAAACCAAAAGTTCTACTGTCACCTCCATCAACATGTTAGTTATCTAATAGGTGGATCACAGGACGCTGGTCTGTGATGTTATCCGTGTGTCTGGGTAAGACTACGCGTTAACACGGTCCATCAGGTGATAGATAGTGGACGAAACGCGAGTGAGGGTAGCGATTTGAAGAGCAGAGGGAAAAAAGTGCCAAGGCTCGTACAGTGGGAAAAAACCCTCTACGACAGTGGGATGGGTAGTAAGAGCAGTAGTGGCTTACAATCTGTGATAGTTCATGCAAGGTTGGGTTTGTTAGTATGGGTATCATGCGTCATTACCGTGGCAAGTAATGGCGATGTGTCCCAGTTGCTGCAGCCGCTGCATTCCTGGAACAATCAAGATCGTTATACAGTAGTGGGAGATCGGCCACTGTGTGTGTGTGTGTGTGGGTGTGTGTGTGGGGGGGGGGGGGGTGGAGCTTGTCTGCATGTTCTGTACGGTACGGCTTCCCAGCGTGGTGCCAGTTATTCGGCAGTGTATTCCAACTGGCTCACCTGTACCGTTGTGTTTGCGTGTGCTTGGCCATAGACGTTAGGTCCTTACAAGTATGCCTTTTGGTCTTTTATGTTTCCATCTATGCTTGTGGTCGTAGTTCCCCACATTCAGAATAAACGGGTTCTGCGAATGTCTGGAGTTTCTGTATAGTTTTGTGGTGAGTTTGTGGATTACCTCCGTGAGAGTCTCAAGTCGGTATTCCCGGTGAAGGTCCGCGATGCGTGTGTATCGTGGAGCATTGCTTATGATTTTGAGTAATTTGTTTTGTATGAGCTACAGACGGCGAAGGCGTGCAGGCGCAGCGTATCCCCAGACAGGAGCTGCGTACGTCATCAGGGGTAGAATAAGTGTCATGTACATGGACCTCGACACCCTTCTGTTCAGTGTGCTACGCCTGTTGAGCATAGGGTAGAGCTGTTTGAGCCTCGCGCTTGCTCTGTTGGTCATGTGTTGTATGTGGTCCCCCCAGAGTAATTTCCGGTCCTGCCAGACACCGAGGTATTTGACTTTCTCGCGGAAACGTATTGGACGTGTATGTAGAGTTATTGGTCTGCAGTATCGGTGTTTGTGCCGTTGCTTCTGTCTCCTAGCAAACAGAACGGCTTCGCACTTGTCGACGTTTAACACTTCATTTCTCCAACCAATCTTGCGCGAAGATGGCTGTGTCATCCGCGTAGATTGCCATCATTGTGTTGTGTGTGATAGGGAGATCGTTTATGTAGAGGTTAAACAGTAGGAGCCCTAGGATCCTTCCCTGGGGTACTCCCGCGTGTATACCCTGTCATGTTTGTAAGTAGGCTGTTCAGGTTTTTATATTGGTAACGCCACGTAGCGCTCTGTATGAAAAATAATGGCTGTGCTGTGTGCAGTCTGTGGCTAGTTTGCGTTGTTGTCTGCCATTGTAGTGTTGGGCAGCTGGATGTGAACAGCGCGTAGCGTTGCGCAGTTGGAGGTGAACCGCCAGCAGTGGTGGATGTGAGGAGAGAGATGGCGGAGTTTTGAAATTTGCAATACTGGATATCATGAACTGCTATATACATTATGACTTTTCAACACTATTGAGGTAAATACATTTTTGTTCTCTATTAAAATCTTTCATTTGCTAACTATACCTATCAGTAGTTAGTGCCTTCCGTAGTTTGAATCTTTTATTTAGCTGGCAGTAGTGGCGCTCGCTGTATTGCAGTAGTTCGATTAATGAAGATTTTTGTGAGGTAAGTGATTTGTGAAAGGTATAGGTTAATGTTAGTCAGGGCCATTCTTTTGTAGGGATTTTTGAAAGTCAGATTGCGTTGCGCTAAAAATATTGTGTGTCACTTTAGTGAATGTTTGAGTACGTTCAGTTGTGCTCAGCTGTTTGAAAAGCAAATAGTGTAAGAGGTTTATCAGCACAGTAATTCAGAAATTGTTCTAAGGGGGCGTTTCATATTGATTGTTTTCCCTGCACGTCAGTGTTGAAACTCTTGTCTGTGAGGTATGAGTGTATGAGACGCACCAGCCCGTCTGGGAATCCCGCGACGCTCAGTTTGCGAATGAGGCCGTTGTGCCATAGACGGTCAAAATCCTTTTCGATGTCCAGGAACACCGCCCCTGTTACTTTGCTTGTGTTGAAGCCATGTGTTATATGTTCAACGACCAGTAAGAGTTGTGTTGTGGAGTGGTGATTCCTGAAGCCGAATTGCTCCGGTCTCAGGATGTCATTTGTTGTGCAGTGCCTAGTGATGCGTTTGAGAATCACCTTCTCAACAGTCTTGCTGAGCGAACTCAGAAGGCTGACGGGTCAGTAATTTTGTGGGAGGCTGTGGTCTTTCCCCGGCTTCCTGAACATCAGGACCTCGGCCGTCTTCCAAAAGGAGGGGAATTGTTGGTGTTTTAGTATGGCATTCGTTATGTGTGTTAGGTACTCAGTAGCTTTATCCGTGAACTCCTGGAGGACACGGTTTTTAATGCCATCGTGACTAGGGGCCTTCCTAGCAGCGGAATGCATTATAGCCAAGGAGACTTCGACTGTACCAACATGACGAATGTCGTCGGGCGATGGTTGGGCTAAAATGCGTGTAACCTCCTGGTCAGTAGCAAGTGCGAACACTGAATCTGATGGTAACAGGTTCGGTGTGAATGACGCTGCGAGTGTGCGGGCCATTAGTTCTGCTTTCTCTTCCGCTGAGTATGCAGGTCCGTCAGGCCATCGGAGCGTTGGGGTGTATATTTTCTCCCTGGTGACGTGTCGGGCTAGTTGCCACACGCCAGGTCGCGTGGTGTCCAGCCCTTCGAGTTTTTGGTTCCACAGTTGTGTTCTTTGTGTTTGTATTTTATCGTGTATGATGCCCTGTAGCCTGTTAATGTGCCGTTTGAAGTACTGAGGCGATTCCTCATTGAGACTAGGCCCAGGATTTCCTGGGGCAGGGCCGCACTGTGTTGTTGTGAGGTGCGATCAGGTATGGTGCCTGCCATTGCGTCCTGGACGGCGTTAGTGAGGGTTTCTACTGCCTCGTCAGTTTGTGCTGTTTCGTTAATTTCGTGTATGGGTGGGATGTGGCTATCGAGCGTTTCCTTGAACGATGTCCAATTCGCACGCCCGTAGTCCAACATCCTGCGTTGTTCCATGTGCTGCAGTGTTTCCTCAATGTATAGTATTACAACTTGGTGGTTTGAGGGCAGATCGTTCTCAACGGCGACGTTGAGTGTCGATGTAATGCCCTTGATGAGGGCCATGTCTATCACGTCTGGCCTGTGTCCCCTCTGGTAGGGAATGTGCGTCGATTCAGTCGGCACTAGTGTAATGTAGTTTCAGCCTAGTGAATGTTCGTATAGTGTTTTGCCGTTGGGATATCGTATGCGTGAATTCCATTATGGGTGTTTTGCGTTCAGATCTCCAGTGACTATTACTCGCGGCGAGATGTTGAGTAGTGTGCTGGTATCACGTGTTGAAATGCCTACACTACTGTTGTATACCTATATCAGTGTAGTGTAGGCTCCTTTGAACTTGACACTGACGGCCGTGGCCTCGATTTTTTCCAGTTCAGGGAGCTCTATGTTTGTGTGCTCAATGTCTTTGTGTATGACGATTGCAGTTGCACCTGCCGCAGCGTCGCCCGGTCGGTCGGTACGATAGGCGCAGTAGCCAGGAAAGTTTAATTGTTTGTGCGGTTTAAGCTTAGTCTCGCTCAGTAGTGCGAGAAGGATTCCCTTGCGCTCCATGAACGCGGCAAATTCTGCCCTTTGGTTGTGGATCGAGTCTGCATTCCAGAACAGGATCTGTGACAGTGTGTGCGGGTTTGCGTTACGGGCCGTGTGTGGTATGTTATTCATGTAAGAGTGTGAAAGAGTGTCGTGATGGCAGTGTGTATGACAGCCCAGTATTGCCCGGGTTCGGCGCTCATGAGCTGGGTGATAAGTGTAGCGACGGCCGTCAGCACCTTTGTAAGGATTTGAACGGTCGTGTGTCGAGGGAATAGTGTTTCCAATATTCCCCCAGGCGATGTGTTGGTGTTGGGTGTGGCAGTCTGAGGTGCTGTTGTAGAGTTAGCGGCCACTTGTGCCGGTATTGGTGTGTTGTTAAGTGTGGCATTTGTGTTAATGTTTTGTGGCAGAGGTTGTGGCGCCTGTGTTATTCTGTGGTGAGGGGGATGGTGGTGTGAGTTACACCTACAACGACCAAATACACGGTGGTTAGCAGTAGTTACCCACAACATAGGTTATCATTCACAGACATGTAAAAGAGACTTTACCCCTGTTAACTACAGTCATCACCTCAACCTTTAACTAACTCAGCACAAAACATGTTCCCAAAGACAACGCGAGACTAACTGGCACCTGACAAGAGTTCAATAATATGAGATTGAAATAACACATTTCATGTTGATTCCACTGTGGTAATGTCTCAGATTCATGAGCAACAACCAGATTCAAATTAACTTTCTTCTGCTGGAAAAATTTAGAGTGGGGACCCTTAAACTGTTCCTTCCTTTATCGATAACTATGCCCAGCTTAAAGAAATACTTTATATTAATTGTCTTGCAGTGCTTTATAACCACTTGTGCTGAAAATATACTTAATTAACTTCAAGATGATTTCAAGTAAGAGTTAAATTTCAAATAGGATCAAAATTAAGTGCCTTATAACATCACTTATGAAGCAAGTGATTTTAACTAACCACAATTATGTTCATTAGTACTGAAACTTTGGCATTTTCAAAGTAAAAGTGGTTCATAACAAATTAAAACTTTTCATCAGTTCAATAATATGCGCCTCTCTATTTATCTGTGAAACAAGTAATTCGACTAGCAACATTTATGCACTTTAGTACTGAAATTTGAGCACATTTAAATAAAAACAAGTTAGAATTTCTTCATAAATAGGATACTCAGTCTTCAGCACTGTTAGGATAGGACCCTACTTGGTATTATGAAGAGGGAAGTTTCAATGTTCAAACACAAACTTTGCAACACACACAAGCATACTGGTTCATACTGACATACATATCTGTTTTCCAAAGTAGTTGAAGCAGTGGCGCAATAGTGGTGGCAAACACGTGCTGGCTATCAGGCCTCCTTCTGGCGGTTTTAAGCTCTATTTAATTCTTCTTGGTGACGTAATCATCATCTTTAGAGCCTTTCCAAATAAGAGAGCACCCTTTTACAGCTGGGACCACATCCGAGGCCATTCCATCATAGATTTGATTTCAGAACGCCTCACTTCGCACCTGCAGTGTTGATTATGCGACTGACTGCCTAACGTGCTCTCTCTCTCTCTGTCCCTCTCTTGCCAACCAGATTAACCACCACTTCCACTTTTTCTCGTGTCCCAAGCCCCTTCCGTAATGGTGAGGGTTCCCTACGCCTTTTAAGTTACATCATATAATAAATTAACCAGTTTTTTGCATACAATTTTGCTTTTATACACATATTTAATAAAGTTTCATCATTTAAGCACACTGTTAAGTTAAACAAAAATATACATCACAAATTTCCCTCCAACAATTCAAAGATTTTAACTCATATAGAACAAACTCTTAATAGCTATATTCACTTAATTACAATGTACCAATTACTCACAATAGATAAAGGTGATCAAAAAATGTTCAAATGTGTGTGAAATCTTATGGGACTTAACTGCTAAGGTCATCAGTCCCTAAGCTTACACACTACTTAACGTAAATTATCCTAAGGACAAACACACACACCCATGCCCGAGGGAGGACTCGAACCTCCGCCGGGACCAGCCGCACAGTCCATGACTGCAGCCCCCCAGACCGCTCAGGTAATCCCGCGCGGCGATAGAGATGTTACAGGTTCCTTATTCATAAGATGGAAAGTTACTTAAGTTGTGGTTTCAAGCTCTTCTGTATAGTTCACGATATCCTCATTGCTGATGAAGTACGAAGTCCGCTATGAACACCAGTGTAAATATCATTCGTTTCTTTCTTCAAGACAATTCCCAGCCGCATTCTGCAAGGGCAATGAAGACGCACCTCAGCTTTTACGATGGGAAGTACACTACTGGCCATTAAAATTGCTACACCACGAAGATGACGTGCTACAGACGTGAAATTTAACCGATAGGAAGAAGATACTGTGGTACGCAAATGATTAGCTTTTCAGAGCATTCACACAAACATCAGTTGACCGGCGTTGCCTGGTGAAACGTTGTACTGATGCCTCGCGTAAGGAGGAGAAATGCGTACCATCACGTTTCCGACATTGATAAATGTCGGATTGTAGCCTATCGCGATTGCGGTTTATCGTATCGCGGCATTGCTGCTCGCGTTGGTCGAGATCCAATGACTGTTCATATATAGTTCAAATGGCTCTGAGCACTATGGGACTTAACATCTGAGGTCATCAGTCCCCTAGAACTTAGAACTACTTAAACCTAACTAACCTAAGGACATCACAAACATCCATGCCCGAGGCAAGATTCGAACCTGCGGCCGTAGCAGTCGCGCGGCTCCGGACTGAAGCGCCTAGAACCGCACGGCCACCGCGGCCGGCCAATGACTGTTAGCAGAATGTGGAATCGGTGGGTTCAGGAGGGTAATACGGAACGCCGTGCTGGATCCCAACGGCCTCGTATCACTAGCAGTCGAGATGACAGGCACCTTATCCGCATGGCTCTAACGGATCGTGCAGCCACGTCTCGATCCCTGAGTCAACAGATGGCGACGTTTGCAAGACAACAACCATCTGCACGAACAGTTCCATGACGTTTGCAGGAGCGTGGAGTATCAGCTCGGAGACCGTGGCTGCGGTTACCCTTGACGCTGCATCACAGACAGGAGCGCTTGCGATGGTGTACTCAACGACGAACCTGGGTACACGAATGGCAAAACGTCATTTTTTCGGGTGAATCCAGGTTCTGCTTACAGCATCATGATGGTCGCATCCGTGTTTGGTGACATCGCGGTGAACGTCATCGCCATACTGGCGTATCACCCAGCGTGATGGTATGGGGTGCCATTGGTTACACGTCTCGGTTACCTCTTGTTCGCATTGACGGCACATTGAAAAGTGTACATTTCAGATGTGTTACGATCCGCGGCTCTATCCTTCATTCGATCAATGCGAAACCCTACATTTCGGCAGGATAATGCACGACCGTATGTTGCAGGTCCTGTACGGGCCATTCTGGGTACAAGAAATGTTCGACAGCTGCCCTGGCCAGCACATTCTCCACATCTCTCACCAATTGAAAACGTCTGGTCAATGGTGGCCGAGCAACTGGCTCGTCACAATACGCCAGTCACTACTCTTAATGAACTGTGGTATCGTGTTGAAGCTGCATGGGCAGCTGTACCTGTACACGCCTTCCAAGCTCTGTTTGACTCTATGCTCAGGCGTATCAAGGCCGTTATTAAGGCCAGAGGTGATTGTTCTGGGTACTGATTTCTCAGGATCTATGCACCCAAATTGCGTGAAAATGTAATCACATGTCAGTTGTAGTATAATATATTTGTTCAATGAATACCCGTTTATCATCTGCATTTCTTCTTGGTGTAGCAATTTTAATGGCCAGTAGTGTATTTGATCATCCACAATACAGCCATTAACTGGCTCCCTCCGATGTTCATCTCAGCTCACATGAACCGCTGGCTGCGAAGACAACACTTTGGCAGAAATAACGAAAGGCAGACCAGCGTAGAGAATTGGCGAAAAGCAGAGACGGCTGCTTTCTGTGACCAGGGTACTGGAAAGTTTGTATAACGCCACGACAGATGTCGAAGTCCAAGCGGAGACTATTCAGAGAGGTAGCTGGAAGATGTGCTTAACTGTTGCGACCAAAAATTTTTAATTTTCACAGTGGTTTCTCAGTTTGGATTCCGTAGAAATGTTGGAACACGGTAGGCAATACTGACCTTACGACTTATCTTAGAAGGAAGATTAAAGAAAGGTAAACCTACGTTTCTGGCATTTGTAGACTTAGAGAAAGCTTTTGACAATGTTCACTGGAATACTCTCTTTCAAATTCTAAAGGTGGCTGGGGTAAAATACAGGGAGCGAAAGGCTATTTACAATTTGTAGAGAAATCAGATGGCAGTTATAAGAGTCGAGGGACATGAAAGGGAAGCAGCGGTTGGGAAGGGAGTGAGACAGGGTTTAGCCTCTCCCCGATGTTATTCAATCTGTATATTGAGCAAGCAGTAAAGGAAACAAAAGGGAGAAGAAATAAAAACTTTGAGGTTCGCCGATGACATTTTAATTCTGTCAGAGACAGCAAAGGACTTGAACGTCAACAAAAGCAAAACGAGGATAATGGAATGTAGTCGAATTGAGTCGGGTGATGTTGAGGGGATTAGATTAGGAAATGAGACACTTAAAGTAGTAAAGGAGTTTTGCTATTTGGGGAGCAAAATAACTGATGATGGTCCAAGTAGAGAGGATATAAAATGTAGATTGGCAATGGCAAGGAAAGCGTTTCTGAAGAAGAGAAATTTGTTAACATCGAGTATAGATTTAAGTGTCAGGAAGTCGTTTCTGAAAGTATTTGTATGGAGTGTAGCCATGTATGGAAGTGAAACATGGACGATAAATAGTTTGGACAAGAAGAGAATAGAAGCTTTCTAAATGTGGTGCTACAGAAGAATGCTGAAGATTAGGTGGGTAGATCACGTAAGTAATGAGGAGGTACTGAATAGGATTGGGGAGAAGAGAACTTTGTGGCACAACTTGACTAGAATACAGTAAGCAGATTCAGAAGGATGTAGGCTGCAGTAGGTACTGGGAAATGGAGGAGCTTGCACAGGATAGATTAGCATGGAGAGCTGCATCAAACCAGTCTCAGGACTGAAGACCACAACAACACAACAACAACGGTGGTTTCCATTTCGCGACCGATCGGACCATACTTTCCGAACAACCCTCGCATAATAAAGATTAATATGTACTGTGCGTTCGAGGTATTCTTATCTACTTACTTAGGGGCATTTAGAGCAACAACTGTGTCAGACTGCTGCGTCACTGTGCCACAGAGCCCCCTCGTGCTCACCGCCACGCAGACTCCGTGTGTGTCCGCTTAGGCCGGGCAGTCCCGCGCGGCAGCCGCAGCCGCCGGCGTGCTGACGTGCTGTTTGTTGCCAACAGCTCGCGGCCGCCGCTGCTGCTGCCGCCCGCAGGTGCGCCGCGTTTGAGGGACGAGCTGCGAACGCCTCGACGCCAGGCCAGGCGGCGGTACAAGAACAGGCGCTCTGCAGTCAAGGTTACTAGCGGCGCGTACATCGCACAGTGACGTAGACCCGCGCGGGCGCTGTTGGCGTCGCTCGTCGGCTCTGCGGAGAAAACAAACCGACAGCCGACGCACCTGCCGTGCCGCGCCACTTCCTTCCCTGTACGAACAGCCACGACCAAAAATTCACACTGTCTGCTAACAGACAAGGAAAGCACAACTGGAAGTGGAGTGAGGCAAGGCTGCTGCCTCTCCCCAACACTGTTTAACATACAGCGTTGCAATTGTTAAACTACACACATCAAAAACAGTTTTGCGTCACCTCGGTTCCGAGAGTTCCGTAACCTGTACAGAAAATTAGAATAGAGATCAACATAAACATCATCTCCGCCCTTTTTATTGCTCATGAAAACCACACATTGCATATTGTACTACCATACAGCGAGACCTTCAGAGGTGGTGGTCCAGATTTCTGTACACACCGGTACCTCTAATACCCAGTAGCACATCCTTTTGCATTGATGCATGCCTGTATTCGTCGTGGCATACTATCAACAATTTCATCAAGGCTGTGTTGGTCCAGACTGTCCCACTCCTCAACGGCGATTCGGCGTATATCCCTCAGAGTGGTTGTGTGTCACCTCATCCATAAACAGCCCTTTTCACTCTATCCCAGGCATGTTCGATAGGGTTCACGTCTGGAGATCATGCTGGCCATAGTCGAGCAATGTCGTTATCCTGAAAGAAGTTATTCACAAGATGGGGGCGCGAATTGTCGTCCATGAAGACGAATGCCTCGGCAATATGCTACCGATATTGTTCCATTATCTATCGGACGATGCCATTCATGTATCGTACAGACGTTACCACTAGCGGCGTACGTCGGCCCCATATAATGCCACCCCAAAACAACAGGGAACCTCCACCTTGCTGCACTCGCTGGACAGTATGCCAAAGGCGTTCAGCCTGACCGGGTCGCCTCCAAACACGTCTCCGACGATTCTCTGGTTGAAGGCATATTCGACACTCATCGGCGAAGAGTACGTGATGCCAATCCTGAGCGGTCCATTCGGCATGTTGTTGGGCCCATCTGTACCCCGCTGTACCGCGCATGGTGTCGTGTTTGCAAAGACGGACCTCGCCGTGGACGTCGGGAGTGAAGTTGCGCAACATGCAGCCTATTGCGCACAGTTTGAGTTGTAACACGACGTCCTGTGGCTGCACCAAAAGCATTATTCAACACGCTGGCGTTGCTGTCAGGGTTCCTACGAGCCATAAACCGCAGGTAGCGGTCATCCACTGCAGACGACCTGAGCGAGGCATGTCATCGACAGTTCCTGTCTCTCTGCATCTCCTCCATGTCCGAACAACATCGTTTTGATTTACTCCGAGACGCCTGGACACTCCCCTTGTTGAGAGCCCTTCCTGGCACAAAGTAACAATGCGGACGCGAACGAACCGCGGTATTGACCGTCTAGGCATGGTTGAACTACAGACAACACGAGCCATATACCTTGAAACACGTATGTAACGCAGCAGCGATGGCGAGGCATTGTAGCATCTGTGACCAGAGAGTATGCGCTTGACCGCGCGAGTGTTGCGAGCGGTTCTCAGTCAGTAGTAGTCTTTGCGAGTTAGTTGTGGGGAGGTTACACTTGGCGACACCCAGTCCAGGATCGTATTTCGTTGAGAGTCTTTTGAGCGACAGTCAGATATCTGCTCTTATTTGCTTAGATAATTAGGATTTGGCGCAACGCTTTTAATAATATTGTGACTTTCTTTCTACAGGTCAACGGCAATTTGCTGCTTTGTTGTATTTGTGTGTTGCTTTTGCATTGTGCTTATTTGCTTTGTGGAAAATTTTGACTATTGTAAAAATGCCGCGAAAGACTGTGAATAGTGTATCGCGAAGTATTGTGAATGAAATTACCGACTTAAACAACGTGACCGATAGTAATTGTGATACGCAACGTAATGATGACAATCCTGCGTTCACTAACAATCAGTGCATTCCAACCACTAATGATGACTTTCACCTTAATGATGAACAAACGAACTCAATTGTCTCGTCTGTTAACTTGACGACAATTGATGACGCAGAATGCTCTATGGTAATGAGCGCTGTAGAGCTTAATACACCCGATTTGGAAAATTCAAGTAATGTACAGTCAAATCTGTCTAATGAAAATGAACAGATCACACAAAGTAGGACAGATGTATTTAATTCCGAAACAATGACTGATAGTATACATTTGACTGACAAACCTTTTTGTAAATTTCAGAATGACCAAATGGTTACAGAAAGTGAAACAATTCCAGATCCACTATTGAACAGTACAGATAATAGAAATGGTAATTTTGGCTCGGATCCAATTATGGCAATACTGATACAACTTAGGGAAGATAATAAACAACAGAGTGAAAATTTCAAACAACTTAGGGAAGATAACAGACAGCTTAGCGAACAAATTAGAGACGTTGCCGCGCAGTGGCATGACACTAAGGAACAATTGCGCGTGGAAATTGAGGCTTGTTCTCAAAAAAATAGCGAAGAAATTAAGTCTGTTGCGCAAGAATTAAGAGAAATGCAAACAGCCGCAACAGAAACACTCAGAGACGAAATTAGCGGAGTCGCTAAACAATGCTCTGAAAAAGCTGCACAATTACGGGACGAGTTTAAAGCAATGACGGTAGAACTTTCGCGCACTATGGACGCAAAGATAGACGCGAAATTCGAACAGCAGAACACTCAGATTAACGAGCGCTTTAGTCAGCACATACAGAACAGTAATACGCGTTTCCGCAGATTTATTCAAGATCAAAACAAAGTAAAACGACAAGTCATGGAAACAATCACTGCACAGAGACAAGAGGACAAACGTAAAATATTCGCGAAAGCGAAGACGTATGTAGACAATAATATTACTACAGTGTCCGACAAAATTAATACCATAGAACAATTGAACGCGGAATTACGGGATGAAATTTCTGACCTTAAATCAAAAACAGATACACACACAGTAAATATTCAAACAGTGACAGATAGATTCGAACAATTAGATCTAACACAGGATAGTGATGTTATCAAAGGTGATGTTAAAAAACTGAGCGAAACTACGCGCAAGTTGCAAAAACAGATTAATGCGTCTGATTCTAAAACCGATGATCAGGTTAAAATACTGACTGAAAAATGTGATGAATTGGCCAGTCGTATTGATGCTATCGAAAATACTAATGACAATAAATCAGACGATACTGCACCGGTTTCATTTATCCAAACACCTGAATTTCAAAATTTACAGCTGACAATTAATGAAATCGCTTCATCTAACAACACGTTACGTCGGAAGTTATCAAATTTACAACAAGAAGTAACAGAGATGAAAAACATTTCAGTTAATAACATACCACAACAGACGCCACTTTATGAACATTTGTCTGACTCACGCAGCGTGTATAATGTGAACAATTTACAGAGACTACGCGAATTAAAATCCGAAAAGCTACGCGACTTAAAATCTGAAAAGCTACGTAACTTGAAGTACGAAATGACACAGACGAACAGATTCACACACAAACCTGAACGTGTTATCAAACTGAGTGACGAGAACGTAGATTTCGAGCAATTTGCATTTGTAAGAAAATCTAAGGAATTTAATAATGACAGCGTACAGGTACACGCTTTGCACTGTATACGACAATTTACCTTTGTACTTTCAACGCTATTACCTGTAATGCAGAAACTAGCTTTGAACCAGATGCGACAATTTATTTTTGTATTTACAACAGCATTGTCTGTAATGAAGAAATTTGAATTAGCACGGATACAACAATTTGCCTTTGGAATTTTACCGCTATTGCTTGCAACGCAAAAGCTAAAGTTTATTTGCAGTGCGTAATTGACCTCAGGGGATTCATTACGCTTTAATGAATATGTGCCGTAGCGAGCATAGGGCCCCGAGCTGTAGTAGTGCTATTTCATCTTTAGTTTTCTGCACTGCTGCCTTCTCTTCTACTATCCTTTATATCTATCAAAACTGCTCTTTAACTATTGCTCTACCTAGAATTAAGAAAAATATGTAATGAAAACGGGATATGACAAATTTTTAGCGAATGTGACAATTTTCACTAGGCACTCCAGAATCACGAGAACTTAAATAACAGATAAAAATCGTAATCATCAGTAAGTGTAAAATTAACAGCAAATGCATTTTTTGGTAACAATAGACGTTTTCCACCACAATAGCATGAAAGTCAATCGCTTAGCATACGTAACCAACAATGCAGTCTACAAGGTCAACCAAACTTTAATGTTTCGCCGCGTGCACGTATAGTCCCAGCTCCAACAAATAGTAACGCATGGCAGCAAAGAAATAACTACGTACAGACAACACTCTATTTCAACTCGTATCGCAATGCGCCGTATAGAAATTACTATCAGGACAGACGTAAAAATAATGAAGACAATTTTCAGCGAACATCTAACAACAGTCGGTCATACCAACAGCAAAATCATACGCAAGAACATATTCTCATGAATGAACCCGACAGTAGGTACCATCCAGAGCGTAACACGCCTGGAAGAAGTAATAGGACAGTTCAAATAGTCGAAATGCCACAGAATCCTCCTAATAATAATAACACGTCAGATAGAATCTGACTAGATAATGTACAGGACGCATCTTGCAATAATACAAGCACTACCTTAGACACGCAAAATGTTGTTCACGAAAATGTAATTACTTTTGACGGCATCAGAGACACTCTTTTACAGGAAAGACCAGTTATTCAGAAAACCATTTCACATCCTGTTATCGAAATTAAAATTGGTTCATCGAAAATCTCAGCAGTAATTGATTCCGGATCACCTATATCAGTAATAAATGAGGAGACTTTTAATGAGTACAACAAAGAGAATACTTATCCGACATTACCTTTAGGCAAAACAAAAGTGAAAGGAGCAGTATCGAGTAAAGGAGTAGACGTTAAATTACAGACACATATGCTCGACCAAGGAATTATAGAACCAGCAGTTAGTCCGTACATAAACCCGCTACATATTGTTAAGAAAAAAGATGGCTCACTTCACCTTGTACTTGATTCACGTCACATTAATGACATTATTACTAATGAAACAGATCGACCACAGACATTAGAGGAACTTTTACAGAAATTTCACGGTACAGCTATTTATTCCACATTAGATTTGAAATCGGGATTTTGGCAAATTCAACTTCATCCGAATTGTAGAAAATATACAGCTTTTCTCTGTTTCGGCGACTGTTATCAATTTTGCAAACTACCGTTCGGCTTAACTATTTCTTCTGCAGCTTTTATTCGCGGTTTGAACACAATACTTCCGACAGAACTTAAAGACAGAATTACGACGTATGTAGACGATATTCTTATCGCAGAAGCTAACTGGTCTGAACACAATATGATTCTTGAACAACTGTTACAAACTTTTCATGCACAAGGACTCACAGTTAACCTCAGTAAATCGCACTTTGGCAAAACTTCTATAAAATTTCTTGGACACGTAATTTCAGCAGAAGGCATTGCACCTGATCCGGAAAAACTTCAAGCTCTACGTGACATTACTGTTCCTACAACAAAAAAGCAATTACGCAGTTTTTTGGGCTTAATTAACTTTTTTCGTAAATTTATTCATCATTCTGCTTTAGACACGCCTAGACTATGCCAATTAACAGGTAAAAACAGTATTTGGTCTTGGGATAAGCAAGCACACTCTGAATTCATGAACCTGAAACATGCTTTGTTGAATGCACCACTTTTATCGCATCCAGATCTTACTAGAAATTTTTCCATTGCTACCGACAGTTCCAACACCGCTTTAGGCGTACACATTTTCCAGGAAATAGAAGAAGATGGTTCTACAGTAATTAAAAACATCGCATTTGCAAGTCGCATTTTGTCACCTGCTGAACGAAATTATTCCGTCACAGAACTTGAAACATTATGTGTTGTATGGGCTTTCACGAGATTTAGGCACTTTCTTTACGGCAGACATACCACCGTCTACACAGACCATAGAGCGATACAATTTTTACTTTCAGCTAAATTCACTCACGACAGGTTAAGCAGATGGAAACTATATTTACAGGAATTTAATTTTACAATAGTTCACATTCCCGGTACGCAAAATGTTATAGCAGACGCACTATCGCGTTCTCTCAGTAACAATCAGCAAGACGTAGCAACCAACTTCTGCAAAGGAAATTTCAGTGTCATGTACATTCAGCAGGTTGCATTTGAAAATTTTATTTCATCGTCATTACAGGACATAGCACAAGAACAAAATAAGGACAATGTGTGGAAAGAAATTAAACACCTTTGGCAAGATAGGAAAAATGTTACGATTAGGAACCACTACACTGTACGCAATGACATTCTGTTTCGCCGCTCTCATCCTGACAGCAACATTTGGTTATTATGCATTCCTGACGAACTGGTTAACAAACTAATTTGGTACACTCATTTAAGTTACGCACATTACGGAGCACGAAAATGTTTTCTTATACTGAGACAGAACTGTTATTTTACCAACATGGAAAAACGTATACGACGAGTTTTAGCGTCTTGTAAAATTTGCCAGAAAGCTAAATCAGACACCACTTCACATATTCCTCCTTTATATCCCATTATACCTGTGAAATTAAGACACATGGCCGCAGTAGATATTTTTGGTCCGATTCCGAGAACTAACAGAGGTTTTTGCTACATTTTTGTCGCTGTTGAGCTCACTTCAAAATTTGTTACTTTCACTCCGTTACGCAAAGCTACTGCTAAAACTGTTTCGAAAGCATTTGTAAAACATTTTCTATTTCATGTAGGGCATGTAATGAAAGTAATTTCTGATAATGGATCTCAATTTCGTAGTAGTGTATGGACACGCATGTTACGAGCTAGAAACATTTCTCCGATCTATATATCCAAGTACCACGCTTCTTCGAACCCTTGTGAAAGATTAATGAAGGAAATTGGTAAGCTGTGCAGAATATACTGCCACAAAAGACATATTGATTGGGATACACACATACTCTCATTCCAAGATGTAATTAATTCCATTCCAAATGAATCCACTATGCTATGTCCGACTGTTATACTGAAAAACGTTGAACCACCGAACAAAATTAAAGAATTAATAGAATTCCCCAAAAATCGTCGCCTACGACACCACGAAATAATTGACATTGCGCTGAACAACATCAAACGTGCCGCAGAGCGCCGGAGAAGACAGCAAAAACAGGTTTGTACACGCCGCGACTTTCACGTTGGACAGAAGATATTAGTACATACACACTATTTATCCAGCAAATTAAAAGGTAAGTGCAGTAAATTTGAACTTCTATACGCAGGTCCGTATCGGATTCGCAGCATCCCTCACCCCAATGTTGTACACGTCGAAACTTTGAGAACCAGAAAATCGAAAGGCAATCACCATATCTCAAACATTAAACCGTTTATTGAGTGAAACCACTGTATGATTCAACACACTATGATGCCATTTACTAATGCAATTAATTCACCTGACTAATTATTGATGATTATCGTATTTTTTTTTTTCTTGGCAAGTGCCCGGCAAGGTAAGGTTAGCAGGTCGCTTTTCTTGTCGTTACACATCAGACCGTGCACATTTTCCATTTTTTTGTGTATATGACTGTACTCCAGTTTTGTTTGTATGCACTATGAAATAGTTAAGATATAACACACACCAGTCGACTTTGACATTTTTTTTTGCCTTATGACATCTCAACATCGTGACTGTTTCACATTTTTTTTTGCTACTGCATTGTATTATTCTGTGTACATTTTTTCGCATCCGAACACTGTCAATGTCTTGGACATATTACGTTTTCTGTCATGTTATGCTGTATGGTTAATTGTGTCACCATAAACCAGTCATTATTTAGTGGGTATAGGATTTAAATGCAAGACATTAATCTTTGTTCATCAATTTCAGAAAGGAATGATGATTCTAAGAAATAAATTTAACATAAATGGGAATTTCACCTACGGAATAAACGAAAGGAGATGCAATAACTTTATGAGGAAGAGTAAAGGGATCAGGATTAACAAGCATTAACAAGACTATACTATACTCATCACAGAATAGCAGTCTTAACTAATTTTTTCTTTCAGAATACAAGGTGATTGATGCAGGCTGTCAGACTGAACTACACATCTTAGTTTTAGTGATGAAATATGCTAGAGATAAGGAATAGTTATGTAATGAGTAATGAAGTGATTTTTTGCAGATGATAGTGAATACTGATGAATAATGATGAAGGAAATGGTATTATGAATAATGAAGTTTTTCTTTACAGGTGATGATAATGGTGAAGTTATGATGATATGGATAATGAAGTTTTTTTTTCTTTATGCTACGTAGTTATTTAAGTATTTGTTGCGGTTTGCTTTGACAGCAGGTGTTACATTGCATAGTAGGATGACGGAAAGTTTTGGAAAGGACAGCTATGGAACACATTTTATACACATTTCACTACTTGTTAATTCGAAGTTCACTACTTTTCAGCATAGTGTGCGTTTCTTCTTTCAGGTCAATAATCCGTTTTTGTATTTTTT